>NC_140956.1:2940000-3540000 GCF_014529385.1 Adiantum capillus-veneris
TTCACTTTCACTTGCACATATTCTAAGTTGATTGTCTTTTCCTCGCTTATAGAGTTGGTTCCCTATTAACTGAAAGTCACGGGCCTCCAGATCTATAGCTTTTTTTCGTGCACTTTTTATGTTCTCAGGAAATGTCCTGGTGGTTAAGAAATCAATGATATATTGACTCCATGCAAGTACCTGAAACAATGTTGCGTGATCCACTGGCCGTTTGGCACTACATATAGTACAATTGGTAACATAAGAATGCGTGTCCGCATACATAGTTGGCCAATAAACCCCTAACTGTTTCAGTCTCTGGTATGTTTTCACTGTTGAACAATGAAATGCGCAATCCTGGACATGTGTTTCTTCAAGGTAGCACTCGAATTCTTTCGGATTTATACATAATCGTAGGATTTGGTCCGATCCTAGATGATACAATTGTCCTGCTATCAACTGGAAGTTTTTTGTTTGTCGAATTGTTTTGTTTGGATCTGTACTCCGTATTATCAAATCTAATTCCAAAGGAAAGAATGCTAACAATTTCCTGAGACCATTTGGGTACCATTTCAACATTGAAAAGATAAGCATCTGGTATGTCATCATCTACTCCTTCAGGAGCTTCCCCGTTGTGTATCCTTGAAAGATGATCCGCTCGTAGATGAGTTTTACCCTTTTTGACCACCACTGTGAAATCAAACTCTAGCAATATAATAAACCAGCATACAATTCTCCCTGTATTGCATGATTTATTTACCAGATACAAAAGAGCTTGATGATCTGTGAAGAACACAAATTTGTTTGCGAGCAAATAATGCCGAAATTTCTTTACAACATAAATCATTCCTATCCCTTCTCGTTCAGTGGTTGTGTAGTTCTTTTCCGCACTGTTTAACTGTCGGCTTGCACACACTGGAAAATCCAATGTTCCGTCTCCAAGTTGAGCCAGAATACTCCCGATTGCATATGCAGAAGCATCAATGTGAACATGGAATATCTTTTCCCAATCTGGTGCCTTCAGTACATGTGCTGATATAAGGTTTTCCTTTAGCTTTTGGAATGAAGTTTCACACTCCTCGGTCCAATCGAAATTGACTAGCAAATGATACAGAGGTTGTGCAATGACTGCATACATGTATATGAATCTTCGATAATATCCACAGTGTCCCATGAAGGATTGTACTTGTTTCTCATTAGTAGGCCTGGGTAGGTCTACAATGACTTTGACTTTGTCTAGGTCAGTGGTTATGCCATTTCTTGAGACAATGCGTCCTAAGATGCGGCCTTGCTTAACCATAAAGATACACTTTTCCGGGTTAAGGCAGATTCGATATGTCCTACATTTTTCAAAGCCCTTTTGCAAATGGTCAATATGTTCCTCTCGTAGAAGAGAGTGTACACAAAGATCATCCATGTATATGTCTAAGAATATTCTCAGGTATTCTTTGAACGCGTGCGTCATTAACCTTTGGAAGGTAGCTGGGGAATTAGTTAAGCCAAATGGCATAACTCGATATGCATAAATTCCCCATTCTGTGGCAAAAGTTGTTTTGTGTTGATCCTCCCTTGCTATTGCCAGTTGGTTATATCCTGAAAACCCATCCAGAAAGGAATAAGCCCGTTTTCCAGCCACCCGCTCAAGTACATGGTCTGTGATTGGTAAGGGATAATTATCTCTTATGGTGGTTGCATTTACCTTTTTGAGGTTTACACACACTCGCAGTTTTCTGTTCTTTTTGGGAACTACCACAATGGGTAACACCCAATCTGTATGTTCAATCTCATAGATGAATTCAGCTTCCATCAGCTTATCAATCTCTTCTTCGATTCATTTAGCAAATATATCATTATATGTATAAGGACGTTGTTTGCTAGGTTTTGCATCTGATTTCAAAGGAATTGTATGTTGGCATATCGATGGATCAACGCCTTTGAGGTCTTTATAGGACCATGCAAACACATCTTTATACTTCTTGAGAAGTTGTGTTAGCCGTTCTTCTTCTTCATGCTCTAAATCATTTGCTATATAGACCGGCTAAGGCTTTTCACCTGGTTCTGCAAGGTCTATCCTTTTTGCATTTTCTGGCCCATCGTAAGATTCTTGGTTGGTTCTTTCTCTGACTGGTGGTGTCATGATGATTTTTCTGTCCTGGATGATAAATTTCCGATAGTGTGATGGTACATTCATGTTTCCCTTTTCTGACTCCCCTTTACCATCACTATCTTCTTCAGTAGTCCATATCTCACGTAAAGACCGTTTCAGTTCTTGGTATTTCTGTTTACGCTCCAGTTTGGTCCACTCTTGGTCTTTTGTTGTTTCTTTTTTTTATTTTTTTTATTTTTGAGATTTTGTTTCTGTTTTAGCTTTCGTTAGTGTTTTATTTCCTCTCACGTTCTTTCCCTTCGATCTTTTGAGAATCTTCCTGATATTTGATCTTTTACACAATCCTCTGCTTTTACAAGCATCAAATAGTGAGTTTTACCTTTTATCCTGGCCATCAGGTTCTCTCTCGCTTTATTTCCTGCTCGTTTCCTCCTATAGAATTCCTGGCGTCTAGGGTGCTGATTAGCAAAATCATAAAACTTAATATTCTCGGGTTCCCTTCCACGCTCACTTGAGGTGTCTGAACACTCATTATCTGCATGATCATTTACTTCCAGATGCTAAAACTGAAAAGTAGCACATATGTACATGCGGTCACTAAGTGTGAACTCGATAGAAGCGTACTAGGCTGGCACTATAAGTGTAGTCTAGCTGTAGAATCACTGGCAGAGATCCTCCGTGTCGGTCACCTAACGCGCCAGTGAGTAAATGCCGTAAGCGGCCAAGACCCGTAGTGGATGCCAGCTCAAGATGTAGAGCTCGACATCTCAACATAATAGACAGGGTTTTCCGCATATCCATTGGGATCTTCATAATATGCATGCATAGGCACCAAAGCCTTATCCTCTGATTCGGTTACGGCACCTACAGGTGTGTATCTTATACCGACTGGTCGTAATCCTAGTAGGGGTGGTTGTTGCCCCAACACTGGTTGTGGTCTTTCTGCACCTACATGTCCTGGTAGGTTTCCTGCTTGATACCTAAGCATTGGTGGAGCTTGAGGAGAAGCTACCTGAGCTTGGGGAGCGTAAGGTCTCTCTCTCACATATCCCTTGTTATAATAACATTCCTCGGTCCCATGGTTTGTCCATTTTTGTTCAATAGCACACCACTTGGGCTGTTTAGCCTGGGGTTTGGCGTACAAGTTAATCTTTTTTAGCACTTCATCTACAAGTTGCTCTTGGTTTACAGCTACTTCTCCTTTCGGTGTTGTCTTAGAAGAATTGCTTCCACTTTGTTGTGAAGATGAATCGTCATCAAGGTCCTTGAACTCCCCCTCTTTGTAGACCGCACAATTGTCCACAAGGTAAAGAGCCTCCTTGGTCAACTCATTCAACGTTGTGCTCCTCTTCATATGTAAGTCTTTCTGGAGATCCGCATTCCTTAGTCCTTGGATGAATATAAGCATAAGTCTGGACTGAGTTGGCAGTTCTTCCACCAGACAGAACTTAACATATCTTTTTAGTCTTAGGGTTGCTTTTCGTACAGATTCCCCATCTGTTTGTTTGAATTTATGAATTTGTGAGACGGTATTATGAGCTACCCCCCTTTGTGAGAATTCCTCGATAAATTCGTCAAACACTTCCTCCATAGACTCAAAGTCTCTACGCTCTACAGAGTCAAACCAAGTAGCAACGTCATCCTCTAGGGTTATTCCAAACCCTGCAAATTGGGTAGGGAAGTCTAACACCTCTTCGGCTCTAATTACATGCACAAAGGCTGCTACATGATCTCTTGGGTCTCTGCTTCCTGTGTATTTCTTGTTTACCCATTTTTGCACTTGAGAAGGTAAAATTCTCTGATGGTCTACAAACCTCATCATTGGATCTCCACATCCTAATCGATATACCTCCGCAGGTCTTCGGTAGTAGGATGGTTCCTCTCCCAGTGGTGCTCCTAAGCCATAATTTGTAACAGTTCTCGCCAGAGCTGGTTCATCTCTTCGAACCCGTTCTAAGGGTGGCCCTCTAGGCTCTGTTGACCCTTGAGTCTTTGGCTTATTCTCTCCTTGATATCTTGAACAGAGTGGTGGTTCTTGCAAATCCCTTAGCCCTCGTGCGGCTTGATAACCATCTCGGCTTTGGTCTTGTTCCATTGTTGTTGGCTGTCGAAGCCATGCCTGCAATGATGGCTGGTCTACTGGTTGGTTTTGGTTGTTGAATGCCTGCGGTCGGTGCGGTCGGGTGGAATGTGAGGTAGCATCATAATCTTCTGAAAAAGGATTCGTTGACTTGCTTGGGGTGTAGGTGGCTCTTGGCACTTCCTCAGGGGCATATGCTGATGCTACTGGACCTATTGCCCTTTCTACCTCCTCTGGGAGAATACGTTGGTATTCTCGCCCGTATCTATCAACAAAAACTATACCCTTCCCCATAGCAGTTTCATAAGAGAATAAGTAAAGAACCTTGTCTTTGCTTAATTCGTTTACGTATGGTTCTTTGCTGCGAAAGTAAGCGACTATACCCTCACTCTCATGCTTGTAGATTCCCATGTTCTCATTATAAGTTGCAACCCTGGTTGTTTTCTTATCATACATAAAAATAGCTCCGGGCCGATTAATGTCTGGTGGCGGTTCTTGAGCTTCTGAAACCATTTTCCCTTTTGCCACATTATCTCCATATCTGTTGTAATCTTCAGGGTTACTAACTATTAGATAGTGGTTCCCCTTTTCGTCTCGGAATCTATCTCCATCATCATAGGCTCGGATTATCTCCAATCTCTGAGCTGGACTCTCTTTGATACAAATGCACTTGCGTCCTCGATAGTCAGAATAGACTAGGTCTCTCCTCGAGTTTGTTCCTTCTAAGAAGATCGCAGTGAGATTGGAATCATTCAAAGGATTTAGGGAGGTGCTTCCTCCTGGCATTGGTCCATCATAAGTGAAACCTCCTGGCCGTTGACTACCCATCATGAAGAAAGATTTGTCTAACGAAGTGTTAGTATCACTACCTTCCTCAATAATCGGTGCTAGCGGATCTAACCTTGCCCGAGTCACACTTTCCTCGGTGGACACTAAGCTACCTTGGTCACCTACCACCTTATGGCCTCTAACAATGTATCTTCCTGATCTTAAATTCATCAAACTTATCAATGCAATTTATCACAAATCCAACCACTCACCTGGCAAAGGATCAGTCTCTGCACAACTTCTTGCTTTGTTGCTGAATATACCTATACACAAGCGTTTAATTTCGGCAATCGAATCAAAGCATTTATCTGCTAGAGATTATCTTAGTAATGATTGGTATAACTGGAGAGCTAATCTCAACCACTACTGTATTTTATACAATGCTGATGTTCTGGATTAGGTTTGCTATTCTAGAACTGTACTTCCCTCGGATGTTGGTCAATTTACGCGAAAAAGTCTGAATTCAGTCTTTGCACCGTCAAATGGACAAACAAGGTCCAAATTCACTTCTGAAAGAAGTTCTGGAACCCTTAAGCCAAATGGAATCTCACTGTCTAAGATCTGTCAAATTTTCTCTTCAGTGGGCCCCAATAGACATCCTACGCGTAGGATGTCTCCTGCTTTGTTTTGCCTAGATTTTTGCACTATGCATTCCCCTTCATGTGCTGAGTCCACATATGTTTACTTTTTGATTTGGACACCTATAAGCTGGTCAATGAGTTAGAAATCTGTTCTGACAGCCTGTTGCTGATCTTGATCAGTCTAACCAACTCCAATTTGGACCAAAATTGACCTGGAGGCTTGCCTTAGGCTATACAACACCTTGCTATGCTCACAGTCAGTATCTGGCTTCAATTTCTTGCTTTAGACATCCTACACGTAGGATGTCTTTTTCATCAGAATTGCTTCAAACTCAAAGCACAGGCTTCCCTTGAGTTTCTGATCACTTTGGTATGCTCAAAATTTGGTTTGGAGTGCAAAATCACACAGAAGACATCCTACGCGTAAGATGCCTTTTTGGCATGTTTGACCCCAGACTTAACCCACAGCTTCCCCTTGATGTCAGCAACCTAGTGGTATGCTTAGATTTTGGTTTGGATTTCAAAAGTCCCCAATTTTAGCTGTTCTTGCCTTTTTCAGTCAAAAGTGCTAAAGTCTGCTTTGAACCCAATTTTCTCACCCAAATGAGATGAAACCCCTCTCAGTCATGCAAGACATGCCCATGCAGCCATCTTATGGTTTTGGTCTTAAAATAATGTTTTGGCACAATTTGAGTAGGATGTCTGGCAATTTCAGTCTATCTGGCCTTATCCTGTCAAGATATGGTCAAATTTCCACTTTTTAGTTGAAATTAGGGTAAATCTCATCTTCTGAACACATTGGTCAACTCAAAATCCCAACATTCCTCCCAGATTAGCCTGTAGACATCCGACGCGTAGGATTTCTCCTGGCTTGAAATTAAATTTTTTCCTGACAGAAACGCTCCTGATGCTCTATAGCTCTATCAGAAACACTCACAATAACTTTTTGACTTCACTTAGGCTTTCAAACACACTTTTGCATCTTTTTGCGTCTTTTACAAACTTGTGATGAATTTACCAAGCATGTATACATGTATGAAGTGCTCTAGATCTTGAATCATGATTTCCTACTTACTCTACTCCTACTTATCATGTGAAATGGTGATAATGGTGTTTTGGTTTCTTTCTGGCCTCCCCGGACTCTCAAGCTCTCCTCTCACCGCTTCTACCACTCCAACTCCTACTCAAGAACTTGAATACTACCTAAAAATATCTTAGTCTACCTAATTCTACCTAAGCCGAAGGATCTAGGCCAGACACATGCTTCCTAGACTCCCTCTAAGACCTAGAGAGTTCTCCACTCTCTGATCCTATCTAAATGTAAAACGAGACTCTTGGCAAGCCAAAAATCCCTATCCTCAAGGATTAGTCTCGGTCACCTACCTAAGGTTTTCGTCCTCGGCAGCGGCGCCAATGTTGGACGGATACGCCGCGACGGACGTCAGCACAGCGAGAACTCACCTAACATATAATGTCAGCTAAGGACGAAGCTCAACCCGCAGGTGCGTGGAAGCAAGCATAAGGTGTCAACCTACACTCGACCGACTCCTAACTAATTCCTACAGAGGTCTCTACCAATTGTCTAAGTCACAGCCTTCAAGAGTGCATAAGACGAAACTTCCTACAACGCTTTCTAGAGCCGAACACCCATCAAAAAATCTCGAAACACCATAGAACTTGAAGGAGACCCTACTAATACCAATAGGTCGCTCTCCCTAAGGTCTATGAACCAAAACCCCAACCCAAAACACCCGGTGCAAAATCACGTAGGATGTCTGGCCGAAATTTGCAGGTCTTCATTTCCGAAATCTAAAGTACCTAATGTGTAGTTCTACTCAATGTGAACACGTGTATATGCTGCAATGCAAAATCGGACAACGTATGCTCACCAAATCGACAGACGAAGCTCGTAGAAGGAGCTCACAAAACCAGACCGTATGCGTGCAATGTAGGTATCAGCACGTAGCTCTCGTTGCGGGCAACACGCTGCACTTCTCCGCACTCGATTTCGACCACCGGTGCACATGTAGTGTCAAGATGAAGCTCACACTCTCTCTCGTACACAGTACGCTCACTCACAGACTTCAAAACTTGTTTTTTAAAATGACAAAAAGGTCTTTTTATTAAGGTCAAAAAGTGGTATATATACCTTACAATTCTCAAACCCTAAAGTTCCAAAATCAACCATCTACTCAATCTAACTATCAAAAGTGGGATACAATCTGGAAACTTCTGTAAGCCCCAATATTTACAAGGTGAAAATCAGGTTTCCTCAATAAATGAATAATTACAAAAAAAAATGATAATCTCCGAGTAGTTAGTCTCCGTGGGGTGTGTCAAGCTTCTAACAAAGTCTATGGCACTACTATAATTGTTGCACCATGACTAAAAGCTACTACATCACCTGGAAAAAATGAGTTGCACCACCAAAAACGTTTGCACCTGTAACACCCCTACGAGTTTGTAAAACATGTCTGTTAGCATTGGGTAAACAAGACTTTTTAGTGGGTGAACACCACTTTGTAGGGTTTATGGTGAAGCGTTGGTGCATTTCTAGTAAAAATTGTTTCTTAAACATTAAAACTTGCTGCAAGCATTAAAAACTGGTTCAAACACACTAAAAAGTGGTGTGGAAACACAAGTAAAAGTGCTTCAAAAACATTTAGAACTATTGATCAAATATTAGAAGTGGTTCAGATACAATTAGAGACCAGTATAGTAATGTTTCACCACTTTTTAATGTTGCAGCACCACTAGAAAGTGGTGCAAAACACCAAAACAAGCTGTATCACTAATAAAAAGAAGTATAGAAACATAATGTTGTGGCAGTAATGAGTTGTAGCACCAATAAAAAGTGGTATAGAAACATAATGTTGTAGCAAGAATATGAGTTGTAGCACCAATAAAAAGTGCTAAAACAATATATCAATTACCTGAGGCTCCTCAAGAAGTTGGATTGGATGCTTTACATATGAACATCTAGCTAGTCTCTCACTGCAAACATCTTTCTTGTTGGGGGACACCCTCGTCTCATCTGTCCAAAATTGAAAGACTATGTCTTTAACAGTTTAAGTGATGTGAGTTCTTTGTGCATCATCTCTATGACACGCAGATGCAGGGAACGAACCATGAGATTCACTTGACACTATTAAGTGATGTTTGGCTGAATATAAGTTTCTTTTGTGGATCCCCATAAGCTTGGCAGCTTGCGGTATGCTCATGTCATGTTTTGCTCCTTGCTTCCACCATTCACCAACATCAACATTGCTGATTTCTTCACAAAAAACTCGTCTGAAGATCTTGGGACCTTCACATGATTCAAAGTGTTGTGGATGTTTCTCAGCATAATTGCTTCCAACTCTTTGGATTTACTCTGCATAGTAAGGAAGCAAGGATGTTGAAGAAGTTCATCAAAGATTTCTTTCCTACCACTTGCATCCATTCCCACGGTTAATGTATCAAAGTGTTGTACCGTAGATTGACATATCCTTCACTTCTTTCTTTCATCCATCTCCCCCGTATTGCTTTCCGTCACAAAGTTGACCGTTGCCTTACGTTGCTTTCGTTTCTGAGCAGCCCAATATTCCCTCATTAATTTTCTGTGCTGAAGTTGAGCTTCTCTACTCAATGACGATGAGCTGATAGACAGTTCTTCACTGTGCTCCATTGTTGCAGTACTTTCAAAGGATTGCTCTACAAGAAATACAATACAAATCATAACTACACGCTATACTTTTAATTAATACATGGCACTTCTTGCACTAATTAGCAAGATACTAAAAAATCATAATAAGTGTTTACATACCTCAAGAATCATCAAGAAGAAGAGGAACCTATAGAGATAGAGTTCGTGAGAGAGAGAGAAAGAGTGCTGAGAGAGAGAGAGAGATGAGCGCGAGCTCAGACACAAGAGGAGCCATGCTTAGAGAGAGAAAGAGAGAGAGAGAGAGGGAGGGGGGGCTGAGCGATACATAAAGCTCAGCAAGAGCTTTGTGAGAGAGAGACAGAGAGGAGCTAGATAGAGCTCCAAGAGAGATCTCAGAGACAAAGAAAACTCAAAGCAGAGAGAAAGCTCAGAGAGGTTGTAGCGGGAAAGAAGAGGCGGACAATAATCCAGCATTCATCAGTAAATTACATTTAGTCTCATTAATTGTGGTACGTTAGGAGACTTAATTGACGTACCTTAGGAGAGTGATATTCTTTTTGAGATTTGAAGCACTTTTAAAACACCCACTTTTAAGTGCAAAAAAGCAATGTCCTTGACATTACTTTCCAGGCCACCTATACGTGCTTTCACCTTGGTACATATAAACTTCAAATGTGGCATGCCAGCAAAAGCCAAAATAGTGTTTGATGCATTTTCAACCCATAGAGTAGTTGTATGGACCACTTTGATTGTAGATTATGCTCAAATAAGGGACATTTTGAAGGCCTTACAGGTGTTTGACAAAATGACAAATGTGATTGTTCTTACTGCTTGTAGCCATGCGGGCTTGATTGATAAAGGTCTGCTTTTTTTCAAGACCATGGTAGATGACCATGTTTTGATTCCGATTGTTGAGCACCACGCTTGGTTGATCTTCTTAGTCGTGCGGGTCAACTGCACATCAAAATTGAAGTGGTATTGAGAAATCTTTTAAGCATTTTTTTAATGCATGTTTTTAACGCATGTTTTCTAGCACTCAAAGGGAGGGAGAGAGTTAAAAGAGAAGAAGAGAGAGAGAGAGAGAGAGAGAGAGAGAGAGAGAGAGAGAGAGAGAGAGAGAGAGAGAGAGAGAGAGAGAGAGAGAGAGAGAGAGATTTTATTATCGTCCTCGGAGGTCAAATATGACCTATGGGACCAAAGTTACATGTGATGTAGTATGTGTATGGCTGATGAGTGCCTCTCGATGCTCCAAAATTGTAGTGATGAGAGTCGCAATGGAGAGCCCACACTTTGGCTGGGAGAGAAAAGTGTGTAGGTCTAAGTTATGGCTGAAAATGTGAGAGAAGCAAGTTCAGATGTGATCAAAAGCTGAGCACTCTAGTAGTGTGTGGTACTCAGGCTCTCGAACTTGCAGTGAGCATAATGTGCACAATCGATTTGACTCTTCTCCATTGCCCCAACGCCCTATCTCGCATCGAAGGAAATGGGAGCTAAGCCAAATTGCTGCGATAGTGCGTATCGCGGACAAGGGAATAGGCTCAAGCATGTAAGTGTGAGTACAGTTTCCTCTCTCAGCGAAGAACATGGTTTTGTAGTTGGGGGCAATATAGGTGGTGTAATGTATGAAGCGTGACCCACCGGATTTCTCCCAAGCTGTAATACATTGGCGTTGTAGAAAAGCTTCATTCACTTGAGAGTCAATTGAAGCATCATGTAGCAAGTGTAATGCATCCCATCTCCCAAACCACTTCTTTATGTCTTGCATCCATCCCGTGCTCAAGATCTTGCTTTTATGCGTCTTTTGAACTTTTTTCCTTGCTTCCCATGCAATTGTAGGAAGTCGATGTGAGGGGTTTTGACGCATCTTTATCATGTACTCCACAACCCTTTCCATGCCCATAACCTCAATTGGAAGAGATCCCGACTCAAGAAGTAGGAGCATATATGGTGTTTGTGTCTTAACTTGGAGAAAGTTTGTAAGAAAACGCTTTTGGACATTCTCAAACTCTTCCCAAGTACACTTTGAGATGCTCCTGCCCCACACTTCAACTCCATAAAGAAGAACCGGTGTCACCAATGCATCAAAAAGATACTTCTTGAGAACCCAACACTTGATGTTTCCCACATTACACATGTTCTCAAATGCATAATATGCTCTCTTTCCCGCTTCCAAACGACGCATAGCACATTCATGCCACTTGTGATTGGATGGAACCTCAAGGCCAAGGTACTTAAAGCTCTCAACAACTTCAAGTGTCTCGTTGTTGTACACAATGCATGGCTTCTCCTTATGGTTGGTTTTCACAAGCATAACCTTTGTTTTGGATTCATTTACAATCATCCCACTATGCAAGCAAAAGTTCTCAAGGACAACCATAAGCTTTTGTGCATCTTCTAAAGTGTGTGCTAGAAGCACTACATCATCCGCATACAACAAAAACATGATTACCGCATTGCAAATAGTGACCTCTTCAATGCCTTCTTCTTGCATAAAGTCAAGTACCATTTGTTCCAATTGATCGATGCATAGACCAAAGAGAGTTGGTGACAATGGACATCCTTGTTTAACCCCAATAGTGCTTACAAAAATTTCTGAAATTTCTCTTCCCATGCGCAATTGACAAATCACCTTCTCATAGATTCGAGAAACCGCAAGCATAAACTCACTTGGCACTTGGAGTTCTTCCATCCTTCTCCACAAATTGTTACGTGGAATCATATCAAAGGCTTTCTTAAAGTCCACAAAACAACAATACAATCGCTTGCCTTTCAACCGACTTTCCTCCATGAGAACATGAAGAGTGACAAGATGATCAATGGTGCTATGGCATCGACGAAAACCCGCTTGTCCATTTGCACGCTTGTCATTCTCTTCAGCCCAATCACTCAATTTCATCTCCATTATGCACCCAAACAACTTTGCCATAAGAGACCCAATCATTATAGTCCGGTAGTTGCTTACATTCTTTACATCCCCTCCTTTATGCAAAGGCTTAACCCAATTAGTACTCCAATCATAAGGCATACCATGTTGAAGTGCAAGGTTGAACATATCACACATCCACGCATGGGTAAAATCTCCCGTCCATTTGATCATCTCCGGCTTGATACCTTGAAGATCTCCCGCTTTGCGGGTGGCCAACTTTTCAAGCCCACCGCATACATCCTCAATAGTAAAAAAAGACGGCATACATGGGAGTGAACCATAAAATGGCATTTTTTCAGTATTTTCTTGCTCATACAATTGCCTACAATGTGTGTACATATCCACTAGATTCAAGTTACCAAAATTCTCAACCCGCTTGCCTCTCAAGTTTCTCCAAAATCTTCCACATGCATGTGCCTTTTCTTGGACTTGAAATTCTTGTTGCTTTACTTCCCATCTTCTTCTCTTATTTTGAATCAATGACTTGTATATATGCAAATGACTTTGATAGTTGTCTTTGTCCATAGTTGCATCAAGCTTTATCAAGGACTTTTGAGCATCTTGACATTCTTTATCAAACCACCTTTTGCGTGATCTATCTTTGTTAATACCATGGAGATGCTTTATGGCAAAGCATTCTTCCGCACAAGAACAAATAGCTTTCTTGAAAGCTTCCCATTTAGTTTCCAATGGTGCATCACATTGAAGCTTTGTCATCCATAATTTTTGCTCAACCATTTCAATGTACATTGGTGCCCGTTTGAAATCCATACATAGTGATAACTTCTCTTTCCTTTGGCTGAGATTATCATGCTTAGTTGCTTCTCCACATGAAAGGTCAATACATAAGGTGCGATGGTCGGATTCCGGGGTCCATTGACCAAACATAAAACTCTTTATGCGATACATGATGGCTTCAGAGAGTAGCATATAGTCAATCACACTATCCCCATTATGTCTTCTACATGTAAATCCATTGGTTCCACTCCACAAAGATACACCATTGGCAATGAGCATACCCGTGCTATTACACATGTGTAAAAGTAACTTTCCATAGTGATCCGGCTCTTTCTCATCCATTGAAGTACGATCATACAAGTGAACTTCCTCCAACTCCCTTGAAATGTATGGCATATCAAATTGTTGAGTATCATGTTGCAATGTTTTTGTGTGAGCATTCATATCCCCAAATACAATAACATCACCTTCACCTTTGAAATAAGCAATGTCCTCTTCCAAATCAGAAAATGGTTGATCTCTATCCATGCAAGCATAAAAGGGAGAATCATGATGAGGAATGTAGCAACCGGCTACAAAAATGGGTGCTCTTTTTGGTGTCATAATTTTCAGCCATACATAACGTTTGTACTTGTCATCTTTCACAATTGATACAAAATCCTCCAATCCTTTCTTAACCATACATGCTAACCCTCCTTGTCCTCTTCGTTGCTTGAGATTCTTTGACCACATCAATGAATGTACATTGTAATCCTCCAAGCCGTTAATCCTTTCTGTATCATGCTCCCAAGTTTCAACAAGAAGTACAACATCCGCTTTGCTTGTTAGTTCATCAATGCCAACCCCCGCATTCCATGGGTATCCATTACAATTCCAAAAGCATATTTTCAATTGTAACTCGGTCTCATAGGTCACGCATCCCTATTTGCTTGAGAGACTTGCCTCCTCCTTGGGCACATTTTCTTCATGAGAGATCTCCTTGTTTTTATTATTCTTTTCCTCATATGCCTTGCGACGCATATTTTGTTTCTTAATAGTGCGATCTTCACATACAAAACATTTTGTATCCCTCAAATAGATCCAACTATTATCAAGGATAATCTTTCGCTTGGTCTCATCCGGCATGGTGCATACAATTGGCCGTTCTCCCGAGCGAGGAGCTCCTTGCTTCCCCACTCTATGTGCTCCATAGACCATAACTCCGGACATGCCAAAGTGGGTTTTGAAGAAATCTTCAATAACAATGGCAAGAGAAGGAGGTGTCTCTAACTTCTCTTCGGGAATTCCACGAATAACAATGTTCTTGGAACGTCACTCCCGTTCCTTCAACTCCTCCACATCCACATTCTCAACATTCTTTGTTTGAACCATAGCTTGCATGAGTGAGGAATTAGAAACCACATTGCTACCACATGCATCAGCCCAAGACTTGTTTGTGCATACATTTTTCATGTCACATACATCCCGGCTCATAGTGTCAAATTTCTCCTCTTTCAATACATGGTCATGCTCTACTTTGCTCATCCGCTCCTTCAAAGCATTCAAGTCCACAAGAGAGCGTTTACATTCCTTGACTTCCTCTTCAAGTTGCATCAAACGTGTTGTTTGCATCTCAAGTGTCCTCTTGAGATTCTCATTCTCAACCACAAGTACCCTTAGTGTGCCATTCTCCATTGCAAGTGCTCGTAAGTCTTCGCCTTGTTTGTTTACAGTCTCTTGCAATGATACCAAGTACGCCATGATCATGGTTTCCGATGTCGTTGGTTGGGTGGTTGTGTTGCTATCTCCACACTTAGGAGATTTTGAATCATTTTCCACAATGGTTGTGGACCTTGTTGAAGAAGAAGAACCCTTGCGAGTGCCGGAAGACATTGTATGTAAAATAGGAGATGAGAATCAATTTTGTTGAACCTGTTCACTTTGGAAATGCTGCTACAGAAACGCCTTCCATAACTCTGAAAATTTCTGTCTTTACATCAATGCGTAGAGGACTTCGTGCTCTTCGATTGAGGCTATAGATCACTCAAATCGGAGTTCTGATGAAGAAGTTATGATCAAGAGAGTGGACTGCTGTCTACTAGGTCAAAAAACGGTTGCACTGAGAGAGAGAGAGAGAGAGAGAGAGAGAGAGAGAGAGAGAGAGAGAGAGAGAGAGAGGGGGGGGGGGGGGTCAAGGAGAGATAACAAATAGAAATAAGAGGGGGATAGAAAGAAGAATACAGAGAAAAATAGAGAAATAGATAGACAATGGCAAGAAAGATTGAGAAATGGAGGAGAGAGAGAGAGAGAGAGAGAGAGAGAGAGAGAGAGAGAGAGAGAGACTTTATTATCATCCTCGGAGGTCAAATATGACCTATGGGACTAAAGTTACATGTGATGTAATATGTGTATGGCTGATGAGTGACTCTAGATGCTCCAAAATTATGGTGATGAGAGTCGCAATGGAGAGCCCACACTATGGCTGGGAGAGAAAAGTGTGTAGGTCTAAGTCATGGCTGAAAATGTGAGAGAAGCAAGTTTGTATGTGACCAAAAGCTGAGCACTCTAGTAGTGTGTGGTACTCAGACTCCTAGTGAGCATAATGTGCAGAGTCGATTTGACTCTTCTCCATTGCCCCAACGCCCTGTCTCGCATCGAAGAAAATGGGAGCTATGCCGAATGGCTGTGATAGTGTGTATCACCGACAAGGGGATAGGCTCAAGCATGTAAGAGTGGGTACGATTTCCTCTTTCAACAAAGAACATGGTCTTGTAGTTGGGGGCAATATGGGTGGTGTAATGTATGAAGCATGACCCACCGGATTTCTCCCAAGCCGTAATACATTGGCGTTGTAGAAAAGCTTCATTCACTTGAGAGTCAATTGCAGCATCATGTAGCAAGTGTAATGCATCCCATCTCCCAAGCCACTTCTTTATGTCTTGCATCCATCCCGTGCTCAAGATCTTGCTTTTATGCATCTTTTGAAATTTTTGCTTGCTTCCCATGCAATTGTAGTAAGTCGATGTGAGGGGTTTTGATGAATCTTTATCATGTACTCCACAACCCTTTCCATGCCCATAACATGAATTGGAAGAGATCCAGACTCAAGAAGTAGAAGCATATATGGTGTGTCTTAACTTGGAGAAAGTTTGTAAGAAAATGCTTTTGGACATTCTCAAACTCTTTCCAAGTAGACTTTGCGATGCTCCCTCCCCACAACTCCATAAAGAAGAACCGGTGTCACCAATGCATCAAAAA
Organism: Adiantum capillus-veneris; assembly: GCF_014529385.1. Taxonomy (NCBI): domain Eukaryota; kingdom Viridiplantae; phylum Streptophyta; class Polypodiopsida; order Polypodiales; family Pteridaceae; genus Adiantum; species Adiantum capillus-veneris. Next base: position 2,956,123 of record NC_140956.1, read on the forward strand.
GATACTTCTTGAGAACACAACACTTGATGTTTCCCGCATTACACATGTTCTCAAATGCATAATATGTAAAGAATGAGGATGCAAGAGAGCTACACAAGACAAGCACAAAGCACACAGAGATGGAAAGCTTCTTCTTCTTCTTCACAGAAAAGAGAGTACAAAATGACTAAGTGCTAAAGCTGAAAAGGAGCACATATGTACATGCGGTCACTAAGTGTGAACTCGCTAGAAGCGTACTAGGCTGGCACTATAAGTGTAGTCCAGCTGTAGAATCACTGACAGAGATCCTCCGTGTCGGTCACCTAACGCGCCAGTGAGTAAAAGCGCCAGTAAACGGCCAAGACCCGTAGTGGATGCCAGCTCAAGGTGTAGAGCTCGACATCTCAACACTCCCCCTCGAGCTCTGCATGTCGCAGAGTCCAAGCATAGTCCGGAAACGTCAAAGCTTCTCAGCTCCGAGGTCCTTGGTAAAGATATCCGCTATCTGCTCCTCTGTGCTGACGTAGACCAAGTCGATGTCGCCCGCCAACACTCGCTCTCGAACGTAGTGGTAATGGACCTCTATGTGTTTGGTCCTGGCATGGAACACTGGGTTCCTAGCCAACTGCATGCTGCTGAGGTTGTCACAATGGATGAAAATCTGCTGGTCCACCTGCACTCCCAAGTCCTCAAGTAATGTGCGTAGCCAAGCTACCTCGCACGCCGCAACTGCTGCACCTCTGTACTCGGCCTCTGTGCTCGATAAAGCAACCGTAGGCTGCTTTTTGCTGCTCCAAGTAACAGCAGCACTCCCAAAAGAGAACATGAAGCCACTCATAGATCTCCTATCAACAATGCTACCTGCCCAATTTGCATCTGTATACCCATACAATGCTAATGGTGCATCTGCTGCATAGAACAATGCGTAGTCAAGAGTACCTTGCACATACCTAAGTGTGCATCGTACTCCATCCAAATGTGGCTTCCTCGGAAGTTGCATGAACTGACTCTCCAAGCCTACTGTGTAGCTCAAGTCTGGCCTCGTGATAGTCAAGTAGATTAGACTACCCACAATCTTCCTGTACATGTTGACATCCTCAACAACATCACCCTTCTCTGCACTCAGCTTTGCATTCACATCCAAGGGAATAGAAATTGGCTTACAATCAGCCATACCATACTTTGACAACATGTCCAAAGCATACTGTCTCTGTGATAGCCATACACCCTCTGGAGTCCCGATCACTTCAATGCCAAGAAAGTAGCGCAACTCGCCTAAATCTTTCATTTCAAACTCCTGTTTGAGAAGACCCTTCACATGGTCAATCTCCATAGCATTGTCACCAACAATAATAAGGTCATCTACATATATGGTAATGACCACAATCCCCACATCACTCTCACATACATAGAGTGAATGATCAGCATGAGCTCTCCTAAAACCAATACTGACAAGATACTTGGCAATCCTGTCATACCATGCTCTAGAGCCCTGCTTCAAACCATACAAAGCTTTGAGAAGTCTGCATACATAATCTGGGTAACCTGGATCGACATAACCAGGTGGCTGATCCATATACACTTCCTCTTGCAACTCACCATTCAAGAAGGCATTCTTTACATCCATTTGATGCATAATCCATCCTCTAGATGCAGCCACTGCTATGACAGCTCTCACTGTCGTCATCTTTGCCACTGGAGCAAAGGTCTCCTCATAGTCTATGCCATACGTTTGTGCATAACCCTTTGCGACCAGCCTTGCCTTGTGACGCTCAATGTTACCATCAGCCTTATGCTTGGTTTTATACACCCATTTACAGCCAATAGCTTTCTTGCCACTTGGCAATGGCACCAACTCCCATGTGTCATTTGCTTCCAATGCAGCCATCTCTTCATTCATTGCATCATCCCAATGCACATTTCCAACTGCATCCTCAAAACATGTGGGCTCCACATCCTGTATCACCTTAGCCATGTAGGCTTGGTGATGCGCTAGATACCCATCATAAGTCAATTTTTGAACTGGATTTCTGACTCTATTAGATCTGCGCGGTCCTAGGTCACTCCTTTGCCCTCTAGCATCTTCTTGTACTTTCCTTACACCAGGTGTCCTGACAGCCGGAATTCCAAATTCCTCATCAAGACTTTGTTCAGAACCATCTGAATCCATGTCTACATGTGAAAAACCTGATGATGCATCAACCATAAAGGGAGGTTCATCAACCTTTTCCTTTCCTTTTCGTGATACATTCCCTGTACCTGTTGGTGGAGTAACCTGCGTACGTAGTCTACCATTCCATGGTTTCTCAACAGAGCCACGAGAAGAGGACTCTTGTGGTCCACTCAAAACCTGTGACTGTGGCCTCACATTTTGTACAACCACATCATCTTTTACATCAGCTCCAATAGTGCCATGTGCATTACTGTACCAGCTGCTCATCTCATCAAAGACTACATCTCTGCTCACTCGTAATTCTCGTGTAGTAGGATTGTAGCACCTGTACCCCTTTTGTTCAAGGGAATATCCCACAAGAATACATTTCTCTGCTTTAGGATCCAATTTCCTACGCAACTCATCTGGTACATGCACGTAAGCTATGCAGCCAAACACTTTCAAGTGTGCCAAATCAGGCTTTGTACCTGTAAACTTTTCCTCACGTGTTACATCATGCACCGCAGTTGTAGGTGTCCTGTTCATAATGTACACAGCTGTATTTACAGCTTCAGCCCAGAAATGATGAGGCATGTTCTTCTCATTCATCAATGCACGTGCAACCTCTGCAATGTGCCTGTTTTTCCTTTCTGCGACCCCATTCTGCTGTGGAGTATATCTGCATGTAAACTGCCTGTGTATACCATGCATTCGTAGAAAATCTAAAAAATCATTGGAGAAGTACTCTCCCCCTCCATCTGACCTCAATGTCTTGATTTGCATATCTGTCTCCTTCTCAATCATGACTTTGAAGTCTTGAAAGTGACCAAACACTTCACTTTTGTTACGCATGAAGTAGACCCATACTTTCCTTGTATGGTCATCAATGAAAGAGACATAATACCTGCAACCATGTATACTTGCAGTATCGGTTGGACCCCAAACATCTGTGTGCACCACCTCAAGTGGCTTTTTACATACATTGCGCTCATGTGGAAATGAGCCCTTTGACTGTTTTCCAAACTGGCATGCTGCACACACTTTATGCATACCATCCACCTTGAATTTGGGCAAACCTTTTACAATCTGTTTTGATTGCATGCTGCGCAATCGCTGCTCATTGACATGGCCAATGCGTTTGTGCCAAATGTCAACATCAGCCACAACACTTGTGCCCTGTGCAAATAATGCAGCTTTTACCTCAGGCATGTCTACATTCAGCGTAAACATTCTGCCCACACATTTGCCCTCTGTGATCAGCTTACAGCCATTCTGGAAATCTTCTACATAACAGCCATTTGGATTGAAGCGAACCTGCAAACCCTGCTCAACCATTTGTCCAACAGAAACAAGATTCTTTGTAATGTTTGGGACATGAAGTACATCTGCTAAGTACTTTGATTTCCCACTCTTCGTATTTAGAGGTATGTCCCCTACATGAGCAATGGGGTGAGCTGTGTCATCTCCTGTCTGCACATAGCCTGACACATCTGGTTTGCGCATATCTCTAAACCACTCTCCACGAGACGTCATGTGATTAGAGGCACCTGAATCCACATACCAAACATCATCTTGGGTGGAATTCTCTGCAGTCATTGTATTCATTACATGTTGCATAACAAACATGCGCTCGTTTTTGCTGTCATCTGCATCTCTGCTAGTAGATGCATAGTTGCCCTGTTCTCTCTTTCTACTTGCTTTTCCCTTTGGACAGTCACGTGACATGTGACCTCTTTCACCACAAGTCCAACATTCTCTACTATCTGGAGTATGTTGCTGCCTGCTTGATCCTGCACCACGACCTCTTTGACTCCCCCTGCCTTGAGACTGGTTTCCCCTGCCACCTGTATTGTTTTGATTTGATTGACCTTCCAGAAATTGGCCCCTGCAACCCCTTGGGCCTCGACCACGACCTCTACCTCTACCTCTGTTGGAGTTAGAATAGAAGGCCTGTTCAGAATTATTTCTGCCATGAGAAGAAGATGTGTCAAGGTTCTTCTCCTCAAGAATAAGCATAGAAATCAAATCTTGGAACACGGGGATGTCATCTCTTGTATTCATGGAAGACCTAAAATGTACATACTCATCTCCTAGACCATCCAAGCATGCACGGACAATGTCATCGTCTTCCACTGAGACCATAATAGATCCAAGAGCCTCAATGATACTCTTGATCTTCAAAGCATAATCATTGATGGAGAGGTTGTTCCTCTTAACCTGATTTAGCTCCGACTTTAGTTGAAGCTTCCTGGCCTTGGTGTTCACCTTGAACACTCCGCCTAAGTTTTTCCATGCAATGGCGGGGGTTTCAGCATCCTGTAGATAGCCCATCATGCCATCTGTGATGCTCATAGAAAGTCAATACATCACTTTGCTCTGGCCTTGTTGCCAGTCCCTCAAAGCTTTCCTTTGTTCTGCTGTAGCATTTGCCTCGGGAATCTCTGGTTCCTTTTCATTGTCTCCTTCTACATAGTCCCAATAACCTTTTCCTTTTAGGAAATTTGTTATTCTGAACTTCCATGCAGGGTAGTTATTTTTCTCAAGCTTCTCAGTAACAATCTGACTGAAACCGTCAGACATCTTGAAGCACTAAGACAAAATAGCTGCAATCTGCAAAAACCTGCAAATCTGCTGAACCTGCTATCGTGGTTCTTGTAACGCTTTCTACACTCAACGAGTGTCCACAATCAAGCGTACATACAGCCACTGTACTTGTACAGTAAATCTCTGTATACTGCACTTTGGAGACCTGTTCAGAAACTTCTGTATATCTGGTCGTGGATTGCGAACGAAGGGATTGTGATGCTCTTGCTCTCTTAGCCTCTCTTGCCTGCACCAGGCTCTGATACCATGTAAAGAATGAGGATGCAAGAGAGCTACACAAGACAAGCACAAAGCACACAAAGATGGAAAGCTTCTTCTTCTTCTTCACAGAAAAGAGAGTACAAAATGACTAAGTGCTAAAGCTGAAAAGTAGCACATATGTACATGCGGTCACTAAGTGTGAACTCGCTAGAAGCGTACTAGGCTGGCACTATAAGTGTAGTCCAGCTGTAGAATCACTGGCAGAGATCCTCCGTGTCGGTCACCTAACGCGCCAGTGAGTAAAAGCGCCAGTAAGCGGCCAAGACCCGTAGTGGATGCCAGCTCAAGGTGTAGAGCTCGACATCTCAACATAATATGCTCTCTTTCCCGCTTCCAAATGAAGCATAGCACATTCATGCCACTTGTAATTGGATGGAACCTCAATGCCAATGTACTTAAAGCTCTCAACAACTTCAAGTGTCTCATTGCTGTACACAATGCATGGCTTTTCATTATGGTTGGTTTTCACAAGCATAACCTCTGTTTGGATTCATTCACAATCAATCCACTATGCAAGCAAAATTTCTCAAGGACAACCATAAGCTTTTGTGCATCGTCTAAAGTGTGCTAGAAGCACTACATCATCCGCATACAACAAATGCATGATTACCACGTTGCAACTAGTGACCTCTTCAATGCCTTCTTCTTGCATAAAGTGAAGTACCATTTGTTCCAATTGATCGATGCATAGAGCAAAGAGAGTTGGTGACAATGGACATCCTTTTTTAACCCCAATAGTGCTTACAAAAATTTCTAAAATTTCTCTTCCTATGTGCAATTGACAAATCACCTTCTCATAGACTCGAGAAACCGCAAGCATAAACTCACTTGACACTTGTAGTTCTTCCATCCTTCTCCACAAATTGTTATGTGGAATCATATCAAAGGCTTTCTTAAAGTCCACAAAACAACAATACAATTTCTTGCCTTTCAACCGAATTTCCACCATGAGAGCATGAATAGTGACAAGATGATCAATGGTGCTATGGCTTCAACAAAAACCCGCTTGTCCTTTTTCACGCTTGTCATTCTCTTCAACCCAATCACTGAATTTCATCTCCACACCCATAAGAGACCCAATCATTATAGTCCAATAGTTGTTTACATTCTTTACATGCCCTCCTTTATGAAAATGCTTAACCCAATTAGTACTCCAAACATAAGGCATATCATGTTAAAGTGCAAGATAGAACATGTCACACATCCACTCATGGGTAAAATATCCCGTCCATTTGATCATCTCTGGCTTGATACCTTGAATATCTCCCCGCTTTGCAAGTGGCCAAATTTTCAAGCCCACCACATACATCCGCAATAGTTAAAGAAGAGAGAGCATACATTGGAGTGAACCATAAAATAACATTTTTTAGCATTTCCTTGATCATATAATTGCCTACAATGTGTGTATATATCCACAAGACTCAAGTTACCAAAATTCTCAGCCCGCGAGAGTGGAGGAGTGAGAATAGAAAAGATAACAAGAGAGAAAGGTGGATGGGGTAGGAGTTAGGGAGAGAGAGAATGGGGGAAAGAGAGAAGGATCTATAAAGATGGAGGGGAAACGAGCTCTCAAGACACACACACACACACACACACACACACACACACACACACACACACACAAAGGATAGAGGATGGAGGGTAATAGAGAGAGAAGTGGATCAAATTATGGGAGAGACAAAGAGATCTATAGAGAGGAATAGAGAAAGATTGGTTAGTGGGAGGGAGGTATAGAGGGATATAGAAATTGAGGGAGACAGGGGGAGAAGAGAGAAAGGAATATATATATATATATATATATTTTTATAGAGAGAGAGAGAGATTTAGGATTAGATGGAGAGGGAGAGAGTGAAATGAGAAAATGATATAGTGGAAGAAGGAAAGAAAGCACACACACACACACACACACACACAGAGCAGTGAAAAAAGGAAAAGAGTGATCGAGAGAGGGAAAGAAGGATGAATACAACTAAAAAGAGGGAAGTGAGGGGGGTAGAGAGCGGAATAGAGGGAGATGTGAACATAGGGAGGGAGAAGGAATTGAGAGAGAGAGAGAGTCTGGAATCAACAGGGTTTTTGTTCAGAAACTTGATGATATGGTAACATAGAGAGACCTCTAAAAATTTTAAAATATCAACTTAAACCAAAACCCAAACCAAATGTTCGAATTTAAGTGTATTGTTTTTCTATAAATATAGGCAAGGGTGTCAACTAAAATATATATGGACAACTAGTATACTAGCTCTAGAAGGCCAGCGTACATGAGAAACTCATGGTAGAGACATCTTCTTCACAAGTCCGAGGTGAGAGGTATGAAGTACATATTTCAAAAAGTAGCATGATGTGTACATGTGGAGACTTTGTAGAGAATGAGTGGCACAAAGAAAACCCTATATAGACTGCATGCATATTTACTACATATTCCTCCGCTATTTTGGGTTGGATGTAAACTACAATATGTTTATCCATCAAAGCAAGCTAAGAAATGAGGATCTACTTCATGTCTTCAACTGTCATCGTGTAGCAAAATACAGAATTGTATCAATCACATTCCCTAGTGCCAATATGCAATTCATTAGGAGAAAGTTGGACTCACTTTTGGGCTCTATAAGAAGTGCCACGTCCGCTTAGAGAGAGAAAATGAAAATGTTAAATTGTGCATTTTATGTGATACTTTTTTGCGCAACAAAAAGACAAAATGACATTCTTTGGTAGGTAGCCGCCGTCTTTATCATTCTTATCCTTCGTTCTCTTGTCAAGAATCCAACTAATCGTATGACTAATGATTTGAAATGCCAACTTACAAGCGTTCCCTCCAGAAACATAAGCCACACGAACTCTATCAACTCTAAACTTGAGAATATGGTCTTCCCTCCCAAAACCTGAGATATTTCATGAGTTTTGAGTGTCTGTCTTTTTCTCTATCAACTCTACGAATGGAGAACACTTATTTTCCTTATGAAAACACCAATTTGAACTTGAAATCCTCAGCCCCTTCATCTTTAACACTTACCCAAATAAAGAACACACATCATCTTCATGTTGATGTATTGCAAGAGTACGCACCGTTGCAGAAATGTAGGAGGGAGTCTTTCTTATCTCAACGGGAGAAAGAACTTAGAAGGACAAACAAGGAACATCATTTGGATTTGTGGACTGATGGGTCTATTTATCCAAAGGATCCTACGACAAATGCGCCACCTCCCTTTGCTAATATCACTAACCTCTTACATTTCACATGCGATGGCAAGGATGGGCTATTGGGATACACCCAACATTTGGAAATGAGAGGATTGAATGCGGAAAGGAAAAGAAACTTCCTGGCGATGGAGAACATGTAGCTAAAGAAACTTAATGAAGCATGCTCTCAAAAGATTTCATCAAACAAAGAGACAATCCAAGACCTTACCTCCTTCATGAACGAGAATCAGCTGGAACCAATGGAAGTTCAAGCAATACTTGATGAGAGTGGCATCTCACAAATGGGATACAAGGCACTCTTCAAAGAATTAGCTAAAAAGTCTCAAAATAAACTACAGAGAGGATCATTGCTGCCAAAGCCATCACATGTAAAGGCTGCTCGGGGAGATCCAATGAGGGCTCAGCAAGAGGGCTCGCCCAAGAGAGAGAGGGGGCTGATTTTTGCAAGGCGTTATCACACACACACTCACACAATCCCATGTGTGAAGAAAGAGAAGACTATCTCTTCCCAAGCTTTAATGGAGAACTCATTACCTACTCCAAGCTTGTGAGATAGAAGCCTACATCGACACACTCTTGGCTTGTGGATGCAAATCCAACCAAGATCCAAGCTTCAATGCATGCTCATCTCTTCTACCAAGCTAATTACTAAGCTAAAGCTATGCTAATATGAGTGATTATGTGATGAGATGTACATCTTTCTCGTAAGATACTCCTTCTTCCTCTCAATCTACTCTCATACCCTGCTAGCTCTCACCATCTTTGAAAGTGTATGAGGTCTTGGGTCTGAGAACGGGGATAATTCAAGTTGTGTTTGCTAAGTGTTTTGCTTAGTGCATGAAGCTTTCATCTTCATTGCACTAGCTAGTCTTGAAGGAACACAAAGAATTGTATTGTACAATGTCTCTCTTGATGGGAGAAACCATAATACAAAGCCTTTTGGAGGGGGGACCGGCTCCATGAAAATCCGATCCTCAATTGTTGTCAATAGGTTAATTTTTCTCTCTTTTGAAAGTATTGTTGATGCTATCTAACTAGATGAAACAATTTTGTGCGGGCTTAACCGAAGAAATGGCGGAGTATGTCAACTCCCAAAGGCCACATACCATATCGGTGGTAATACACCATACTATGGTGGCCTCTCGAATCAATTTCCAAACAGGGGCTAAAAGAAATAATAAGCCCCCGGAAAACAAGGGTTCCAATGAGCCTAACGGGAAGGACAATGTCCAAAAGTCTCCTAAGGGAAACTCCAACAAAGGTAAAGAGAAGGGAGTTTACAAAGGTAAAAACAAACTCTCTCCTGAAGAGCTTGAGTGTTATCATAAGGATAGTCGGTGTTTCAAGTGCGGCGAACAAGGGCATGTGTACCGCGCTTATCCCCAAAAGAATAATCGCCAAGATCCTCCTAGAGCTTCCTTGGTTGAAATCCAAGAGGAGGAGACTCACCAAACTCACCACAAAGAATCTCCTCTATGCCATGCTTGGGGAAAGGTAAGAGAACATGATGCTTTTAATCTCTTTGACCCTGGTTCTACTCACAATTTTATATCTATAGAGTTGGCCACCAAGCTAGGCATACAATCCTACGAGATGGGAGATGTCCTACCCGCAGACAGTGCCTTCAAGGGGCAAGCTTCAGTCACTCCCTTAATCGGGAAATTGATGCTTCATGTCCAAGGCTATGTGGACAAAGAGGACTTATTTATCTCTCCTCTCAAGCATGAAGATGTAATCCTAGGGACACCATGGTTTGATCGCCTGGCTGCCGATGTTAAATTTCCTGAAAGGAGAATGTCCTTTAAGTTCAGGGAAAAAGACATGTATATAGATGCTAAGGAAATGGGTAACACTATCCCCATTGTACATACACCAGCTTTCAACAAGTCAATAAAGAGCTCTATTTCCGTGTACATGATTTTTGTTAAAGATTCTCAGAATGAACCTAATGATTTAGCAAAAGAAAATAAAAGCAACCAAAAGGAATTAGAGTTATCGAATTTTCTCAAGGGGTTTCAATATGTTTTTATTGACGACATCCCTTGTGAGCTACCTCCTAAACGAGGTAATGATGACCATGCAATTGAACTTCTTCCAGGAAGTTCACTGCCTAACAAACCTCCTTATAGAGTTTCTCAAGCTCAACAAGAGGAGATTATGCGTCAAGTGCATGAGTTAGTTGAGAAGGGCATGGTTAGGCCTAGCTCATCTCCATTTTTCTCACCTGTGCTATTAGTGCAAAAGAAAGACGACACATATCGTATGTGTGTCGACTATAGAGCACTAAATAGGATCACAATCAAAAATAGGTTTCCCGTTCCACGGGTAGAAGACCTATTTGATAAGCTACAAGGATCGACCTACTTCAGTAGGATTGACCTAAAAAGTGGCTATCATCAAATAAGGATAGTTGATCAAGACATTGTAAAGACCGCATTTCGCACCACATTTGGTCTTTATGAATACATTGCCATGCCTTTTGGCTTGACCAATGCACCAGCCACATTCAATCGCTTGATGGAGAAGCTGTTCAGGCCTCATCGAACCTTCACTGGAGTGTTCTTTGATGATATTATCATCTACTCTAATTCATTGGAGGAACACAAGCAACACCTCCAGGTAATATTTCAAGTTTTGAGAGAGAATAAACTTTATGTTAATCGAAAGAAAAGTGAATTTTTCTTGCAAGAGATTCAGTATTTAGGTCACATTATCTCTCAAGATGGCATCCAAATGGATCCATCAAAATTAGAGGTAATAACAGGATGGCCTAAACCAAGGAATCTTCATGAACTAAGAAGATTTATAGGTATGTGTGCATACTATAGACGCTTCATAGAAAAGTTCTCACAAATTGCAGGACCATTACATGACCTAACAAAGAAAAGCGTTAGGTATACATGGTCTGCTAAGGAGAACAATGCTTTCAAAAAGCTTAAAGAAAAGCTTATCTCTCAACCTGTGCTTACACTACCGGATCTCTCAAAACCATTTGAGGTCCAATGTGATGCTTGTGGTGATTGCCTTGGAGCTGTTTTGCTCCAAGAAGGGCACTCCATAGGCTATGAGAGTCGAAGGCTCGACCTTGTTGAGCAAGCTCTAGGCATATATGAAAAGGAACTCCTTGGAGTTCTACATGCCTTAGACTCATGGAAGCACTATTTATTAGGGACTCCTTTCATTCTGCGAACGGATCACCAAAGTCTTAAGTACTTCATGATGCAGACCAAGCTCTCCGACAAACAAATGAGGTGGGCAAATTTCCTTTCGCAATTTCATTTTCATATTGCTCACATTACTGGCAAGCATAATCAAGTAGCTGATGCACTCTCAAGACGACCGAGAGTGAATGCGGTTTCCATAGCAACTCACAATGATCTATCTTTAATGATAAATGAGTATGCTATTGATCCCAATTTTAGAGATGTGATTTCAGCCCTTGCATTAGGGAAGAAAGAAGAACCATTTACTTTACAAGATGGTTATCTTCTCCATGGCAATAGACTATGCGTTACTAACTCACTACGTGAGAAAGTAATGTATGAATCTCATGCTCCACCTTATGCGGGGCATAGAGGGATTCAGTCTACCTTAAAGGGAATTGAAACATATTTCTATTGGCCTACCATGAAAGTGAACATACAAGAGTATGTTTCTAAATGTGTGGTATGCCAAAAGACAAAATTTGATAGAGGGAAGCATCTTGGATTGCTTCAACCCTTGCCAATCCCTAATTCACCATGGGAGAGCATATCCATGGATTTTATCTTTGGATTGCCTAAGTCTATCCATGGAAATACGTGAATATGGACGATAGTAGACAGGTTCAGTAAACAAGCTCATTTTATACCTGTCAAAAAGACTATCAAAGCCCATCAAATGGCAACCCTCTTCATTTCACAAATTTTCAAGTACCATGGCTTGCCAATGTCCATAGTGTCAGATAGAGATGGTCTCTTTGAGAATTTAGGGACAAAGCTAAACTTCTCTTCGGCCTATCATCCACAAACGGATGGCCAAAGCGAAATAGCTAACCTAATCATTCTTGATCTACTAAAAGCCTATGTAACGGAAGTAGATCAAAGATCCCAATGGGAGAAGTACTTACCCTTAGTGGAATATGCTTACAATAACACTGTACATACTTCCACGCGAAAAGCACCTTTCGAGGTAATTGAGGAAACATAAAAAGTCCCTTGCTACTTAAGGTACATGGGAAGATCTTCGTTGCAGATGAGTATAGCCGAGACCTACAAGAATGTTTTCAAAAGATTAAGGATGCTATCTCTATCTCACAGCAAAGGCAAAAGGCTGTTGCTGACAAGCACAGAAGAGCCCAAGCCTTTTAAGAAAACGATTGGGTCTTGTTAAAGTTTCCCAAGGCTCGATTAAGGCACATGACGGGCAAGAATCCTACTGGCCACCAAAAGTACTATGCTAAACTAGCAAAAAGGTACTATGGTCCCTTCCAGATTCTTAGGACAATCAATGAGATGGCCTATCAACTCAAGTTGCCCAATCATTGGCTCATACACAATGCTTTCCATGTGAGCCTATTAAATCCTTACAAAGGAGAGCCACCTCAAGAACCAACTATTGAAGACCCACCGGAGATCGAGGACCAAGAGGAGGTGCTGCAGCCCGAGTCCATTCTCCGACATGAAGACAAGGTACTAAGAGGCGTTAAGACTATCCGATGATATTTTATTAAGTTTATGAATTATCCTTTTGAAGATGCTAGATGGATGCAAGGCATACAATTAAAGGATAACCTAAACCTTGTCAATGCTTACAATGCTTCCCAAGAGTAAGCAAATGTACAAAATGTTAAAAATGAACAAAGTGTTTTTTTTTGTCTTATAAGACTCTCTTTTTCTTTATTGTGCACAAAAATGAAGTAGTATGCATGCTTAGATCAAGTTTGCGGAGACGACGTCTCCCAAACACCAAGTAGAGCTTGTCACTCTACTATGGAAGATTGATAGGACTAATGTGCAGACATGCTTGCGGCAGCCTCAGGCTCTCAAGTGCCAAATGGACTAGTCATCCATTGTGGAATGATGTCGTAGGGTAACATAGGGATCCTCTACCCGCTAAGAAAACAACTTATGAATATGCTTTATCTTCTCTACACCATAGTCCAGGACGACTATGATTTCAAGAGAGAGGTAATGTCATAATAATAAATATCTAATTCTCCTAAATGATTTTCTCATATTAAACTGATCATTTAATGTGGGGAAGTGTCAGGGGAGAAAAAGCTAGAATATTGGTTAAGCTAGCAGAGCGGCCTCAGTAGGGATCCAAAGGAGGGAAAATAGGGATCCAAAGGGGGGGTCATCTGCAAAAGAGCCATGTGCAACAATGGGCTAAAAAGACCCTAAGGTTCAGCCCATTAAGACTTCCAAAATGCTAAGGTTCCAAAATTCAAAGGTTGTGTCCAAAGGTCAACCCTAGGGGAAATTGGATGCTTTGTGTGTACCAAAAAAGTCTTTGCAATCCCTACATGGGAGGGGGCGAGCCCTTCTTCTAGGGGATGAGAGAGAAAGTCACACACACACACACAGGCTCCCTTTACACAAAGGGAATGAGGGACACATGTCAGCTCCCTAGGCCAGATGCCCACAAGGTGTGCACAGTTTCTATTGGATGACCCTTGAAGTGGACCAATGAGAATTAAGGTAGTGTAAATCTAGTTTAATTAGTTTTAAAACATTTAATAAAGGAAACCAATGAGAATTAAGTCTCCTAGAAGACTATTGGGCAGTCTCACAAGGGGTCCAATGAGCATTCAGGAGCCCAATGGCTTGCCTGATTCCTATTGGCCAGGAGGCAAAGGGGTCCAATGAGAGTTTAGTTTAATTATTTTATAACCTAAAGCTCTCACAAAAGGGGAAAGGGGGACACATGTCAGAAGGCTATCACTTATGCTGCTTAATAATCATTGGCTTGACTTGGGGAGATCCAATGAGGGCTCAGCAAGAGGGCTCGCCCAAGAGAGAGAGGGGGCTGATTTTTGCAAGGCATTATCACACACACACTCACACAATCTCATGTGTGAAGAAAGAGAAGACTATCTCTTCCCAAGCTTTAATGGAGAGCTCATTACCTACTCCAAGCTTGTGAGATAGAAGCCTACATCGACACACTCTTGGCTTGTGGATGCAAATCCAACCAAGATCCAAGCTTCAATGCATGCTCATCTCTTCTACCAAGCTAATTTACTAAGCTAAAGCTATGCTAATATGAGTGATTATGTGATGAGATGTACATCTTTCTCGTAAGATACTCCTTCTTCCTCTCAATCTACTCTCATACCCTGCTAGCTCTCACCATCTTTGAAGGTGTGTGAGGTCTTGGGTCTGAGAACGGAGATAATTCAAGTTGTGTTTGCTAAGTGTTTTGCTTAGTGCATGAAGCTTTCACCTTCATTGCACTAGCTAGTCTTGAAGGAACACAAAGAATTGTATTGTACAATGTCTCTCTTGATGGGAGAAACCATAATACAAATCCTTTTGGAGGGGGGACCGGATCCATGCAAATCCGGTCCTCAATTGTTGTCAATAGCTTAATTTTTCTCTCTTTTGAAAGTATTGTTGATGCTATCTTACTAGGTGTTATGCTTGTTGTTGCTCTCTCCACCCAAGCACTCTTGTAATTCTCATTAGGAATCTATTCTAATGAAATGCCCACTATGTTCATGCTAATTTCCGCTACACATAAGTTTTTAGACCATTAAATGTTACATCAGCCGACAGGAGTGCGTTGGGGTTCTCAAGTTTGTTTTGAAGCTCGACAAGTGCGAGGTCCTAAAGAACAAGAAGTTGGAGAGAGTCACCATTACCCTCATGAACAGAGCTCTAGATCCATCAATAACGAAAGAGAATCCACGATACTTCAGCGTGCAATCCGAAAACAACATTCTAACTCTAGGATCATTTCAGGTATACTTCATTCACTCTGTGATAACAAAAATATTGATTATTTGGTTGTTGATTTTGTGTTTTTGTTTTTCACTGCAGGTTGATAAGAAAATCTTGAAATCCTCGATTGGGTTTTTAGTCAAACCCAAATTCCTTCTATCATCAGTGAACAAAGAAACGGAGCCATTCTTTCAGTGGAAGGATCTGGTGACTATACAGTGGAACGGCACATGGCAGGTGACTTAAAGACTCTTAAGTGTATGTACAACATAACACACGGAGCACCTGTGGCAAATCCATGCTTATATTGCATGGCTGATGCACAATCTCTTGAGAGTGTGCAATGGAATGGAGCTCCCAATAGACATCTTCAAGATAAAACTTTTAGACCAATGCTTGATATTCCTCTGAGTAGAGTTCACGTCTGTACACTTCATGCACTCTGTCGAATAATTGAAAAGGTGGTTCATTTGTACATATGTTTTGCATGGACATTAAAGCCAGAGAGTGAGTCAAAAAGAGTGATCAAAGCATTAGAGGGAGTGCTCTCAAACATTGCTTTGCATGGAGGCAGTGTCAAAATCGAAGAGGACCCTAAGATGTCTCAAAGTCGTTACAAGGTACCTAAGAAAGCATCGATAGGCGGCGTGAAGGCAAGAAGGTTATTTGGGTTTGGGCTCAAAGATTCATATACAGAAGAAAGGAGAAACCTGTTCAACAAATGGAAACAGTTACATAAAGTGGTTAAAGACAATGCTGGTGGTGGGGCAATCCAAAATCACAAGGTGAACGTGTGGAAATCACTAGATAAAATTCTCCACTACGTTGAGCAGCATTCTTGGGACCAAAGTAAGTTCATATCATTTCAAGCAGCCTTGTTGGATTGGAAGAAGGCTTACCTTATAGGGTGGGGTGGGCAACATATCACACATTACATGGTGGGTTAGTATTCTACGTATACAAAACAAAATTTTAAATTGTACTCTACTGACCATTTTTTTTTATTTCAATGCAACACATACTGTTCAACCATGGTCCATATTTTGCAAGGACATATGGCTCACTATCAATATGGTCCACACAAGGCATGGAAAAAACCCACTACATGGCAAGAACAAGTTATTTTAAGCACACTAGACATGGGGGAGGAAAGGATAAGGCCAATAGCCTATTAGAGTTACACCAATGGACTTATAGACGACTAATTCATAGAGCAAGGCAGAAGGAACATCTTAAGAGTTCAAAAATTACACGGTCTTTACAACACATTTGCAAAGAGAAGAAACAGATGGCTTGGGGAGCTTCAAATGAGGGGGAGTGCCATGCGAGGTGGCAACAGTCATGAGTCAGGAGCGAGAGAAGAGGGACCTGAGCCCGTCGTTTTTATCCTCATCGATGCACCTACTTCTTCCTCACTTTGTACCTCTTCGATGTGCAAGCTCTGTAGACGAGCTCGTTCCTTTGTTGATGGCAACATCTCCACAGGCATCAGGCGTCTTGTTTCCCTCAAAAATAGCCGCTTGTTGTATGGATCTAAACTCTTCGGGTCTTAAACCCCTCCAGCCAGAGCCTGAGCTGTGTAGGACATGAAATAGGGGGCTCTGAGTGCTTGGCACCCATACGCAATGCCAAATACGTGTAGAGCAAACTGTTTCTCAATTAGATTAATATTTCTACATTTAGTGGGAGGGGGTGCCCACCACACAATCTTGTAATAACTTTCATTGCAAACAGTGGGAATTGTGCATTGTCCTCGGAGTATTCCTTGTGGTATATTATGATTTACATAAGAATTGTAATGAATTTATGGGCCGTAAGTGAGATGAGTACAATTTTCAAGTACTTGAATTGTTTCTACAAACCTTTTTGTGGTTGAAATGCCCGAAGTAGTGAGACAACGCCGCATCCTTCCCTTGGACTCCAGTGACAAGCCCTTGTCGTGAGCCTCCCGCTCTTCTAAGGAAACTATCGTCATACACTAGCACCTCTCAACAAAAAAAATGATAATGATATTTTATTAATGGGCCATCTCCAATACCATCTGAATGCACAACAAAAATTACCATCTGATTCTCGTCCATTTCCAACATCGACCTCCCTCACAAGTGAATAGACTGACTATTCATTACCTGAGCTCTAGGTGCCATGGGCCTACACATATTTTCCAAGCCGAGTTGTTTTGTTGTTGATTCAAAATGCTCATCTGCTGGAAAATTGGCCTCTCCGGACTTCGCTTCATTGAATAGATCTTTGATCAGTTGCCACCCTGAAGTGAACTGTGAGTCGCGGACAACTGTGTTAGTAATAAGATGTTGGTCCACTCCATCATCATCCACAAACCCCATGTCTGCCTCACAAAATTCACAATTGCATCTAGGCAATAGTCCTACTGTATATTGAGCTCATGCATGATATCTATGAGCAGAACATAGTGGGTGTCGCCCGCCATAGCAAAGCTGGGAGCACAATTCAATTGCAAAGTCACTTTCTTACGTGGGCTTTCTTGCTCGCATCCTATTGCTGCATCCGCAAGAGAAGCAAGAGTTAATCTCCCATTAAATGTTTCCTTTAATACCTCTACCCGCTCTTCTTCTGGGTCGAACTGCACCTCCACATCCTCTACCTCTTTCTCTGGCACCAATGGAAAACTACCGAAAGTTGTTGATTGGGCAGTCTCTAACTCACCATCCATCTGCAAGTATAAGTAATAGAAAAACCCGTGGTAGAATTCCACTAAGTGACGCTTTTTGAAGTGCTTCATACACCTGTCTTGTACAAGCAGTGCATTGGAGGGACACTTTTCTAGACAACGATTCAATCTCCTTGAAGCACTCTTGTCATGGTCAAGGTCGGCTGGGTGCACATATCTCATGCCATCAACTGTCATGGAATTGTCACAAGTGACTGTCTCATACTATTGCAAATGGGTTTGTAGGTACTCAAATGAGCAATCTATAATCCTCTGTATAGAAAACTCTGCATTAAACATTCCTGATAGTTCTGGTGCACGGTGATGAGAATGGGCGTTGTATAAGAACGTGAATAGTTTTTCTTCACATATATCCTCGCCCACAACGTCTGTCTCTAGGACTATGATCCCCATGACTGAAAGAAAAAGCAAGCCAAAACTATTTGGTGTCATAACCAAGCAAATATTGAGCCTCAAGTAACCCCCAAGGTCTCTATTTGCTTGGTTTTGTCCTGTGCGCTAATGTCATAAAAGGTGATGTCACTTGAGTCAGAACCAAGCGAATAGGGGCTCCAAGAATCTCCGAAGGGCCCTATTCGCTTGGTTCTAACCCAAGCATTGGATAAGAACAGAGCATTTAATGTTATTAGTGATAGATATATACGCCTACTCATTCACTATGCCCAAACTCAAGCACGGTCACATAAGGAGTAATTATTCCAACCATGCGGTGCGCCGAGACTTCTAATCTTACCCTAACGACCACTCTTTGGCCCTTGGAGTGTTGTTCCCACTGTGCTCTAATCCCGTAACATAGTGTCTTGGGTGCGCACACAGTTAACATCACACAGGAAGGGGAGAGAGGCAGGGAGAAAGAACTTGTCTTTGCAATATCCAATGACGCCGAGTTGGATGGTGATGTCGTAGGCAGCCGACAGTAAGAACCAAAAGGTGGCGATGGCGACGCGGCAGCAAATGACTCAACCCAGTGGAGGTCGCTGAATGCAGGATCACGAGAGGTGGCCAAGGGGAAGAGTGTAGAAAAGGCAAAGGCAACGACGATCTGTTTGTTCTACTTGGAGATGGAGATGGCAATTGCAAGGGCGATCGGCGTCTGAATCTAAATGCAGGATCACGAGAGCTGGCCAAGGGGAAGAGCGCAGAAAAGACAAAGGCAATGGAGATCTGTTTGTTCCACTTGGAGACTGCAAAGGCGATTGGTATCTGACTCTAAACGGCCACTCGAAAAAGGCACGTGGGTTGTGCTCACAAGGACAACCAGTAATAAATGGGCTTAGATTCCCATGCAGTACGATTTACCAACCACAATTTCGGGTGTAATCATGCACATAAGTGAAGTGTCACCCTCACCAAGGTAAGCATTCTAAGTTTAGAGGCAGTACCCTCGCCAAACATTTCAACTATACCCTTATCCTAGATGAGCGCTCTTCTGCCTCTTTTCGCGTCCTCTATTGCGCATCATTTTAATTAACTCTACCCCCATCGACGCTACGCGGTAAGCAAACCATCCCAACCCTTTTTGCGCGTCTCCTCTTACTCTCTAGTGCTCCTCCTTTTTGCGCATCCTTCTCTTACTCCTGTTCTGCAGTGATTTAGTGACACAGAACTCTACACACAGTGAAGAGGTATGCTACTACACTTTTGTGCACTTGTATTTTGTGTAGTCAGTACCAAGCGAATAAGAGAAGGTAAACCCTGTTTGTTGCACCGGTTCGCTTGGTACTGACCATCGTCTTTATTAAGGATGTTTGCTATTCCACTTTTTCTGAGCTCAGTACCAAGCAAATAAGGGAAGGCAAACTTTGTTTGATGCACCTGTTTGCTTGGTATGGACCTTGGAAAATATAAATGATGTTTGCTATTACACTTTTATGAGTTCATTACTAAGCAAATAAGGGGAAGGTAAACCCTGTTTGTTGTGGGTTTAGGGTTTTTTAAACCAAATACACGTTTTGAATTTATAAGGGAGAAGCAAAATTACAACTTCTTAACACCCATGTAGGGGGTTTTGAGTTACAAAACACTAGGGACAGGCGCAAAGGCCAAGTTTCAAACTTTACAAAAAGTGGCCTACTAATTTTTGGGGGATACAACTGGCAATAACCAATTAGAAGTTAATCCTTTTCCTTCACAGCCAGGCTATCTCTTCCTAAAGCTTGTTGGCAAAGTTGAGGGCTTCAAGACTCATATTTACTGGCTAGCTCAAGCACTTCATCCTTCATCTCCTGTAGCCAATCATAGATAGCATCTAGAGAGCCATTCTCGGCGAGCAATCTTTGCAGGTCTTCAGGCCTTCTTGCTTCCAGAGAGTCTTTGATAATTGAGACTCTGTGCCTGTAGATCCTCATTTGTTCCAGCTTGAGGCTAGCATCCTGCACAGAGCATTTAGCAAATAAGATCTTCAAACTAGGAGCTTGGAAATTGGGAACAAAAAGGAAAGAATTACCAACGGCTTACCTCGAGGATTGACTCCGATGTTTACAGTAGCCACTCTTCGGCTGTGTCGATCGAGAACGCTAAGGGTACCATTGGAGGAGGGCCAAGGGGGGACCTCATGAGGAGGGCCTGGATGCGGTCTTGCTGGCGCTGCGGGAGTGTCCCTTGGAAAGGAATCACCACTATCCCAAGCTTCCTGTAGTTGCTGCAAAACCTTGAGGGAGGTTCTAAAAAAAATGCTGGTTAAATAGACTAGATGGACATGCCTGAAAAGCAGGGCCTGCATTCCGGATGATGAGTGGTCTGTGAGGCGGTGGTACCACCATGCATTTTCATGAGATGTAGACTTGGGAGGGAGAAGCAATGGTACCACCCCCCCTAGATTAGGGGAGGTGATGGGAGGTCACAACATGACAGTTAGGATGGCATGGACTTAAACGTCTCCTTCACATTGGTATTTTTTTGCAAGGGATGCAAACCTGTTCGCTTGCTATTACACTTTTCTGCGTTCAGTACCAAGCGAATAAGGGAAGGCAAACTCTATCCGATGCACCTGTTCGCTTGGTACTAACCTTAGAAAATATAAGTGATGTCTACTATTGCACTTTTTTGAGTTCACTACCAAGCGAATAAGGGAAGGCAAACTCTATTCGATGCACCTGTTTGCTTGGTACTGACCTCAAAAAATATAAGTGATGTCTACTATTACACTTTTCTGAGGTCACTAACAAGCGAATAAGGGAAGATAAACTCTATCTGATGCACATGTTCGCTTGGTACTGACCTCAGGAAATATAAGCGATGTCTGCTATTACACTTTTTTGAGGTCAGTACCAAGTGAATAAGGGAAGGCAAACTCTATCCGATGCATCTGTTCGCTTAATACTGACCTTTTCTGAAATCTTAAGTCCCTTATGCTGACAAATGATATGTCGTTTTCTGTTATGCTATTTGTAGAGATGCCTCGTGCAAAGGCCACGCCTAGGAGAGCAACAGGTGAATCTTTGAATGCTCAAGCAAGAAGACGCCAATATGAGGCGCACAGAGGTGTACTGCAAGAGCTACGAAGGATAGAACAACACGTTTAACTGGCTATTCCACGTCTCCCTTTCCAACAAGTAGTGTGAGAGATTTGCGAGCAGTGGAGAGTCGGCATGCGATGGGACAATAGTGCACTACTCTGCCTTCAAGAAATTGCAGAAGACTACCTCGTTGAATTCTTCAGCGATGGATATATCTTGGCTGCCCATGCACACCGCGTTACTATCATGCCACGGCATTTTGATACTCTTCAGAGGCTGCGTTTTCGCTACGATGGGCTGCTTCATCCAGTACCTTTCCGCGATAGTAGAACCATGGATATTCTCAACATCCCCCCTCTCCATCCTCGTGCACGACAGACAGAGTCATCTAGGGCTGAAAATTGCAGCAGAAGGACACGATCACGGGTTGAGAGAAACGACACAGATGGGCAGGCTGAGATAGAAGCAGAGGGGCATGAGCAAGCCAGGGTGGAACCCAAGGCAGTCATGGAAGAAACAGAGACAATTATGGAGGAGCCAGCTAGACACCAAAATGAGCAAGTCATGGAGGATCCAGAGCCAGTAAGGACTTATGAGGGGCAAGAGCAGGCTAGGGTGGACCCTGAGGCATTTATGGAGGAACCAATATTGAAGGAAAATGATCCGGAGCCTGTGCCTGTTAGGGAGGACCCTATAGCTGTTAGGGAGGAGCCTGAGGCAGCCAGGGATAAGGCTCAAGAAAGGCAAGGGCAAGGCTCTGCATCACAAGGGCCATCCAACGAGGAGCCTTTATCAGATGAGTCAATTATTTTAGAGCAAATCAATGAAGAGAACAAGGAGGAGTTGCAAGTTCTGCTCAACGCAGCACCTTTGCATGCACATATACTGCTGCCTGGAAGGTCAGAGGAGGCCTGCATTTTCAACCTTGATCAACAAGACTTCCTGTGCATGCGCAGTTTCACCAACTCTAACGCAATGGATGGGGTCGTCAACATTGCTTTGTGGTAATTCTCATGCTCTTTAAAAGTCATGGTTGATTCATTAAATGGCTCTCTACTGAGACATGGGTCAATACTAAGCGAGACAGTGGCTTATGGAATTGGATAGTGATACTACTCGCTCGGTATTGACCCATGTCTTCACAGCAGTCGTCAAGTTTTTCATTATAAGTCACACTTGATTCATTAAATGGCTCACTACCGTTAAGACATGGGTCAATACCAAGCGAGTCACTGGCTTATGGAATTCAATAGCTGCCCCACTCGCTCGGTATTGACTCATGGGTTTGTGGCAGTGACAGCCCGCGGAAATATCTTGAGTCTAATCTCTACCATTGATTCATGTTAGGCACGCTGTCTCGCTTCTGTCCCATGAGGTTCAAAACAAAGTATACATAATAGACCTGCTGATATCACCTATGCTGCAGAACATCGGTGTTTTCTTTTTGGCTCTGATGAGCTGGTTTAGCAGAGTCAACTTTGATCTTGCGTGCTTTCTGGTCACTGCATACAATCAATCATGAGTTTTTTCTTGCCTTGTAAAAACCATGTTGCATTTAGAATCTTTCTCCTTATCTTGATGGTTTTGGTGTAGTGATCATTGGAATCTGATGTTATTTGACATTGAAGCTAAGATTGTTTACTACGCAAACTCCGGGCAAAGCAGGGCATTTCACAGTCAAGCAAAAACATAAGGCCCATCTGGGTACATTTGGAAGTAGTGTTTCTTTGTAATGTGTTGCTGACTCAAGTGGTTATGTATGTAGTGCCGCAAAAAAACTTGTATGCTATGTAGAGCATGTATTGTTATAACATCATCTAGAAAATACCATCTAGCACGAACGGGTAACCGTGCCCACGCAGATTGATGACTATAGCTGTGGCTAGTGAACTTGTTTGAATGCTCTATTGCTCCTTAGTCAAATTTTGGATGTACCAAACGTAAGTAATCGTGTTGTTTCATTGTTTGCTGCAACGTTTGTATGAAGCAACATATTTACTTACTTTCCTATTATCACGCTTCTACAGGAACTTCAATTACATAACTACACCCCCAATTATGTGCAACATTTTTCTGTAATGGCCATCCAACATATTATAATCTCGATAAACAGACTCACAAGAGAGGAAGGGGCGAGAGCTGAGGAGTTTGAACAGGCTCGAGTTAACGAAATGACGCAGCGCTACAATCAGACTCAAGAAGACGTTTGAAATATGTAAGAAGCAATAAATCAATATTATGTGGATGCCACAGAAGTAGAGGAATGGGCTACACATCGACGGCAAGAGAAAGAACAGAGGGAAGCTTCATAGGTGCAAGATGCATGGGAAGCCATGGAAGAGGCCCATGATTTCAAGCGACACGAAAGGATGCCCGAGACCAGTGTCCCCAGAGGCAGAAGTAGCAGCAACCGGAGCAGAGGGCAGGGGAGCAACCGGAGCAGAGGGCAAGGGATGAGTGGCAGCAATCGGGAGAGAGGATAGGGGACCAGTGGCACAAACCGGGGGAGAGGACAGTAACAGGGAAAGGGAGCAATAACTTGTATAAATCTTGACAGAAACAACACAATATGTAAAGTTTTGAGACAATGAAAATGTTCATTTTTTCAACATTGTTTGACCGCCACAAAATGTCTCTGTCATTTTGAAGAGTACATCATGGTTTGCATGGCATCAAAGCTCTTTGCATGCACAAGGTATGTGACCTAGATTCCGGTGGAAGCAATTAAGTGAAGTGTACTTGTGAGTGACTCCTTTCACAATGTTCTTTTCTCCTTGCGTCTTGGAATTTGAAAAGAAGAAAAAGCTAGATTCCGTCTTAATGTATTAAAGACAATCAAAATTCATCCATTTAGTAAGAACCTTTCTATTGTTGAGACTGAATGCATACAATTACGACAAAAGTGGAAGTTCTTCACATGTAAGATCTACCCTGAGCTGTGCAAGAGTTGTGCTCGACATTGTCTCCATCACAATAAGTAGGTTGTCTCCAAAGTAGAGCTCCATTGATAAAGGTTTGTTCTTGAGGCTATACTCTGTATCTTGGTTGAGTGGAATAAGCTGCTCACTAAGAAGATGATATCTAATATAGTAAACGACACTATGAAATTTTGAGAGCTTATAATGAACTTGCAAGTTATGGACTTCTTTTGCAAAATACAGTTTTTGCTTTGTGATGGTTTCCTATCCCAATTATCATCTAAAAAGTCCAAACAGCTCTCAGACTTGCAAATGAACATTGTTGTGGTAGTTCTTCTTTGCTCATCGAAGAAAAAATCTACAAACACTTCAAGAGGCATAAATAGTGCGAGCCGAACTATTTTTGTGGCAATTGAGTACTTGAGGGACTTTTGTATATCCTGAAACAACTTATTCCTAAAGCTTTCACTAGTTTGCAAAGCTGGCAAAGACCAATCCTTGTTGTCAAAGGATGGAAGTGACAAAGGAGCTACACGACCCCAACCAATGGAAGTTCTCGGTTCCACATATGACATATCATAAAAGAATATTCCATTATATGCAAGTTTCTTGTGTTGTCTTCCTCGGTACATTTGCTCACCAATAAATGCATGGAAAGCATAAAAAATCCCAACTATGCTCTCAACTGGTTGCCAATCTGTCCTATTCAATGGATAAATATCTGAAACATACCAAAGATGATATCCACCACTTAACCTTCAAATATAATCATGCACTAAGTGAGATGCTCAAAATAACTTATAGTTGGGTCGATGCCTTGGAAAACTTGGAGGAGATGTTTGCAACCTTAAGTCTCCATGTTGGAACGCATGTTGTATGAGGACCTCTTTCACCCGCTTGCTTTGTGCACACACTTTAAACTCTTTAACTTGTCCCTTGAAAGCCCCCATGAAATCATTGCGTTGCCTTCTCTTCCTCCTCCTAGTTTGCAGTAGAGCCCAACTTCCGATAGTTATTCGAGATGGTATCCATGCTTGATCATCTGTAGTATAACTGTTAAAAATGCTAACAGAGTCAATGGTAGTGCTAGGCCTTTGAGAAGTAGTCATAGTGTGCACTAGAATACACAGAAATGTTAGCGCAAATATGAAAAAAGGAAGAAGTTTTGAGAGGGAAGTAGAGGTACTCAAAGTAATATTTGAGTGGGAACAAAGATACTAGATAGAGTCTCCAATGGAAGTTCTAAAATTCCTCGGTACACAGTTAGTACGACTTATGGAATTTATGCCTTGAAAGCTGAAATTGTGCAATTTGATGAATAAAAATAATATCTTCTCCCTTTTTCCTAAAAGAGCTTGGCTCCAAAATGTCGATTTTCAACGTAACGTTAGCCTCTTCCTCATTGGTCGAGCGCCACTCTCTCTCTAGAACTGAAAGGCATAAAAGTGAGTCCAACTTTCTCCTAATGGTGTCATGAATTATAACTGCTCATTTAATATTGTAATTTGTTTTGTTGGAATTCATGATTTGATTGGGTCTTTTCGTTTTTGTACAATGTATAAAGCATATTTTATGGTTACAACATGTTTTATGTTGAATTAATATTGTAAAATTTTTTTGGAGAGTTTCATGGTGTGAAAAGGTTGCTTCTATCTTCTTGTGCCTCCACTAAGTTCGAAGCATACTATTTTTTTATGAGCATGTTTTTTTGAAGGTTCAATTGGTTTGTAAGGATACAAAAAAAGCTACCTCCAAGAAGCTCTCTCCGTCGGAGATGTGGAAAGCTTTTTCATTGGAAATATTGCTCCAGAGATAGGCTTGGGGAAAAGCTCCCTTGGAAGCTCCCTCCAAAATCTCTCTCCGTTACCATCCCCTTCTACAAGTTACTTGCTCCCTTATCTCCTTATTATCAAAACTTCTTTTATAGGCTACCTATTTTCTTTTTACTTATTTGTATTCTTTTTTATTTAAATGTTGAGATGAACAAGCCAATTTCAAATGCATTGCCCACATTCTATGGTATAGTCTTAAAATCTTCCCGTGAGTGAGCTTCGGGTGCCCCCCCCCCCCCCCCCCCCCCCCCCCCCCCCCCCCCACCCCCTTTTTTTTTGTGAGTGAAACTTGAACATGTAGCTTCTTTCAGGGCTTAAGAAATCGTCCAAAATTTTTTTTGTCCCTCAAGTGCTTTGATCTAGCCATGATTCTTTACAACTATTCTTGAATTGTACTAATTACTACACGATTGTTCTTGAATTGGTGTCACCATTTGAAACAAAGCTAGTTTCTCTTAAGCTTGTGGCTTAAATGCATTGGTCAAGAGTAGGATTATGAGGAGGCCCTTACATATGGGAAGTTCTTGAACTTCCTTATGGTTGAAGTTGACTAGGTTTGTCTACATCTGATAGGTCAATAATTTTATTCAATTATGTCTTATGGTTCGAGGAGTCAGTTAGCTACACATTGCAAGGGATAGTATGATGCGGTACCTCCACCTAAGATATTCTTGGCCTCTTCCCTTTTAGAATGGGAGGATAATTTGGAGCTTCTATGAACCAAAGGGGATCATGAAGTCAGTGGACGGCCAGACACTGGACATCCAGCCCCAGGCAAAGGTGTATCTCCTCTATCCCAACATGCAATTAGGAGACTATGGGAATAGGGGCCTAGGGGTATCTCTACTAGAGGAGATACACACATGGCAAGGGTGCTTCATTATGACTTTACAATTGTCTTCACAGTAGTAGCTAGTGCTTTGAAGGCTTTATAGATGATTGGCTTTTGCATGATTATTTTGCAAGGTGCCTGTATTACCTACTTGCTACATGAAAACCCTTAAAGAAGTGGTGGAGAATGGTAATATAATGGTCATAGGTGCCTTTAGTTCTTTCAGCAACAATGCAATGATATTTGGAGTATTGCCTCCACATGGATGCCTTTGTACTACTCCACAATGTGATTATCCAAATCTTACAAGACACTAGAAGGAGATACAAAGGGCCATATCCAACTGTCATGAAGATACTTCAATGGGTGTTCAAGTGCTGAAGAAAATCCTCCATGAAGTGTGGAATCAACCAAAGAGAATGGGAAGCATGCAAGCACAAATGACAGCCAATATGCATGGCCTCCCAAACTACCTTAAATGCCACATCAGCCAAAAGGTCAACTGCATGGAAGGGACGAACAACAAGCAATTCAACAAAGACCACATTTTCAATTAAAAAATAATGAAATATGGACCTCCCAAGAATCATTTTGTCTATAAAGGATGTCCTAGGATGATGGAAAACCTATGTAGAGAGAGAGAGCTATGTATGAAAGATCTACTAGAGTTTTTTTTAGGATAGGGAGTTCCATATGGATACACAAGCTTTCTTCAAAAGTGCTACTTTTCTAGATTTGTTGAAGTGAAAACTATTGTACATTAGGAAACTATGTAATCTCAGCATGCATTTATTACACCAATATGTGATGAGGTGATACATTCATGTGTGGAAATTCCACCTTTCTATATGGCCTCCTCTATCTCATGTGATTAAAAATGCATGATTGGTAATGGAAAGGCAATGATTTGACCTTAAGAGAGGTGTCTCCATTTAGAAAAAAGTGGTGCTACATCACCATACTCTTGCTAGAGTAGAGTTGCACAAAGTTCTTCGAAAGGTAGATCTTGCAAGAGGAAAGATAAGTAAGTGTAGAGGGAAGAGTTGAATAACAGAGTCTTGAGTATGTTAAATGTTGAAGCACAACTTCTCTTGAGGGTAGATGAAAGACATAGATTCAAGGATTTGAGATCACCCATGGAGTGTGCTATGTTATTAATAAAGCGATCAAACACTGCCGTTCCCTCCTCTTTTACAAAAAAATGTCATCAATAAATGCCCTTAATTATGGTCCCTTAATCTGCCCTTGCTTATCTTAGCAAAGTAGCGTGTAGTAAGCTCTAGATAGTATAACTATACAAATTCCCTTGAACCAACTATTCCAGACTTGAACAAACAAGAGTTGCAATATGTTCCTTTTTTTTCTTCAAACTGCTTAATTATTGGATACTCATGGTAATCTTCAATCTATCTTTGAGAAAGGTTAAAGGGAAAAAATAGTAATACTAGGCTTAACTCTCTTGCAAATTGTGTTTACATTAGTGAATGGCATTGCACAACACTTTGGGAGTATTCTTAGCATCTTGCAAATATTGGCAGTAGTTTGGGAGTTATGTTGATTAAGGTGGTGCATCGTCTGGTCGTGCATACACTCCCACGATTAGATTGTTTCAAATCCATGGAGGCACTATACAACAACGAGTATTTTTTATTTGGTTTACCAGGATGTTGTTTTATATGTGACAAAGCTAGTCATACGGAAATTGGATGCACTAGGAGGATAGAGCCTCTAGAGGAGAGGCAATAAATAATTCTTTAGGAGAGACATGCACAGGTATCATCAAGATCTATGAGGTCAGAGACTAATAGAGCCAAGAAGAGAGAAGCAAAGAAGAGGAGGCACTGATAGAGTCAAATAGAGATTCCACTTTCTCCTTGCCCAAAATGGCTCCTCAAAATATTGTTGTACCTTCATGTGGTTTCTAACATTAAAGATATTCCTTTTGCTATGCGTAT
This sequence comes from Adiantum capillus-veneris, assembly GCF_014529385.1. Taxonomy (NCBI): domain Eukaryota; kingdom Viridiplantae; phylum Streptophyta; class Polypodiopsida; order Polypodiales; family Pteridaceae; genus Adiantum; species Adiantum capillus-veneris. Next base: position 2,984,948 of record NC_140956.1, read on the forward strand.
GACCTCGTGGATTGGATAAAAATCTATATGTTAAGAGTTTTGAGAGGTTGAAAACCAAGAAATAGTCTTGGTTATTACTGTATTATTGTATTTTTATGGCTTTTTGGGATCATATCATTGTGAGGATCGCCTTTGTATTTCTATCTTGAGGCTACTTTCTTGAGATGTTTATTTTAATAAGAAGATTTCATCCTAGAGAGAGAGAGAGAGGAAAAAAAAATAATGCTTCATTATCTTCTTTTGGAGGCTGCAATTGGTGTAGGAGACAATACCATATACATGTATGTGTCCTTTACGTATCCAAAAAAAGGATAAAAGTGCTGAAAATAAACATGCTACAAAATAGAATAGACTTATTTGGACTGTACCTCAAGGGTGTGAACATGTATGGAGGACTAGGGACTACCTCTGATGGGTGTGAAACTATACACATAGGAGAACACAACCATCATGTGCAATGGACTAGCTAGCTCCATCCGATACTAATGTCTATGCAAGCAAGTTGGCAGTGGTCTCATGGCTACAAAGAAGAAGCTCTTGCACTCATTGATGAATTTTTGCATGGAAAGGTGATAAACTTCTCTCCCAAGCTTGGCTTCCTCCTCTACTGCATCCAAAACTAACCCTAACAAGTCGGGCTGGTACCAGCAGACAACTTTCGACTCTCTCTCTCTCTCTCTCTCACGCAATGTTTTATCCGTCCTTCTAAGCTAATATGCTTGAAAATCTATGTGCTTTGTCATTGCCTATTGTTATGTGCTATAAACTAACACATCCTTTTTATTGTTGTTGAGAGGAACCTTTGAATTAGGAATACCTTTTAATTTTTTTTGAAGCCATTAGGAATACTTTTTAATTTTAGGGTACCCTTCTATATGTGAAAATGTGAGGAAAAATAAAATTTAATAACCCCTTCTTTTGCACTCACGTGATAGTCACATAACTATTAAGTGACACCCTAGAGCATTAGAGATAGATTAAGAATGTGTTTACAATTAAGTGTAATGGACAAAGTATATGCAAAACAATAAAAGGATAGATCTATTTCTACATGTAATCTTCAAAGTTAGGCGATACTCTCTTAGACATCAGAGACCACACCACTCAATGCTATGCTAGATTCCTTGTAGACTTTGATGCCTACTATTCTTGTTCTAGGTAGAGATCCTGGATCTTCACAAGATATCATCAATGCAAGAGACAATAATCAAGTGTATTCCTCAAAGGAATTTCCTCCTAACCTTGGGCGGCCTTTGATCACAATCTGTGAGCAGGGTCTGCTCCATTCAAGAGAGGTGCATCTATGCCATGGGGATGATGATAAGGTCTCTCTTATAGATCCCTCAAACATGCCAGCATTTGTACTTTCTACTATCGACTAAACTCTTGAGTTTCTTGATAGATAAGTCAAATAGATACCTTCATAAGGTCAAAATATTTTGAACTTATAAATTATATGAGCGAATAAAAAAGAATATGTATCATATAATGACATCTAAAAATATGACACCCATCAAGTACGAAATGTACTATTGTGTGAGGGTAACTGTAAGCACTCAATGATATGAGTGAGAGGGACCCTCATAGACTGTGCTCCACACTGGCTAAACCAAATTCCATGAGTTCCTAGATCATGTTGCACACCTTGTGACTAAAAACCTCTGCCAAAAAAACCCCTACCATGTAGGTCTATAATTGCAGAGTGCAAAAATGCATGTGGTACGTTTTTGTCCCAAAATTCTTTGCTCCTACATGACTTTGTCATGTGTCTAGAGAGAAAAATGGATGAAATCCTTCTAGCATATGTATCCCACTTGGAAAAATCAACCAAAGTATATTTAGAAATAAAACTAAAACAAATCATATGCTTACTAGGAGGTGGAAAATATCTTACACTTACCGCACTTTCCAAACCTGAAAGGTACATTACTAAAAATCCAGCCTCAAAAGGCCCATTACTTTTCTGACTTGCTAAATACTAAATGAGAGGTTAGTGAAACTAAACCAATATTTAATTGGATACCCTAGATGTTGCCTTGGCAATCCAAACCCCTTGGTTAAATTCTACAAATTCAAACCCCTCAGTTAAATTCTGCATAGAACAGCTTAACCTATCAGTTAACTGTGATCGGTATAGTTAACCGTGTCACCAATAGTGACTGTAATAAGTTTGGGAAGTTGAACTTATCCACTACTCCTTGGAAGATTGAGGACTTCTTTCCTTGAAAGTACAATGGTCAAGAGTCCAATTTGTGACCCTCAGATATATGGACTGATTTGCATTTACTAGGTCATACCCCTAAAAATACCACGCCTATAGACACAATCAATGCTATAAATTAAGCATTGGATCCTCTCAAGTTGGAATCTTGTTTACAATTGGATCTTGAAATAATCATATCCTCCTCATCAAAAGAAGATAAAGATTCCCAACACCCAAAAGAAGGTAGTCATAATAGATTTTCTTTGGTGTTTAAAACAAGAGATTACCTGCTTTTAGGCTCTCTTAGTCAACTCATGTCACTCCATGAATTAGTTCATTGATAGCAAGGCCATGCCTGCGTGCTATTAATGGAAAGCATATTCTATTGTGCATGCACCTTGTGCATATAATCAATGATATAAAGTGCTCGCAGCTGCAATCAAATGAGCAAATATACCAACCACAAGTGTAATTGATTAATATGTTACAGCTTTAGGTAACCCCTACAAAAACTTCAACATGAGAAGCATCAAGAAAAAACACTGGGGAAAAAATGAGATCTTACCTTGTCCTTGACAAAGTAGCGAGTGTAATAGCGGAAGCATACATAGCAATAGGGTAATAGCCATGCATGCAAATGAGAAAATAAAGTGATAAGCGCTTGGCTACCATGATGGCCTTAATAATTTGAGCCTATACCATAAGTGCCTTGTACAAGTTTTATTGGCATGGATACATCAATCTGATGTTACCAAACGTAAATTGTGATCATATATCCTCTTTTTTCCAATGCCCCAAACCTGTGCTATAATGCACTTGATGCAAAGTCAATGGGCAATACCGTGGCACAAGTGAGAAGCCTTACTTCTCATTAAGTCTTTCAAATCACTTTGCATTGCACAACATAAAAATAATCATCCAAATTAAAGGTTAAAACACAAGAAAATAGAAGAATTTAAAAATTGTATAACCTTGTTGCCCCTTTGTGGCCAATTGTCCTCAAATGTAGAAGGATTTTCTTTCTTGAGAGTGAATTTCATTTTGGTTTTGTTTTCCTTGCTTGAATTCAGCTCATAGCCATGTATACTTTGAACCATGCATGCTCCCTTGGCCTGGTTCATACGAACCTCTATTGAAAAAGCATTCAGACATGTTGCAAAGTCCCCCCAAGTTCGTATGCTGCTAACATATTCCAAAATTTTGGAAGATTCTATACAATGTGCCTAAAAGTGAAGCCTGATTTTTCATAAATACATCAAAAAGGTAAGATAAGATGGAGTTTGTGTGCTCATAGCCAACCGGTGCTCCGACTGACATATTGATGTCATGGCAATATAAAATCAAGCTTGTTGATCATTCAAAGATAATCGACCTTATTAAATTGTGCATCTTACTGAGAAACATAATAGTATCGTAGATTGTTTAATATGGCCAATACACAGCTCAAAAAAATTAGCTTTAAATTTTCCTCCTCGAAGCAGCCTTTTGCTAGCCAAGCTATTATTGTAGAAAATTATGCAAATTTGAATAAGTTTACAATTTGAATAACAAGACTTCAAACTCCAAAACTTGAGATAGAGAGAGAGAGAGAGAGAGAGAGAGAGAGAGAGAGAGAGACCCCTTTTGGCTTCTTCCCTTCATCAAAGCTAGCAATAGACCTTGCCTTTGCATCCTCAAAGCGGTGTACTTTTTTTTTAATAGAAAGTGTAAGGTCCTCCTCTTAGCCTTACTCTTGCTGAAGTATCTAAGCGTCGACTTTCCGAATACGATCGAGTAAAGCACCCTAGCTACCCACGAGATGCTTTCGGTTTTAACCATGGGAACATGGATATAATCAATGCAAAGCTATCCATGAGACACTTTCAGTTATCACCGTGGGAACGTGGATATACCAATGCATGGGATATTAGTTTTATCTCAAGAAAATATAAATGTGCATAAGAAAACAAACAAAGAATAGGGTAAGGTGAAAAAGTAACTTTTTGAAAAAAAAAATCCACTAGTTGAAAGTAGATTGTTGAAGAAGCCACTTGTAGGAAAAGTAGCTTCATGCATAAGCCACTTGTAGGAAATTAGCTTCTTGCATAAGTAGCTTGTTGGAGAAGCTTTGAGAAGGAAGAAATCCTATCAGAATATGTAAAGTAACTTATCATGATAAGTTAAAGGCCTTATCAAATTAAGCTTAAAAGGAGGCCTTCCCTACTCATTAAACACTTCTTCTCTTCATTTTGCTACATTTCGCTACGCTTCACTTCACTTCATTTCTCTACACATTTTGATAGTGCAAGCTTGATAGTGAGCCATGAAAAGCCAATGCTAATCCTTCTTCATACACACCTACACACACTTCTCTCCTCAAGAGATCCATAACCATAATCCAAATCACCATTACTCTCTTCACCTTCTCTCTCTTAACCTACAAGCTTTCCATAGCTTGGATTTTTCTTAATCTCTTTCTATTCCCATAACCAAATTGGAGGTTTTCAAGCAAAGGGAATCAGAAAAGATCCGGCCACATCAATACGCATGCCGTTACTCGTCCAAAGCAAGGAGAAGACCCTACTATCTACACAGTAAGGTTCCAAAACCTTAAGCTTCTTTAAGCCACTTGCATTAGAAAAAGTTTGGACTCAAAAATGGGCCTTGTAAGAATTGTTGATGTGGCATAGCTTTCAAAAAGTGGGGATCGGTAAATTTTTTGCAAATAAAATCCAAACTTGTCGAAGGTTGGATATTTACAATCTACTCTTCAAATGCTATGTATTGATATATAGCATGCATGTATCAGACATTGCCTTCATGTAGATCTAGAAAAAGGTGATTTTAGATTACCATAACGGTAACAAAACCTGGCTGATTGAAAAAAAATGGCATAACTTTCATAGAAGTCATCCAAACTTTTCGGACCTTGGCTCTTTAGAATCCATTTTTCAAGAACTTTCAAATGATATATATCATGGGGTTCTAAGCAATATTTAGAGGGGTCTACCGGGTTTCTTTCTTTTGTACAACTTTGATGATGTGGCACTCTTAAAAGGCCCAAAAATGAGTTCAAAATTTTCCTAATGGATTAATCCTCTCCACGGTATAAACGGTATGCCTAAATCCCTTTCTAAAGAATAATTTGTTAATCATTCATACACTATTACATGCATATTTTATGATACACTAGCAAGTCCACTCTTAGGAACTTTGCCATTTTACACTACCATGCATAGAAGGGTTTTACTTTTGCATAAGCACTCAAAGGAAGTTTTGATTAGTTGCCCAAGGTTGTAAGTTGGTGCATCTCGAATGTTTTGTGTGTATCACGCATAGATCACACCAAAGAAAAAACTCATTATAGAAAGCATATGCATTGTCCATTTCAAGTTTCTCTGCTTTCAAGTTTGTTTTGCAAATTACAAGGGGGGAGTAATAGGATAGCTTCACGGATGTCATGACCGTGTTGCTTTAACATAAAACTCCCATCGCTTCCATGGAGATGCCCCATGGATTCCAAATGATGAAAAGGGACCAAAATGGGATTCATCGAAGTCGAGGATAACTTGAAACTTACGTAGAGACAAAACTTTAAACTTCCATGAGATTCGTTGTTTTCTTAAGGTCTTGTTTGAATAATTAAAAGGAATTAGGAATTAAGGGTTTATAACTCAAGGAGCTTAATCTAAAAATTTAAACTAGGATTAAAAACTTTACTGAGAAGAACGACGTGAATAGCCTTGGCATAACATAGCAATTTAAGTGTGAACTTGTCTTCCTTGTTTAGAAAAAGTCCGACGCAGGTGTTTACCTGTGGGATACAACGGGGGATGGTCCTTTTTGGCTTTGACTGATAACCGTTGGTCTATGTTTGAGCTCAGGGTTCATTCATTACCTTAGAAATGGGATTGAATAGGAGTGTGTCCCGGCCGGGTGGATGTGACCCGCGGATGCGTCTGGAAATCGGCATAGTCCGGGTAGGCCTGATGCCGACGGGACAAGGAGGAAGGAAAAAGGATCCATGGAGGGATCATGATGAGGGAGGAAGATGTGACTTAGTTAAGGAACTCTTCAAATTGTTTGGGAAAAAGGAACCTTGGAAAGGCTAGGAACCTAAAAAGGGCTATTCCGCAATTGTCCTCATCAACCGGACCTTTGCTCTTGTTCTCGGGATTATTGATTTAAAAGGAACCTAAAGTAGATTATTTTTGAAGCCTTTCCCACACAAAATAAAGAAAATTAAGAACTGGAATCTGTGTAAAGGCGCCGCCTTCTCATGTGGCGGAGAAGACAGGATACCCGAGTCCTGGGACAAGGATCGGGATATGCATAGAGAAGTATATGTGATTGCTTGAAAGATAACTAGATAATATTACTAATATTAAAGGGAAAAGGAAGTGAAAATATTCTATAAAGGAAAAGGTGGGAACGACCTGATAAAGGCACATTTGCAAGGGTATGCAATAGTTTGCATGCTGCTTTCAAATGCTTGAAATGTATTCTTGGTTCGCCATGATTGGAATATTGTTTTCTAGTATCATAGTACTACCTTGTGAAGGTGCATTTATCAAACGGTTCGGTGGGTGGGCGGATTCCGGAGGGTCAATTGTTGGCCGGAAAGTTGAACTCAATTTTATGTTGTCTTAGCAATTAAGTCCAAAGTGGGGGGAAAAGGGATTCCGATCTACGAAGCGGGGAACAACTTGGGATCGAGAGATTCGTGTAGATTATAATACACTCACCTTAAGGGAATGCATTGACGGCTGTGCTCGGTCCTAACTGAGAAAAAAGTGTCAATGACCTTGAACCAAGGGTGAATTAGAGAAGTCCCACCAGTTGACCCTGGAAGGTTGAGTTCCACATTAGTCTGATGACTTCTATGGGTAAGATGGATCGATAAGCAAGGTTCTTCGGGGCTAAGGGATCCATATGAGAGAAATTGAATGATTTCACCCCCTTGAGTTGGCATCGAAGAGCAAGAGGAGTCCTGTCTTGGTGTCGGTCTCAAGTGGGAGGGATGTCGGAGATCATGATGTATCCATGTGGAGATGGTATAGTCGATGGTCCCCGGGCATGGCCCTCACAAGTGGTATCAGAGCACAGTTTCTATCCTTGGATAGATAAAGGTTTTAACTGACTCTTGTAGAAAAGGGTGAGATAATGAAAAAATAACTTCTCAAATTGTATGAAAATTTTCAGATGAAGTGGACCTCTCAAGAAGAGGAAGTACTCAAAATTGTCCAAAAGCAAAAGGAAGAAGCAACTATGGAACAAAAGGAGGCCATGTTAGAACACTTTGTTCACCTTCTTTCTCTTGCCAAAGGGACAACCGGAGCTCAACAAATGTGGAAGACCCAATGCAACATAACTGAAGTAACTCTTTGGGGCCATGAACATCTTCTAAATAATCTTCGCCTGGTCATGATGAGGGAGAAATTGGGACTAGGTCCCAGTCGCTATTGTATTATTAGTTCTCATGCCATATAATATGAAAGCAAGCTTCTTCTATTAATAACCAATCTCCCTCATGATAATATGTTTATCTACCCACGACAAACTTACATCACTTAGTGGACCATTTACAAATAACCGTTGGAAACAAGTTGGTAAGGCTATATGTGCTCGCAAGTCACTTTCGTCTTGAGTCCACAGACTTGTATTTTCAGTGAATTGTAACCTTAGGACTTTAAAGTCTGTACTAACAAAGCAAGAGATGGAAGAACTTGATGTCTAGAAATTACTAAAGAAGTGCAAGCCTATATCAGTAAGTATTTCCCCAAGATGTAAAAAGTTTTTGGCATAATAGAAAAGAAAAGAAAAAAAGTTTTGAAAAAAATAACAAAGAGTTTACCTTTTTGAAGGGTCTATATTTAAAGGAATTTAACTAGACTTGTATATCTGAAAGAATCCTAAAGATGAGCCAATTTGAAGGAATCTTAGGGATGGATTGGCTGAGCAAAAATAAAGCCAACATCCATTGGAGTGAAGGAAGCATCTCAAAGGGTGAACAAGTCTTCAAACTCAAAGGGTGAACGAGTTTTCAAACTCAAAGGGTGAACAAGTCTTAGTGCAAGGCAGAACAGGGAAAGCTCCCTTGAAAGTGGTCAAAGCCAGTCGTTTGGTTAACGGGTTAAAGAAAGGATTGTCAATTTTTGTTATAAGACTCAATAAACCAGAGACCAAATCAGAAGAATCAGAGCCTGAATGGCTAAATGAATATCAAGATATTTTTCCAGAGGAATTGACAACTCTTCCACCACCTAGGGAATTAGTATAAGAGATCGAGCTCATTCCTGGTGCCCAACTAATAACAAGGACTCCCTACAAGATGTCACCCTTTCGAATCCATAGAGCTGAAGAATCAGCTGACTCAGCTTTTGGAACAAGGTTTAATCAAACCCAATGTCTCTCCCTAGGGTGCTCCTGTACTCTTCCAAAAGAAGAAAGATGGAACGTTCCGACTTTGCATAGATTTTCGAGGCCTAAATCAGTGCACTGTCAAGAACAAGTATCCCTTGCCTCGCATAGATGAGCTGCTTGATCGACTCGGCGGTTCCAAAATTTTCACCAAGATTAATCTCAGGTCAGGCTATTACCAAGTTGGGATAAAAAGGGAGGATATTCCAAAAACAGCTTTTAACACAAGGTTTGGGCATTATGAGTTCACTGTCATGCCTTTTGGCCTAGCTAATGCCCCTGCCACATTTAACCGTCTCATGACCGACCTCTTCAGGACAGAGTTAGATGATTTTGTTCTAGTCTTCTTTGATGACATCCTTATATATTCAAAGACTAGAGAAGATCATGAACGGCATGTACGCCATGTCTTGGAGATTCTCAGAAAAGCCCAACTCTACGCCAAGCGTAGCAAATGTTGTTTCTTTGTAGAGAAGGTTTCCTATTTGGGATACATAGTTTCAAAGGATGGTCTTTCTCCCGACCCAGCTAAGGTGGAAGCTATAGTTTAGTGGCCCATTCCCAAGATTGTTTCAGAAGTACGGGGATTTCTTGGCCTCACAGGATGGTGTAGAGTATTTATTAAAAACTATGCCCTCATCGCAGGCCCTCTCACTGAACTCACTAAGAAGGAGGAACCCTTTATCTGGTCAGACAAGAGGGATAAAGCCTTCAACAAACTAAAGGAGATTTTGGGCAGTGAACCTGTTCTCAAACTTCCAAATTTTCAAAAAACTTTTGAGGTGATAGTGGATGCTTGCATACAAGGTATAGGTGGAATCCTACAGCAAGAAGGCCATCCCATAGCTTATGAATCACAAAAGCTCAGGGTTCATGAGAAGAATTATCCCACCCATGACCTCGAGCTACCGGCTGTGGTTCATGCACTCAAAAAGTGGAGACACTATCTTCTAGATCAGATGTTTGAGCTTGTTACTGACCACAAAAGTCTCAAGTGGATTTTCACCCAGCCAGATCTCAATACGCAACAAAGGTGATGGGTTGAATTCCTACAAGAGTTCACTTTTGAGATCAAATTTAGACCAGGCAAGGAAAATCAAGCTGTCGATGCTCTAAGACGATGAGTAGTGGCCCTTGCCATTACGCTAGTCCATTCAACTCTACCCGAAGAAGTTCAAAACGCCCTCCATACTGATGAGCAATTAGGTCTGTTGATCCAAGAAATCCAAGCTCAGGTTCAAAAAATATATTTGGAAGGCTACTCTATTCAAGATGGACTCTTATTCTTTAGGAATCAATTGTGCATACCTACATGCTTAAGGATGCAAATTCTAAAGGAATCTCATGAAACTCCCCTTGCAACTCACCCAGGTTATCACAAAATGTTTGCCTCTCTTAAACAGAATTTCTACTGGCCTAAGATGAAAAAGGATACCTTAGAGTATGTTAAGAAGTGTTTGGTGTGCCAAAAGGTGAAGGTTGAAAGAGTTAAGATTCCTGGAAAGCTACAACCATTGGATATACCTACAATGAAGTGGGAGTGCATCAGTATGGATTTTGTAACAGGGTTACCCAAGACTGTTGGAAATTTTGATTCAAGTTTTGTGGTGGTGGATAAACTCACCAAAGTATCTCACCTTGTCCCGGTCAAAACCACCGCCTTTGCAGCAGATATTGCTCAATTTTTTGTAAAAGAAATTGTCAGATTACATGGAATACCTGCTAGGATAATCAGTGATCGTGATGCCAAGTTTACCTCCAAGTTTTGGAAGGCCATGTTCCAATCCTTAGGCACTCAATTAAACTTAAGTTCAGACTATCATCCAGAGACAGATAGACAAACTGAAAGAGTTAATCAAGTCATAGAAGATATGTTGAGATCATACTACAGTCAACAACCTCATCTTTGGATCAAGTTTTTACCCTTAGTGGAATTTGCTTATAATTCTTCCTACCATAGAAGCCTAGGAATGTCACCATTCAAAGCTCTTTATGGACAAGATTGTATCATTCCACTCAGAATGGCCAACCCAAGTCTCGCACTACCTGTAGCCAAGAATACACTTGAAGAAATGGATCGTCAAATCAAAATAATAAGGGAGAACCTTACGAGAGCAAGTGACAGGCAAAAGAGTTATGCTAATTTACATAGATCCCCCCGGATTTTTAAGGTAGGAGATAGATTTTTCCTTAGGTTCAAGCCAAAGAGAAGTTCACTCAAATTGGGAAAATACAAGAAGTTAGCATATAGATATTGTTGACCCTTTGAGATTTTGAGAAGGATAGGGGACCAATCTTATGAACTCGCTTTACCCCCTCACTTGCATGTGCACAATGTTTTTTATGTCGGCTTGCTAAAAAGATATGTTGCAGATCCCCTTCACATCCTAAATGATGAAGATACTATTCTTATCACACAGGAAGAATTCCAGATGGAGCCAGAACAAATTTTAGACATGAAGGAGCGGAAGCTACAACATCGAACAATTCGGGAGGCTTTAGTCCAGTGGAAGGGCTACCCCATTGAAGATGCCTCTTGGGAAGATTGGGAACGCCTTACTTCTCAGTTTCCTCATCTTTTTTATCAGGATTCTCCTCTTTTTTGTACTCAAACTAAACCATTTTAACCCATGTAACTACAAAATCCAAGTTCTCTTACTAAACTTTTGTAACTGATCTTTTGCTAAATAATAACGAGATTAGCGTTTTCCTTTAAATCTTGTGACTTGGATCTGTGTATGGAATTACAAAATCAGTAAATAGATTTAGCTAAGTGTGAAATTCTCTCAAGGACTCTATCAAATACAAGATATAAGAACTCATGACCAATTTCATTATATCCATCAAGAAAAATCAGAGAAAGAAGGACTTAAGACAGGCACCAAGATCTTAGAACATGATGAACTTGTTAAGGGATATAACAAAGATACATTTTGTAGAGGTCAATAAGCCCATCCATTACATGATCACAAAAGCAACTATCACAAGCAGGGCACATATAAGGCCTCTCATCAATAGGAAAGATTCGCTCTGAGATTATTGCACTAATCTCTCTAGTATGAGGTGTGAAGTTAAAGGGCCCTCTAAGTGGTAAACCAAAGTGAGGGTAAAGATATATCTTTTGATGAGGAAGTAATTGAGCAAGCAAAAAGACTCGTTCTGAAAAACCTCGATGCATTGACCTCATCACGCAGTAATATCAAGGAACCAAACCCATAGCTTCAGTAACCATAGCCAGATGGGCATTATTACGAAAGTGATCCCAGCCCCAAAGGGTCAGCCTTGTTACACTTTGAAATGTCCGCCATTTGGTTTGAGCTACTGAAGTTCCCAAGTGAGGAAATAGCAGGCGCCCATATCGCTCCACAAAATCTCTCCTCACGGATTCACTTGTTTGTCGTAGATGAGGAATGGCTACAGATAAAAACTAGCTCTTGCCACCGACCCATAATGTAAGATAATGAGTAAAGAGACAAACCTAAGGAATTTTGACAAGGGATGGAACGAAAAGTGAAAGACAAAGGGAATAATATTCGAAGAAATGAAAATATCCCGCGCCTTATATAGGCAAGCCAGCCAAGGAAGGATAAATTATTGTTACCCAGAAGTTGAATGTGTAATGTGCGAATGAAGAGCTTCCTTATTTATTTCGAGCTGAGGACAGCTCTTTCTTTTTGTTGGGGAGTTTGTAAGGTCCTCCTCTTAGCCTTACTCTTGCTGAAGTATCTAAGTGTCGTCTTTACGAATACGATCGAGTAAAGCACCCTAGCTACCCACGAGATGCTTTTAGTTTTAACCATGGGAACATGGATATAATCAATGCAAAGCTATCCATGAGACACTTTCAGTTATCACCGTGGGAACGTGGATATACCAATGCATGGGATATTAGTTTTATCTCAAGAAAATATAAATGTGCATAAGAAAACAAACAAAGAATAGGGTAAGGTGAAAAAGTAACTTTTTGAAAAAAAAAATCCACTAGTTGAAAGTAGCTTGTTGAAGAAGCCACTTGTAGGAAAAGTAGCTTCATGCATAAGCCACTTGTAGGAAATTAGCTTCTTGCATAAGTAGCTTGTTGGAGAAGCTTTGAGAAGGAAGAAATCCTATCAAAATATGTAAAGTAACTTATCATGATAAGTTAAAGGCCTTATCAAATTAAGCTTAAAAGGAGGCCTTTCCTACTCATTAAACACTTCTTCTCTTCATTTCGCTACATTTCGCTACGCTTCACTTCACTTCATTTCTCTACACATTTTGATAGTGCAAGCTTGATAATGAGCCCTGAAAAGCCAATGATAATCCTTCTTCATACACACCTACACACACTTCTCTCCTCGAGAGAAGCCATAACCATAATCCAAATCACCATTACTCTCTTCACCTTCTCTCCCTTAACCTACAAGCTTTCCATAGCTTGAATTTTTCTTAATCTCTTTCTATTCCCATAACCAAATTGGAGGTTTTCAAGCAAAGAGAATCGAAAAAGATCTGGCCACATCAATACGCATGTCGTTACTCGTCCAAAGCAAGGAGAAGACCCTACTATCTACACAGTAAGGTTCCAAAACCTTAAGCCTCTTTAAGACACTTGATTAATCCTCTCCACGGTATAAAAGGTACGCCTAAATCCCTTTCTAAAGAATAATTTGTTAATCATTTATACACTATTACATGCATATTTTATGATACACTAGCAAGTCCACTGTTAGGAACTTTGCCATTTTACACTACCATGCATAGAAGGGTTTTACTTTTGCATAAGCACTCAAAGGAAGTTTCAATTAGTTGCCCAAGGTTGTAAGTTGGTGCATCTCGAATGTTTTATGTGTATCACGCATAGATCACACCAAAGAAAAAACTCATTATAGAAAGCATATGCATTGTTCATTTCAAGTTTCTCTGCTTTCAAGTTTGTTTTGCAAATTCCAAGGGGGGAGTAAGGGGATAGCTTCATGGATGTCATGAACGTGTTGCTTGAACATAAAACTCCCATCGCTTCCATGGAGATGTCCCATGGATTGCAAATGATGAAAAGGGACCAAAATGGGATTCATCGAAGTCGGGGATAACTTGAAACTTACGTAGAGACAAAACTTTAAACTTCCATGAGATTCGTTGTTTTCTTAAGGTCTTGTTTGAATAATTAAAAGGAATTAGGAATTAAGGGTTTATAACTCAAGGAGATTAATCTAAAAATTTAAACTAGGATTAAAAACTTTACGGAGAAAAACAACATGGATAGCCCTGGCATAACATAGCGATTTAAGTGTGAACTTGTCTTCCTTGTTTAGAAAAAGGCCGGCGCAGGTGTTTACCTGTGGGATTCAACGAGGGATGGTCCTTTTCGGCTTTGACTGATAACCATTGGTCTATGTTTGAGCTCAGAGTTCATTCATTACCCTAGAAATGGGATTGAATAGGAGTGTGTCCCGGCCGGGTGGATGTGACCCGCGGATGCGTCTGGAAATCGGCATAGTCCGGGTAGGCCTGATGCCGACGGGACAGGAGGAAGGAAAAAGGATCCATGGAGGGATCATGATAAGGGAGGAAGATGTGATTTAATTAAGGAACTCTTCAAATTGTTTGGGAAAAAAGGAACCTTGGAAAGGCTAGGAACCTAAAAAGGGCTATTCCACAATTGTCCTCATGAGCCGGACCTTTGCTCTTGTTCTCGGGATTATTGATTTAAAAGGAACCTAAAGTAGATTATTTTTAAAGCCTTTCCCACACAAGATAAAGAAAAATAAGAATTGGAATCTGTGTAAAGGCGCCGCCTTCTCATGTGGCGGAGGAGACAGGATACCCCAGTCCTGGGACGAGGATCGGGATATGTTTGGAGAAGTATATGTGATTGCTTGAAAGATAACTAGATAATCTTACTAATATTAAAGAGAAAAGGAAGTGAAAATATTCTATAAAGGAAAAGGTGGGAATGACCTGATAAATGCATATTTGCAAGGATATGCAATAGTTTACATGCTGCTTTCAAATGCTTGAAATGTATTCTTGGTTCACATGATTGGAATATTGTTTTCTAGTATCATAGTACTACCTTGTGAAGGTGCATTTATCAAACGGTTCGGTGGGTGGGCGAATTTCAGAGGATTAATTGTTGGCCGGAAAGTCGAACTCAATTTTATGTTGTCTTAGCAATTAAGTCCAAAGAGGGGGAAAAAGGGATTCTGATCTACAGAGCGGGGAACAACTTGGGATTGAGGGATTCGTGTAGATTATAATACACTCACCTTAGGGGAACGCATTGACGGCTGTTCTCGGTCCTAACCGAGAAAAAAGAGTCAATGACCTTGAACCAAGGGTGAATTAGAGAACTCCCACCAGTTGACCCTGGAAGGTTGAGTTCCACATTAGTCTGATGACTTCGATGGGTGAGATGGATCGGTAAGCAAGGTTCTTCGGGGCTAAGGGATCCATATGAGAGAAATTGAGTGTTATCACCCCCTTGAGTTGGCATCGAAGAGCAGGAGGAGTCCTGTCTTGGTGTCGGTCTCAAGCGGGAGGGATGTTGGAGATCACGGTGTATCCATGTGGAGATGGTACAGTCGGTGGTCACCGGGCATGGCCCTCACAGAAAGCTCTGCAAAATTCAATGAGTATAGACATCAATCCTAGTTATATTTGTATATTTTTTAATAGCTTTTCATTATAGTCACAATGGTTGCCTCAGCTTGTAGCCAACCCCACTCTCAAAGCTCGTAACTCCCTAATGGTGCTTAGTGGTTTGCTAGAAATAACTCCACCCTTGGCTATTATCCTTGACTACCTTAGAGCAAGATCCTACTCCTTAAGATTCTCAAGCATCACCTATTGTCCTTTTCTCCATTGGGACCTGACGTTGAATTCAAAAGTGTTTCTTTGTTGTTTAGGACTAGCTCTCAGCCAAACTATTGTCAAAATTTACTATTTGCTATAGGTTTTTCCCTCCTTGATAGCCATATTGAATGCAATTTGGAACTTCAAGGTGGTCGTTGTGCGGATAACCCATGGGAAGATTTCCCCTTAGGTACCTTGGACGCCCAAATGAATTTGCATGGCGCTTACCCCATGAGCATTTTTGCACCTCCGCAACACTTTTGTATTTGAGTGCATAGGGGCAACCCATTAGGTTGGCCTTTGGGTTCCCAAATTATGAAAGCAATGTTTCCAATCACAACAATGGCACAAGGCAAAATTGGCTTGGCCACAATGCCACAACACATGAGAGGAGACGTAATTGAATCAAAAAACATGCAAAAGGCCAAGGCACTCCCCTTTGGAACTGGCAATGTTGAGATTGGGTGACCTCACTCTACCTCCATCTTCCATGCACGCTTTCATTTCCACACCACTCCTTTGCTTGTCAAACATGCCATATAGCACGCGCGCACGCACACGCACACACACACACACACACACACACAGCATGCATGCATGCATCATGCCAGGCCTTCCACATCTTGTTGCCCTTCTTCCCTACGCTCGGATACCATTGTGAGAGACTGGGGACTAGTACATGCACATCTCCACCCAGCCATGCTATGTATAAGCCCTTGGCCTGCCAAATATAGTCCACTTAACCGCATGTGAGTCTTGGCCCTTGGCCTAGGCATGATAGTGATACTAATAGTAATGTCCAAACCTGATTTTTAAATGATGATAAAAATTACATTATATGCTCTTATGCTTGTGCCCCAAAAGAAAAAAAAATCCATATTCACATATGGGGTGAGCTATGATCTTCAAAAGAGAATGATGATAAAAGATACATTATGTGCTCTTATGCTTGTGCCCCAAAGGAAAGAAAAAGCCATATGCACGTATGGCACTTTTGAGCTATGATCTTCAAAAGAGAAATGAGAAATGCAATATGTGCTCGCATGATTGTGCTAAAAATAACCATAAGTATGGTGGTAGCGACACCATCCTCATCTAGCTATTATAAATCATAGGAAATGTACCCTTCCCTGTATACTTGTTTCTCCTCTAGTGTTGCAGGGCTATGATATGCTCCTTTTCTAATGTCAAAAAGTCATGTTTGCTTTTTCTCCTATATAGTAGGGTTGATTTTTTTGGACTTTCAAAGTATCATGAGAAACTCATTACCTTCAAGTTTTAAAAAATAGTGATGTCATGATAATCCTACCGCAAAATGGTACATTGTCGTGCTGTGACACGTACATAGTGGGAACGCATGCTACAAGAGTTATCTTGTAACTTTTTAGATACATAATTATATTTTCTATAATGTACATATGCATACTTAAGTATAATAATATGCTTTCTATCTCATCCTATTATTTATCTCAAGTGTAACCTATTCTTACTTTACTGTCAGAAAATACTATGGGAAAAGTGTCAATAGCTCCGCCTCTTTAACTTGGGGCAAAAAAGCATTGATTTTTTATTTCTACTATCTCATTATCATCTCACACCCTAGCTAGATCCTATATCTAGGGTAAACTCCAATATATATATATTCTATGTATTTTTCTTATATTTCTTTTTAAATAGCTAGGAGGGAATCAAATCCTAGTGGGACACTAGGTGGCATGATTTCAAAGATACACTTATTTTAATGCATGATTACAAGCAGGATTACAAAATTTGTCAAGGAGCAATGTCATGCTTTCATATGGCATGAGTTGTCCTTTGGAATCAAATAAAAGTCTAAGCTAAGGGGACCACAGGAAGACTTTTGCTACCAGAAATGGACCCTATTTTGATGATTTTTTAACACAAGGTTCCAATCCAAATTGAAAAACGATTTTAAAATTAAAGTCGTAGCTTATGAGCTGAATTTTCTATCCATATTTTTACTTTTTTATTTGGAGCCACGGATGAAGAGATATGATGAAAATATTAGACCCCAATCTGTCCACATCATGCAGGGACAACTCATTTAAAGCTTTTCCAGTTTCTGCTCACACTGGCTCTTCTCTTCTTGTGTAAACACTTGGGGGTTCCCTTCACCTATAAAAGGGGACCTCTTCTTCCTTGAAAACCACTCAATCATTCAAGCCATTGATGAGAGGAATTCATGAGGGAGTGAGTAGTAATGCCAAATTGTACTTAGCCATTAACATAAGCCTAAGCCTACACTTTCTCCTAGAGAAAGACTAGCCATTCTTGCACGCAATCCTTGGAAGATCAACTCTAATCAAAGAAGGTCTTGGACTTGGCGTATCAATCAAAGTTGAATTCTCCCCTCTTCTTCTCTCTCCATCAATAATGGTGCCGAAGGCTTTGTCAAGTAAGATGTGTTCTACATTGATATTTTCTTGATTTCTTGTTGTTTTCTTTTTCATCTCTAATCCAACATATATATATATATCTAATCTCGTCTCCTTAACCAAATCTCTCTCACTCTTAGTAATTCATCCTGTGTATGAATTTTAGGTTCTCCTTGCTATAGGTACATCTCTCCCCGCAGTATCCTTATTGTCTACGGGCAAGAATAGGGCTTGGGAGGGAAATTCTCTTCTCCTCTCTTCCCTTCTCTTCTCTCATATCTACATTTTGCACATACTAGAGTTATTATAGATGAATAATCCACATGATGATAATTTCTATCACTTTCACTCTATACGATCTATTAGAATTAATGTATGGATTAGCCGTAAAATACACTTTCAACAACGTACAGTGTTTCTCTTTGGCCTAGAAAGGCTCAATGAAATACTTCTATCACCGGATCCCATTATACTACCTCTCATAGACTATAACGTTTCTTTTGACGTAAGCGTAGTTATCTTGCTATGAACCAAGAGGATTTGTACACACAATTAATCCCAATCACTAGACAAAATATATATATTATGATAAGCACAAAACTACGATTTCAAAGAACAATTCATAGCCTATTTGGTCAGCCAAGATTGAATGCCATTAACTCATCTATTAACCCTTTCATATTACCCATGATACGATATGACCATAGCCTTGATGTTTTCATCTTTGTGTTGTTTTGACATTCTCTTTTGTGTTCTTTCTTTGTGTGTGTGAGTACAAGAGAGAAAGAGTGGGTCTTATTTGATTGCACTTCTTTCCAAACCCTAGTCTTCATGGCATCTATGGTTTAACTCCTTCATATAGTTTTTTTTTTGAGTTCTCTCACAAATTCTCACATCCATAAGCCTGGTGCTTTCCTGGCAAGACCGCAAATATCTCGACATATTTTTGGTGAACCCGACACGAATCTGCTAGGGTGAGAGTTTTTGGGTAACCATGGGTGATCATGTTGAGAAACAGGGTATGCATTTTGACCCAGCGACAATGCAAATGTTTCAAGCATTTGCAATGTTCATGCAACAACAACATGCCACTGAAAGAAGGGAGATTTCAGCAACGAAGGCCATACAAGAAGTCGTCAATAGAATGGATCAGTTCAATGGCAAAGATGTAACCAAGTACTTATGCGAGTATGTGAAGGAGATAGAGCTGCATCGCGTGTCAGAAGGTGAGATGATTCAAAGCTTTGAGCTAGTTGTTGGTCCAGAAATTAGAGAGCATGTTAGGGTAATTAAAGATGGGCATGGGAGATATTGGGAATAACTCAAAGTAGCTTTAAAGGAGGAATATTTCATGGAGGACTCTGAGAGAGTGACCAAAAGGACATTCTTAGAATGGGTAGTCAAGCCAAAGCAAGGACTATCAATAACAGATCTACTTAGGGAATTTGAGCGGCGCTATGCACAACTCACCAGGACCATAAGGGCCACACTAGATGCAGAGAAGACAGATCTTTTCTTACAAGCTGCAGGTAAAGAGTTTCAAGAAAATTTGGAGCTTCTTCTTGAAGATAAAGATGCTGAGCAAGGACTAAAGACCGACTGGAATGAGGTTGAAGGTGCTGTCTCACTGCTTGCCAAACGACAAAGAAGAAGGGACAAGATGGTAGTAAACACTACAAGTCCTTCCACCTCAACTTCTGACAAAATGGTAAAGCCTACTTTTATCGCTCCTAAGTTTGATGAGTCCATGCTAGATGAGCTTGTGAAGGGAATGTGTGACTTGAAGGTGAAGCTTGTAAAGCTTGAAGAAAGAGGCCAATCATCAGGGCCACTTTTTAGACAAAGATAACAGCCCAAAGAAGGGTTTGTTAATAGATGTATTTGGTGTGATAGTACAGACCATGTAAGAAGGGATTGTGATGATTTTAGTGACGCTTTGTCAAAAGATGTTGTCTTTTTTAAGGATGGTAAAATCCACTTAAGAGAGACAAGTCTACCCTTCAGAACTAACTTTGGGAAGGGGAGAATGCAAATCTTAGTTGAAGATATGGCAACTAAGCATGCCACCTCTTCATTTGAAGTAGCTACTTATGGAGTAAAAATTGAGCATCTTAGTGATGAAGAGGTGAGTGACCATCATGGTCAAATTTGGCCAAATGTCACGCAATTAGCTAAAAAGGGAAAGCTTACAAAAGAGATTATACATGAAGCAGGTGATTGCATACGTCTAGAAACAGGATGGAATGATCCAGTGGACTCATTGTCAGTGCATGCCTACATTACAAAATGCCAACAAAATGAGGCGATTGTAGAAGAGAAGCGCAGACATGAGAATGTTGATGAAGGACCATCAAAAAGAGCTTCTAGAAGTGGGGGAAGAAGCGACTCAATGCCTTCTCAAACACCCTCAACACAAGGAGCATCTCCACCTGAAGTACGCATGAGGCGATTGTATAAGAGAAGAGCAGACGTGAGAATGATGATGAAGGGCCATCAAAAATAGCTTCTAGAAGTGGGGGAAGAAGCGACTCAATGCCTTCTCAAACACCCTCAACACAAGGAGCATCTCCACCTGAAGTACTCATGGAGGAGTCTACAACTGGAAAGAAGAAAGAGCCAACAAAAGGTAAGACAAAATGCCCAACTTATAAACTACAATCTGATATTGAGGTTGCTAAAAATTTACAAAAAGTCTTGGAGGAAAGGATCTTGAATAGCAAGATTGAGTTTACTTTGGGAGAAGTTCTTGGCATTGCAAAGCGCGAATTCCATGAGGAGATCATTGACATCAAAAAGAGGAAGAGGAACAGGTTGAAGGGGAAACCTTGAAGACACAAGGGGTGCAATTGCAAAATAAGGAGGAGGATGGAGCTGTGGTAGGATGCTACCAGTCTAGTGGGAGAGTGAAGCAAGTGCATTTCTCAATGATGATGAAGAAGTTGAAGCTATTCCTAGGAGCTACTATTCACAAAGTCACTGGGCAAGGGCTACTACAGAAACTTTGGTCAAGGTAGGTGATCTTGAAGAGCCATTTTTTGCCTTGATTGACCATGGTTCAAAAATAAACATAATGTCAAAGAGTCTCTACAACAAGTGCAAATGGCCGATGGACACAGATCATGGTTGGATGGTAAAAGTGGCAAACAATTCATCCAATGAATTATATGCAGCATGTCCAGGTGTGAAGGTGACAATAGATGATGTAAAGATTGACCAAAACTTCTTTGTACAGGATACATCTTCATATCATCTCATCCTTGGACAACCCTACATTGTGGGAGTTCGAATGGAAAGAAAGGTAATGGATGATGGTTCAGCATATGGTAGGATACGTAGCAAAGATGGTAAACAAGCCGTCCAATTTCTCACAGTTTGTGTAAACCATGAAAGAAATCGTGACAACCTCAGAGAACATCCTCTACCAAAGGTAAGCAAAGAGTTTCATGATCATAGAGAAATGATGGGTTTTCGCCAAGTACCATTGTAAAGCGGGATTGCAGTGGTACAGAAAGAAAAAGGGTCTCGCCTGATCCAAAAATAGGTGAATGTTAGCAGCGGCTAGACACATCCAACGGAGAATGATTTCTCGACAGGATATGATTTTTTGTAATTATTCTTTAATTGAGAAAAACCTTCATTTCACCTTTGTAAGTAGTGGGACTTGCATAAGCTTCCAGATTGTATCCCATTTTTGACATTTAGATTGAGTGGATGGTTAAATTGGAACATTAGGGTTTGAGATTGTAAGGTATTTATACCACTTTTGACCTTAATGAGAAAAACCTTTGTCATTTTTAAAAGTTCTGTCTGTGTGAGTGAGAGTACTCTGTGTACGAGAGAGAGTGAGTTTTATCTTGACGCTATGCGTGCATCGATGGTCGGAATCAAGTGCGTAGAAGTACAGCGTGTTGCCCCAATGAGAGCTACGCGCCAATACCTACATTGCGGGTGTACGATCTGGTTTTGCTAACTCGACCCACGAGCTACATCTGGTGATTCGGTAAGCATACGTTGTCTGTTTTTGCATTTCAGCATATCCACGCATTCGCAATGAGTAGAGCTACACATTAGGCACTTTAGTTTTTAGAAACGACGACCTACAAATTTCGACCAGACATCCTACGTGATTTTGCACCAGATGTTTAGGGTTGGAATTTTGGTTCATGGACCTTAGGGAGAGCAACCTATTGGTGTTAATAGGGTTTCCTTCAAGTTCTGTGGAGTTTCGAGAACGTTTGATGGGTATTTGGCTCTTGAAAGCGTTGTAGGAAATCTCCTCTTATGCACTCCTGAAGGCTGTAGCTTAGACATTGGGTAGAGACCTTTGTAGGAAGTAGTCGAGAGTCGGTTCAGTGTAGGTTGACACCGTATGCTTGCTTCCATGCGCCTGCAGGTCGAGCTTCGTCCTTAGCTGACAAATCTTGTTAGGTGAGTTCTCGCTGTGCTGACGTCCGTCGCAGCGTCTCCGCCAACATTGGTGCTACTGTCGGGGACGAAAACCCTAGGTAGGTGACCGAGACTAGTCCTTGAGGATAGGTATTCTCTGGCTTGCCAGAGTCTTGTTTTACATTTAGATAGGATCAGAGGGTGGATGACTCTCTAGGTCTTAGGAGGAGTCTAGGGAGTGAGTGTCTGGCCTAGATCCTTCGAGTTAGGTAGACTCAGATAGTTTTAGGTATTAGTTAAGTTGTGGTGTAAGAGAGTAGGAGTTGGAGTGGTAGAGGCGGTGGAAGGATAGCTTGAGAGTCCGGAGAGGCCAAGAAGCAACCGAGAAACCAATATCACCATCTCACATGATGAGTAGGAGTAGGGTAAGTAGGACATCATGATTTATGATCTGGAGCACTTCATGCATGTTATATTTGCTGTTAGGCTCATCACAAGGTTGTAAAAGACGGAAAAGAGTGATTAGAGACAGAAGTGAAGTTCAAAAGTTTCTGTGAGTGTTTCTGAGAGAGCTGTAGAGCATAAGGAGTACTTCTGTCAGAAAACAATTAAATTTTAAGCAAGGAGACATCCTACGCGTAGGATTTCTACAGGGTGTTCTGGTGGAAATTTTGAAAATCTGAGTTTACCAGTGTGTTTAGAAGGTAGGTTTTGCCCTATTTTCACCTGGAGAGTGGAAGTTTGACCATATCTTGACAGGATAAGACCAAATAGAAAGGAAACTGCCAGACATCCTACCCAAATTGTACCAAAGCATTATTTTAAGACCAAAACCATAGGATGGCTGCATGAGCATGATCTGCATGATTTATTGAGTGTCTGAGAAAGGTTTCATCTCAAATGGGTGAGAAAATTGTGTTTTAAACATACTTTAGCCTTTTTGACTGAAAAGGGGCTAGGATAGCTAAAATTGGGGTCTTTTGAAATCCAAACTAAAATCTAAGCATAGCATTGGGTTGCTGACATCAAGGAGAAGCTATGGCTCAAGTTTGGGGTCAAACAGATCATATAGACATCCTACGTGTAGGATGTGTTCTGTGTGATTTAGCACTCCAAACCCAGCTTTGAGCATACCAAAGTGACAAGCACCTTAAGAGGAATCTTTGCTTTGCATTTGAAGCCATTTTGAGCAGTTAGACATGCTATGCGTAGAATGTCCAATGCATGATATTGAAGCCAAAAACTGACTGTAGGCATAGCAGGGTGTTGTATAGCCTGAGGCAAGCCTCCTAGTCAATTTTGGTCCAAATTGGAGTTGATTTGACTGGTCATACCAATATCAGGCTGCTCGAACAGATTTTTGATCAATTGACCAGCCTATAGGTGTCCAAATAAAAAAGTAAAAACAGTTGTGGACTCAGCACATCAATCGGAATCTATAGTACAAACTCTAGGAAAAACAGAGCAGGTAGACATCCTACGCGTAGGATGTCTACAGGGGCTTAGTGAAGAGAAAAGCACACTGGGGACATAGAGTGATGTTCCAATTGACTTAAGAGTTCCAGAACTTCTTTCAAAAGTGAAATTGGACCTTGTTTGACCTTTTGACAAAGCAAAGATGGAATTAAGACTTTCCTTGTAAATTGACCAACATCCAAGGGAAGTACGGTTCCAGATTAGTAGACCTAATCAAGAACATCCGAAGTGTATAAAATATAGTAGTGGTTGAGGTTAACCCTCCAATTATACCAATCATTACTAAGACCACCTCTAGCGGTTAAATGCTTTGATTCGATTGCCGAAATTAAACGCTTGTGTACAGGTATATTCAACTGCAAGAAAAGAAATTGGACGGAAACTGATCCTTTGCCAGGTGAGTGGTTGGATTTGTGATAAATTGCATTGCTAAGTTTAATGAATTAAGATTAGGAAGACACATTCCTAGAGATCAAAAGGTTGCAGGTGATCAGGGTAGCTTAGTGTCCACCGAGGAGAGTGTAACTCAGGCAAGGCTAGATCCATTAGCACCGATCATTGAGGAGGGTAGTGATACTGACACTTCATCAGATAAGTCCTTCTTCATGATGGGTAGTCAATAGCCAGGAGGATTCTCCGATGAAGGACCAATGCTAGGAGGAAGCACCTCCCAAAATCATTTGAACAATTCCAAGTTCACTATAATCTTCTTAGAAGGAACAAACTCTAGGGGAGCCCTAGTTTATTCTGACTATCGAGGACACAAGTGTGTTTGTATTGAAGAGAGACCTGCTCAGAGACTGGAGATAATTTGAGTCTATGATGATGGAGATAGATTCCGAGACAAAAAGGGGAACCACTATCTGATAGTTAGTAACCCTGAGGATTACAACAGATATGGAGATAACGTGGCAAAAGGAAAAATGGTTTCACAAACTCAAGAACCGCCTCCAAACATTGATCGACCAGGAGCTCTTTTTATGTATGATAAGAAAACAACCAGGGTCTCAACCTATAATGAGAATGTGGGAATTTACAAGCATGAGAGAGAGGGAATAGTCTCTTATTTTTTATGCAAAGAACCCTACCCAAACGAATTAGGAAAAAAAAAGGTTCTTTACTTGTTCTTATGAAATTGCTATGGGGAAGGATATCAATTTTGTTGATAGGTACGGGCGAGAATACAAACGTATTCTCCTAGAGGAGGTAGAAAAGGCAACAGTTCCAGAGACATCAACATATGCACCCGAAGAAGTACCAAGGGTCATCTATACCCCTAGCAAATCGACAAATCCATTTTCAGAAGAGTACGACGAGACCTTACATTCTAACCGACAACAGACGTTCAACTACCAAAACCAACCAGCAACCCAACCATCATTGCCAGCATGGCTTCGACAAAGTGCGACATTAGAACAAGACCGAAACCGAGATGGTTATCCAACCGCACGAGGGCTAAGAGATTTAAAAGAACCACCACTCTATTCACGGTATCAAGGCGAGAGTAAGCCAAAAACTCAAGGGTCAACAGATCTTGGAAGACAACCCATAGAACAAGTTCGAAGAGATGAACCATCTCTTGCAAAAACCGTCAGAAATTATGGCTTAGGGGCACCTCTGGGAGAGGAACCCTCCCACTACCGAATGCTAGAGGAGGTATATCGAGTAGAACGAGGAGAACCAATGATGAGATTTGTAGACCATCGTAGAATTAGACCTTCTCAGGTGCAAAAATGGTAAACAAGAAATACACGGGAAATAGAGATCCTAGAGATCATGTAGCAGTCTTTGTGCGTGTAATTAGAGCTAAAGAGGTGTTAGACTTCCCTACCCAATTTTCAGGGTTTGGACTAACCCTAGAAGAGGATGTTGCTACTTGGTTTGACTTTGTGGAGCGTAGAGACTTTGAGTCTATGGAGGAGGTGTTTGACGAGTTTATCGAGGAATTCTCACAAAGGGGAATAGCTCATAATATAGTCTCACAAATCCATAAATTCAAACAGAAAGAAGGGGAGTCTGTGCAAAAGGAAGCCCTACGACTAAAAAGATATGTTAAGTTCTGCCCTGTGGAAGAACTGCCAACTCAGTCCAGGCTTATGCTTATATTTATTCAAGGGCTAAGAAATGCAGATCTCCAGAAGGACTTACATATGAAGAGGAGCACGACGTTAAATGAGTTAACTAAGGAGGCTCTTTACCTTGTAGACAATTGTGCGGTCTACAAGGAGGGTGAATTCAAGGATCTTGATGACGATTCATCCTCACAACAAAGTGGAAGCAAGTCCGCTAAGACAACACCGAAAGGAGAAGTAGCTGTAAGCCAGGAGCAGCTTGTAGAAGAAGTGCTAAAAAAGATTAATATGTATGCCAAACTCAGGTTGAACAGCCAAAGTGGTATGCTATTAAACAAAAATGGACAAACCATGTGACGGAGGAATGTTATTATAACAAGGGATATGTGCGAGAATGACCTTATGCTCCCCACGCTCAGGTAACATCTCCTCAACTTCCACCGATGCCTAGGTATCAAGCAGGAAACCTACCAGGACCTGTAGGTGTAGAGAGACCACAACCAGTGTTGGGTCAACAACCACCCCTACCAGGATTACAACCAGTCGGCATAAGATACACACCAACAGTAAATGAACCAGAGGAGAAGGCTTTGGTACCTATGCATTTATATTATGAAGATTCCAATGGATATGCTGCAAATCCTATCTATTGTCCATCGGAAGAACCCCCAACACGAGAACCTCGGAGCATGATGGAAAGTGCAGGACCACCAACACCTGCACAGGCAACAGGAGAAGGAAGATATAGCTTTGGATGGACGAACATTGTTGTTCATAGCCAACGGAGGCATGGGCGGGCAAAGACATGCATACCAACAAAGAGGAACTCAAGGAGCACCTCCACATCCTAAGGGACCCTGCTACAAGTGTGGTGGAGACCATTGGCTAAGAGACTGTCCTCATGATGAAATCATTAGAGTCAACGCATATTGCACCCAATGTGGAATTACTCATTTGATTCATGATTGCCCTAAGAACCCGAGCAAAGGAGCAATAACTACCTTGAACATGCTTATTCAGGCAGTGACACGAGCCCAAGCTCAAAGAATGACGAATGAACCCATAATTGAAGAGCAAAAAACCGATGCCCTAAGTTCAGAAATGAAAAATCAGAGAAGCACTTGGAAAGCTAGGAAGGCGCGTATTTGAAAGCCAGGAGAGAACAAGAGCAAACGGCTCTATCCGAGGAGTTAAAACACACAAAGAATAGATTAGAGCGGTTAGAGGATTTAACTAGTCTAAGCTCACACACTGCGGCAACCATAGCACCCAAGGAAATAGCAGAACCCAAAAGTGCAAGATCAAGAGGATCAATGTTGGCAGAAAACATAAATGAGCAGTTAGACGCACTTTTAAAAGCATACGAAGCCAGACTCAAAAACAACCAAACTCAAGAGCAAAGATGGATGACTTATCCATATGCCGAAATAGAAAAATAGAGGTTGGAAATGTGTCAAAAGATGATTGAAACAACCCAATCCTTGATAGAAAACCCGCTTGGTAAACCTGCTAGTTGGCATGAAGTACCAACTCCAACTCCTATCAAACCAACTTTAGAGAAACAGGTAGACAAGAAGGAGAGACTCATGACTGCCTCTGAGTCTAGGAGAGAACCTATCATAGTGCCAAATACAACAGATGAGACAATTGATGGTTTTCAGCCTAAAACATTGGTAGAAATGGGTAAGGATTGTAACAGTCTAGATGACTTGTGGAAGCAAATCAGTGATTCCAACAAAGCTAACAGGGTGAGCTACCAAATGAATAGCACAAAAAAAGAGAAAAATGAGATCTTACCTCCTATTGAAGAATTTGAGGCAAGATCACAAATGAACTTTGATATGCATTCACAAGGGGGAGACCAGGGATCAATTAGTTCGGGGCACAGCCAACCAGACTTGCTAAAAACTCTACCCTCTTACCTAGGGGAGTATGAAGCCAAGTCTGAGGTGAGAGCAATCCCATCTCAAAGACTTTCTTCCAGCAGAGTGATGGATTCACAATGGTTGATTGAGTTATTGTCCACCCCTGTGGCATGCACAATCACTTTAGCCGAACTCCTAAGGTTACGGCCAAACATGTGGACCATCATAGGCAAATGTTTAGAAAAATTTGGAGTAAAAGACCCCACCTCGAAGCTTCAAGAAGGGATGAGAGAATTGGACAAGCCTCAACTCAACACTACACCAGTACCTTTAAACAAGGTTGGAGAATATTGCGAGGGAGAAGATGGAAATACCACACTACCAGTGGAATTCCAAGGAGCAGTTTCCAAAGCTATTCTTGATAGTGGAGCAGGAGTCGCTATCGCCACCAAGGAAATCTGGAAAAAATAGGGAAAATTGGCTTTGAGAGCTACCAGAATGAAGTTGCAACTGGCAAATGGGTTCATGGAAAATCCTCTAGGACTTTTAGAAAAAGTAATTGTCACCTCGTGCGGAATCGAGTATGAGCATACATTTGCAATAGTTGATTTCGACAAAAAGAACAATTACGAGATCATCTTGGGATTTCATGAGACAATTGAAGATGGTCCAGGATTAAAGTTACGACCACATATACCTCATACATGGTGAGACTACAACCAAAATACACCTAAAAGACCATAGTAATTACAAAGATGTGAACCAGACACCAGTGGAAGAGTTTGATTCAGTCATATTGGCAGGGTCCAAACTCCCAGCATGGTTAGGGAAAAAAAAAAGAGCTATGGATGTGCGGAGCTTCACATTGTGGGAGCTTAAAAAGAGAGGAATGCGTCTTAGAAAGAGCTATTGACAAGGATTATATTCTGTAACCTTTTCTCGAAGATGCCTTGGAACCTCTGGAATGGGAACACATACTAGCAACATTGGATGTTTGTACCATTACAAATAGCCCAATGACAAAATTTTGCGATAAGGATGGCTATGATGTGCTACCCTATTACATGGTAAACCTTATACCAGCAGGAGATGAGATTGTAGACCCAACAGAACAGGAAGAGTTTTATAACTCCTCTGAGCATCTGGAGGTAAATAACGATACAGATAACGAGAGTTCAGACAGCTCAAGCGAGCATGGGGAGACAACAGCGACTATCAAGTTTTATGATTTTTCCAATCAACACCCCAGACGCCAGGAATGCTATAGAAAGAAAAGAGCAAAAAACAAAATTAGAGAGAACCTGATGCCCAGGATAAAAGATAAAACTCACTATCTAATGCTTGTCAAAGCAGAGGATTGTGTAAAACACCAAATATCATGCAGATTCTCAAGAATTCAAAGGGAAAGGACGTAGGAGGAAATAAAACAAGTATGGAAGACTAAAACAGAAACAAAATTAAAAAAACCTCAACAATCAAAACAGGAAAAAAGAAAAGACCCAGAGTGGACCAAAATGGAGCGTAAAAAGAAATACCAAGAACTAAAACGCTCGTTACGAGAGGTATTGACTACGGAAGGAGAAAGTGATGGTAGGGAGGAGTCAAAAAAAGGAAACATGAATGTACCATCCCACTATCGAAAATTCACCATCTAGGACAGAAAAATCATAATGACACCACTAGTCAGGGAAAGAATAAACCAGGAATCTTACAATGGGCCGAAAAATGCAAAACGGATAGACCTCACTGCGCCAGGTGAAAAGCCTCATCCGGTCTATATCGCAACTGATTTAGAGCTTGAAGAAGAAGAAATGCTAACAAACTTCTCAAGAAGTATAAAGATGTGTTTGCATGGTCCTACAAAGACCTCAAAGGAGTTGATCCATCGATATGCCAACATACAATTCCATTGAAATCAAATGCCAAACCTAGCAAACAACATCCTTACACATATAATGATACATTTGTTGAACGAATCAAAGAGGAGATTGAAAAGCTGATGGATGCTGAATTTACCTATGAAATCGAGCATACAAATTGGGTGTCACCCATTGTGGTTGTCCCCAAAAAGAATGGAAAGTTGTGTGTGTGTGTGTGTGTGTGTGTGTGAACCTCAAAACAATAAATGCAGCCACAATAAGGGATAATTATCCCTTGCCGATCACAAAACATGTACTTGAGAGGGTGGCTGAGAAACGGGCTTATTCCTTTCTAGATGGGTTTTCAGGGTATAACCAACTAACAATTGCAATAGAGGATCAACACAAAACAACGTTTGCCACAGAATGGGGAATATATGCGTATAGAGTTATGCCTTTTTGCTTAACCAATGCCCCAACTACCTTCCAAGGATTAATGACTCATGCATTCAAAGAATACCTGAGAATATTCTTATAAATATATATGGATGATCTCTGTGTACACTCTCTTCTATGAGAAGAACATATTGACCATTTACAAAAGTTATTTGAGAAGTGCATAACATATCGAATCTGTCTCAACCCGGAAAATTGCATTTTTATGGTTAGGCAAGGCTGCATCTTAAGCCATATTGTCTTAAGGAATGGCATAACCACTAACCTAGACAAAATTAGAGTCATAGTAGACTTGCCCAGGCCTACTAATACGAAACAAGTACAATCCTTCATGGGACACTGCGGATATTATCGAAGATTCATATATATGTATGCAGTCATTGCACAAACTCTGTATCGCTTGTTAGTCAGTTTCGACTCAACTGAGGAGTGTGAAACTTCATTCCAAAAGCTTAAGGAAAACCTTATATCAGCACCTGTACTTAAAGAACCAGGTTGGGAAAAGATATTCTATGTTCACATTGATGCATCTATATATGCAATTGGGAGTATTCTGGCTCAACCTGGAGATGGAACAATGGATTTCCCAGTTTGTTATTCAAGCCGACAGTTAAATAGTGCAGAAAAGAACTACACAACCATTAAAAGAGAACGATTAGGAATGATTTATGCTGTAAAGAAATTTCGGTATTATTTGCTCGCAAACAAATTTTTGTTCTTCACAGATCATCAAGCTCTTTTATATCTAGTAAATAAGCCATGCAATACTGGGAGAATTGTACACTGGTTTATTATATTGCTAGAATTCGACTTCACAGTGGTGGTCAAAAAGGATAAAACTCATCTACGGGCGGATCATCTTTCAAAGATGCAACACGGGGAAGCTTCTGAAGGAGTAGATGATGACATACCTGATGCTTATCTTTTCAATATTGAAATGATACCCAAATGGTCTCAGGAAATTGTTAGCTTTCTTTCTTTTGGAGGTAGATTTGATAACAAGGAAGACAGATCCAAACAGCAAAACAATTCGATGAACAAAAAACTTCCAGTTGATTGCAGGACGACTATATCATCTAGGCTCGGACCAAATTCTACGATTATGTATAAATCCAGAGGAATTCGAGTGTTATCTTGAAGAAGCACAAGTCCAGGATTGTGCATTTCATTGTTCAAAAATAAAAACACACCAAAGACTGAAACAATTAGGGGTTTATTGGCCAACTATGTATGCTGACACACATGCTTATGTTAACAATTGTACTATATGTAGTGCCAAACGACCCGTGGATCACGCGACATTGTTTCAGGTAAACATTGCACCTGCATGGAGTCAATTTATCATTGATTTCTTAACGACAAGGACATTTCTTGGAAACATAACAAAAGCGCGGAAAAGAGCTATAGAGCTAGAGGCTCGCAACTTTAATTTAATTGGGAATCAACTCTATAAGCGAGGAAAAGACAATCAACTTAGAATCTGTGGAAGTGAAAGCGAATACCTGCTGATTCTAGAACACGTACACGGAGGAATAAGTGGAGGCCATTTTTCAGGCGATAAGACGACAAAAATTTTCTTAACTGCAGGAATATGGTGGCCTACATTGCATATGGATGCTGAGGAGTTTGTAAAGCGTTGTGATGCATGTCAGTGCACCAAGGTGCCGATAAAGAGAGATGAGATGTCACTACGGCCAATGATGGCAGCAAGGGCATTTGCAAAATGGGGCATTGATTTTGTGGGGCCTATTTCACCCCTTGCATATCGCACCCATACCCAATATATCATTGTGGCTATGGACTATCTTACAAAATGGGCGGAGCTAAGGCAACAAAAAAAGCAGACGCAAGAACCACTGCACAATTTTGTATGAGAATGTCTTTGTACGATATGGATTACCAATAAAAATTGTCAGCGATCGAGGAACACATTTTCTTAATGAAGTCATTGAATATCTGCTAGAGGAATTCATGGTCATACATGGAAAATCTGCTCCATATCATCCACAGGCAAATGGACAAGCTAAAGCCACAAATAAAACACTATGCACTGTTCTGACTAAAATTGTATCAGAGTCAAGGACAGACTGGGATCAGCAGTTACACTCAACACTATGGGCATACAGGGTAGCTTACAAAATATCAATCGGAACAACACCGTACAACATGGTGTTTGGTCTAAACGCTATATTACCCATAGAGTTTTTATTTTCGACTCTACAAGTAGCGAAACTCTTAGAATGGACAGGGCATGAGCTCTCTTCAAGAATAGATGATCTTGAAAAGCTAGATGAACTTTGATTGAGAGTTGTAGCTTCGATCTATGCTTAAAACAGAAGATAAAAAGAGTTTTTTGACAAGCATGTGCGCACGAAAGAGTTCAAAACAAGTGATTATGTACTTGTTTATACCTTGAAGCAACATGCCAAGAAACTTAAAAAGCGAGGGATGGGACCCTTTGTGATTAGTGACTTATCACAAAGTGGAGTTGTCAAACTTGCTACATTAGCAGGAGAAGAAATGCCAAATTGGATTAGTGGGTGTCGATTTAAAAAAATATCATTTACCACCAACACAGGACATGCTTCAACAAATCCATCAAGAAAAACAATGGATGAAAGAGAAACAAAGGGTACGAGAAGAGGCCCAAGCAGAAGCAAAAGAACGCATTGCAAAAAGATGGCTTCTACAACAACAACAACAATGTGGCTCACCGTTGAGAATAAATGCTATTCGACTAACGAATTTTTGTGAAGACACGGTGAAGCCAATAATTGCAGTGAAAGTGGGAAGCAATCAAGTTGAATCGATGGCATTGCTTGATTCTGTAGCTCAAGCAAATTTGATCTCTTAGAGATTATACAAATAGGTCAAGCCCAAAGATCAACTACATCCTACTCCACAAGTGCTGGAAAGTAGTACATCACATTTGCTGAAAACATTGGGCTAGGCTATATGGAATGTACAAATACATCAATATATTTACCCACACAAGTTTTACGTGGTTGAGGATGAAAGCACACTATACCCAATGTTGTTGGGACAACCTTGGTAAAAAGAGTATAATATGCAGATAGATTGGAATTCGGATATTGTTACAATTCAACATGCACAAGAACAACAGGTGGTTGCCTTTGCTCAGCAACCCCGGAAGAACCAGATGGCAGCAACACAATCACTGGATAAAGAACCAAAAGCAAGGGTGCCACTAAAGAACAACACGATACCCATGGAAGAAACTGCCAACCATGTTCACTACAAAAATAAAACAACACAGAACGCAGTGAAAAGATCACGGTTAGCAACACGTGGAAAACAAGTATGGGTGCGGAAGGATAGAGGTGACATGAAAGACAAACCACAATACAACAAAAGAAGTCAATAGAAGCACACAGTTCAACCAAAAACCAAGGGAATAAAAAAGATATGGATCCCAAAGAGAATGCTCAATAACAACTTAAATGCGACTCGCATTTGGATCCCGAAACCAAATCAATAGGAACTCCCTTCAGTACAAGCAACAGCAGCATGCAGACACACACAACATATGAAACCGGCAAACCGATCTATGTGGATGCGGATCAACAGCACAATAATGACAACCACGAACGTGGCCATGAACCTCCAAAAACCTCCAAAACAAAGCTACAAATGGACAGCAAAAGAGACAAAGACTATGGCCAATTCCGCCACGACAATTGTGTCCAAGGAGATAGCCACGACCATATCGACAGCAGCGCCGGCACACAAAGCGACTTTTGCAAGAAAGACGATCAAACAGAGAGCGGTAGAATTACAACTTTTACTTGCAAAGAAAACCTGCCAACCAAATCAACAACAAACTGGACACCTCAACATCGAATGCCAATAAGCATTTTGCTTATTCCCTCCTCTTGCACAACATTGATTTTTCCATGCATTGACCGAGTATGCATCATATAGGGCCACATTACACGGCCGAGCATTAGCACAATTTTTAACCCATGCACTGCACATACTCCGAGGTGATACCTTATCGTCCGGGAGGACTCCGGCTAGGAGGGGGGGAGGCATTCTCAAATGCGGACCCAATGGTAAAAATAGCAAAAAAAGGGCATGTTTTTCGACTATTTTAGAGGGTTGTCGTTTGATTGCAAATTTTTTTGGACTAACCTACGTACATATGCCCTTATACAGCATGAATCTACAAGTATATGGGGCCAAATGCCAAATCAAGCCCCTAGGTGTGTTTATATAGGTAAAAATAGCCATTTTTCGGACAAAATATTGGTAAAACAGAGATTTCCGGCCATAAAAATTGCATGTGAGTGTATATAGTGTTTTTCGGTGATGTTTTTGAGTTATTATGATTTTTGGGGATTTTTTGGGTTTAATTTGCTATTTTCTTTTTAATTTTACTAATTATCGGCAGAAAAACTTCAAAATAAAAAAAAGTAGGTGAAAGACGGTCGTAATGAAAAACAAAAAATATGGGGATAATCAGTGACTATAGGACAACCTATGGTACAATGGGTGTGCAATTATATGAATGGAGCGAAAAGCGTGTTTTGGCCAGATTTTGACCAAAAGGTCAAATTTCTCGGAAACTGGGCAAATGGAGTCCAAATCAAGAATTTTTCGAGCCTCAACCACATCTCACAAGAAGTTGGGAGCACATGTCAAATTTCATGGAAAGTGGTTCGGGGACCCCCATTATAAGATTTTTTTCACTTCATTTGAAGCTCATTTCTACTATTGCTTTCTTGAGAGAGAGCTCTTGCCACCTAGAGCGAACCGGACTTCTAGCGGCTTCTAGGACGCGCACGACCACCTGACAGGCTCCAGACATGAGAGGTAGGCTCACCACCTTGAGCTCTTCGCGTATGTTTGATGTTTTGTCGCGAAAACTAGCATAGGGTTCACACGGGAAGCGAGCAGTAGAGACCTACAGGTAGAAGTGGCCACCTAACGGCTAACCCAAAAGCAATAAGGCTTCATCGGCGGCTTACCCTAGCATAGGAGACCACTTTTGAATGCACAAAGGCGGTAGAAAACCATTGGGAAAAACCCTAACTTCTAGAGCCCTGCAAGAGGCCACCAAATGGTAAATTAGTGGAAAGGCGCCCAAATGCTAACAAAACTCATGGGTAGGAGCATCTCGACATGCTCTACAAGTCTATATAGCCCACATGGCCATAAGGCGACCCGAAGTGGCACTAAGCTTCAGAAACGACATCAGACACACAAAGCGTCAACTAGCTCTCACGGCCAAACCGCATGTCCGTTTGCCACCAAACTTCACGAGCGGCTTTCCTAGACCATCAACAACCAAGTCCTATGGTGGTAGACCACCACAAGTCATCAACAACATGTAAACGCAACCACGGGCGCTTCCAGAGCGACAAATTTCCAAACGGAGCTTTGGTGAAGCCAAAGTCAACAAAAACCATATGGCAAGGATCCCCAAGGGACCGTGAAGCTATGGAGACGAACACCATCGCCGAAAAGCACTCCAAGAGTCAAAAAAAGGCTCAGAGACTCTGAAATCCAAACAAGGAGTTTCTATCTATCTATTTGACCTTTTTGTTTAAATAGGGCTTAAAAGGGACTTAGGGGGGCTCAGGGCATGAACCAATAGCACTTCTCATATAAATTTCATCAGGAGACATCCTACGCGTAGGATGTCTCAAGGCCATATCTGGCAACCAAACTCAACATCTCATTACATACTCAGCTTCTGAATAGCGTGTACATGCTAGCCACCAAGTTTCATCACATTTGGACAAAAGTTGACCTAATATGCATCAGAAAACGCAAAGTCAGAGCATAGATGCAATAATGGGTCATAGACCTACCAAAAATATTCCAAATCACATGAAACTTGCACAATATACTCATGAGCACATTACCAAGCTAACTGTGGGGTCAGATGTGAAAATTGATGAAATAGACATCCTATGCGTAGGATGTCTAAATGACCTATTTGACCTCTAGGTTGTATTTTTGAGTTCTAGATGTCTTTATAACACCTTCACAAGCTCATGTATCAAATTTCAAGCCATTCCCATCACATTTGGCCCCCAAAACCTCCAAAATGCACTTTTTGAGCCTAAAAACACTACACATGCTCTTAATAACACCAATGCTTATCCAAATCAAAATCTAAGAGCAGGGCCATGTTCCACATGCTAAGGGCTACCCCCAGAACCAACTTCAAGTCATTCTGATAAAATAGACATCCTACGTGTAGGATGTCTCCAGTGTCATTTTGACCTACTGTGCAGGAGCTGACTTCATGGGAGCCATTAACATGGTATAAGAAGCTTGTATATCAAATTTCAACCCAATTGAATATCATTTTCCACCTATTGAGGACATCCTACCCAATTTGTGAGCCAAAAGCCTAAATCTACCCAAAATTGCACTTTTTGATGCCCATACCTAATTCCAATTACATAACCATGTTGTACAGGTCAAGGTCCACAAGCCTTCCAAGTTTCACCAAAACAAGAGAAGGTAGACATCCTATGCGTAGGATGTCTACATGATTATTTTTAGCCAGAAAGCTACTGTGAGCAAATGCAGAGTTTCCCTAGTTCCTTTTGAGTTCTTATTTCAATTTTCAAGTCATTTGGGTAGTCAGAACTCAGTTTATCAGCTAATAT
Organism: Adiantum capillus-veneris; assembly: GCF_014529385.1. Classification (NCBI taxonomy): domain Eukaryota; kingdom Viridiplantae; phylum Streptophyta; class Polypodiopsida; order Polypodiales; family Pteridaceae; genus Adiantum; species Adiantum capillus-veneris. The sequence continues at coordinate 3,021,538 of NC_140956.1, forward strand.
GTAAAAAACGCTAACTTTGGACTACTGAGTGCAACAAGATCCATGGTAGCCGCAAAATCACCTGCAAAGAAGAAGAGGATGACTATAAAGGACTACTTAGAAGAAGTGGAGCCTTTTGTATCCCAGAAGGAAACCTGAAGCCCACAAGCACATGGATTCAAGATGATCTCCTAGAGACAAATGATCTGAGAATCTACCAAGGAGTATCCAAAGATCCTGAGGGAAATGCAGTGGAGCTACCCATGATACGACGTGAGCTCAATGAATTTGTCAGGAGCAAGATGGGGGTTACTTGGAGAAGCTGGATCTCCACAAGTACTTTGAAGCTTTGTCAGCGGGGATTGATATTAAAAGAGTGTGGGAATTTGTAACCACAATCAAAGAAGATGGAGTGGCCCGAGTCACAGATCTGCAAGGCAAGCCTGATACAATGATTGTCATCACAGAGAAGGTGGTGGCAGCCGCACTTGACATCTCAAACAAAGGAGACACTACAACTTGCTGATGAGTCCAAAGAGGATGAAACCTTGAGGAATGCCAAGGAAAAGGCTGAGATAGAACATGAGGCAAGCCAGGATGAAGTGATCAAGCTGAAAGACCATATGAAAGTGAAAGATCAGACCATCCAAAGGCTAAGGGCATCTCCGGCCAGAGTCAGAGCTACTAGCTCGACTGGCACCACTTCAGAGAATGATCTGTATGAAGAACAAATGAAGGAACTCCAAAAGGATTTGACACTAGAGAAGAGACAAAGACTGATGCTGGCCGAGGGATCTCTTGTAATGCAAAACCACTTGGAAGAAGAGAACAAGGCCATGAAAATTGAGCCAGAAGCCGTGAAGAAGAAGATGGACGAGGAGTTTAAGAGATGGCAAACAGAAAACGAATACATCAAGAGGAAGCTCGAGGAGGTAAAAAAAATCAATGCAGATCTGAACGACCTCCTAGTGAACATGGGAGATCAAGCGGAACAGGCAAAGATGGCATATCAAAAGCAGATAGATGAACTGAAAGGCCAACAACAAACTGAAGAGAAACATTTTAGCACTAGGCCAGCTACAATGGAAGGAATTGACATAGAAAATGTGTCAGATCCAGTGGACACCAATTTGCAAGAGGACATCCTTGTGGGACCTTCACAAGAACCCCAGGATCTGACACAAGAAGAAGAAGAAAAGCTATAGAAATCCGTAGAAGCAGCAATAAAAGACACGGCCAAAGAAGCGATGGAGTGGGAGCAGAGAATGTTTAAATCTATGACCATTCAGAAGATAGATTCCAATATCATTCGGCGTGAATGACTACAGCCTTCTCTCCCATATCCTCTTCTAAAGTATGAAGCTGCTACAATAAACAAACGGATAAAAGAGGAGCCAATAGTGCCATTATACAACGTAGATATCTCCAAACCAGAAGGAGTTAAGTTGATTGTGGACTCTCAACCCAAGTGGAGAAAGGCATGGCTCACCAAATATCGGCAATACTTAATTCATCTGGTAGAGGCGCCTAAAAGAATCAGAGACAACCTCAGTTTTTGTCCTCTACCAAGGATGCGGACATGGAAAGCACATGAGCTATTGCAGGGAATCCAACCCACATGGCTCAATTACCCGAAGCTGCCAGGCTTGAAGACAGGCGAGAAAATGAGTGAGCAATACATGGTGAAAACCCTAACGGGCGCCATCAAATTGTTCACTGGCTCGCCTGACCTATCTTGCATCATGCTTAGAAAAATATGTAAAACCCTTATGGGGGTCTTCGAAACCTTTAAACCTAGATAGGCAACAGATAATATCTTTTTCTTCCAAGACACATACAGATGTGCATACAATCTGTCTACTCAGCCTTCTCATGAGGTCATACATGCACTTTATCAGAGAATCATGTTTTTGCCTTCTTATCACCTCTAGGCCTTGAAGAAGCCTTCTACACTGGCTTCTTCACCATCAACACAGAGATATTCGGCCCAACATTACTCGCTCGGCATGCGCGATATGAGTCCCTTATAAAGATGCGCGAAAGCCTCCACTAAAGAAGCAGCTCTACTGCCATGTCGCGGATGACATGAACTCGGAGGGGGGGAGTGTTAGCGGCTGGACACACCCAACGGAGAATGATTGCTCGGCAGCATATTATTTTTTGTAATTATTCTTTAATTGAGAAAAACCGTCATTTCACCTTTGTAAATAGTGGGGATTGCAGAAGCTTCCAGATTGTATCCCATTTTTGACATTTAGATTGAGTGCATGGTTAAATTGGAATATTAGGGTTTGAAATTGTAAGGTATTTACACCACTTTTAACCTTAATGAGAAAAACCTTTGTCATTTTTAAAAGTTATGTCTATGTGAGTGAGCGTACTCTGTGTACGAGAGAGAGTGAGAGTTTTATCTTGACGCTACGCGCGCACCGGTGGTCAGAATTGAGTGCGGAGAAGTGCAGCATGTTGCCCCTAACGAGAGCTACACGCCAATACCTACATTGCGGGTGTACGATCTGGTTTTGCTAACTCGACCCACGAGATACATCTAGTGATTCGGTGAGCATACGTGGTCTATTTTTTGCATTTCAGCATATCCATGCGTCCGCAATGAGTAGAGCTACACATTAGGCACTTTAGTTTTCAGAAACAAGGACCTGCAAATTTCGACCAGACATCCTACGTAATTTTGCACAAGGTGTTTAGGGTTGGGGTTTTGGTTCATGGACCTTAGGGAGAGTGACATATTGGTGTTAATAGGGTTTCCTTCAAGTTCTGTGGCGTTTTGAGAACTTTTGATGGGTATTTGGCTCTTGAAAGTGTTGTAGGGAATCTCCTCTTATGCACTTCTGAAGGCTGTAGCTTAGACATTGGGTAGAGACCTTTGTAGGAAGTAGTCGAGAGTCGGTCCAGTGTAGGTTGACACCCTATGCTTGCTTCCACGCGCCTGCGGGGCGAGCTTCGTCCTTAGCTGACAAATCTTGTTAGGTGAGTTCTCGCTGTGCTACGTCCGTCGCGGCGTATCCGCCAACAGTGAAACTTTCTCAACGAGCTCCTTGGTAACAAGGAATGGATCGGTATGTTTTACAAAACTTGAAGATTTGAAGAGATGTGAGAGGCAATATGTGCATAATGTACAAACAGGCATGAAAAAGAGTGGGTTGTTAGAGCCTACTGTAAATGTTTTGGGTTTGTGTGAACAAGTTTCTTTTGTAGATACTATGGGTGAGTTTGATGCTATAATGGGGTCTAGTTTGCATCTTGAAAATGAAGTTGTGGAAGTTTTCTCTATGGAAATGTATCAAGTAATAGAAGCCTTTAAAGAAAACCAAACAATTGGCTCAGAAGTCCATGTTGAAACTAAATACAAGAGTGTAGCAAAGAAGGTGAAACCAGTAGCTTCACCCTTACCACCCAACAACAGGGAAAAGATTGACCAGGCTTCTTTACAACCAAGTTTGAGGAATCCTATAAAGATTGGGCGTACCTTCACAAAGGAGTCTTTTCAAGAGTTGCAAATTGGTTGCGAGGAGTTTCTAACACAGGAGGAGACAAAGTGCTTCAAAGAAATGCTTTCAAATCATGGTAAGGATTTTGCATTTGAGCCACATGAGATAGGGTGTGTTGATCCTTCTATTGTAGCTCCTATGGTAATTTTCACAATACCTCATGTGCCTTGGAATTTGTGGCCTATTCCGGTTCCAAAGGCTCATTTGCCAAAGTTAGTAGAGCTACTAAATGAGAAAATCCAAATGGGAATCTTGGAGCCTTCTTGTGCTCCATACTCAAACAGGTGGTTCACAGTTCCAAAGAAGAATGGTTCTCTATGCTTCATCCAAGATATGCAACCAGTAAACAAGGTGACAATTAGAAATGTAGGTACAGGTTCAATTGCGGATGAGTTTGCAGAGGCATTTGCAGGGAGGGCAATCTACTCTCAGGGTATGATCAATTTCAGCTTGCAATCAAAAGCAGAGACTTGACAACCATGAGGACACCTTTGGGTTTGGTAAGGATGTGCACCTTGCCACAGGGAGCAACCAACTCAGTTGCACATATGATGAATGGGATGAATAAGATCTTACGTGACTTTATTCCTCAAATCACAATGCCTTTCATTGATGATTTGCCTATCAAAGGATGTGAAGAAAGTGACAAACATGAATCTTTGGATCTCAAGGGATGTTGCAGGTTTGTGGTAGATCACATAAATGATTATGATAAAATTTTGTTTAGGTTGGAAGAAGTCAATCTTACATTGTCAGGGAAAAAGTCTATGTTTGGTGTCAATGAAGTACTCATTGTGGGCACATGTGCGGGCCATATGGTAGAAAACCTTGTCCAGCAAAGGTAGTGCCATCCAAAGCATTAAAGAAACAGGCACTAGCATCACTGAGGTTAGAAGGTTTCTGGGAGCATGTGTCTTCTATGTTATTTGGATTCCACATTATGCACATGTAGTTGATCCTCTTTATCAGCTGCTTAGAAAGAATCAAAAGTTTAAATGGACAGAAGCACATGTAAAATCCATGAAAAATCTAAACGAGTTGCTCCAGTCAGCAACAACTTTGAGAAAGGTAGACTATGAGTGTCAAAAGGCCAGTAATTGTGACAGTAGACACTAGTCCTACAGGGATTGGATGGGCAATAGGGCAAGATGACAAAGAAGGACACAGGTATGTGGTAAGATTTGGAGCAAGGGTACTAAGTGCTCGCCAAAGAAACTATCCACAGATAAAGAGAGAGTTATGGGGTATGGTTACAGCCTTGAAAAGTGGGAAAGAGTACCTAATTGGTGCATGTGTGGTTGTAGAAACAGATTGTCTACCACTTCTTGGGATGATTACAAGCTACTCAACGCCAGACATTGCTATGTTGCGGTGGATTGCCTACATTAAGTCCTTAAATCCCGAGTTTAAGCACATTGCAGGTAAAGACAATACAGTGGTAGATATGCTATCAAGGGCAAGGTATGAAGATGAGTCACAAATGATTGACGAGGGGGATGATGTAGGCACAAAGTTCTATTCTATCTCTCATGTCAAAGGTAACAATGTCTGCATTACTAATCTACTTGAATCATTCTTGAAAGAGCTTTATGAAGGTGACTGGCTTCTTATTGGAAGCTATTTGAGTACTCTAGCAAAACAGGATGATTGGTCTGAACAAGAATTCAGGAAGATACGTAGGAAAGCATATGGGTACTTTTTGAGGGATGGTTACTTGTGGAAGCATTTTAAACAAAAGGGTGCTACACCACAACGGGTTATATGTAAAAAAGAGACTCAAGTAAAGCTCATGCAAGACTTTCATGAGAGTCTATGGGCTAGACACAGGGGTGTGTGGGCAACCTTCTCCAAGTTGAAAGAAAAATATTGGTGGAAGGGTATGTATAAAGATGTATCTCAATTTGTAGAGTCATGTGTAACTTGTCCAATGTATTCAAATGTCCAACATTGTGATGGATTCCACCCTACATATCCACTAGCCATGCACTATAAATGGGTTGTGGATCTAGTCACAATGCCTTTAGGACTCTGGCAGATGAGGTACTTGGTTCTTGCACGAGAGGACCTAACTAATCAGGTTGAAGGAAGAGCATTAAGAGCTAAAACCACGGAAGCTGTGTGCAAATTCCTTCTTGATGAGGTGATTTGCCGTTATGGTTGTGTGGGAAAGATCACTGCAGACAAAGGTGAACTCGATGCTGAAGAAGCAAGGGAGTTCTTTTCCAGATTAGGAATCAAGCTTTCTCTTACTACAACTTACAACCCTGAAGGCAATGAAAAGAGTGAAAGAGGGCATCCTCCTATCATCAAAGCTTTGGCTAAGGCTTGCGAAGGAAGATTTGATGAATGGCCAAAATTGTTACCATATGCTTTATGGGTTGATCGTACAACACATAGCTCAGTAACTGGCTACATGCCTGCGGAGCTAATGTATGGTCAAAAGCCAGTGATGTCGATCGAAGATACAATTCCCACATGGAATGTACTACCTTGGCAAGAGGGGCTTAGCAGGGAAGATCTCCTTGCATTGCGCATAAGGCAACTAGAGAGAAGACCTGGAGACATTGAGGCTGCAAAAGAACGACTCAAAAATGCAAGGCTGAAAAACAAGGACTACTTTGATAAGCGACATCGTCTCAGGAGCAAAGCAATTGAGAAAGGTGACTGGGTTTTAGTATATGATATTAGCCTTGATAACCAGCACACGGTCATGCGTAAGTTTTCAAAAAGATGGTTTGGACCGTATATTGTAAAGCATGTGCATGAAAATGCTACTTACAACTTGTCTGAACTAGCTAGTACAGAATTAAAGATTCCCATTGCAGGAAAAAGGATCAAAATGTTTAAGAGAAGAGGAGACAATGATCCAGAAGATGTTGATGAGGAAGAAGAGCATAACACAGGTGAAGATCAAAGTGAAGATGAAGCTTTGGAATTATTGAGTGAAGAAGAAAGCAAGGAAGATGTACAAGAGGGCTAATCTTACAAAGAGACAATGTGGCACATACCGGAGGATGTGCAGGTTTAGAGGGGGTGGATGTCGTGTTGTGACACGTACATAGTGGGAACGCATGCTACAAGAGTTATCTTATAACTTTTTAGATACATAATTATATTTCCTATAATGTACATATGCATATTTAAGTATAATAATATGCTTTCTATCTCATCCTATTATTTATCTCAAGGGTAACCTATTCTTACTTTACCATCAAAAAATACTATGGGAAAAGCATCAATAGCTCCGCCTCTTTAACTTGGGGCAAAAAAACATTGATTCTTTATTTCTACTACCTCATTATCATCTCACACCCTAGCTAGATCCTATATCTAGGTAAAACTCCAATAAATATATATTCTATGTATTTTTCTTATATTTCTTTTTAAATAGCTACTAGGAGGGAATCAAATCCTAGTGGGACACTAGGTGACATGATTTCAAAGATACACTTATTTTAATGCATTATTGCAAGAACTTTGTCAAGGAGCAATGCCATGCTTTCATATGGCATGAGGTGTCCTTTGGAATCAAATGAAAGTCTATGCTAAGGGGACCACAGGAAGACTTTTGCTGCCAGAAATGGACCCTATTTTGATGATTTTTTTACACAAAGTTCCAATCCGAATCGGAAAACAATTTTTTATTTGTAGTCATGGTTGAGGAGATATGATGAAAATACTGGACCCCAATTTGCCCACATCATGCAGGGACAGCTCATTTCAAGCTTTTCCAGTTTCTATTTACACTGGCTCTTCTCTTCTTGTGTAAACCCTTAGGGGTTCCCTTCACCTATAAAAGAGGACCTCTTCTTCCTTGAAAACCACTCAATCATTCAAGACATTGATGACAGGAATTCATGAGGGAGTGAGTAGTAATGCCAAATTGTACTTAGCCATTAACATAAGCCTAAGCGTACACTTTCTCCTAGAGGAAACTAGCCATTCTTGCACGCAATCATTGGAAGATCAACTCAAATCAAAGAAGGTCTTGGACTTGGAGTATCAATCAAAGTTGAATTCTCCCCTCTTCTTCTCTCTCCATCAATAATGGTGCCGAAGGCTTTGTCAAGTAAGATGTGTTCTACATTGATGTTTTCTTGATTTCTTGTTGTTTTCTTTTTCATCTCTAATCCAACATATATATATATATATATATATGTATATATATATATCTAATCTCGTCTCCTTAACCAAACCTATCTCTCTCACTCTTAGTAATTCATCCTCTCTACGAATTTTAGGTTCTCCTTGCTACAGGTACATCTCTCCCCGCAGTATCCTTATTGCCTACGGGCAAGAATAGGGCTTGGGAGGGAAACTCTCTTCTCTTCTCTTACCTTCTCTTCTCTCATATCTACATTTTGCACATACTGGAGTTATCCTAGATGAATAATCCACATGATGATAATTTCTATCGCTTTCACTCTGTACGATCTATTAGAATTAACGTATGGATTAGCCGTAAAATACACTTTCAACAACGTATAGTGTTTCTCTTTGGCCTAGAAAGGCTCAATGAAATACTTCTATCACCGGATCCCATTATACTACCTCTCATAGACTATAAATTTTCTTTTGACGTAAGCGTAGTTATCTTGCTATGAACCAAGAGGATTTGTACACACAATTAATCCCAATCACTAGACAAAATATCTATATTATGATAAGCACAAAACTACAATTCCAAAGGATAATTCGTAGCCTATTTGGTCAGCAAAGATTGAATGCCATTAACTCATCTATTAACCCTTTCATATTACCCATGATACGATATGACCATAGCCTTGATGTTTTCATCTTTGTGTTGTTTTGACATTCTCTTTTGTGTTCTTTCTTTGTGTGTGTGAGTGCAAGAGAGAAAGAGTGGGTCTTATTTGATTGCACTTCTTTCCAAACCCTAGTTTTCATGGCATCTATGGTTTAACTCCTTCATATAGTTTTTTTTGAGTTCTCTCACAAATTCTCACAGCCATAAGCCTGGTGCTTTCCTGGCAAGACCACAAATTTCTCGACAACGTCCTACAGACACTCACAAGTGTGGCCATGTATAGTTTGCAGTGCCTCCTCTGTCCATGTGCAGAACTCCCTCACTTGTTTACCCATAGCTCATTATATTTTTCCATACTTGACACAAATATCCCACAATAATGTCAGTTATGCCATGTATTTGTGATGAGACAATGAAGAAGACTTGTTGACTTAGTTATGGATGTTCTTGCAAAGGCCAGCTTCCTATTTTTCTTGCATAGAATAAAATTTGCACCTGTACACCTACGCATTCTTTGTGCTTTCTCCATAATATAACATAAATATCTCATAAGAAGCCCACCTCTACCATGACATACAACAAAATAGTCTAGAGCTCGCTCGACCAACCTTGCTCTTGTCTTCATGTTCATCATTGTCATCAATGCCAGCATAACCATTGTATCTATGCTTGCGATCAACGATCTCTTTGTCAGTTCTTCAAGGGAGATGCTCTTGCTTGATCCTTGAACACTTCTTGCACTACTACTCCTCCTCCCGCTCCTGCTTTTCTCCTGCTTGCGCTTTTATTTAGGCTAAAAACATAGATTTGGTCATTGATGCTCTACCTTGACCCTTAGCATGCTAACCTTGCAAGTTTTGTGCTACAAGTTGGATGCATAACTTTCACCTTGTATTACCTTTTGGTGTGACTATGTATCAACCAGCCTATATTAGATTCAGCCCATCCATAGAATGCAAACTATGACATGCCCTGCTATGAGGTAATTAAGCAGACTCATTGACTCAATTGTGGATGTTCATGTAACGCATCCACACAACCAAGTTATCAATGTGCGGCTTCCTATTTTCCTTGCATAGCATAAATGTCGCACATGTTGCATTCTTTGTCCTCTCTCCATAATTAACATAAATATTCCACAAGAGCCCCGTCTCTACCATACCATACAATCTAAATCTTCCTCCCCCAGCCCTACTCGATCTTTGAATTCATCATCACTATTATCATATCCATTGTATACATGCTTACGATCATTGTGCTCTCTCTCAATCATTTCAGGAAGATGCTCTTGCTCGCTCCTTGAACACTTCTCTTGCTGCTACTTTTGCTCTTGCTTGTTCTTCTGCTCATGCTTCTTGTAACATCTAATGCACTAGTAACTTGTGTGTAGCAGAAATTGATAACACAATGACCATTTCATTAAGAACAAGCATAGAGAGAGTACTTAATTTGAGAAATCAACATAGCAATTTACACCTAGCTAATTTGGCATTGCCGATACTTGAAAAGAGAGAGAGAAATAGAACAATTCACAACAGTTGAGGACCGGATTTACATGGAGCTGGTCCCCCCTCCATAAAGGCTTTGTATTTGTCCCCCTTTGAATCCTTATTTTCCTTCCTTTGAATCCCTGCACAAAGACCGGTCTGGCAGCCTTACCAATATTCTAGCTTTTACTCCCCTGGTACTTCTCATATTAAATAATTAGTTTAACATGAGAAAATCATTTGGGTAATTAGATATTAGTTTTTATGACATTACCTCTCTCTTGAAATCATAGTCGTCCTCAACTATGCGGTAGAGAAGATAAAACCTAGTCATTAGTCCGTTTGCTATCGGGTAGAAGATCCCTATTTTACCCTATGACATCATTCCATAATGGATGACTAGTCCAATTGGTGCTTGAGAGTGTTAGCTGCCACAAGCATGTATGCACATTAGTCCGTATCAATCTTCCATAGTAGAGTGACAAGCTCTACTTGGTGTTCGGGGGACGTCGTCTCCACAAACATGATCCTAAGGATGCATGCACAATAAATAAAAAGAGAGTATTATAAGACAAAAACTTTGTTCATTTATACATATTTATATTTTCTTACTCTAGGGAATCATTGTAAGCATTGACAAGGTTTAGGTTATCCTTTAATTATATGCCTTGCATCCATCTAGCATTTTCAAAAGGATAATATTTAAACTTGATAAGATATCGTTGGATAGTCTTATCAGCTCGTAATACCTTGTCTTTGTGTCGGAGATGGACTTGCACTGCAACACTTCTTCTTGGTCCTTGATCTCCGGTGGGTCTTCACTGATTGCTTCTTGAGGTGGCTCTCCTTTGTAAGGATTTAGTAGGCTCACACGGAAAGCATTGTGTGTGAGCCAATGGTTGGGCAACTTGAGTTGATAGTTCATCTCATTGATTTGCCTAAGAATCTAAAAGGGACCATAGTAACTTTTTGCTAGCTTAGCATAGTACTTTTGGTGTCATGTAGGATTCTTGCTCGTTGTGTGCCTTAATCGAGCCGTGGGAAACTTAAGCAAGACCCAATCATTTTGTTTATAGGCTAAAGATATTTTGTGCTTATCAGTAGTAGCCTTTTGCCTTTGTTGCTGAGAGATGGAAATAACATCCTTAATCTTTTGGAAAGATTCTTGCAGGACTAGGCTATATTCATCTGTAGCAAAGATCTTCCCATGTACCTTGAGTAGCAGGGGACTTTCTGATCTCCCCTCAATTACCTCAAAAGATGTTTTTCCATGGAGGTATGTACATTGTTATTGTAAGCAAACTCCACTAAAGGTAAGTACTTCTCCCATTGGGACTTTTGATCTACTTCTGTGGCATAATATTTTAGTAGATCAAGAATGGTTAGGTTAGCTATTTCACTTTGGCCATCCGTTTGGGGATGATAGGTCGAAGAGAAGTTTAGCCCTTGTACTAAAACTCTCAAAGAAACCCTTCCAAAAATTACTGGTCATTCTAGGATCTCTATCCAGTACTATAGACATTGACAAGCCATGGTATTTGAAGATTTGTGATGTAAGGAGGGTTGCCATTTGATGGGCCTTGATAGTATTTTTGAGAGGTATGAAATGTGTTTGTTTGCTAAACATGTCTACTGCTGTCCATATTCCCGTATTCCCATGGATAGACTTGGGCAATCCAAAGATAAAATCCATGGATATGCTCTCCCATGGTGAATTAGGGATTGGCAATGGTTGAAGCAATCCAGGTTGCTTCCCTCTATCAAACTTCATCTTTTGGCATACCACACATTTTGAAACATACTCTAGTATGTTTGCTTTCATGGCAGGCCAATAGAAATATGTTTCTATCCCTTTTAGGGTAGACTGAATCCCTCTATGCCCCGCATAAGGAGGAGCATGGGATTCAGACATTACTTTCTCACATAGTGAGTTCATAACACATAGTCTATTGCCATAGAGAAGATAGCCATCTTTTAGCGTGAATGGTTCTTCCTTCTTCCCTAGTGCAAGGTCTAAAATCACATCTCTAAAATTGGGATCGATGGAGTACTCATCTATCATAGAAGATAGATAATTGTGAGTTGCAATGGATACCTCACTCACTCTCGGCCGTCTTGAGAGTGCATCGGCTACTTGATTATGCTTGCCATAGCAATGTGAGCAATATGAAACTGAAATTGCAAAAGGAAATTTTCCCACCTCATTTGTTTTTCGGAGAGCTCGTCATGTATCATGAAGTACTTAAGGCTTTGGTGATCCGTTCGCAAAATGAAAGGAGTCCCCAATAAATAGTGCTTCCACGAGTCTAGAGCATGTAGAACTGTTAAGAGTTCCTTCTCATATATTCCTAGAGATTGCTCAACATGGTCGAGCCTTCGACTTTCATAGGCTATGGCGTGCCTTTCTTGGAGCAAAACAGCTCCAAGGCAATCACCACAAGTGTCGCATTGTACCTCAAATGGCTTTGAGAAATCCGGTACTGTAAGCACAGGTTGCGAGATAATCTTTCAAAAGCATTGTTCTCCTTTGTGGACCATATATACCGAATGTTTTTCTTGGTTAGGTCATGTATTGGTCCTGCAATTTGTGAGAACTTTTCTATGAAGCGTCTATAGTATGCACACATACCTATAAAGCTTCTTAGTTCATGCAGATTCCTTGGATTAGGCCATCCTTTTATTACCTATAACTTTGATGGATCCATTTGGATTCCATCTTGAGAGATGATGTGACCTGAATACCGAATCTATTGTAAGAAAAGTTCACTTTTCTTTCAATTTATATAAAGCTTATTCTCTCATAAAACTTGAAATATTACCTGGAGGTGTTGCTTGTGTTCGTCTAATGAATTAGAGTAGATGATTATATCATCAAAGAATACTCTAGTAAAGGTCCAGTGAGGGATGAATAGCTTCTCCATCAAGCGGTTAAATGTGGTTGGTGCATTGGTCAAGCCAAACGGCATGACAATGTACACGTAAAGACCAAATGTAGTGCGAAATGCGGTCTTTACAATGTCTTGATCAACTATCCTTATTTGATGGTAGCCACTTTTTAGGTCAATCCTACTGAAGTAGGTCGACCCTTATAGTTTATCAAATAGGTCTTCTACCTGTGGAACGAGAAACCTGTTCTAGGTAGTGATCCTATTTAGTGCTCTATAGTCGACACACATTTGATATGTGCCATCTTTCTTTTGCACTAGTAATAATGGTGAACAAAATGGAGATGAGCTAGGCCTAACCATGCCTTTCTCAACTAACTCATGCACTTGCTGCATAATCTCCTCTTGTTGAGCTTGAGAAACTCGATAAGGAGGTTTATTAGGTAGTGAGATTCCTGGAAGAAGTTCAATGGCATGGTCGTCATTGCCTTGTTTGGGAGGTAGTTCACAAGGGATATTGTCAATAAAAACATCTTGGAACCCCTTGAGGAAATTGGATAACTCTAATTCCTTTTGATTGTTTATATTTTCTTTTGCTAAAGCATTAGGTTCATTTTGAGAATCTTTAACAAAAGTCATGTACACGGAGATAGAGCTCTTCATTGACTTATTGAAAGCTTGCTTATGTACAAGGGGTGTAGTACTACCCAACTCCTTAGCATCTATGTATATATCTTTTTCCCTGAACATAAAGTAGATTTGCCTTTTAGGGAATTTAACATTAGCAGCCATGTGATCAAACCATGGTGCCCCTAGGATTACATCCTCATGCTTGAGAGGAGAGATGAACAAATCCTCCTTGTCCACATAGCTTTGTACATGGAGCCTCAATTTCCCAATTAAGGGAGTGACTGAGGCTTCTTGCCCCTTGAAAGCACCATCGGCAAGTAGGGCATCTCCCATCTCATAGGCTTGGATGCCTAGCTTGGTGGCCAATTCTGTGGATATGAAATTGTGAGTAGAACCAGGGTCAAAGAGAATAAAAGCATCATTTTCTTTTACCCTTCCACAAGCATGGCATAGAGGAGATCCTTTGTGATGAGCATCTTCTTCTTGAATTTCGACCAAGGTAGCTCTAGGAGGCTCATTATTTGTATTCTTGTGGGGGCAAGCACGATAGGAATGCCCTTGCTCCCTGCATTTGAAACAACAGTTATCTTTTTGATGACGCTCTAGCTCTTCAGGAGAGAGTTTATTTTTTCCTTTATAAACTCCCTTCTCCTTAGCTTTGTTGTTGTTGGAATTCCTTTGGGGGACTTTTGGACATGGTCCTTCCCCTTAGGCTCATTATGGTCCTTGTTTTCCGTGGGCTTAAGATTTATCTTAGCCCCTTGTTGGAAGTTGATTCTTGAAGCCACCATGATATGGTGTATGACCACAGATATGGTGCGTGGTCTTTGGGAGTTAACATACTCCGCAATATCCTCAGTTAAACGCGCACAAAATTGTTGTTTTTGCTCTCCAAAATCCATCTTTTTTAAAGGTAGTGTCTTTGAGATGTAAATCCCAAAACTTGTCTACATATTTGTGAATAGATTCATAGGGAGAGAGCTTCAAGCTTCGCTATTCAGTGAGTACTTTGTCTTTGGCATCATTAGCCAAAAAGTGATTCATGATGGAAGCTCTTAAAGCTTTCCATGTTCGTGGAGCTTCACCGTTTGCTCGTAGGTTAGATCACCATTGCCTGGTGGACTTTTGAAAATGCATAGCTACATGACGTAGCTTAGAGGAGTCCGTGAAGCCCTCATCTCCAAATGCCGCATTGAATTGTTGGATAAAGGCCAAGACTTTGTCTGTAGCACCAAAGGTGCCATCGTAGGTAAGGAAAGGGATTTTCTTTCCTCCCTCTTTGAACTTTTTGAGCTTGGACGACCTCTTCTAGGTGGCATAGGGTTTCCTATGGCCTCTTATTTTAGGTGGTTCAAGAGTTGCACCATCACTTTCTTCAGAAGAGGAAGAGTATGAGGAGAATGGAGAAGAGGGTGACCTCTTTCTCGCCTTTTTCTTCCCTTGTTCCTCCTTATCTGCACCATCACTTTCTTCAAAAGAGGAAGGGGATGAAGAAGATGGAGAAGAGGGTGACCTCAGTCTCGCCTTTTCTTCTCTTGTTTTCTCTCTTCCCTCTTTGAATTATGGTGTAGAGAAGTATGCGATGGTCTTCTATGTTTAGGGGGTGTTGGAGAGCATTTTTCTCGCCGTCTTTGTGGATCCATGTTCACTGAGGTGACAGGAGACTCACTTCATTCTTGCTCTTTTGGTGGGGGGTCTACCGTTGAAACTTTGGTTCTCCTTTGAGAGGGAGATCCCTCATCGAGTAGTAAATTTTTGAGCCCTTCGTACGGATCCTCCTCTTCTTCCCTTATCGGAGAGAGTCCTCTTTTGGAAGCCTCACAACGAGGCTTCCCAGGTACTCTCTCTTCTTGGTGGGGAGTTTGGGGAATACCATGGGTGCACAATTGCTATAGCATTTTACCTTGGAGGGATGGACTGCCCAGGGCTTGTTGAAGCCTAGAAACAATATAATTTACAAGCATAGGGGCATCATTATTTGCTCTTTCATCAGCAAAATCAAAGCTATCAACATTCATTTCAACCTCTTTTCCCTTGTCAGCCATACTAGAAAATTTTAGGTGTAAATTTTTACTTGTACTTTGGCACTTCAAGCCCTAGTTGCTACTCCTCTTTACCTTCAAAGATAAGCACTCAAGCATCTATACCCGTGGCTCAAATATTATTAATTGCAAGGAATAGAAGAGAGAGTTCAATAGAGCCAAGACAGCACCAGTTCCTATGAAGCTTCTGATAGCTCAATAGTGATTAAGCCAAAGGCAAGCCCGGTAGGACTCCATTATTAAGACCATAGCTCTCAATGGTACTCATTAACTGCATAAAGCAGGCATGCTTCAAGGATGAAAAATACCTATTCTACTTACTTTTTTGCAATTAATAACACTAATCATTTGTAGCAAGCTTGAGGATCTCTCTTCTTGAGCTAGAAAAGAACCAATAGCCTTGACACCAATGTAACATTTAATGCACAAGTAACTTGTGTGTAGTGGAAATTGATAACAGTGAGCATTTCATTAAGAATAAGTTCCTAATGAGCATAGAGAGAGTACTTTGTTTGAGAAATCAACATAGAAATTTACACCTAGCTAATTTGGCATTGACAATACTTGAAAAGAGAGAGAAATAGAACAATTGATAACAGTTGAGGACCGGATTTACATGGAGCCGGTCCCCCCTCCATAAAGGCTTTGTATTATAGCTTCTCCCATCAAAGGAGACTTTTGTACAATATAATTCTTGTGTTCCTTGATAAAACTCATTGGCGCAATGAAAATGGAAGCTTCATGCACCAATTTATGCTTGAAAAACACACCTAGTGTCCCTAACCTCAGTCCCAAGACCTCACACACCTTCAAAAATGGTGAGAGCTAGCAAGGAATGAGGATAGATTTAGAGGAAGAAGGTGTATCTTACAAGAAAGAAGTATTCTCCTCACATAATTACTCTATTAGCATAGCTTAGCTTAGTAATTATCATGGTAGAGGAGATGATCATGCCATTGAAGCTTGGCTCTTGGTTGGATCTGCATTCCATAGCCAAGCGTTGTTGGTGTAGGCCTCTACTTCTCAATGCTTGGAGAAGGAGATGGAGTTCTTCTTGCACACATGAGTTGTGTGTGTGTGTGTGTGTGTAGCATAAAAGACAAAGTAAAATTCCAAACTCCCTCTTCTCTTGGTCGACCCCTCTTTCTTTTTGCTCTTGTTGGCATCCTATTGGCTCCTGCAAAGCTTAGCCAATCACAAATTACAAGCCTAATTGATAGCCTTGTGAGATGTATCCCCCTTTCCCCTTTTGTGAGAGCTTTAGATAATTAATAATTTATTAAACTCTCATTGGACCTCTTTGTCTTCTGGCCAATAGGATTCAAGCAAGCCATTGGGCTGTTGGATGCTCATTGGACCCTTGGT
This sequence comes from Adiantum capillus-veneris, assembly GCF_014529385.1. NCBI lineage: Eukaryota > Viridiplantae > Streptophyta > Polypodiopsida > Polypodiales > Pteridaceae > Adiantum > Adiantum capillus-veneris. Next base: position 3,038,203 of record NC_140956.1, read on the forward strand.
AGAGTGTCCAATAGTCTTCTAGGGAGCTTAATTCCTATTGGTTCTTTTATCAAGAACTTTTAAATTGATTAGACTAAATTTACTCTAGCCTAATTCTCATTGGTCCACCTCTATGGCCATCCAATAGGATTTGAGGGGAGATTGGGGACAACTGGCCTAGGAGCCTGACATGTGTCCAGTATTCCCTTTGTACAAAGGGGGAGCTTTGGAGTGTGTGTGTGTGTGTGTGTGTGTGTTCTCTCTCATACCTACTATTAGGGCTCGCCCTCTCCTTCCTAGGGATGTGGGAAGACTTTATAGTCATCCAATGACCATCCAAATTTCCCCTACTACTTGGCCATTGGATAATTGAGTTAATTTTTGGAACTTTAGCCTATGGAAGGCTTAATGGAGCTGAACCTTAGGTCTTTTAATCCCCAGTGAATCACTTCTCTTTTGCATATTGTCCCCCTTTGGATCCCTATTTTCCCTCCTTTGGATCCCTGTAGAGACCGGTCTGGCAATCTTACCAATAGTCTAGCTTTTACTTCCCTGGTACTTCCCCATATTAAATGGTCAGTTTAACATGATAAAATCGATATTAGTTTTTATGACACTTCTATTTATGCTAAAAGCACAGACTCAATTGTGGACGCTCTACCTGGACTTATATTTGCACTGACCGTCAATGAGTCCTCAATAGTTTGGCCTTCACTATAAGTGGAAAAGTTGAGAACCGCTGCTATTGCCGTGGATTAACAAAGGAAACTAGAAAGAGATAATATTGCATATGTGGAAATAACAATGGCAAAGGACGCGGTAGTTCTCCAACAACAATCTACATGATAAGATGCACAAATATATATATTTGTGCCTATTATCGCATATATTACTGCCTATATTACGGTGTATATTTCCGCTACACGACTTTTCAAAAATAAAGATGCTCATTTGGGCCATCCAAATTCGATGGCCCAAATGAGCATCTTTATTTTTGACCTATGTAAAACATATCAAATATCAATTGCATTTTGAAAAGTGTACAAAATACACTAATTAATGACATACTTTAAAATTATATGCCACACCTTACTTGCATAATTTGAAGCACAAAAGAACAATACTAAAATATGATTATAAATAAAGACAAAATTTCAAATGAGTTTTATGTACAAATGAGAGTTTGTTGTGCCATATTTTCACTAGTAAAAGAGGATTGTTGGGTTTGTGGCCTTTAGCCTAACGTCGACAACTATATGTGAGAGCCGTCTCTTGTACAATAAGCAGTCCAGTAAGGATTGTACTTACCAATGCTACCACCACGAATGCTATCCACCCAAACCCAGCAAGTTGTATTAGAGCTTATGATGATTAGCGTTATTTAATCACTCTTCCCTAATTGCACATCCCTAATTAGTTCTTTACTTTATTGTCTAATCCGTCCAGTCTGGGCACGTTCATGGCCATCCATAGAGCCATTGCCCTTCTTGATGGACTTGGCATAATTACCGCATGATTGCACTCCATTAGTGTGTGCTTGCATTTTCATTTAAGTCACATTTTAATGTTATTTTTTGCATAATTTGTGGCATTGATCGAGTCCAATTGAAGCATTGAATCATTGTATCAATTGTGTGTGGAGATAGTACTCTCCAAGCTCTGTACAATGAGCTTTTAAGCCCCCAGGTTTGACACTAGGAACACCCTAAACTTTGTTCTACAATTTTTTTACAAATAAGCGTGTGTGTGAGTTCTATTGTGTGTGCATCCTCTGCTAGGCACAACATCTAAGCTTTGACATCCAAAGGCATAATCCTTGTTGGTTAGCTCAAATTGGCTATACTATATGTGTGATGTGGAGGGGCATGGACTTGATTCCTTTGCGGAAGTTGGACGGATTTCAAGTGCCGGCTAACTCTAGCCTATTGCTACACAACGGGTTTGCAAGGGTTTTATCTCATGCCAAGGTCTTTTGCCCAATGGTCGCCACCCAAACAAGTCTCATCAACAAGACCTTATAAAGCCAGTCAACTCCACAAAGCGTCGAACCTGCAATCTCCAAGGCATCATGTGGCCACCTTCATTGACTCACACACTTTGATAAGCAAGAATTCCCGTGTGTTGTTGCCCTGAATCTCTCCTAGCTCTTCCCACAACCGCTTTTTGGCCCACAAAAGGCTCCTAAGGGCTTGTTCCCACAAGAAACCTATCACACCAGTAGCATCAAAAGTTATAAAGCATTCACAAGCTTTTAACAAGCTTCGACAAGGCAAGGACCTTACAATCATAAAAGAGGAGTTTCAAGATTTCAAAGGTCTTTGAAGGCTTCATTGAGCACATAAAGGAGACTTTGAGCTCCAAGTTTTCTCTTGAGCATCAACGGTTTCCTCTAAAATAGAAAGCAAGGCATTCAAAGAAGATTCAAAGGGGCTTTCAAGCTTCAAGTCTTTTTCTTCTTGAGCTTCAAAAATGGGTTTCTCTCTCACTAAGAACCATTGTAATTCAAAGATTTAAATTCTTGCAACCAAAGCACAATCACCAAAGGCAATGCATGTCTCTACATCCATCATCAAGGATACCATCATGTGCATTTGTACATAGTTTAGACACTGGATTTGGGTTAAATATCCAAATGCTAAAACTTTCCAAGGCACATTGGAAGAAGGAAAAATCACTTCAAGGGGAGGAGCATTGATGTTAGTAGCAACCTCTCATTTTCATTAGTATTTTCTTGCATTGCATTTAGTCTTGTATCAAATAAAATTGTCAAGAACTGCTACAAGCCTGACATTTCAAGGATTGTTGGAGTTTTAAAGCATGTAGTAGTAGCACCAATTGGAGTTTGACTTTTGTGTGTGCACGTGCGCGTGTGTGTGTAGAACCTCTCACAAGCTTCCTAATGCACTTATGCATGCATGATTTGGCTCTAACACCAAGGATTAATGCCTTGATTAAAATAAGGGGTTTTTTTAAAGCTTCATTTTGGATTTGAACTTTGTAGTCTCTACATCCTTTTTTGAAACCTGTGAGGGTGTGTGTGTGTGTGTGTGTGTGTGTGTGTGTAGCTTAAAGGAAAAAACAAAAGTTGTTTTTTATGCTTGTCCCTAGTCTTCGTGGGACCCAAACCTTCAATAGCATTTTTTGGGACGCATTGCAAAAGGTAAAGCATTAAGCACGCTACATATTTCCATTGGCTACCTGCCCACGTGTTGTTCTCAAGTAGCTTTCTTTTTGCTACTTACACTAGCCCCACACTAATCATCATCAATAGTCTCGATCCTTGCCCCAAGAACTGCTTCAACTACCACGTCATTGCTGCACTAGTCTCCAAAGACCCACTTCCTAAATTTTCTCTCATTATTGCACACATCCACACCATCAATACTTGGCCCACAATTGCTGCTCACTGGCAACTGCTCGTCATCCACAACACATGCTAACACTACCTCGGTGCCTCTCATAATTATTACCAACCACATTCATGGAGTTTTGTGTCATCACTTGTTGCTTGCCCACACACTGCAACACTGCGTGCTATCGACATATTAATTCTAAGCTCGCAAGTTGCAACACATGCACCATTGGCCCATGTGCTTCTCTATCCAATGCCACATCACTACTCTATGACATCAACTACCATTCCTTCACACCCTCATATTCCCTTGCCTCATAGCCATATTTAGGCTCCATATCGCGACTTCTCACACCTTTTTTGCCTCTATTACTATGTATATTGATTCTATTTTGTCATTAAGGCATCATGTTATACAATAGAAGAGCAGCTGATTTCCACACTAAAACATTCATGACAATAGAGATACGAGCAATTAAAGAGTCTTCAAGCACATCAATCACTTCAAAACACTGTGTCTCATTCTCCAATGTAGAGGTGATCTCCTCCGTGGTCAGGGCACATATACACGTGACCAACATAGTTTGATCTTGGTTTTTAACTCCTTCATTTCCACACGATCCATTTCATGATTTTTAAAGACAACATAACTTTTTATAACAGATATATACTTCATGCATTGAAACTAACGACAACACTAGCTATGAATCTAACGACACCTTTGGTTCAGCAGTAAGAATGATGTCAAAAGAAACATTGAACTAGCCTATCAACATGTATATCACTCATAAAACATAAAAGCAGTCTATTAGCTTGTACAATGACACTCCCAATCCAATAATAGAATTGATGCCAATAACAAGGCTAATAGAACTACCTCTAAATTGAATGTAACCAACCATGTTCAACAACAAAACTTCCAGTCCAAAATAGAATCGATGCTGAAGTGAACACAATCGGCATGTTGTAAAACAGTGCCTGCTAGTCTAGCGTTTCACAACGACACTTTCGGTCCAATATTAGGACCAATGCCGGTGTGAAAAGCAAGATCAGCTTACTTCTAAAACTACCAAAAAAATTATTTTAAAAAAAGTATACCAACTTAAAAACAAAATAGTTAAAGATCTTATGAAATTAAACTAAAATTTATACCATAAATTTTTGTCTTCTTTGTGAGGGCTCTGAAAATCTTGATAGTTCTTTGGTTGGATACCTGGGCAAGTGAGAGCATGAGAATTGTGAAGAAAATGGGGCCCCTAGGGGCCCTTTTTATAGATACCTTGGGGGCCCGCCGGGCTACAAAGCAGGCATGTTGGGGTTGTAGCACTCTTAGCTTCCCCTGTAACCCGTCGGGGCTGGCGGGCTACAGACCTGTATCGGCGTGCAAATCTCACCGGACCTCCTAGTCCCCTTCAAGTCACCATACCATTTTTTGTGAATTTTAAGACTTGTGAATTGAGAATTTTGTTAATTAATAGTATGGTCACAAAAAAATACACGTGATCACTGAATTTGAAATCCCTGATCTCTACCTCTACCCGATCTACCTATCTCTACGTCTACCTATCTCTACTTCTCCTTAGTCTCACTTCTCTCTCTACCTAACTTAGTGCCTACATACATATACACATGTATACACACTCACATATATACGTATGTACAAATATACACGTATAATTAAATACATAGACCTAAACCATACTATTAGACCTAAGTAGGGGCTAGTAGCGGCTAATAGTCTAGTGGCCCCTCTTTAGATACATCACAATCTCAATTGTGATAAAACCAAGGGTATGTAGTGGTAATTTATACATGAGTGGATCTCTACCAAGATGCCATGATTAAAAAGGACTATATACAAGAGGAAGAATTCAACCATCAAGTGCTATGCTCCCTTAGTGCCTACATACATACATATATACACATAGACCTGCTCAAACACCTACATATACACACTTCATACACCTACACATAAGTATATAAGTATATATACATAGAACAAAAATGTAAAACATAATTTTATACATCTCTATCTACACTCTCTCTATCCCTCTTTTTTCTCTCTCTAATTTAATTCCTTGTCTCCACACTCTCTATGTACTCTCTTTCTACACCCTCTATCCCTCTTTTCCTCTCTCTAGTCTCTCTTTCTCTCTCTCTCTCTCTCTCTCTCTCTCTCTCTCTCTCTCTCTCTCTCTCTCTCTAGTCTCTCTTTTCCTCTCCTAATCTCTCTTTCTATTTCTTAATCTCTAGAGACCTCTATATCTCTCTCTACACTCTAAATACCTCTCTCTACTCTCTCTCTCTCTCTCTCTACACCCTTTATCTCTCGCTATTCTAACCACCTCTCTCTACACCCTCTATGTATGCTCTCTCTACACTCTCTATCCCTCTTTACTCTCTCTAATATAACGACCTCTCTCTACACCCTGTATGTAATCTCTCTATACCCTCTATCCCTCTTTTTCTCTCTGTACTCTCTATTTTTGTCTCTCTAATCTCTCTTTTCCTCTCTCTAATCTAACCTACACTATTGAACACTTTTCCTCTCCCTAACCCTCTCTCTAATCTCTCTTTTTCTTCCCTCCTCTCTCTCTCTCTCTCTCTAATTTAACATACACAAAATCAACACTTTTCTCTCTCTAACCTCTCTTTTTTATTGTCCAATTTAGCATACTCTAATTTAACAGTTTTTCAATTTTCCTTTTCCTAATGTTTAATGCTTAATATTTAACTTATTCTCTCTTTCTCTCTCTCTCTAATTTAATGTACACATCTTTCAAACATTTTCTCACTATAGTTTAACACTAATTTAACATTAAACATACAAGAAGTTTCTTCTCTTTCTCTCTCTTTAACACTAATATAACATTGACCACCATTAAATATATGCTAATCTCTCTTTCTCCCTCTCTTTTTTTCTCTCTTTTTTCTCTCTCCCTAATCACAAACCAAGCAAGCAAGCAAGCACCCACAAACTAATCACATACCAGCAATAAGCAATCAAACAAGCAAAGTGATTGCAAGCAAGCAAGCACCCACAAACTAATCACATACCAGCAATAAGCAATCAAACAAGCAAAGTGATTGCAAGCAAGCAAGCACCTACACCAAACACGTAAAAGGTATGAAATCTTTGGATCTATCTTTTCTAATGTGTGCGTGTGTGTGTGCGTGCGCGCGCGCATTGAAGACAATAAGGTTGGGGTGTAGAAGCTTATCTCTTGCTTTCCTCTTTCTGTCAAGCTTTCTTGCAGTCCTCTTGTGTAGATCCCTCTTGCAGTCGACTAAAGATCGCCGAGTGATGGAGCTCCAAATATCGTTGAGTGTAGAGCTCTCCACCAAAAATTGTTTTGTGTGTGTGTGTGTGTGTGTGTGTGTGTGTGTGTGTGTGTGTGTGTGTGTGTGTGTGTGTGTGTGTGTGTGTGTGTGTGTGTGTGTGTGTGTGTGTGTGTGTGTGTGTGTGTGTGTGTGTGTGAAAGAAAGAGAGAGAGAGAGAGAGAGAGAGAGGTGAGCTTTGAGCGAGAGACAAGGAGAGAATCTTGCAGCAGGTGCAATGACAGGATGAGAGGAAGAGCAAGGTATGTTGCAAAAAATGCGGCATATCTTGCTTTGTTTCTTTTTCAAGAGTGCCAAATATTACCACGCCTGTTTATCATGGATATTACAGCATGTATTAATGTGGAAATTACTGTGCATATTATCACGATCTAAAATTTTTAAACGTTAAAATTACTTAGTACTATTTTTAGCCTTTTAATTTATATTTTTATTTAGCTTTTTGCACTTATTAGTTGTTTTTAAATTAATACTTTAGTCTTTTCTTTAACTTATCACATATTAGCTTTATTTTAATCTGTTTACTATTCATTTTTAAGACAACATTTGTTTGTTTAAAATCTTGAATTAATGTAGCTCTCTTATGTGTGTGTGCAAGGCAATTGGGATGAATGTGGCACTCAGAACAGTTTGGAGCATGAGTGATGGCTCAAGGATAAACTCCGTTGCCCTTGTGCCAAGTGCAAAAGTGCAATGCCTTGCTTGCTATGAATTTCCTTGGAGCATGTGGAGAACGAGAGGCTTTGGAGCCTCAAAAAAGTGATCGAGTTGATGGGAGCACCATTCTACCTTCGCTTGACAATGCTCCCTATTGGTTTGTTATGAGTGGAGGTGGGAGGGCACACAAGAAAGAAAAACAATGGCAAGAGCAGGTCACTGAAGGCATGACACCGAGTGATTGTGGAACTAGCTCTACTTCAAAAGCTCCTCCACATGCCTCTCAGGGTCACTTTGAGTTTGAGGATGAGAACATGCTTGACAAGGTCAATGAGTTGTTGGCACATGAAGCCAACATGTGCGAAGAGGATTGTAGAACATGCACTGAACGGGCGCAACAGGGGACAAGTTGCTATCAAGTGCTAAAACAACTCTTTACAATGATGCATAGTACTGAGTGCTCTGAGCATCATTGGAAGTCAGGTTTAGAGAAAAATTTTGTTGGAGCAATGATAGTGTAGATGCACTCCTCAAGTAAGTTCTACTTTCACTTTTTGTTTATTTCAGTTTCTTCTTGGTTGCTCTGCAAAATTGTATTGGTTGTAGGTTGATGGGAAAAATGCTTCCTAGAGATCACCACATGTCTTTGGATCATCGACAAGTGAGATCGTATATCACTACACTTGGCAATGAATATCAACACATCTATGTATGCATCAACGATTGCATACTTTACGACCATCAACATGCACATGCCACTACATGTTCTATGTGTGGGGAGCTGTGCTACAAGATTGACATGATCGGGGCTCACTTACCTCCCGTTAGGCATTGAGGTATTTTCCACTTATTCCTCGGATCCAACACATGTTTAAAAGCAAGTTTACAGTGGAACTTATAACATGTCACCTCAACCACTGCACAAATGATGGAATGATGTGTGTCCCTGCCAATTCCCCTACATGGAGACACATAGAGACTCAGTGGCCAGAGTTTTTGCTAAATACTTGGCGCTTGAGGCTTGGTTTGGCATGGAACAATGTCAATCCCTTTGGCACCAAGTCTACATCATGGAGCACTTGGGCAGTGATTATCAACTACAATATTACACCATGGGAGATAACCAAGAAGGGCAATATACTTCTTTGATGAAGCGACGAGATGCCTTGTGCAAGGCAATCTATTCAAACAACCATCGTTTCCTACCTCAAAGTCATTACAAATACAAGACTCCTACAAATGGGAAGATCCCTCTAAATTACACAATGGTAGATTGGCAAGCATTTGGGAAGAGCACAACAGTAGTGACTTACCTTCATCTACTCCACCAAAAGGTATGTGAAGGTATTCCACATTTTTAAGACTTTCATACTGGAATAACTTGAAATTTCTACACCTCTTGGATCCCATACATATGTTCAGAATGTTGCTCACACCCTTTGGGAACACATTATGGGCAAAAGGGACTCATGGGGTGAGGGAGGATTTGAGGGCCTTGAAACATCTTCCTACATTAGCCACTCAACATCATGGCCCCAATGAAAATATTATGCTTCCTAAAGCCCCATGGATTCTAACAAAAGATGAGCTTGATCGAGTGAAGCGCTCCATTGCCTTTGTTAACACACCTATAGGATACATGAGATCACTAGAGAGAGATTTCACAAAGACAAAGAAAGGTGAAAGTGTTCAAGTGTACTAATGAGTTGAAGTCTCAAGCTGAAAGAAGCTATTGGTGGTACAAAAAGTGGTGTCCTTGACACAACAAACCTTTGATGAATCTGTTGGTGAAAAACATTGGAGTATTATGTAATCAAGTTACTTTTATTTTATATGTATACGCACAAAGTGGTGGTCTTTTACTTTATGGCAACAAGAAAATTTCTGGTGGGATCATTAGAGATGTGGGGTGCTTTTCTAGATGGGGGGAGGGCGGGAAGTGTAGGGAGCAGGCAAAAACCATACCTCTCTCTCTCTCTCTCTCTCTCTCTCTCTCTCTCTCTCTCTCTCTCTCTCTCTCTCTCTCTCTCTCTCTCTCTCTCTCTCTCTCTCTCTCTCTCTCTCTCTCTCTCTCTCTCTCTCAAAAATCAATGTAAACTTAGTTGTGGACTTGAATAACAAAGCCACATGATACATAAAGAAATGCACTGAATATGGTCCCACATAAATTTGGCAACATATGGTTTTTTAGCAAACAAAAGATAACTGCACCAAATGACCTGTACACAGTTAAGTATCACTTTGGCAGTATATGGACTTTTGCAAACCAAAAATTAAAGCACCAAATAGCTGTGCATGTAATACAGAGAGTATAATACGATCACAATTTTTCTCTCTTCTCCTGCGCAAAAACCCAAGATCTCTCTGCAAAGGTTTTTGTACACACCTGATATTGCTATCTGGCTGCATACACACAAACCTTTTTTCTCACACTCACACACACACACACACACACACACACAAACAAACAAACACAAAGCCAGTCGCATACACTCACACAAATTTGATTTCAAAGCGGACAACCTGCCCTGATGTACTCCATTATATCTCCAAGTAACTGCTTAACACCTTCCCAACTGACGTATTCCCTACAACAATTTTGGGTATGGATTCTTGATCATTCCTGATTTCATTTACCACATGTTTTTCTAGGTGTTTTCCAGTAGGTTTTAAATGTATGCTTGATCATGCTCAGGTAATTAAATGACTGGTTGCTTTCCACCTCCATATTCATCTATTTGTTTGTATGACAGTTCCCTGCCAGCACATAAGATTGGTTTTTAACAACAGCAGATACATCGGACAAATAACGATCAGAGTACGCAGTACACATCACAAACTCTACAAGCATCAACACTCATGGAAACCTCTTCCAATAGCTAGGTAAATTCAAGGAATGCGTCTATATAGATTCTTCACAATATACAAAAAAGAAAAAAATAGGTAATACATGGCTGAAAATGAGTTATGAATCCTACTTGAGTAAAAATCTCTCTCTCTCTCTCTCTCTCTCTCTCTCTCTCTCTCTCTCTCTCTCTCTCTCTCTCTCTCACACACACACACACACACACACACACACACACACAGTATAAATTTCCCTGGTTTCCCTCGTATAAATTTGCTAGGATAGTTGGCATGGGGTATTGATATTGGTACTGATTGATACCACTGGATAGTACGGGTACTAGTACTGGTACACACACACATGACTGGTTAATGCTTGTTTCCGTTTCCTTGGTATAGTTTACTAGAACGGTTGGCCTAAAATACCTTTGGTACTGAATAAGTACTACTGCACTACATTGGTACTGGTAATGGCACTATACACTATTGATGTTGATATTGCTATACTCGTATTGGTACTGACTAGTACTGGTATTGTATATACTGGTACTGATACACATACACATGGTTGATTATTGCATGTCTCCATTTACCTAGTATTATTCATGGAATTTACTGAGGGATGCATATATAGATTCTTCACAATACACAAAAGGATAAAACAACTAATACATGATTGAAAATGAATTATGAATTTGACTTGAGTAGAGATCACACACACACACATGGCTGAGTATAGCATGTTGCTAGTTCCCTGGTATAAATTTGCTGGGATTGTTGGCCTAAGGTACTGGTTCTAGTACGTACTAATACTATTGGACTACACTGGTACTGCAACTGGTACACACACATAGATGGGTGTTTCTTGTTGCCATTTCCCTGGTATAATTTGCTGGAAAGGTTGGCCTAAAACACCTTTGATACTACTGGACTACATTGGCAATGGTAATGGCACTATATAATACTGATATGCTGCTATACTCGTACTGGTATTGACTATCAAGTAATGCCTTTTGGGTTAACTAATGCTCCTGCCACCTTCCAAAGATTGATGAGCCATGCTTCTAAAGAATATCTTCGGAATTTCTGGAAGTATATATGGATGATGTTTGTGTACATTTATCAATTCGGGCTGATCATTTTAAACACCTCAAAAAGGTATTTGAAAAATGTAGACTTTATAGGATTTTCCTAAATCCTAAAAAGTGCACATTCATGGGCAGACAAGGAAAAATTCTTGGACACATAGTGTCTAAAAATGGCATAGCTACTGATAGGGATAAAATTCATGTTATTGTTGATTTGCCTAGACCGATGGGGCTCAAGCCTTCATGGGACATTGTGGATATTATAGACGGTTCATTTACATGTACGCTATAATTGCAAAACCCATGTATAGCTTGATTACACACTTTGAATGGGCTGACAAGTGTGAAGAATCCTTCATGAAGCTCTGTGGGCTTATAGAGTACCAGGAACGGGAAAATTGATTTTCCTATTTCTTATGCTAGTAGACACTTGAATATGGCAGAGAAAAACTACACAACCACCGAAAGGAAAGAATTAGGAATGATCTATGCCATAAAAAAGTATATACATTACCTATTAGCAAACAAATTTGTGTATTGTACTTGGTCAACAAGCCATGCAACACAGGAAGAATAGTGAGATGGTTCATCATTCTTTTGGAATTTGATTTCACTGTAGTTGTGAAAAAGGGCACCACTCATCAAAGAGCAGATTATTTGTCAAGGATTGTTTCAGGAGAACTGCCTAAGGGAGTAGATGATGATCTACCATTTACATATTTGTTCTCCGTGGAAATGATACCTTGATGGTCAAAAAACATAGTATCATTGGTGACCATAGCTCAAGTGGATTTGCAAATACCACTTCCTATTACAACTAGATTAATTGAGCAATTGGCTATGTATCAATTACTAGCTGGAAGTGTTACCATATACATGTGGTATTGATGTGTGTGAACACACTAGGACTGCCGGGGCATTTTTTCCCTCTTTAGGAGGTTTTTTGCCCCGTGCATTGTATATACGCCCATCACTCTAGGGCTATCTATCTTTCCATAGCACACTAAGTAACACACTCTCTATTGTGTGCCTTGAGCTTCCTTCGTCTTCTCCAAGCTATGTGTGTTTCTCTGCAACCCTAATTCCAACAATTGGTATCAGAGCAGGTCATGTCCTCCCGGGCTTATTCGCCAGCTGCTCCACCACACACCTGCTCACTTTCTCCGATTTCAGTGAGCTTTGGTGAGCATTCGCCGGTCAACGAATGTTTTGGGTGAGCTCGAAGAGCTTGGTCTGCTCAGAATTTTGATTTGGGCTCATTTCGGCCTCTGTTTCCATTACAGGCAGTACTGCACAGGCTATTTCGTCATTTTGTGCAGAATTTCTGTCAGTGCCGTTTTCTACATAACAGGTGCCTTACATTCTTCTATGGTTTGTGCTATATAGCACAGGTTGTTCTCGCTCCATTTCTCCTATTTTTGGGCAGTTTTCACATCAGGTGCAGCATTTACCATGGCTGAAACCAACAACACAGATGTGTTCAAGATGTTTGCTGTTGAGGACAGGTTGGATGGGGACAACTACCCTATGTGGGCTTATATGATGCAATATGTTCTTGTGTCAAAGGGTGTCTGGAACATTGTGCAGGGCATTGATGTACGTTCTGGTTCTGAGGATGTAGGCGATGTTGAGGATGTTGCAGGTCTTGCTGCAAGGATTGTAGCTATTAGAGTTGTTTTGCGTACGGCAGAACAAGCTCGTTGGGATGTTAAGGATGCGCAGGCTCATGCATTGATTGCGTTGTCCGTGAAGCGCACCATTGTTCCTCACATCCGTTCAACAAAATCTGCAAAACAGGCTTGGGATATTCTAGCAGGTCTTTATGCAAGCCGCAATGAGGCTAAAATTGCTTGCTGCGTAAAGAGCTGGAGTCGAAGATTATGCATGAGGAAGACGATATGGACACTTTCCTTGCTAGTGTCAAGGATATCAATGAGCAACTTATTTCTACAGGTGAAGTCTGTTCTTGATGCCTTACCAGATTCTTACCAGACTTTTGCTAGTACTTGGAGACTTATGACCCAAGGAAATCCAGAAGTTGTCAAGTTTGATGCATTATGCACATTGCTGTTGCAAGAGCCACTATCCAGAAAAAACAGGACTAGATAGCATGCAGTTGAACAGGCTTTTATTGCTTTTCAAAGAAAGGGTGGTAGCAGTAATGCAGCCACTTCTTATGGTTCTGCTGCGAGTGGCAAAAATTCCGTTACTAATGCTTCTGCTGGCAGTTCTTCGTCTGGCAATTCAGGTGATAAGGGAAAAAAGAAGATGCGTTGCCATTATTGTAAACCTAATGATCACTTGATCAAGTCGTGTCCTAAGTTAAAGGCCAAAGAGGCTAAGAAGAAAGAGGGTGGTACAAATGAAGCCATTGTTGAGTCTTCTGTGAAAGAAGACTGTGATGCTGATGTTGATGCAGAATGGGCTTTTAGCGTAGAGTGCACTTACAATCCTGCTGTCCATGATGCATGCTTGTCAGTTGCTGCAGATTCACATGTGTGGTATTTCGACAGTGGTGCTACAAATCACATTACCTCACATCGTGAATTGTTTACCTCTCTTGAGTCTATCCCTCATGGGAATTCAGTCACTTGTGCCAACAATGCCTCTTATCCAGTTCAGGGAGTTGGAAAGATTGTGCTCACTGCTGCTAATGGCAGTTCCTTCACACTTGTTGATGCACTTTATGTACCTGGGATCAAGAAGAATCTCTTGTCTGTATCCGCACTTGCTAGACTTGGACTTGTAGTCAAATTTGTGGATGACAGATGTACAGTTCATGATCTCAGTTTTGGTGATGAAATTGTTGCATCTGGGCTTTTGTGCCGTGGGCTGTATAATCTCACTTTGTATGACAAGTGTGGACAAAATTTTGCAAATGCTGTTGCAGATTCAAGGGCTATTTCAGATGCAAAACTTTGGCATGCACGTTTAGGTCATCTGAATTTTGCCAGTTTGCTGCGTTTGCAGAAATCTGATATGGTTGCTTCTTTGCCACCTCTTGAAGCACCTGTCAAACATGTTTGTGAAGGTTGTATTTTGGGTAAGATGCATCGTTCTAAATTTCCAAAGGATGGTTCAGTTCAGGCCACATGTAGGTTGCAGCTTGTGCATAGTGATGTTTGTGGGCCCATGCAAACTCCATCCTTGGGCAATTACCTGTACTTCGTGACTTTCATTGATGATTACTCCAGGCACGAAGTCTTTATGTGCTTCAAACAATTTCTGGCTATGGCTGAAAATGTCTTGAAATGTACTATGGACACCCTCCATTCAAATCGAGGGGGGGAGTATATGTCTCATGAATTTAATGCATTTCTGGCTAGTCGTGGGATAAAACACCAATGTACAGTGCCTTATACACCTCAGCAAAATGGTGTTGCTGAGAGGAAAAATAGGTCACTGACGGAAATGGCACGATGTATGGTCAAAAGTTAAGCTTTTCCGCATTCTTTTTGGCTTGAGGCCATCATGTGTGCCACTTATATACTTAACAGGTGTCCTACTAAAGTTGTGCAGTCTATTACTCCATATGAAGCATGGCATGATAGAAAGCCTTCTATTGAGCACATGCGTGTTTTTGGCTGTTTGGCATATGCTTGTTGCCACAAGTGCAGCGCAGAAAATTGGATGATAAGGCTGTCAAATGTATTTTTGTTGGTTATAGTGCTGAAAGCAAAGGTTACAGGTTGTATCATCCGCAAACAAAACGTATTCTGGTTTCTCCGGATGTAGTCTTTGTGGAAGATTCTGTTCAGCCCTTGCTGTCATGTACTAGAGACAGTAATGTAAGCTAACAGGACATTTATGACACTTTGTTGCCTCTTTTGAGTGGTGGAAATACGAATGTAAGTTCCAATGAGGCAAATGTACAGCCTATGGGGGTTTCTGAAAATGTTTTAGATCGGCCTATTACTGATGCAGTTGTACATGATGTACTTGATGAGGAAAGGGATGAAAAACAGCAGGCTAGAGGTATGCCAAAATGGCTGGTGCACACTTTATGTGACAGTAAATTGGATGTGCCTTTGTCTAGTCGTACTCATTCAGGCTCTCGCCATGCATCTTATGCATCAGATTGTTATGCTTTGGCTATGTCTAGCTTACATGATGTTGAGGAGCCTCTGTCTTTTGATGAAGCACAGAATTCAGAAAATTGGATGGCTACCATGCAATCAAAATATGATGCACTTATAGAGAATGACACATGGACTTTATGTTATTTGCCTCCTGGCAAAAAGGCCATTGGTACGAAGTGGGTTTACAAGTTGAAACGCAAGCCGGATGGTGAGATCGATCGCCATAAGGCTCGACTTGTTGCAAAGGGTTATGCACAGCAAAAAGGCATAGATTATGAAGAGACTTTTGCTCCCACTTGTCGTATGACTTCTGTGCGTTTTCTATGTGCATTGGCAACTCATTTTGGTTGGGATGTACATCAATCAGACATTGTTACTGCTTTCTTGAATGGTGACATATTTGAGGAAGTTTATGTAACGTAGCCTCGCGGTTTTGTCATAAAAGGACAATAGGACAAAGTGTGCAGATGTAAGAAGGCTTTGTATGGGTTGAAGCAATCTCCTCGTGCTTGGTATGAGAAAGCTAACACTCATTTGGTCAAACAAGGCTTTCGTAACAGTCCAACAGAAAGCACATTGTATGTAAAGCATGAGGGTGATGTACTTCTCATTGTGGTTCTTTATGTTGATGATTTGTTAATGACTGGACCAAATGAGAGAAATATTGCTGAATTTAAGGCTGATTTGAATGCTACTTTCAAGATGAAAGATTTGGGGCTGTTGCATCATTATTTGGGTATACAGTTTAAGCAATGTGATGGTGGTATTGCCTTGTGTCAGAAAAGTTACATAGAGACATTGCTATGTAAGTTTGGACTTGAGAACTGCAAACCTATTGCCACTCCCATGGAAACAGGTTTGAAGTTGAGTCTACATGATGCTGGTGATCCTGCTGATGTCACTCTTTACCAAACTGCTATTGGCTGCCTCATTTATGTATGCCAAATGAGGCCGGATATTCAGTTTGCAGTCTCACAGGTCAGCAGATTTATGCATAGCCCAGGGTCTAAGCATTGGCAAGCTGTCAAGAGGATTTTCCGCTACCTTAGTGGCACTTTACATCTTGGCTTGTTTTATCCCAAGGGGGGATCATTGCCGCCAGACTTACATGCTTTTTCGGACTCAGATTGGGCTGGTTGTTTTGACACGCGAGTGTCCACAAGTGGTTTTTGTTTCATGCTTGGCAGTTCATGTATATCATGGTTGAGCAAGAAGCAACCTACTGTGGCCACTTCGAGTTGTGAGGCTGAGTACAGGGCAGTCTTCACAGCTACGGTTGAGTGTGTATGGCTCAGACGCCTTATGGCTGATTTGGGTGTTGGACAGGACACTGCCAACACTATCTACACTGACAGTCAGAGCGCATTGGCAGTTGCGAGGAACCCAGTTTTTCATGCTCCCACAAAGCACATTGAGGTGCATTACCACTATGTCAGGGAGAGGCTCGCAGCAGGAGAGATCAGCTTGGCTTATGTGCCAACAGGTTTGAAGTTAAGTCTACATGATGTTGGCGATCCTGCTGATGTCACTCTTTATCAAACTGTTGTTGGCTGCCTCATTTATGTATGCAACACAAGGCCAGATATTCAGTTTGCAGTCTCACAGGTCAGCAGATTTATGCATAGCCCAGGGTCTAAGCATTGGCAGCCTGTCAAGAGGATTTCCGCTACCTTAGTGGCACTTTACATCTTGGCTTGTTTTATCCCAAGGGGGGATCATTGCCGCCAGACTTACATGCTTTTTCGGACTCAGATTGGGCTGGTTGTTTTGACACGTGAGCATCCACAAGTGGTTTTTGTTTCATGATTGGCGGTTCATGTATCATGGTTGAGCAAGAAGCAACCTACTGTGGCCACTTCGAGTTGTGAGGCTGAGTACAACGCAGTCTTCACAGCTACGGTTGAGTGTGTATGGCTCCAGATGCCTTTTGGCTGATTTGGGTGTTGGACAGGCCACTGCCAACACTATCTACACTAACAGTCAGAGCGCATTGGCAGTTGCAAGGAACCCAGTTTTTCATGCTCGCACAAAGCACATTGAGGTGCATTACCACTATGTCAAGGAGAGGCTCTCAGTAGGAGAGATCAGCTTGGCTTATGTGCCAACACAGGACAACCTTGCAGATCTTTTCACAAAGGCATTGTCTCATGAGAAGCTTGAAGCTTTCCGCAATGCTTTGGGCTTACTCCCCTTTGTGGACTGATCATGTCCTCAGGGCATGGCACTTCCCTTTACTCATGTGCCAACTCTCGTTCATCGCATCACTCCAGGGGGGATTTGTTACCCTATACATATGGTAGTGATGTGTGTGAACACTCTAGGACCACCGGGGCATTTTTTCCCTCTTTAGGAGGTTTTTTCCCCCGTGCATTGTATATACGCCCATCAATCTAGGGCTATATATCTTTCCATAGCACACTAAGTAACACACTCTCTATTATGTGCCTTGAGCTTCCTTCGTCTTCTCCAAGCTATGTGTGTTTCTCTGCAACCCTAATTCCAACAGGAAGGTTGTACAAAATAAATTGAGACGGAATATTTCTTTATGCATTTATCTTGAGGAGAAAACCCAATACCTAAGTCAAGCACATATTATCGTAGTAGGACTTCACTTTGCGGAAGACCAAACTATGCGACGAATCTTGAGAATTGGAGTATTTTGGCCAACTATGAGGAGGGATGCTCACTCATTTGTAAAACAACGTCCTCAATGTCAAAAACAAGCACCCATACCTCATGTGCCATTGTTCCAAATATCACTTGTTCCTAAGTGGAGTAACTATTTAGTTACTTACTTATCAAACCGAACATTTCCCTAGGATATGAGTAAATACAGTCAAAGAGCAATTGAAATAGAAGCAAGAGACTATGCTCTTGTTGGAAACCAATTGTATCGGAGAGGTAAGGATCAACATTTGTGTCTTTGTGCAAATGAAGACGAATATATTCCCATTATAGAACAAGCACATGCTGGATTAGTTGGAGGTCACTTTTCTAGTGAGACCACCACAAGAGAAATCTTAATGCCAGACATATGGTGGCCAACACTTTTTGCAGATGCCAAAGAATATGTTCGAAGGTGTGATGCATGTCAACGAGAAAAAATGCCAACCCGTGTAGATAGCATGCCCTTAAGACCAATGATGGGGGCTAGAGCTTTTGCAAAATGGGGTATAGACTTTGTTGGGCCAATACAACCACCTGCTTATAGAAACCAAGCTCAATATATCATTGTAGCTACAGACTATTTGAACAAGTGGGCAGAGGCTAAAGCAACTCAAAAGAATGATGCCAGAACCACAGCCACATTCTTATATGAGTATGTGTTCACAAGATATGGATTGCCAATAGAAATTGTCAGTGATAGAGGAATGTATTTCCTCAATGAGATAATTGAGTATCTGCTTAATGAATTTATGGTCATCCATAACAATTCAGCTCCCTATCACCCACAAGCAAATGAACAAGCTGAGCATATGAATAAAGTTATTAGCTCGGTATTGACTAAAGTGGTTATTTCAGGACGGATATATTGGGAAATGAATCTCCATGCTGCTTTGTGGGCTTATAGAGTTTCATTCAAAACAACTTTGAATGCTACACCTTTTAACCTTGTTTATAGTCTTGATGCCATATTGCCAATAGAATTTCTATTGCCGACACTAAGGGTAGCTAAAGATCTTGAGTGGACTGGACATGAATTGTCAGAGAGACTTGAAGATTTGGAAAATCTTCATGAGCAAAGGCTAACTGTTGTAGCTCACATCTATGCACAAAAGCGAAAACAAAAACAGTTTTTTGATTCCGATCTAGTTACAAAAATCTTCAGAAAAGTGGACTTAGTTTTAATCTATTTCCTTAAGCAACACGTTTTCAAGTTTAAGAAAAAAGGAAACGGACCGTTTATCATTGAAGATGTATCTCCAAGTGGAGTAGTTAAGTTGTCCACTCTAGATGGTAAGCCAATGGCTAATTGGATTAGTGGATGCCATTTAAAGTAGTATAATTTTCCACTAACCAATGAATTAATAGAAAAGATGCATGTAGCAAAGCAAAGAAGACCACTTATCTTCTCCGCAAACTGTAAAACCGATCAAGCAATGGAGAGTAAAGTCTCAGAAGACTCAACCACACCATTCTGACCAACGCAAACCAAGATACCAATGGCGGGTAAAAGCTCAAAGACCCTCATAATTGATACCAACAGCTCGAGAAATCAGCGTGCCAAAGCATCCTGACGGTACAATAAAGCAAAGAGCACACAAGCTACAAGATTTGCTCTTTGGAAGATAGCAAAAGAAAACCTCGACTTCAGAATTCCTTGAGCAACTCTTTCTGAGACAAGGCCAGTTGTCGGGCCTCCTCGGGTATTAATGTTGATGATGTTTTTCTTTTCCACTCTTCATTTTTATTTTGTACCTAGACATTGTAATTGGATCTCCCTGAGATTTTATCATCATTATGGGCTTTAAAGGCATTTAATGTAACATTTTCTTCCATTTTATCTCTCTCTTTCCCACCCCTCCCACTCACCATGCGACCATCAGTGGGCTATGGTGAAGTCTATGCTACCACAATCTTCTGTAACTATTGCTCACTGCAACTAGTTCAGCTCATGCTGCAGGCACTAGCTGCTCTGCTAGGGTTACCCTTCCTTGGATGATGGTGTCGATGTCATGGGTGCCGTCATGTTTGTACTTCATTTGTATGGAATTGACTGGCGATCACTGCCTCCCAGATGGAATTTCTTGCTTATTCTACAGGGCGGCATTGGGATTGGTGATTGGCATTGCTAGTGGAGGGGCCACTATGGTGATGGACGAATCGGTGGTCAACATTGGGGTGGCAGGTGCGCTAGCTTTTGTAACTATTGTTGGTGGGCTGGTCATCCTTCTTTCAGACATTGCGAGTGTCTAGGGCTACTAGTACGGCCTTTGTAATGATGCTTCCTCTAAGGCCTGATAAAGGTTGGCGGCCTATTTTCGGGAATGGATTGAGTAGAAATTTGAGCTTATTGTCGAGGCTTCCTTTAATAGGATTGTGTTTGGCACGAGAAACCCCGTTTCCTCACTCCGCACCCCTTTGCAACGTATTCATGTGTTTCAAGATGAAGACATCATGTTTCACTTTTTAATTTTTAATTTTGGTGGACGTTATGGCCTCCATTTGGCTTCAGCTATGGAAATTCTTCATGTTCTCGCTTCAAAGTAGCACATAGATATGGTGGTAGCTAAATAAAGTTTAGTCATGTTTAAACACACTTTTAGATATATATGATGACCGTTTGGGGAAAGCTCCATACCTCGTCAATGAGTCCTTCAATCTTACTCACTTGCATAATGTAACTACCTCTATCAAAACATGATTGATGTCTAAATATATTATCAGTGTCGTCATGAGTCACTAATTTTTCTTGCTATTCTACTACATGCACAATTCACTCTCATTGTGACCTTTTTTTCCGCATGTATGTATCATCATGTTAAAGAATTTCTTCCTCAACCTAGCAACCTCGTTCTATATCAGTAAAGAGTATTTAATCCTTTAATTATGCCATGTTTTAAAATTCTACCTCACAAAATATCCAAGTATTCTTCCTATACGAGACCCCTACTGTAAACTTGGGCTGTGATCAATTTTTGTAACTTGTATGATGTTGACAGTACATGGTCTTTCTGTGATTTATTTCATCAATTGATGTTATAAAAAGTCATACCCTTATCTGTAGGGCTTAAAATTTGTTGTAGTGAATATTTTGTTGCTTTTGGCCTCTTCAAATGGCTCATTGTTATAGTTTACTTGTTGCTAATTACATATCATTGGTCAACACCATTACCTTAATAGGTTTAGCAAAAAAAAATTGGCAATATAAGTCTCTTTCTTGATTGACCTTAATCAAATGATTTTTATCACGATCCTCTTTATTTTTTGATACATTTCTCTTACTTGTTTAAGGATTCACAAAAAACCTATGCAAACCATAATGCAAGGCAATCAGTTAAGTCATCTCTTTACTTTATCTTGTAAAATCATTTTAAAAGCTTCAGTGATAATATATTAACCATGTTCTCTAAGATTTTCCAATACCGACCTTCTTGGCTAATCAATCAAATATCTTAATTCATCCATATCTTAACTTACTAGTTGACTATACTAACACTTTCATACATGATTGTGCCAAACTCCTAGATGTGTTTTCTTATACCATTCAAAGAGACAACACAACTCTCTTGACATGCGTACATGTAGATATCCACTCAATATCGTGCTGGTATGTACAACAAATACATTAGTGTTCTTTTCATATTTCATTTGTCTACATTGTCTTCTAAGATGAATCCTCACACGCTGCTTTGGCTATGGTTTCTCATTAATTTAAATGATTTTTTATTAAGATCATTTGTCATTAAGCTATATGTCTACTCATGTGATCGAGCTAAGTTGCTCTGGGATAGTGAACAAAAGTTTGAAAGTACCCTCCTACTCAAACATGCTCCAAATTGGTCTCACACATGTGATAAATGTATTATTTTTTATGCCTAGCCTAGTCCATTGGTCACGAACAAACAGATTCGTCGATTTAGGCAGTGTGTAAATACTCATCCTCGTGTAGATCCACCGATTTATGCATAAATTTGAAGATTCATGATTTTTAAACTATATCACATGCAAATTTCACTGATTTAGGCAGCATTTAGAAAATTTTGGAGGTCATTTGGAGGGCCTTGTAAGAAATTGTATTTCTCTCTCTAGAAACTTTTTTTAAAATGCACTTGCACCTTGTGAGTACGTCCAAAAGGACAACTAGACACTCTAAAAAGTAGATTTATATTCCCAATCGTCCTTGAAAACGGTCACTTTTTTATTTAATGCGAGCGTCTTTTTCAGGAGGCAGGTGCAGCGCATTCAATGCAGCTTACGTCATACTGAAAGTTGAAAAGTCACAAACTATCAAATAGTGATAGATTTTGAGGCTTTTGACACCACCAATGCGTCCGGAACGCCAAAATACCCTAAAAACGAATATCTACTTGTTTCATTCCGACATACGGAGAGGCAAAAAATGTCAAAAAACCCCAAAAAATGGGCTTTTTACTTAAGGCACGCGAGGAGGCATTCTAAAATTCTAGAATGCCCCCCTGCGCGCTGTTAGTACAAAGCTCCTTTTAGTGGATTTTGGACAAGAAAGCATCTTTTTAGAGGTTTTTTGACATTTTCCTCTCAAAAAGCTTTCTAAAAAGAGAAAAAAAGGGGCTTTTTACTAACAGCGCGCGAGGAGGCATTCCAAAATTTTGGAATGCCCCCTCGCACGCCGTTAGTAAAATGTTCTTTTAGGGGTTTTTGACATTTTTTGCCTCTTTGGATGTCGAAGCGAGGCAATTGGACATTCATTTCTAGGATATTTGGGCGTTCCACACGCATTGACAGTATCAAAAGTTTCAAAATCTTCCACCACTTGATAGTTTTGTGACTTTTTTAATTCTAGTGATGACGTAAGCTATATCAAATGCACCGCATCTACCTTCTAAAAAAGGTGCTCGCATTAAATGAAAGAGAGTGATCGTCTTCAAGGACCACTAGATTATTAAATGAGGAGAGGGACACCTTTTATATTTCTATTAATATCAATCTATTTTTCTACATAACGTAGGCTCTTCTCTCATTGGAGAAGCTTATTTTTCTCTCTCTTCCAAAAGGCCCTCCAAAAGACCTCCGAAATCTCCTAATGATTCACCAATATTGGTGTAGATTTTCCAATTTAGGCAACACCAATCACTAAATCATGTTGCAGTGGCTGGCCACCACTGTAACTAGTGTAATTTTATTATCCGGGTATACAAAATGAAGGATATTTGGATTTGGATTTGAAATGGATATATGTTGGAAAATATTTGGACTTGGATATATGTGGGATTTGGACTTGTATATGACATTTTACTGTCGCAACAATATTTATGGAATTCGATTGAATTTGATGAGAATTGATTATTGAATGATGAGTGTGACCAATGATATCGTGGTTCATCATGGTATGGTATATACTTCTGGTATGGGACACTAGAATAGGTAGTATATGGACGACGACAGGCATAAACAACGTTGTTTAGTTGAATATTTTTTTCTTTCATTATGATATGCTTATAACACACAATACTAATCACTATTTTTTACCAGTATTGCTGCATATTTCTTATCTTTGCAATTTTTATGATTTAAGTTCTCTTTATGAGCTCTAGCCATTTATGACCGGCAGGCCAGTTTGTACTCATTTTGACCAACAATCTATAAATCAAATACGTGCAAGACGGAAATGGTCACTCTCTTTGATCAACAAAAAAGCTCTCTCTCTCTCTCTCTTTCTCTTACACACACACACATCGACATACAAGCTAAAAACAACCAATTTTCAGCACATACCCACTCACACATACACCCCTTCACTCTCACTCTCTTACTCTCTCTCTCTCCATGGATGAAAATTCTCTCTCTTTTTTCCTCTAAAAAAATCAATGGTTCTCTCTCTTTTTTCCTCTACCAAAAATCAATGGTTCTCTCTCTCTTCTTCCTCTCTCTTGCACACAAACTTACACACACTTGCATGACCACTTGTAAATTTCTCATTTTACTCTACCTATCATCACTCTTAACTTTTTCTTTAACTTTAGAAAAACAAAAATTTATTTTATATTCTCCTTCTCCCCCTAGCGATGGCCACCCACCGACTAGAGATCATCTAGCCTGCATCATTATCCCTAAATAATGCCAAGGCAATGGTCTTTCTAGTGGGGTCAAGCCATGTGCTAGGGCCCTCAGCCTGGCATTAAACATGGCAAAAGATTCCTCATGTCCCCCTATATAAGGAGGGTTAGAGCTCACTCTCAGGACACAGAGGGACGATTACCAACACAAGATCATCACACACACCATATGCATTTCACGTAACAATCATGCACAAAGGGTGTATGCAAGCACTTGAAGTCACCATGATCACTCTAGGGCAACGATCGACAACTCCATTATACTCTTGGGTGTATGGTTTGAGCTTTGTCCTAGAGTACTAGAGCATGAGTCAAGCAGAGAAAATGGGGAATTTTCCCACATATAATGGTGCAAGGTTGTAGAGATACTTAAAGCTCAATTCATGAATAAGGAAATACTACCAAGTTTGCATTACATCTCTCTTGATTATGGTGAGCTTATGATGGGTTAGCAAATACTCAAGATCGTGTTTATGAGTCCAAGTTAATCTATCTTGGAGCCTATTTTTCTTGAGTGATAATCTAGCCTACACACTTGTGTGGACGATCTTTCTCTTTTTTCCACCTTAGCTAGCACGATCCCATTCCAATCAAGTTGTATTAGAGCTCTATGTTATACTAGCTAGGTTTGTTGTTATGCATTTTTGTGTTAGTGATGAGCATCTCCATTATATTGATTAGCATTTCTTAATTATCGTTAAGGTCCATTGGAATTTACATAACTAATTGCACCTCTCACTAATTCAACCGTAATCTAGCTATGTGTGGGCATGTCCTTGGCACCCCCAAGAGGTCACTACCCTCCATGGCTACGTTGGCTTGATTAGGGAGAAGATTGGTATTCGCTTTTGTGCTCATTTTTAGCTAAATGCAACTTGTGTGTGTGCGAAGTATTTCTTGCACCAATTGATGCTCCTTACTTGAGCAAAATTGCATAGCCCCATTGGTGTGTGTGTGTGTGTGTGTGTGTGTGTGTGTGTGTGTGTGTGTAGCCCCATTAGAGAGCTTCTCATCAAGCCTACCCATGCTAAAATTTCACTTTATTGGCCTATTCTCAAGCTTGTGTGTGTGTGTGTGTGTGTGTGTTTTGGGGGGGGGGGGGGGGGGGGGGGGGGCGAGGATTTTCTTTTGCATCAAACGTTTATCACCTTTTTTATTATAAACTATTACCCGTTTTCTTGGCTTGTGAAAAACTATGAGGTGGGAACCCCTTATTAATGATGGTCAACCCATTTTTGAGGGGCCACTCAAGGCAATCCAAATTGGGTACTCACACACAAGGTGTAGCCTTGTCCATTGCTTCGCTAGCTACCCATACTGCCCGCGCATGCCTAAAATGTTTCCCACTGTGCACGCCTACCCGATAGTCTACCCATCCTGATCACGCCTGCTCGGACTTCTACTCGGACTTCGGCTAAGCTGCTCAAAGACTACCCGGCTACCCGTTTTTACTAGGAAAGTTGTTCCATGGCTTGCCCTTTGACCTCTAACTCACCAACAACCATCCCACTTGCCAAAGGGTAGTCCCACAACCTTCAAAGGCTTTGAGAAAGCATCCAAAGCTCCCCAAGCTTCACGAAGGCATTCAATCGCAACATTAAGCTTTAAGTCTGAAGAGCATCAATGGTTTTTCATCAATGTTTCAAACAAACAAGATTTGAAATCAAATATCAAGGAGGTCTTTCCAAGTAGTCCAAAAAGACAACTTTTTTTTTGTGAAGGTTGACCTCACATTCATGAAGAGATACTTCACAAAATAAAACGAAAAATTTTACAAAATCTTCTCTCTCTCTCTCTCTCTCTCTCTCTCTCTCTCTCTCTCTCTCGCGCGCGCAATTACACTCTAAATTTTTTGCAACCAAGCACCATTTGCATTTACGAGGATGACCTTTTAGTCCTGCTTGTGTAAAGGGGTAGACATTAGCTGGGAGAGTCTCCTAAGATAAGACCCCTTTATTAGCGCAATGGAAGATAATGGGCTTAGGAAATTTAACAGGGAGGGCTTTCACACTTGGCAAACCAAATTGAAAGTCTACTTAATGAAAAAGCAATTGTGGGGAGTAGTCAAGGAAACAATCATTGATCCAACATCTGTTGATGGTGCCTGAAACGAGCAATGAGCGCACAAAATCAAGCCAAGGACGAGCAATCATAATTACTACACTGCATGCTAGCCTTCTTGGTGGGCATCCCGCGGTTTTCCTAAGGCAAAGAAAGAGAGAGGAAGTTTGTCAAGCAAGGGTCCCATCACACGGGGCTCAAAGTGAAGAGAGTTAGAGAGTTTAAGCCTCAAGGTCGTGCCTGGGGGTTCACATGCAGTTGGATAGGAGAATGTGGCCAGGTGTCAGGTTTAGGCAAAGTTTTCTAAATGTGGTAATGCCAAGTGTATTCAATGCAAAAAAATGCTAGAGTGAACTAAAATTGAACTGCACAAGCTGGGGAGCTCCATTTTATTCTTTTTTGGGCTTATCCTCTCCTATAAAAGGAGATGCACATGAATTTTGAAGGTCTTTTTGCCGATTGAAGGCTTTTTTAATCCAATTAAAGTTATTTTTTGAACGGGGATTGTGTTGGAATGAAGGGAACCATGATTGTTGTCTCTTGGCGTCGATTCCCCCTCCCACTTCTTTTCTCTGCTTGTGTACGTGCGTTTTTAGGTTTGTGTTGGCGTGTGTGCCCCCTTGAGATTTTTTGTACAAAGTGAGATAGAGAGAAGCTGTGTGCATGTGAAAGTTTGTGAGTTGAGTAGAGTGGAATGATCAGGTCTGTTTGGTGCATTGCAAAATGTGTGTGCATATGGTCCAATGCAAGCGGTGGTTTGCTTATGGATAGTGTCAATTTTTGAAGGTGAACTCTAGTGGATTGGGGCATTGTGTAAACCCTAGGCTATAGTGAGGCCTTTGTTTGTGTGTCGGGTGTGTTCCCCCTTTCCCCCTCTCCATCTTCTGGTGCCGCCACTGAGGAGCTGTCTGATGCATGGATTTGAAGTCTCAATCAATGTTTGGTAGCCAACAAAGTTGTTGGTTGATGGTCAAAGTGTTTGGTGGTCGAGTTTGAAGTTGATAGACATGGCGGAGCCAAGTTTTGGCTCCATTACCGGAGTTGAAGATCCTGAAGATTGGTTAGCCGATTTTGAGCTATGGTTGGTGTCGATGCATATGTTTACGGATGTAGAAAAGCTGCAGACGGTGCCCCTCCTGATGTGCAGACGAGCCAAGATTTGGCATGATGGTTTAAAGAGCGATGATCGAGGATCATGGCAAGAGCTGAAAATTTGATTCTTGGAGCGATTTCAATAAGTGATTACTCTGGAAGAAGCTGGTCAAAGTTCAAGGCGACACACCAGGATGCAAGTATTTTTCTTGGGCTGTTTGAAGCCTGTTGAAAGTAGTTAGAGATTGCTAATAGGTTAAAAGGCAATCAATATTTGAAGTTATTAGAGCTATTAGAGTGCTTACATCCGAGGATTAAAGAAAAGGTCAAGTATGGTGCGGATACATATGAGGACATGGTCTATCTAACCAAGATTAAGAGCCAAAGGTAAAGCCTATTGAGGCAAGGCCTATGGTTGGTTATGCTCCTTGGAGGTTTCCGGTTTTTGATGTGCATATACCAATGGTGGACAAGCTTTTCAATGAGGAGAAGCCCCATATTGAAGTGAGCCAAGGTGCAAAAGCAGTAGCAAATTTTGAGGTTCCAAAATGGATTATAGAGGTAAAACATGTTCTTGTGGAAATCTTGTATGAAAAGGTAGCAAAGTGCAATCAGGTTGCATATATCCAGGGATCAGAAGCATATGAAAAAATTATGCAAAGCCAAGGAGATGGTCAAGAATTTGTGCAGCAGCAAGCGAATGAAGATGCAGATACAGAGTCGGTATATGATGTCGGTGATGAAGAAGATAGAATCTAGAGCTACTGGGAAACAAGCAGAGAAGATAGAGCGGATGAGTCCACATCCTATGGCAAGGAAATAGAGTATGCATGAGCTAGTAAAGGTAAATCTTCCTTATTATGTGTTTGATGATATGGTGAAGCCAACGTTCAAGGAGCAGGGAACAAAGCAAGACATTGTGCTTAATGGGGACCAAGTGAAGGAGTCTATGCCCACCAATGGAGGTATGCAAATAGAGACGACATAGATTCTTGCAGCAAGGGATGAAGTGGCCCTACCTATGGATGATGACCAGGAGGATGGAGTGTGGAGAGAGTTTCTCTCTACCTTGGAAGAGCATGATGGAGCGGTAGAAGAGGAGATTGAAGTACAAGCAGTTAAAGCTAATAGTCAAGTGGAGCTGATTGACCTTGAAGATTAGTTGGCTGCATCAAAAGGGCTTGATGATGTTATAATTAAGTGGTTAGCTACGGAGGAGGAGGTTGTATTGCCAAAGATTGTGGAGATTCCACTGCAGCAGGCATGTTCGATGGTGGATAAAGAAGAAACCCTGGCGGTGGGTTTGCTTCCATTGAAGGTATGTGAGCTCTCATTGATCAACATAGTGGTAGATACAGTTGTGTGATGGATGGTTGAGCAGGTGCGGGGGTCTATGGATGAGGTCTCCACTTACATGGATGGGAGCGAGGGTCAAACATGTGTTTAGATGTGTTTTCAAGTACATGTTTCTTGGATGATGGTATGTTTGATGATCCTTTGTATGGAGTGGATAATAGGCAGGTGAATGCAAGGAGTTTTGAAGATAGGCTATGGGTGGCCTATAACCATGGTGGTCTATGTCCTAGTGTGGAGCACAATGGTATGGTGTTACAAATGGGTGAAAGGCATCAATGGAATATTTTTTATCAAGGAGGAAGACATGATGTGATGGAGGGAGGGGGTGGGGCAACCCACTTAAAGGTTTGGCAGTAGGCTACAATAAGACTATGTATATATGGGTTTGGTTTCTTGATTGTGTGTGCCAGGTTTTGTAGTTGGTAGTGGAATAAAGCTCGTTTTTGGTTGAACATAATGTTCAACTAGGGGATGAGCAATGATGGTGCATCCAATGTTGGTCAGCCAAGGAAGATGGCATGGGTAGGTATGTATAGGCTTCCAGGTGCATGGCAAAGAACAGGAGCAGCTACAAACATCCTAGGTAGATAGGTAACAATAGGTGTGTATGGATGATGCGGTTTATAGGCCAAGAAGGGATCCAATAAGGTCTAGTTTTGGTGGGTATAAAAGAGATTCAAGGTGAAATATCTTTGCCTAGAAATGTAGAGATTGAGTTGTTGAAGGAGCAGGTCCAGACGGCTCATCAAACAGAGCTACAGAGCCCAAAATATTTGATTTTGAAGGTGTAGTATATTGCAGATTTGAGATGCACATGGTAGGTGTTGTTCATTGATTCAAGCCAATTTCAGTGAATGTGTGCGTAGAGGTTGATTTATGGAGCCTACTGAGCTTTTCAAATCGGCAATCAGAGCCACGATGAGAGAGATATTTGCAAATGAAGTTGTGTCGGGGGCTAGGTGTGTGACAGTTTGACTGCTTGGAAGAGCGTACCATCTGGAGGTTTTAGAGCTTGACAAGGTTTGAGGAAGTATTATGAAACATATGGAGCTGATAGAAAGTTATTGCTTGTCAATTGGATACTTGGACGAAGAGTTATTGCAGGCTAAATTTGATGCCAGAGGGTGGCAGTGTAGTATCCGATAGTTTTTATAGTTTTTGGCGGTCTTGATTGGTGTGCGTGAGAAAGTTGAAAGGGAGAAAGGATTTTAAGAATTAAAGATGTGAGGATGCAATTTCGGTAGCACTTTACGGCCCGACAATTGGCCTTGTGAGCAGTCAAATGGTAGAGCCTCAAAGTGGGGGGGAAATGATTTTTTTGAAGTTTTTTATGAGACCTTGGGGCCTTTGGGAGGTCAAATGCACAAGAGGCTGCCATGTGGCCATTGATAAGCCCACATGGGTAGAGCGAGGCAAAATTTTAAGGCTTTATAGCCTAAGATGTGAGCCATAATAGAGTATCAAGAGGGAGAGAGAGAGCTTGTCTCTCCGTGTGGCTATGGAGGTTGGCTTCGAGCACTACACCGCAATGCCTAACGCTCTTTTGGCCAAGAACGGTGGTGCAAGGCAAAACCCGCTGGTGGTGTTGGCATCAATGGAAGACATCAATGATGATGCGGTAGTGTCACCCACCTATAGGTGCTTCACATAGGCCCTATAGGGTGCCACCATTTTGAAAACAAAGGGGGAGCCCCCACTATCAATGTCGCTAATGGTTGGAAGCATTCTGCGGCAGTAAGGCAGAGAGTGAGAGAGTAAGTTTGTCAAGCAAGGTTCCCACCCAACGAGGCTCAAAGTGCAAAGAGTTAGAGAGTTCAAGTCTCAATGTTGTGTCCAAGGGTTCACATGCAGTTGGATAGGAGAATGTGGCCAGGTGTCGCGCTGAGGCGAAGGTTCCTAAAAGTGGTAATGCCAAGTGTATGCAATGAAAAAGAATGCTATAGTGAACTCAAACTGGATTTCACAAGCTATGGAGCTCCATGTTTTTGTTTTTCGGGCTTAGCCACTTCTATGAAAGGGGATGCACATGAATTTTGAAGGACCTGTCCTCTGAACACTCTAAAGTCAAAAGATAAACACAAACGTATTGAATGGGTTTTTTAATTTCAAAAATTTTAACATTTTAACAAGATTATATTAACACAAAAGTGTTTTTAAATCAATTTTAGAGAAAAACCCGTATGTTTTTAAAGATGAAGGGGTCATTTTAGTACCTTAAGCATGTAAGTAAAGGGTTTTTTTGAATACTCTTTGAATGCATGTTATATGAATAGTTTCTTAAATTTTCACCCCCCAAGGATAGACCATAGATCCACGTGGCACTTGCCCATCCTAGCCAAATATTGGATGGTGGGTGTGGTAATTTTAACCATGTCTTCAAATTGGGAGCAGAGCATTCAACACTTGGCCATCCTAACACTTGGAATTTTAAATAAAGTTTGTGAGAAGTAGATCCTAAATCCACCACTTGGCCATTCTAACTAATCTATAGAAGGTGGTTTATTCTAACCAAGATTTGAAATATGGATGCAATCATTGATGTCTCTTAGATTCACCACTTTGCAATTTCAAATAAAGTGTGTAAACAAGGTAGATTCTAGATTTATCGCTTGGCAATTTTACATAAGTCCTAGAAGGTGAGTGCATGCAAGATCCAACATTGTGGCCATTCTAACCAGGTTCTGAAAGGTAAATGCAATGTTTGGCCTGTCCTAAATCTATCAACTTCCAATTTCAAACAAAGTGTGCGGGATAGGTAGACATTAGATCCACCACCTAGCCATTGTAACCACGTTTTGAATATGGTTACATCCACAATCCACCACTTGGCCATTCTAACCATGTCTTGCAAGGTGGATGCAATATTTGGTTCCTCCTACATCTAGCACCGTGCATTTTTAAACAAAGTGTGTGGGATAAATAGACCATAGATCCACCATATGGCCATTATAACCAAGTCTTGAAAGGTGTAAGAAATGGTACATTCTCCTAGTTCCACCACCTTGAAATTCTAACCAAGCCTTGGAAAGTGGATGCATCAAAGATCTATCACTTGCCCATTCTACCCATATCTTGGAAGGTGGATGCAAGATCCATCACTTGAACATTCTAGCCAAGCCTTGGAAGGTGGGTGCATCCAAGATCTACCACTTGGCCATTCTAACCAAACCTTGGAAGATGGATACAATGGTTAGTCTTTCCTTGATTCACCACCTTGCAATCTACCACATGGCTATCCTAACCAAGTCTTGAGAGGTGGGTACATTCAAGATCCACCATTTGTCCATTGTAGCCAAGCCTTGTTGGGTGCATCCAACACTTGGTCATTCTAATACTAGCAATTCTAAACAAAGTGTGTGGGATAGCCAGACCCTAGATCCACCACTTGGCCATTCTTATCACTCCTCCCTTGAGCTTAGATCCAGCACTTAGCCATTCTAACCAAGTGTTGGAAGGTAGATGCAATGGATGGTGTCTCCTATATCCACCATGTTGCAATTTTGAACTAAGTGAATACAAACTTTAAAATTTAAATTTTTTCACCTGAATTCAAATTTACCCCCTCAAATTTAAATTTCTCGCTTGAATTCAAATTTCCAAGCTCCAATGCAAATGTTTTTGGCTCAAGTTTTCCCTCTTGAATTTAAAATTTATTGCAATAAATCAAACTTTCCCACATAAATTTAATGTTTCTTCAAAGTGAAACTCAAAGTTCTAAGATATAGTTGAATAATATGACTCAACTCAAACAATGCCACCCAAATTCTCTCAATATGATTTCAAAATTTAAAGTTACTTATGTAATTTAGGATAATTATGCCACCTAAAATATGAAACAATGCATAAGAGAGATGTTATGGTATGAGAGCAAGATCCATCACTTGGCCAACCTCAATCCCATAAGCACTTGTAAAGAAGACATATGAGACCATGCCTTAGGGAGATGTTACAACATGAGAGCAAGTTCCACTCAATGTCAACCCCAACTTCAACCTAAAACATGAAAGAGTGCCAATATTCTAGGTCCAACTAGCAGCCTAGGTGAAATGAATATGATAGTTGGTCTTTCTTTATATTAAGATCTTTTCTCATTTCATCCCTCTATGTCTTTGTCACTAAGCTACAATATCTTTGTTGAGAAAGAAAAAACCAAATCAGAGTTTGATATGCATTGGGTAGAAAGTAGTCAAACTATACCAAAGCAAATCTTAGTGCAAGTGTTAACCTCACCAAAACTCACAAGTAAGTCTACTCAAACTTACACGCTCGTGCACATTCTTGTTTTTGCCTATCAGTATGTATGTTTAAGTATGTATATATAACTTCACATAGGAAAAACAATCACACAATCACTTGACATACGTATTATAGAATCAGAGAGCATTGAAAAGTGATAAGAAATTGGGCAGCAAGGTGATCCTTAGACACAAATTACTAGAAGTCAAGGAAACATCAGATGGTAACTAAGGGAATTGATCAAAAAGGGGTCTAGAAAACAGATATGGTCAAAGTTTTAAAAAAAGACGGCCATTGTAAGAGAGGAGAGATAGAGAGAGATGCCGGTGGTTAGATCATGAGCATGAGCGAGAACGTGAGCAACATGATGTGAGAGAGACACGAGAGAGAAACATGAATAACTACTCATTGATTCACATGATTGATTCATTCTCCATTTACAATAAGGCTCCACATTTATAACTTTCTCATGCCTCTTGGCACTTCCCTCAGGGTGACTCTTCATGGCTCCCATAAACCTTAGTGTAAATCCTAGGGAGTGGTGCACTTTATGGTTCAACACCTGGCACAGTCTGGTGGTAAACAGTTTTTCAAAGAAAAAAACTTTTGACTCGATACCCACAAATCCCTTGTTCCAAAAACTCAGTGCTCATAGAATACCATGATGCAAAGTGCAGTTCCTGGAGTCTACTCCAAGGTACACAAATACACCACAACAATCCATGAAACACCGACCTTTTTCCCCCCAAGCATTTGGAAAATGTAAAGTACAGTGCCTGGAACTTAATCCGAGATGCACAAAATACACTCCCTAAAGCTATATATTTCATTAAAATCACTAAACCAGGTATAGTGTGCCTTCTCACCAGAAGTGTGAATACAAGTGCACCATTTATTGGCAACATGCCAGGGCTGGGAACCCATCAAATAAATCACATCCATGAGAGCTCATACAAAACAAACTTGTAGAACCATAAAGTAGTGAGAAAATCTCTACTCCTTTGAGTGAAATTGCTTTGGAAACAAATGTCGACAGACTTCAAGAACTCCTTTGCTTTGACACATACTTCTTCAAAAACATTGTGTGATTTGAATTCGATTTGTAAATCTATGCTTTCAACAAGCACATTGAAATCCAAAAACATTAGCTCCATGTTATTTGTACAAAGAGAAACTCCATTCCTTGATGAAATTTGGACTTTAAAACACCAAACATGATCTCCTTCTAGGCTTACAATGACTAAAAGCCATAAGATCTTTGCATCATCATGCACAAAAATAAGCATTAGTTTGCCAAAAATCACAACATCATCACCTTTCCTACCATGGATAAGCATACATGTCCCCTGATGCTTTATATAGGCACCAATTGTGTGGATAAATAAACATATCCCATCACACAACATTGCCTCAAGCAAACATTCATTCAACATACCATCAATTTGTGAAACAGGTTGCTTCACACACACCAAACTTTGTTGTTCGTGTTTGAAAATTTCATCAACAAAAACATCATTTTGGTTAGTCACCATTTCAGCATCATGTAAGCCACCAAAATCTTCTTCCAATGTGAGAGAATTCACAAAAGCATCGATGATATCATTTTCATCATCAACAAGAAATGAGAGATCATGATTTTTCTTCAATGTTTCTTCACAAATTTCAACAAAGCATTCATTTTTAGAGTTGCAATCATTAATTTCTTGAGCCACCTCTCATGATACTCAATAAACAAATCCATGTCATTGTCATCATTTAAAACACCAAAACTATGCAATTCACCATCAAAAACTGATGGAATTTGACCCACAATGCTTTGGTTGATGGTGCAAGATGTGAGTATAGAGCTACTCGAGGACTCTCCTTGGCTTGTTTTGCTTCCTCTCTCTTCACTCCAATCTCCATCATTTGCCCACCAATCCCATGTTCATCATGGTCATCATCATCATCAAATACCCCCTCATCTGCTAGGGTATGCCATGCTCTCAATATAAAAAAATTAAATCTCCTTGTATAAAGCAACTCATGCAAAATTTAGCTCTCTCTTTCAAATCTTTGATGAGATCCAAATGAAAATATCAATGGTATAAGTTTTTACCATCAACACAAAACCAATTGAATGCTCTCTCCAATGAGACTTCAAAGTCATCCACCCATGACTTTGGCTTATATAATTTATTGTGTATAATATCATGCTCAAGAACATAATATTTCTCCAATAGTGTTGATGAGCAATGTCAGGCTTTATGGTCATCATGACCGCATTGCAAAGTACGTTTTCGTTTACATTGTTTCCAATTATGGTCATCTTGGCCACAAAAAATGCAAGAATGCTTTCATTTTTTTTACCATGACTCCGTGAATGATGTTCTTTAGATTATGTCACATGCACTTGCAAATCACCTACCATCATGTCAATGATGAGCTTTGCAGTGAAAAAAAGTTTTTGGCACATTCTACTAACCGCCTTCATACATACGTACCTGATCCCTTTGTCGTTCATGGGTTTTGTGTCACAAGTGTGAGAAATGCCACTTAGAAGCATAAATAAATACTTTGAAATCATGAAATTATCAAAAATTGTAAGTGTTTCTTGCTCATGCTTTTATCAACAACACACGACGCAGGTTCCAAAACCCTTATGGCGCAACCCAAAGCAGATTACCAGCGTTCGCTAACATCCAATGCTCTTAGAACCTCAAAAGACGCACCTAGAATCTCTCTCATCAAGAATTCTGGTGATTATGGCACAAAGAATAGTGCAAAGCCCTCTTTGTTGGTGCAACATATGTTGTCAATGGCCCTATTTGCAGTGGGTCTTCGCTACACAGGATGCAAATAACACACAATAATTTATTGTATTCATTCATTTCAGTGCATGTTTTGTTACCACTTGCAGGCCATGGAACCTCCTTTTTCCTTCACAGAAAGCACTTAACCGGTACAAAGGCCTCCATAATGAGTGAAGAGGCCCACGTCAACCGTTACGCAGAAATGCAAATAAGGGGTGATGTTTTTTTTTATACATTTATTTCAGTGCAGGTCTTGTTACCACACTTGTTGTGATTGTGGGTTGCATCTTGCCCATCCTATGTTCATTTTCCATACTGCTACCCCATCTTGGCACACTCGATGCTCAAATAAAATGTAAAAACAATTATTTGTGAAAAAAATTGCCATCATGCACACGCACCGGTGTTAACCTCCTAGCAGCAAGAGTCGTTGCAATTGATTGCTCTCTTGCAAACAGCACGATTACGATACCCTCACAATCAAAGTAATAGTATTATTAGAATACTGAGAGTTACAATCACCAAAAGATGCTACCCTAACGGTTCCACCTCTATGTAGCAATCGATTGTCACGGGTTCAAATCTTGATAATGTTGGAAAGGCAGAATTATTTTGCCTGCGCAAGAACTTAGCAAAATCTGCAACCAAAACAAAACTTGAATTCTCACCATGTGCAAGAAGTACTCCTCTTCACCATATCTGATGTAACCGACTCACCATCCTCCTCACATTGCTAATAGGTTCATTTCGCCTACATATATGCAAGCACCACTGTAAGATTGCCAAAGTGTAAGAGAGGAGAAATACAGAGAGATGGTGGCGGTTAGAGCATGAGCATGAGAGAGAACGTGAGCAACATGACAAGAGAGAGACACGAGAGATAAACATGAAGAACTACTCATTGATTCACATGATTGATTCATTCTCCATTTACAACAAGGCTCCACATTTATAACTTGCTCGTGCCTCTTGGCACTTCCCTCAACGTGACTCTTCATGGCTCTCATAAACCTTAGTGTAAAGCCTAGGAGTGGTGCACTTTACGGTTCAACAGCCATAAACTGAGAAATGGAGTAAATTTAGGAAAAACATGTCGAAACTTTAAAAACTTTCACCAATGGGGTAGGTTGTACTATAGGAACATGTGTGTCAAATGGCCTTCCAAAACCCTACAAAACATGGATCGTGATACATGTACCTTTTTCACCCATCCAGGAAGGAACATCACCATCTGGTCTTGGACACCATAAATAGTCTAGCTTTGAAGTATCAAGTCATTTGGGTCTCAAATTCCCAACCAAAGAACTAAAATTCTCTAAGTTTTAACAAATTTTCACTAAAATTTGACCTAAAATCCTAACGAGTGATCCAAACCCCAAAATTGTTGGACCAAAGCATCACCTCAATGTGCCCTACCAAGTGGTATCACCAAATAATCAAAATGTGCTCCAACATTGATCGCGATCCATGTACCTCAAAGTGAGATTTCATCTATGGGCTCTTGCCCTAGTGAGTATAGTTGTCCTAGATGCACAAGTGAAGTTTTGACAAAGTTATGCTCATTTCTCATTTTATGGTCAAAGTTTGCATTTTTCCGTTTTTCGACAACCATTTGATCATCTCCTAACTCAAAAAGCAACTTGAAATTGACCACAGGATGCCCCATAAGAAGGCCTAGAATGAGTGGGGGGTGGCACCTTATGAGATCACCGACATCTCATCAAATGAGAAGTCTCACATCACTAACTAGGAGCTAGAATCAATACCAGCAAATATCTTCTTCAAAAGGTTCCAAGTGACTGATGGAACAATAGTCAAGACCACCATATTCCCCAAGGAATTATGGACAGTACATAAAAAATCTAAAGTACTAGAACGGGCTAGATGCTTACATCTGGATAGCTTCTTTAGATTACCACCATGGGGAACAAATTTCTAGAGAGCCCATGAATTGATCATCTCCATTCAATACAATGGAGAAACAACACTAACAGACAAAGATGGGGCAACAGTCAAAGTGAAGATCACCTCGAAGATTATTAATGAAGCCTTTCACTTGCAGCAAGGGACCCACAACCTATTGCGCAAAACCAAGGCAATAGATAATGACAAAGCCTTTTTAAAGTAGAGGGGCCACAAGTTGACCTATCAAGATCTAATCTACTATAAGACAAAGCTGCCTATGTGGTTGATATCCCAACACTTGAAAGTGAAAAAGCCACCTCGTTACACTGAACCGATGTTGCATATGGAAGTGTTCATGGCCATGGGGCTGGCAGAAAGAAGGGTGGTCAGTTGTGACTTTGGAACCTATATCCTGGGAAATTTTGTGGAAGCAAACGTCAAGGGGAGAAAAAATTTTGAATATTGTCAGCGACATTTAGCAACAAATTCAGAACGAGCTCAAACGCAAAGTAGAACAAAGGGAAAGAGAAGAGTTCAAGCGCCAATGCGCCGATGATCTTGAATCATCTGACGAATCTACTAAAGTAGAGGAGACAGACAAAAGTGATATGGAAGGAGGAAATACATAGGAGGAGGGTGGCATAGAGCATTTTGAAACTCATATGAAAAATACGCCATCAACAATAGATACAACCGTACCTCCTCCTACTCAAGAATCAGCTGACGAATCTACTAAAGTAGAGGAGACAGACAAAAGTGATATGGAAGGAGGAAATACATAGGAGGAGGGTGGCGTATTTTGAAACTCATATGAAAAATACGCCATCAACAATAGATACAACCGCACCTCCTCC
This sequence comes from Adiantum capillus-veneris, assembly GCF_014529385.1. Lineage (NCBI taxonomy): Eukaryota > Viridiplantae > Streptophyta > Polypodiopsida > Polypodiales > Pteridaceae > Adiantum > Adiantum capillus-veneris. Next base: position 3,076,596 of record NC_140956.1, read on the forward strand.
TACTCAAGAATCAGCTGACTAGGTAGTTGAGAATGAACAAGAAGAGCACACAACATATATGCCTAAGAAAGCAATAGATAAAGTGTCTCCAACAACACATACAACTCAAAATACGGAGAAAGCTAAAGATCAAGACATTGAACAAACTTCAATTGCACCTAAAGAAAAACATGATAAAGGTAGGATAGTGGAAGAAACAAACACAATATAAGTTGACATTAAAGACCAAGACATTGAACAAACTTCAATTGCACCTAAAGAAAAACATGATAAAGGTAGGATAGTGGAAGAAAAAAACACAATATAAGTTGGCACCTCTAACCAACCTCAAGGGACACAACAAAAATTGCCCCGTTCACAGGCAATGATCGATGAAGGGACTAACATTTGACGCACATTTGGAACAAATCAAGCTACAGTTTAAATGTCAAAGATAACTCTGCAACCTGCACAACTTGGAGCTGGAGGATACAAGGAGAGAGTCCTCTAAAGTAGTTAAGGACAATCTAGCATTGCAAAAAAATATTGAAGGATTACAAACAGTGCAAACATAACTCTAGTTAGAAATTCAAAGAGAACAAGAAAATGTTGCATATTACTACAAGGAAGTTCAAGCTTTCAATGAAGCAAATCAAAATTTGCAGGTAGACTCAAGGTAGAGCAGTAGCACCTAGAAGAAGAGTTAGAAAAAGAAAAGAAAAAGAACACCAAACTTGGAGAATCATATTCAATGGTGAACAAAACACTTACACAACTCTTAGTCATGCAAGAGATACCAATATTGGCAAGTACGTCAGCACAACCACCTTCAATGACACAAGAGCTAAAGTATCTAAAGGTTGTCCTAGCTAACGAGCATTATGACAAAAAAATTCTAACAGCAGGGCATAGAGCAATACAGAAAGCCAAAGATGAGGAGATTGAACAGCTCTAAGAACAATTGGCCAAAGCAAAGGAGGACCTGGCTGCTCAAAGTGAAGCACATTAGGAGGCATTACAACAGAAAGATATAGCCATTAAGGCCATGCAAGCCCAGCCAACTCCTGTAGAATTATCTCAGTCAACACGACAAGGACAGATGGCACAGCATTTTCCACATACTAAGATGCCCAATTCTACAGTAGAAACATCATTTCCTGGGTTTGAATATCCAGCCGATGCGCAAGTTCTCAAAACTGTCAAAGAAGAAAATTAACGGTGGATCTTGAAACTGCATGATCCTTCACACAAATAATATCTGCAATACAAACTCAAGGTGTTATAATCAACTGCTCTTCTCATGATTACACGTGGCGATGAAGTTGTGAAGAATCTAGGACATGAAATGACTGCACTTCCATTGATGAGACATGAAGCTCTCTTATGGACAAGGAAAATGCTACCTACCCTAGAGCCCAATCACAAAGGGGATTAAAGGAGTGTTTTTGTAATTGATACACAAGATCAAATCATCATTGATAACCAGCCCCTATGGACAAAAAAATGGTTTGAAAAGCGTCAGATAGATTAACATATTACAGAAATTCCCTACAACATCACATGATTGAACCAACCTATTGTCCCATCAACAAAAGGTGATGTTGGGATAGTTTCTATTCATGGGAAAAAAATACCAGTGGTGCTCAACTACCCTGTACTAGACAAAGCGAGTTAGTAATTTCTCTCCCTCCCTCACAGAAATATACGATACGCACACTCAATGGAGTCATCAATCAGATGAAGGAGGTTCTAGATGTCTCATGCCATATGCTTGTAAATATTTCCAAAATGCTAGTCACATGCATCACACTATTTGAAGATATTGAAGCAGTTGACCACCCCTGACAAGTCTTTGTGGAAGGAACCAGAGGGTTGTGCTGGAATCTGGAAATTGAAGTTCCAAGCAGAAACACAATCATGGGGTTGTACGCACGAGTCATGTTTTTGCCTTCACACTACATGCAAACTTTTGAAGAGGCATTCATTATAGGATTCTTCCAAACCGACTCATCAATATTCAACCCTGTGATGAAGGAACTGCCTCCACGACACATTGCATATCAGAATACTCTCAGTAACAACCCATTTAGAGAAATGGAAACCAAGATCAAGATAGAAGCCAAAGCACATACATTTGGCCAACTCACAAGAACACTTGAGAATAGAACCTTGGATTACTAGTACATCTTGAGATGGCAGCTACATCCAGTTTGACAAAGACGAAAAACAAGTTTCCAGAAGGACGTGAAAAAAATAGGAAGGGGGGAATGTTTGGAGGATACACCAGACGGGCACCTAAAGATCCGGCTGCACGCCACACTTCATTGTGCTCTATCTTTTTTCCAAAGAAGCCTTGTAACTAGAAAGTTATGATTCTTGAAGTGTATTCATCTAGCCTATTATTATCTACTTTCCGATCAAAACCTACAAGCCTTGTAAAGAGGACAATGACCATGGGTCCCAAGTCTTTGGGTCCAAACCCTTAGTTTCTAAAGTAACATTATCATTATCTGTAAGGAGCTTTTGGACGTCGACTGTGAGCTACAACTCTGCTGCATCTTGCAATCAATCTTTCTCTTTGTATGGTAGTCAAAAATCCATTTCAATTAGTGCATTGTGTTCCTTGTCTCTTGCTCTTTAATCTAAGTGTAATCATTCTCAATTTTGATGTCGTTCGCGACAACCTATTTGTAAGCTAAATGCACGGATTTGAGTGCTAAAATGGTTATTTTTTGATGTTTTGACCTTGAAAGAGTGTTTCTAAGCCATAGAGCTACCTCTTTGAATAGTTCTATTGCAATTTTTTGCTAATTTTTTGGGATGGATCGTGATTTTTGTACCTCCTATGATGACCATAGAACCTGGTAGGATTGTGACCTTAGGTGTCGTAATACTCCTTCTTAAGTTTTGTTGCATTCTAACTGTAATGGATGTTGAAAAGGCATGATGACCTAGAGCGGTGAGACTGGACATAGGTAGATTTTTGGACTACAGAGTGATAGATTTTCTGAAGTAGTCGATTGCGTAGTTTTGTAGGTTCACTTCTTGAGATTGATAACCTTAAAGAGACTCTGTGCCTCATCCCCCACTTGCTTCCCTGAGTATTGAAATATGTTGGTGCCAAATAGCTATGTTGCTGATGTCCATCACGGCGACCCGCAAACAAAAGCTCTTGCAAAAATACTCCTCATGGAACTCCTCTTGTTTGTAGCAAAATCGAGTTTTCTTGGGGTATTGAACTCAAGATCTTGCTGCAAACCAAATTTGATAGAGTAAACAATCCAATGAAAAACACATTTTTACAATTGAAGAGAGGTAGATTATATGTACCAATGCTTTTGTCACTGAGAGTTTTAGACTTTATGCTCAATGTTGTGGAGATCCTAGGCTTGCTATTGGATGAAATCATGCTAGTTGAATCACCATCAGTTCGTCGCTACCATGGTGCACTTTCGTGGGGAAGTCTTCATTTCACTATATGTTGGTGGATACGCCGTGACGGACGTCAGCACAGCGAGAACTCACCTAACAAGATTTGTTAGCTAAGGACGAAGCTTGACCCCCAAACGCGTGGAAGCAAGCACAGGGTGTCAACCTACACTCGACCGACTCTCGACTAATTCCTACAGAGGTTTCTACCCAATGTCTAAGCTACAGCCTTCAGGAGTGAATAAGAGGAGATTTTCTACAATGCTTCCAAGAGCCAAATACCCATCAAACGGTCTCGAAACACCATAGAACTTGAAGGAGACCCTACTAACACCAATAGGTCGCTCTCCCTAAGGTCCATGAACCAAAATCCCAACCCTAAACACCTAGTGCAAAATCACACAGGATGTCTGGCCGACATTTGCAGGTCACCGTTTTCGAAAACTAAAGTGCCTAATGTGTATCTCTACTCAATGTGAACACGTGGATATGCTGAAATGCAAAAACGGATAACGTATGCTCACCGAAGCAACAGATGAAGCTCGTAGCTCGAGCTCGCTAAACTAGACCGTACGCCCGCAATGTAGGTATCGGTGCGTAGCTCTTGTCGGGGACAACACGTTGAACTTCTTTGCACTCGATTCTCGACCACTGGCACGCGCAGCGTTGTCGTGTTGTGACACGTACATAGTGGGAACGCATGCTACAAGATCTATCTTGTAAATTTTTAGATACATAATTATCTTTCCTATAATGTACATATGCATATTTAAGTATAATAATAAGCCTTCTATCTCATCCTATCCTTACTTTACCATCAGAAAATACTATGGGAAAAGCTCAATAGCTCCGCCTCTTTAACTTGGGGCAAAAAGCATTGATTATTTATTTCTACTATCTCATTATCATCTCACACCCTAGCTAGATCCTATATCTAGGGTAAACTCCAATATATATATATTCTATGTATTTTTTATACTTTTCTTATATTTCTTTTTAAATAGCTACTAGGAGGGAATCAAATCCTAGTGGGACACTAGGTGGCATGATTTCAAAGATACACTTATTTTAATGCATTATTGCAAGCATGATTACAAAACTTTGTCAAGGAGCAATGTCATGCTTTCATATGGCATGAGGTGTCCTTTGGAATTAAATGAAAGTCTAGGCTAAGGGGACCACGGGAAGACTTTTGCTGCCAGAAATGGACCCTATTTTGATGAATTTTTTACACAAGGTTCCAATCCGAATTGGAAAATGATTTTAAAATGAAAATCGTAGCTAATGAGCTGAAGTTTCTGCCCATAATTTTACTTTTTTATTTGGAGCCACGGTTTGAGGAGATATGATCAAAATATTGGACCCCAGTCTGCCCACATCATGCAGGGATAGCTCATTTCCAACTTTTCCAATTCCTATTCACACTGGCTCCTCTCTTCTTGTGTAAACCCTTGGGGGTTCCCTTCACCTATAAAAGGGGACCTCTTCTTCCTTGAAAAAAAACTCAAGCATTCAAGCCATTGATGAGAGGAATTCATGAGGGAGGGAGTAGTAATGCCAAATTGTACTTAATCATTAACATAAGCCTAAGCCTACACTTTCTCCTAGAGGAAGACTATCCATTCTTGCATGCTATCCTTGGAAGATCAACTCTAATCAAAGAAGGTCGTGGACTTGGTATATCAATCAAAGTGGAGTGCTCCCCTCTTCTTCTCTCTCCCATCAATAATGGTGCCGAAGGGTTTCAAGTAAGATGTGTTCTACATTGATGTTTTCTTGATTTCTTGTTGTTTTCATTTTCATCTCTAATCCAACATATATATATGTATCTAATCTCATCTCCTTAACCAAACCTATCTCTCTCATTCTTAGTAATTCATCCTCTCTAGGTTCTCTTTGCTACAGGTACATCTCTCCCCGCAGTATCCTTATTGCCTACGGGCAAGAATAGGGCTTGGGAGGGAAACTTCTCATCTCTTCACTTCTCTCATATCTACGTTTCTCACATACTATCCTAGATGAATAACCCACATGATGATCATTTCTATCGCTTTCACTCTGTACGATCTATTAGAATTAACGTAAAATACACTTTCAACAATGTATAGTGTTTCTCTTCGGCCCTGAAAGGCTCAATGAAATACTTCTATCACCGGATCCGTCATACTACCTCTCATAGACTATAATTTTTCTTTTGATGTAAGCGTAGTTATCTTGCTATGAACCAAGAGGATTTGTACACACAATTAATCCCAATCACTAGACAAAATATATATATTATGGTAAGCACAAAACTACAGTTCCAAAGAACAATTCGTAGCCTATTTGGTCAGTCAAGATTGAATGCCATTAAATCATCTATTAACCCTTTCATATTACCCATGATACGATATGACCATAGCTTTGATGTTTTCATTTTCGTATTATTTTGACATTCTCTTTTGTGTTCTTTCTTGTGTGTGTGAGTGCAAGAGAGAAAGAGTGAGTCTTCTTTGATTGCACTTCTTTCCAAACCCTAGTCTTCATGGCATCTATGGTTTAACTCCTTCATATAGTTTTTGTTGAGTTCTCTCACAAACTCTCACAACCATAAGCCCGGTGCTTTCTTGGCAAGACCGCAAATTTCTCGACATATTTTTGGTGAACCCGACGCGAAACTGCCAGGGTGAGATTTTGTGGATAACAATGGGTGATCATGTTGAGCAACAGGGTATGCATTTTGACCCAGCAACAATGCAAATGTTTCAAGCATTTGCAATGTTCATGCAACAACAACATGCCATTGAAAGAAGGGAGATTTCAGCAACGAAGGCCATACAAGCTGTCGTCAATAGAATGGATCAGTTCAATGGCAAAGATGTAACCAAGTACTTACGCGAGTATGTGAAGGAGATAGAGCTGCATAGCGTGTCAAAAGGTGAGATGATTCAAAGCTTTGAGCTAGTTGTTGCTCCAGAAATTAGAGAGCATGTTAGGGTAATTAAAGATGGGCATGGGAGATATTGGGAATAACTCAAAGTAGCTTTAAAGGAGGAATATTTCATGGAGGACTCTAAGAGAGTGACCAAAAGGACATTCTTAGAATGGGTAGTCAAGCCAAAGCAAGGACTATCAATAACAGAGCTACTTAGGGAATTTAAGCGGCGCTATGCACAACTCACCAGGACAGAAAGGGCCACACTAGATGCAGAGAAGACAGATCTTTTCTTACAAGCTACAGGTAAAGAGTTTCAAGAAAATTTGGAGCTTCTTCTTGAAGATAAATATGCTGAGCAAGGACTAAAGACCGACTGGAATGAGGTTGAAGGTGTTGTCTCACTGCTTGCCAAACGACAAAGAAGAAGGGACAAGATGGTAGTAAACACTACAAGTCCTTCCACCTCAACTTCTGACAAAATGGTAAAGCCTACTTTTATCGCTCCTAAGTTTGATGAGTCCATGCTAGATGAGCTTGTGAAGGGAATGCGTGACTTGAAGGTGAAGTTTGCAAAGCTTGAAGAAAAATGCCAACCATCAGGGCCACTTCCTAGGCAAAGACAACAGCCCAAAGAAGGGTTTGTTAATAGATGTATTTGGTGTGATAGTACAGACCATGTAAGAAGGGATTGTGATGATTTTAGTGATGCTTTGTCAAAAGATGTTGTCTTTTTTAAGGATGGTAAAATCCACTTAAGAGAGACAGGTCTACCCTTGAGAACTAACTTTGGGAAGGGGGGAATGCAAACCTTAGTTGAAGATATGGCAACTAAGCATGCCACCTCTTCAGTTTAGGCAGCTACTTATGGAGTAAAAATTGAACATTTTTGTGATGAAGAGGTGAGTGACCATCATGGTCAAATTTGGCCAAATGTCATGCAATTAGCTAAAAAGGGAAAGCTTACAAAAGAGATTCTACATGAAGCAGGTGATTGCATACGTCTAGAAACAGGATGGAATGATCCAGTGGACTCATTGTCAGTGCATGCCTACATTACAAAATGCCAACAAAATGAGGCAATTATAGAAGAGAAGCGCAGACGTGAGAATGCTGATGAAGGACCATCAAAAAGAGCTTCTAGAAGTGGGGGAAGAAGCGACTCAATGCCTTCTCAAACACCCTCAACACAAGGAGCATCTCCACCTGAAGTACTCATGGAGGAGTCTACAACAGGAAAGAAGAAAGAGCCAACAAAAGGTAAGACAAAAGGCCCAACTTATAAACTACAATCTGATATTGAGGTTGCTACAGATTTAAAGAAAGTCTTGGAGGAAAGGATCTTGAATAGCAAGATTGAGTTTACTCTGGGAGAAGTTCTTGGCATTGCAAAGCGTGAATTCCATGAGGAGATCATTGACATCATCAAGAGGAAGAGGCAAACCCTTGCTGAAGTTTCTCGTCCACAGGTTGAAGGGGAAACCTCAAAGACACAAGGGATGCAACTGCAAAATAAGGAGAATGATGGAGCTATGGTAGGATGCTACCAATCTAGTGGGAGAGTGAAGCAAGTGCATTTCTCAAATGATGATGAAGAAGTTGAAGATATTCCTAGGAGTTACTATTCACGAAGTCATTGGGCAAGGGCTACTACAAAAACTTTGGTCAAGGTAGGTGATCTTGAAGAGCCATTTGTTGCCTTGATTGACCATGGTTCAGAAATAAACATAATGTCAAAGAGTCTCTACAACAAGTGCAAATGGCCGATGGACACAGATCATGGCTGGATGGTAAAAGTGGCAAACAATTCATCCGGTGAATTGTATGCAACATGTCCAGGTGTGAAGGTAACAGTACGTGATGTAAAGATTGACCAAAACTTCTTTGTACAGGATACATCTTCGTATCATCTCATCCTTGGACAGCCCTACATTGTGGGAGTTCGAATGGAAACAAAGGTAATGGATGATGGTTTAGCATATGCTAGGATACGTAGCAAAGATGGTAAACGAGCTGTCCAATTTCTCACAGTTTGTGTGAACCATGAAAGAAATCGTGACAACCTCAGAGAACATCCTCTACCAAAGGTGAGCAAAGAGTTTCATGATCATAGAGAAATGATGGGTTTGGCCAAGTACCATTGTAAAGCGGGATTGCAGTGGTACAGAAAGAAAAAGGGTCTCGCCTGATCCAAAAATAGGTGAAGCGTTTTCAATGAGCTCCTTGGTAACAAAGAATGGACCAGTATGTTTTACAAAACTTGAAGATTTGAAGAGATGTGAGAGGCAATATGTGCATAATGTACAAATAGGCATGAAAAAGAGTGGGTTGTTAGAGCCTACTGAAAATGTTTTGGGTTTGTGTGAACAAGTTTCTTTTGTAGCTACTATGGGTGAGCTTGATGCTATAATGGGGTCTAATTTGCATCTTGAAAATGAAGTTGTGGAAGTTCTGAAGAAGAATGGTTCTCTACGCTTCATCCAAGATATGCAACCAGTGAACAAGGTGACAATTAGAAATGTAGGTACAGGTCCAATTGTGGATGAGTTTGCAGAGGCATTTGCAGGGAGGGCAATCTACTCAATGGGAGATCTCTACTCAAGGTATGATCAATTTCAGCTTGCAATCGAAAGCAGAGACTTGACAACCATGAGGACACCTTTGGGTTTGGTAAGGATGTGTACCTTGCCACAGGGAGCAACCAACTCGGTTGCACATATGATGAATGGGATGAATAAGGTCTTACGTGACTTTATTCCTCAAATCACAATGCCTTTCATTGATAATTTTCCTATCAAAGGATGTGAAGAAAGTGACAAAGATGAAGCTTTGGATCTCAAGGGATGTCGCAGGTTTGTGGTAAATCACATAAATGATTGTGATAAAATTTTGTCTAGGTTGGAAGAAGTGAATCTTACATTGTCAGGGAAAAAGTCTATGTTTGGTGTCAATGAAGTGCTTATTGTGGGGCACATGTGCGGGCCATATGGTAGGAAACCTTGTCCAACAAAGGTAGATTCCATCCAAAGAATGAAAGAAACGTGCACTAGCATCACTGAGGTTAGAAGGTTTCTGGGAGCATGTGTCTTCTATGTTATTTGGATTCCACATTATGCACATGTAGCTGATCCTCTTTATCAGCTGCTTAGAAAGAATCAGAAGTTTACATGGACAGAAGCACATGTAAAATCCATGAAAAAGCTAAAGGAGTTGCTCCAGTCAGCAACAACTTTGAGAAAGGTAGACTATGAGTGTCAAAGGCCAGTAATTGTGACAGTAGATACCAGTCCTACAGGGATTGGATGGGCAATAGGGCAAGATGACAAAGAAGGACACAGGTATGTGGTAAGATTTGGAGCAAAGGTGCTAAGTGCTCGCCAAGAAACTATCCACACATAAAGAGAGAGTTATGGGGTATGGTTACAGCCTTGAAAAGTGGGAAAGAGTACCTAATTGGTGCATGTGTGGTTGTAGAAACAGATTGTCTACCACTTCTTGGGATGATTACAAGCTGCTCAACTCCAGACATTGCTATGTTGCGGTGGATTGCCTACATTAAGTCCTTAAATCCTAAGTTTAAGCACATTGCAGGTAAAGACAATACAGTGGCAGATAGGCTATCAAGGGCAAGGTATGAAGATGAGTCACAAATGATTGACGAGGGAGATGATGTAGGCACAAAGTTCTATTCTATCTCTCATGTCAAAGGTAACAATGTCTGCATGACTAATCTACTTGAATCATTCTTGAAAGAGCTTTATGAAGGTGATTGGCTTCTTATTGGAAGCTACTTGAGTACTCTAACAAAACAGGATGATTGGTCTGAACAAGAACTCAAGAGGATACACAGGAACGCATATGGGTACTTTTTGAGGGATGGTTACTTGTGGAAGCATCCTAAACAAAAGGGTGCTACACCACAAAGGGTTATATGTAAAAAAGAGACGCAAGTAAAGCTCATGCAAGAGTTTCATGAGAGTCTATGGGCTGAACACAGGGGTGTATGGGCAACCTTCTCCAAGTTGAAAGAAAAATGCTGGTGAAAGGGTATGTATAAAGATGTATCTCAGTTTGTAGAGACATGTGTAAGTTGTCAAGTGTATTCAAATGTTCGACATCGTGATGGATTGCACCCTACATATCCACTAGCCATGCACTATAAATGGGTTGTGGATCTAGTCACAATGCCTCTAGGACTCTGGCAGATGAGATACTTGGTTCTTGCATGAGAGGACCTAACTAACCAGGTTGAAGGAAGAGCATTAAGAGCTAAAACCACAGAAGCTGTGTGCAAATTCCTTCTTGATGAGGTGATTTGTCGTTATGGTTGTGTGGGAAAAATCACTGCAGATAGAGGTGAACTGGATGCCGAAGAAGCAAGGGAGTTATTTTCTAGATTAGGAATCAAGCTTTCTCTTACTACAGCTTACAACCCTGAAGGCAATGGAAAGAGTGAAAAAGGGCATCCTCCTATCATCAAAGCTTTGGCCAAGGCTTGCGAAGGAAGAGTTGATGAGTGGCCAAAACTGTTACCATATGCTTTATGGGTTGATCGTACAACACATAGCTCAGTAACTAGCTACATGCCTGCAGAGCTAATGTATGGTCAAAAGCCAGTGATGCCAATTGAAGATACAATTCCCACATGGAATGTACTACCTTGGCAAGAGGGGCTTAGCAGGGAAGATCTCCTTGCACTGCGTATAAGGCAGCTAGAGAGAAGACCTAGAGACATTGAAGCTGCAAAAGAACAACTCAAAAATGCAAGGTTGAAAAACAAGGAATACTTTGATAAGCGACATCGACTGAGGAGCAAAGCAATTGACAAAGGTGACTGGGTTTTGGTGTATGATAGTAGCCTTGATAACCAGCACACATTCATGCGTAAGTTTTCAAAAAGATGGTTTGGACCGTATGTTGTAGAGCATGTGCATGAAAATGCTACTTACAGCTTGTCTGAACTAGATGGTACAAAAGTAAAGATTCCCATTGCAGGAAAAAGGATCAAAATGTTAAAGAGAAGAGGAGACAATGATCCAGAAGATGTTAATGAGGAAGAAGAGCAAACCACAGGTAAAGATCAAAGTGAAGATGAAGATTTGGAATCATCCAGTGAAGAAGAAAGCGAGGAAGATGTACAAGAGGGCTGATCTTACAAAGAAATAATGTGGCACATACCGGAGGATGTGCAGGTTTAGAGGGGGTGGATGTCGTGCTGTGACACGTACATAGTGGGAACGCAGGCTACAAGATCTATCTTGTAACTTTTTAAATACATAATTATCTTTCCTATAATGTACATATGCATATTTAAGTATAATAATAAGCCTTCTATCTCATCCTATTATTTTTCTCAAGGGTAACCTATCCTTACTTCACCATCAAAAAATACTATGGGAAAAGCTCAATAGCTCTGTCTCTTTAACTTGGGGCAAAAAGCATTGATTCTTTATTTCTACTATCTTATTATCATCTCACACCCTAGCTAGATCCTATATCTAGGGTAAACTCCAATATATATATATTCTATGTATTTTTTATACTTTTCTTATATTTCTTTTTAAATAGCTACTAGGAGGGAATCAAATCCTAGTGGGACACTAGGTGGCATGATTTCAAAGATACACTTATTTTAATGCATTATTGCAAGCATGATTACAAAACTTTGTCAAGGAGCAATGTCATGCTTTCATATGGCATGAGGTGTCCTTTGGAATTAAATGAAAGTCTAGGCTAAGGGGACCACGGGAAGACTTTTGCTGCCAGAAATGGACCCTATTTTGATGAATTTTTTACACAAGGTTCCAATCCGAATTGGAAAATGATTTTAAAATGAAAATCGTAGCTAATGAGCTGAAGTTTCTGCCCATAATTTTACTTTTTTATTTGGAGCCACGGTTTGAGGAGATATGATCAAAATATTGGACCCCAGTCTGCCCACATCATGCAGGGATAGCTCATTTCCAACTTTTCCAATTCCTATTCACACTGGCTCCTCTCTTCTTGTGTAAACCCTTGGGGGTTCCCTTCACCTATAAAAGGGGACCTCTTCTTCCTTGAAAAAAAACTCAAGCATTCAAGCCATTGATGAGAGGAATTCATGAGGGAGGGAGTAGTAATGCCAAATTGTACTTAATCATTAACATAAGCCTAAGCCTACACTTTCTCCTAGAGGAAGACTATCCATTCTTGCATGCTATCCTTGGAAGATCAACTCTAATCAAAGAAGGTCGTGGACTTGGTATATCAATCAAAGTGGAGTGCTCCCCTCTTCTTCTCTCTCCCATCAATAATGGTGCCGAAGGGTTTCAAGTAAGATGTGTTCTACATTGATGTTTTCTTGATTTCTTGTTGTTTTCATTTTCATCTCTAATCCAACATATATATATGTATCTAATCTCATCTCCTTAACCAAACCTATCTCTCTCATTCTTAATAATTCATCCTCTCTAGGTTCTCTTTGCTACAGGTACATCTCTCCCCGCAGTATCCTTATTGCCTACGGGCAAGAATAGGGCTTGGGAGGGAAACTTCTCATCTCTTCACTTCTCTCATATCTACGCTTCTCACATACTATCCTAGATGAATAACCCACATGATGATCATTTCTATCGCTTTCACTCTGTACGATCTATTAGAATAAACGTAAAATACACTTTCAACAATGTATAGTGTTTCTCTTCGGCCCTGAAAGGCTCAATGAAATACTTCTATCACCGGATCCGTCATACTACCTCTCATAGACTATAATTTTTCTTTTGATGTAAGCATAGTTATCTTGCTATGAACCAAGAGGATTTGTACACACAATTAATCCCAATCACTAGACAAAATATATATATTATGGTAAGCACAAAACTACAATTCCAAAGAACAATTCGTAGCCTATTTGGTCAGTCAAGATTGAATGCCATTAACTCATCTATTAACCCTTTCATATTACCCATGATACGATATGACCATAGCCTTGATGTTTTCATTTTTGTATTGTTTTGACATTCTCTTTTGTGTTCTTTCTTTGTGTGTGTGAGTGCAAGAGAGAAAGAGTGAGTCTTCTTTGATTGCACTTCTTTCCAAATCCTAGTCTTCATGGCATCTATGGTTTAACTCCTTCATATAGTTTTTGTTGAGTTCTCTCACAAACTCTCACAGCCATAAGCCCGGTGCTTTCCTTGCAAGACCGCAAATTTCTCGACAGCGTCAAGATGAAACTCTCACTCTCTCTCGTACACAGTACGCTCACTCACAGACAGAACTTTTTAAAAATGACAAAGGTTTTTTCATTGAGGTAAAAAAGTGGTATAAATACCTTACAATCTCAAACCCTATTGTTCCAATTTAACCATCTACTCAATCTGAATGTCAAAAATGGGATACAATTGGAAGCTTCTGTAAGCCCCAATATTTACAAAGGTGAAATGTAGGTTTTTCTCAAAGAATAGTTACAAAAAATAATATTCCGCTGAGCTCCGTAGGGTGTGTCCAGCTGCTAACACTCCCCCCCTCCTTGTTCATGTCGTCCCTGACATGGCAGTTGAGCTGTGTCTTCAGTGTAGGCTTTCTCTCATCTTGAGAAGGGACTCATATCTCGCATGTTGAGCTAGTAGCGTCGGGCCGAATATGTCTGTGCTGATTGTGAAGAAGCCGGTGTAGAAGGCTTCTTCAAAGTCCTGGAGGTGATATGAAGGCAAAAACATAATCCTTTGATACAATACATGTATCACCTCGTGAGAAGGCTAACCAGACAGATCGTATGCACATCTGTATGTATCTTGAAAGAAAAAGATATTGTCTGTTGCCCTGCCTGGTTTGAAGGTCTCGAAGACTACCAAAAGGGTTTTACATATCTTTCTCATCATGATGCAAGATAGGTCAAGCGAGCCAGTGAACAATTTGATGGCACCCGTTAGGGTTTTCACCATGTATTGCTCACTTATTCTCTCGCCTGCCTTCAAGCTTGGCAGTTTCGGGTAATTTAGCCAAGTGGGTTGGCTTCTCTGCAATAGCTCGTGGGATTTCCATGTCCTCATCCTTGGTAGAGGGCAGAAACTGAGGTTATCTTTGATCACTTTAGGTGCCTCTACTAGATGGATTATATATTGAGAATACTTTGTCAACCATGCCTTTCGCCACCTGGGCTGAGAGTCCACTATCAGCTTGACTCCTTCAGGTTTGGAGCACTATCAGCTTGACTCCTTCAGGTTTGGAGATATCTGCTTTGTACATTGGCACTGTTGGCTCCTCTTTTATTCGTTTGTTGATTGTGACAACTTCATATTTTAGCAGAGGATATGGGAGAGAGGGCTGTAGCTGAAGGTTACTGGCATCTATCTTCTGAATAGTCATCGACTTAAACACCCTTTGCTCCCACTCCAATGCTTCTCTGGCTGTGTCTTTGACTGTCGCTTCTATGGCCTTTTGCAGCTTCTCTTCTTCTTCTTGTGCAGATCTTGTGGCTCTTGTGAGGGTCCCACCATGATTTCCTCTTGCATGGTGGTGTCCACTGGATCTGACGCATTCTCTATGTCAATACCCTCCATGGATGCTGGCCTGGTGCTAAATTCCTGCTCTTATGTTTGTTGCTGGCCTCTCAGCTCTTCTATCTGCTTCTGAAGTGTTTTCTTTTCTTCTTCCGCTTGCTCTCCCATGTTTACTAGGAGATCGTTCAAATCTGCATTTATTTTCTCCGCCTCCTTGAGCTTTCTCTTGATGGCCTCTAGCTCATTCCTCATGGCCTGATTTTCTTCTTCTAGGCGGCTTTGCATTACCAATGACTCCTCGGCCAGCATCAGCCTTTGCCTCTTCTCCAGTGTTAACTCCTTTTGGAGCTCCTTCATTTTTTCTTCATAAAGCTCATTCTCTGAAGTGGTGTTAGTCGAGCTAGTAACTCTGACTCTAGCAGGAGATGCTCTCAGCCATTGGATGGTTTGGTCTTTGACTTTCATCTGATCTTTCAGCTCGATCACTTCATCCTGGCTTGCTTCATGCTCTATCTCTGCCTTCTCTTTGGCATTCCTCAAGGCTTCCACTTCTTTGGACTCTTTAGCAAGTTGTAGAGTCAGGTTGTCCCTTTCTCTCTCTGCATCTGCACTACAAGAGGTTGTGTGCTCTTGTGACGCTGTTAGCGACGAAAATACACTGGGTTTTTATAACCCCCGGCATCGCTTAAACCGTCGCTACGAGCGTCGCTACGAGCGTCGCTACGAGAGCGTCGCTATATACGTCTCTATAAGCGTCGCTATGAGCGTCTCTATATAGCGACGCTCATAGCCACGCTCATAGCGACGCTTATAGCGATGTTTACACAGAAGACTATAGCGACGCTCATAGCGACGCTACAGAGCCATAAATAGCGACGGTTATAGCGACGCCCGAGAGAATTTTTTTTTGGTGACAGGGCATTGAATGCCCTGCCACCCATCAACCATATTGTACTTGATTCACTTTTTAAAAAAAGTGCAAGGGTAGATAATAGACCCAAAATAGTCACCCACAAGACGCATTGTTTGCAAAATTGACAATTGTACACATCATAGGCAAAATGAATTGATTGGCAAATGTAATAATGACAATTGTACAACATCATAGGCATAAAGAATTGATTGGCAAAAGGAACTGCGGTGACAAATGTAATAATATACATGGTTTCAAAAGACGTATAAAATCCGTCTCATGATACATAAGCTATGAGAAACCCTAAACTAATGCTATCTAGCTACGGCTAAATTGACGTCGTCTAGTCAGACGTCTCATCGCGTCCAAGCGGAGTATCTGTCGGATTCTACAAAAAAAGACAATAAGACAGCTTTCAGTAAGTATAAACATATAACGACATTTATAAAACAATACAAAAAATAGAAAAGAGTAAACCCTAATACTAACCATGCCGCCGCGAGAACTGAGAATGTCCATCAGGGCGTTTAAGCCCTTCCTACCTGCGTACTCGCGCTCGTACGGTGTGGGATCACGTCCTGTCATCGACCACTGTCAAAACATACAAAGATTTCATTATGTTAGAATTAAAAAACTCATAAACCCTAAACTATCGAACATAAAGAGCAATGCGAAAACACTTACAAAATCGGCCTCAAATGATGCCCATCCACCGCTCCCCAAGTGGTGCGAGCTCCCTGCCTCTACTCGCGCTCTGGCTGCATCCTTTTGTTGCTTCCACTTGTCGGGATTCTCACGCGCTGCTTTCTTCGCATTCTTCCAATCTTCTTTGGCCAGCCAATCTGGCCTGTTCCACCCATTCTTGATTGCTTTTTGCACTTCGAAACGCTTGTGTTTGCAGTATTCGCGCATTCGAGTCTTCATCAGGTCTTCATTGAAGCGTTGATCCCGTGTTGGAACAGGAAACTCATCATGAAGTATGCTGATGACTCTGTTTTTTAAATCACTTGGTACTTCACTCCATTTTTTTAGTATGTAGTGTCTAAACAGCTGAGAGCAAAGACCACGCATGCGCGAGATCACCTTCTTGCCGTCATCATCCATGATGATGCCGCCGTTGAAGTCGACGGAGTAAGACAAGCCCTCTGGCCGGTGACGCGTGAACTTGGGTGTCCCGACAGGGGTCTCTAGCGGCGTGTCGATGGGGATACGGACGTTAGGTGTCTCCACCGGCGTCTGGGCCCCGAAGCGAGGAGTGTCGAGTGGGGTGGCTCCTAGCGGAGTAGGTAGAGGTGTGTAGCTGCTAGGAACAGTCAGCCGTGCAAAACCTGGCGTAGATGGCGATGCTGTGGCTGGTGTGGGGGCGGGCAAAGAAGGGGAGGGTAAAGAGCCTCGTCGAACACGAGGCGGTGTGGAGGCATCGGTGGCGGAATCCCCACAACAACCGCCACCGCCACCACTAGAGCGCCGGTGTCTAGACGAGTGTGAAGCTCGTCTCGTCGACGCCGAAGCTTCGGAGCGCGCCGAATGTCCAAAAGAGAGGGAGATGCGGATGGAGTAGGAACGCGCGATGATGCCCCAGAGCGATGACGCTCCACGTACCATTGTCTCTGCTGCGGTGACAAAGAAGAAAGAAACTCCTCATCATCCATACCTGCATTAAACACACGAATATTTAAACTTAATATTGAATGAATAGAGTAGACAATGACGCAAAGACCATTAAATACAATGACGTAATGACGCATATAAATACAATGACGCAATGAATTGAGTGATAGAAGAGGCAAGTCGAAAACTCAAAATTTTCAATCAAAAGATGTGAGCGCGAGTAGAAAAGAGCGTTATACACCATGGAAGGTACTTAGAGAGCCAGAGCTTTTACAACACGGAGCAAAATTGTTCAAATACAATATTTGTGGCTTTAAGAGATCTCTCTCTCATCCTCGCATAACTCAGCATAACTTCCTATATCTATATAGAGCTCTCCGTTTAAACACATATCCTCTGTTTCATTTTGTAGCTCCTCTGCATGCACCCCATATAGAGTAGTAGCATCTTGATGCTCGTCTGGCACCACCGCAGCGGCTTCTGATTGAGCATCTTCTCTGATCTCCTCCATTGATGCCATTGTGATTGGCACATGGTAGCCTTCATACGTCCTTGCACTACGAGGGGCTACCTCTATGACGTACCACCAGTTTGATGTAGACTTTGTAGGATGAAATATTACCTACCAGAGCCACATAGCTTACATGAGAGCTTTCAAGCACATAACTTGTAAAAGGGGGATGTTAACTATTTACATACTTACTTGTTCACAATGCTCGGGTAGTACGAAAGTGTCTCTTAGGTCAGTCCATTTCTTAGTAGAATCCACCTCAAGAAAACCAGACTCTCCTCTACGCACAGTAGCGTTGCGACCCTCCATGATTATCTTGAACCATTGCACGTCGAACAAGTCGACAAAAAATCCTCTGTAATTGATCCTCAAAATCTCTTGCAGCGTGCCGAAGTAAGTGAGTTCCGCCACCACAGGATCTGCATCAGAGGAACGTCGTCGACTAGACTGTTCAAATTTTGCCATGATTCCACAATCTTGAGTAAAACGCTTTTTGTCGATTCGTTCCACCCTAAAATGTCGACCTTTACACCATGCTGCTGTGTATGACTTATACTACAACAAACAAAGATTATGAGTAGCCGTTCAAACGTTTATAAATAAAGTCACTTGCTAGTCATACATTGCAAACTTACCTTGGTCGCGTAACCCCGAGAGTACTCCCACTCTTCCTCAGTCACTTCGTCACCGCATTGTTGTGCGCTTTTCAATTGGTTGTGCAACCATCTTAAGCTCATGAAGGTTGGTAGGCTCTCCAGAACCGTCGGATAGTGCATCGGTGGTCGTCTTTCCCGTCTCCACTCGATTCGTGCCCTTTGTCGCTCTTGCTTTGCATCCTCATATTGTGAAATCCACTTTTGCATCACTGGATTGTGAAGCATGCAAAATCGGTTGATTTTAGCCTCTAGATCTTCCGTCATCTTCTTCTCAACACCGAGATTGCACATGACAATCCCAGATATGCGCTCATCATCTATGGTTCGCCATAGCGTGTCCCGGGCTTTATCAAATCCGTCTAGCCACTCTCCAATGTACACTAGGGACTCTGATACCAACCAACCTTCTGCCATGCTACCCTCCGGACGTGCCTTTTGACGCACATATCCCTTAAGCGTTTTCATGAAACGTTCTAAGAAGAACATCCATCTGGAATGAATTGTGCCAGCTATTTCCACCTCATCAACTATGTGAACAAGAAGATGCACCTGAATGGTTAGCATGGTAGTAGGAAAATGTTTCTCAAACATGCACACAAGCTCCGCAACATTTAGTTTGGCGAATGGTATGGAGTCTACGTTGATCTCCTTTTGTGAGATCCATTGCACCAGCTTTGCAAGTTTGTAGATTGTGTTACGGATGTCGAGAGACAAACATCCCTCAATGGCAACCGGTAAAATAAACTGTAAAGTATGTGAAGCAATGATATTAAAGTCCACATTTTATGCAATGATATTAAAGTCCACTATGAACGTACCTGACACATTTTATGCCAATCGTGTGACTTCAAACCGGTAAGCTTTCCTTCTTTAGTAAAACACGTTCGGAGCGAGTGCATTACGCCAGTGGGGGTCCGCAAAGATCGAATGGTCTCTTTTACTTTGCGTTCTTGGGCTCCTGTGAAAATCCATGGTGCTTTAGGGAGTTTTATCGATCCATCAGACTCTGTTTGCGGCCAATATTGCTCCATACGATCCACATTTCTAAGGTCAACTCTGGCTCCCAAAGTATCTTTCTTTCCGGTCAGATGGTCCCATAGTAGATTACCCACATTCTTGAATACGTGCATTGGATCGAGCAAGTGATTGATCATGAGTCGGGGCCAATATGGTAACTCGTACCATAGAGATAGTCTCTTCATCCCTGGAGGCAATCCGTCATCGCACATCTCCTTCTGCTCTAACCATGCTTGTGCAGACATCCTTGGTGGCTCTCTTCCCAAAAAGCCGTCGCGTAACACATGATTCTCTGGAAGATACGCTTGATGACCTTCGTAGATTTGCTTCTTCAGTGAGGGTGCTCTACGTGCATTCAGTCTAGGTCCACATGTGACACATGCTCTGTATCCGTTTGTTTGAAGCCCTGCATGTATACACATGATAATAGATCAACTATGGGAAAAAAAAAGATTTACAGTGTCTGAGTGAGGAGTGTCAATAGATCACCTGAGCATTCTGTTAGCCCGGGATATTCATGCATGGTCCACATTAGAATGCCTCTGATCAAAGCATTCCGTCGTCCTGTGTGTCGGCTCATATCCACCACCTCTATGCCAATCCACAATTGTTGTAGCTCTTCCAATAGTGGACGAAGATACACATCCATATTCCCCACTTTATATCGCCCTGGCACAATCAAGCTTAGCCATAGGTGCCCCTTCTTCGTAGTCAACCACGGGGGAATGTTGTAGTTGACGATGACAACGGGCCATACACTGTAAGATGTTGATCTTTGACCAAATGGATTTACGCCATCCATAGCCAGGCCTAAGCGCAAATTTTGAGCTTCCCTGGCAAAATACGACCATGTTCCATCTATATGTTTCCAGGCTGCGCAATCTGCAGGAATTCGTAGCACACCATCCGAAGATTTATTCTCCTCATGCCATGATGCTAGGGCGGCCATGGACTTACATTCGAAGAAATGCTTGATGCGAGGAAGCAGAGGAAAATGTCGCAAAACCTTTTGTGGAATTTTTGTCCCGTGGAGATCTACTCTATATCTTTCGGAATCACATTTCGGACACTTCTCCATGTCTATGTATTCCCCTCTGAAAAGAATGCAGTCATTAGGACAAGCGTGGATAGAATTGTAATCCATCCCCAAGTTTTGCAAAATATTTCTTGCTTCATCTCGGGAATCTGGCATCACATTGTCAGCTGGTAGTATGTGCTCTTTAAGCAATCTACACAACATAAAAATACGATACAGTCGTGTAAAAATCTATCAGATCATTATATATTTAGAGTTTTATTAAAGTAAACTAATTGTAATAGATCACCTGAAAAGCGCTGTGACGCTAGTGTCACTCCATCCAAACTTTGCTTGCATGTTGAGAAGAACCAGGAGTGCTTTCAATCTAGACATACATGCTCCATTATACAATGGCGTATCGGCTTCACTTTTCATATCATCATAGATAAGCCTTTCTGAATCCATGATCGTCTCGATCATTTCATCAATCTCGGGCTCAAACATTGCCTCGTTGGGAATGTGCTCTGCATGATCATCCCCCGAGCTGTCAGAGGCTACATCTTGTGGCCTCACATATGCTGCTTGACCAAAGCGCCTGCGAACACGTCTATTGGGTTGCAAGATTGCTACTTGTTGACCAGCGTCAGAGTCCGACGAGTTATAATTGGCAACAACTCGATCTATAATAGATGGATCGAACTCGCCAAATTCGCGAACGTGCTGCAAAGAAACACGTCTTGTCCGTCACACAGCATGCTTGCATTGATTACAAGGACATAAGACCCTCGTTGAGAGATAGGTGTTTCGGTTGGACGGTCCCACATCCTCGTCACTACTCATAATGAGGATAAAAATCTTATAACCTGGACAACAAATTTAATATTCTATTGGCATTCTTCGTCTTATCTCTCTCTCTCTCTCTCTCTCTCTCTCTCTCTCTCTCTCTCTCTCTCTCTCTCTCTCTCTCTCTCTCTCTCTCTCTCTCTTTACCTCACATTCTCTAGTCATGTCCAATCCCCGCACACCTCGGTCTAGAGGTGCACGGAGATCAGAACCACCGGGTTATAATCTCGTCTTTATTGGTCAATACCTATATTTGTGGGTACAAATCTACAGACCCACATCTACATGATACTGCATGTAGTGGACAAAACCCCTTTGCCTCTTCTCTAGCTGTAGCACTTCACAGCATCTTAACATCTTTTCACAGTAGATCTTTTCACTGTTCGTCTAACTCTAAACCCTAAACCGTCAGTAATTCTTGCATGGACTCGATCTAACGTAAATAAGCGTAAATCTAAATAAACGTAAATCTAACTAAAAATAAACCTAAATCTAATTTAACGTAAGTCTACATCTAACCTAATCTTTAACGTCTTTTGGGATAGTTTCCTACGACGTTAAAACTCTCTTCTTCTTGTGTGTGTGTGTGTGTGTGTGTGTGTGTGTGTGTGTGTGTGTGTGTGTGTGTGTGTGTGTGTGTGTGTGTGTGTGTGTGTGTGTGTGTGGGTAAACCTAAATAAACCTAAGTCTAATCTAATATAATATAAATCTAAATCTAACGTAAATTATGTTATATTAAAAACAAAGAACTAAACTAACAAGGATTATAAGAACCTTGAAACTGATTTAACACATAATTTTTCACATAACTCGGCAAGAGTTGGCATTCTCATCACTAAAGATGTGAGAGTTAACTTCCGGCGGTGACGCTGCCTCATCTCCATCCACATCTGACGACAGCAAGTGGCCCTTTAGACCGTTCTTGCTCTTGTTACTAACTTTGAGGTTGCTGTTGAATGACTAGAGGTTGTCTAGATGGTCATTGTGTCGGGGATGTAGTGACTCTTGCCGCCCTGAAGATCCACCTTCTTCCCTATCTTCTAAAGACATTTCACCAGTACTTTTGGATCGACGGAGCCCACCATGAGTGAAGGCAGCAATACCCTATATTCCATTGAGGGCTTTCTTCACCCGCTTCATGCAGGCATCGTAGTCTATGGAGACCTAAATCTAATCTAATATAACGTAAATCTAAATCTAGCGTAAATAAACGTAAATCTAATTAAAAATAAACCTAAATCTAATCTAATTTAACTTAAATAAACCTAAATCTAATTTAACGTAAGTCTACATCTAACCTAATCTTTAACGTCTTTTAGGATAGTTTCCAACGACGTTATAACTCTCTTCTTCTTGTGTGTGTGCGCGTGTGTGGATGTGTGTGCCAATAAAAAGAGATAAATGGTATAACCTTTCTATCACCCATGCCAACTATGATAGATTGATTATGCCATTTCCCTCTTGAATAATAGGTCTTGAGTTCAACTCCTCGTCGGCTAGATCTTTAGGTATTTTAATTTTAATTAGTTTCCTACGACGTTAAATTAGTTTCTCTCTCTTTCTCTCTCAATGTGTGTGCATTTTTTTGGAGCGTATGCATGTTTTCTCTCTCTTTTCCTCTCTCAATGTGTGAGTTTTTTGTTTATGCATGTTCTCTCTCTCTTTTCCTCTCTCAATGCGTGCGTTTTTTGTTTATGCATGCTCTTTCTCTCTTTTCCTCTCTCAATGTGTGTGTGCATTCTTTGTTTATGTATGTGTGTGTGCGTTTTTGTTTATGTTTGTACTCACTCTCTCTCTCTCTCTCTCTCTCTCTCTCTCTCTCTCTCTCTCTCTCTCTCTCTCTTAAAAACACTATGTGTGTGTGTATGTGTGTGTGTGAGAGAGAGAGAGGGAGAGAGAAAGAGGGGAAGGGAACATGAGAATGAGGAGAGGGAAGGAGCATACCTGGCTCTCCTTCCTCTCCTCGTGTGTGTGTGTGTGTGTGTGTGTGTGTGTGTGTGTGTGTGTGTGTGTGTGTGTGTGTGTGTGTGTGGAGAAGAAAAAGAGAGAGAGAGGGGGGGGGGGGGGGGGAGAGTGTTACCTGCTCCTTGCTTGAGGGCGCAGAAAAACTCAGATCTGAGATCTGAGTTTTTGGGCGCGCTCTGTTATTTTTTTAGCCCGGCCGGCGTCGCTAAGAGCGTCGCTATGAGCGTCGCAAATTTACAAAGAAATTTGCGACGCTCATAGCGACGCCAGGATTTTTTTTTTTGAGCGTCGTTGTGTGAGCATCGCTAATATGAATAGCCTCTTGTAGTGTTGTCAATGACTTGCTGATTTTCTTGTATTCTTCTTCAGCTCTTTGAAGCTTGTTTTCGGCTGCTTGATTTTTTCGTTCCATCTCCTGGCATCTTTGTAATGCCGTGGCCAGACTGGCTTGCAGCTCTGTTTGTTTCTCTATATGCTCTTGGCTCTGTCTTTGTAGTGAGTTGACTTCAGCCTTGATCTGAACTTCATTGGCTTTGAGATTATCAATCTCACTTTCCGTGGCCATTGATTTTGCCCTGAGCCCGGTTAGCTTGTGCATCACCACATCCCAGTCATTGGTCGGTGGCTGTAGGTCCACTGTATCAGTGGCCATCTCTTTCAGTTCTACTAACCGCAGGCTCTGCATCTGCTCCTTGGGCCTTGTGCTTGTCAACTCAAAGGCCACAATAGCTGCCTCTTCGCGAGAATAACCCGTAGCTAGTAGATCAAGAAATATCCTGAAGTTCTTTTCTTCTAGATCTAACTTCTCCTGGTTCGGTTCAGCTTCTTCTTTCTGCTCTTTCTCTTGGCTCTTCTCTTGCTTTGAATCTTCTTGTTCATCCTCCTTTTTTTGGGTTTGTGGAGGGCGAAGAGGAGGTGGTGATGGCGGTGGGTTGGACTCCCTGCTTGACGGTGGAGTTGTTGGCTTCTTCTTGAAGTCCTGGTCCGCCTTGGTCTTTCTCTCCCTTTCTTGGCCTTCCTGCTCTTCCAACAGAGCTGCCGTCGTACTTTGTCCACTTCTTCTTCTGTAAAAGGGACATTAGGGATATTTTCTGTCGTAGCATCCAGGATCTCAAAAATTTTGATGTAGTCTTCAAACTGATCTCGGTGCACCCTTCGGGATGATCCCGACATGGCTTCAAGTGACGGCTTCCAAAACTCACTCAAATCTCCCTTGAGTGCTCTTTCAGCTCTGAAGCTTTCCATTAGTCGTTCTAGTCGTGCCGCTTTCTGTGACTTGGTCTCCTTGATCGGCACTTGTACACTTTCCTTCTTCCTTTGTTCGACTCTGGTGACTCTTCTAGCACGGTCTCTAACCGGCGCTTTAAACGTGTAGCAACTCTGGGTACTTTGGGCGGTTCTTCCTCTTTATCTTCCTTTAGCTTTAGCCAATCATTATGTGAAGGTGGTTCAGGCCAGTTTCCCTTGGCATGCAGTGCTCCATAAACCACTTTTGTTATTAGCTCACCAGATACAATGTAGGTGGGATTTTTGTTCTCCATCTTCACCAAGTTGTCATGGATGTAGGCAGCATAATTGATCACCTTTGGTTTGCTCTTCTGCATTGTCCAAGTGAAGGTGGTGGCAATGGCTCCAGGTGGCATTCTGTACTTTTGTGGCCGCTTTGTACACATGTGGAAGTATTGGTTGTAGAGCTGGCTCATGACAGCCACTTTAGGGTTTGCAATATCTTCAAATGTGTAGTTGTTCTTCTTTTCTGAGTACATCTTGACTTCATCTCTTCTCTTGGTCACACTATCTCCTTTGTTAGAGATGTCTAGTGCGGCTGCCACCACCCTCTCTGTGATGATAATCATGGTGTCAGGCTTGCCTTGCAGATCAGTGACTCTGGCCACTCCATCTTCTTTGATAGTGGTTACAAATTCCCGCACTCTTTTGATGTCAATCCCCGCTGGCAAAGCTTCAAAGTAGTTATGGAGGTCCAGCTTCTCCAAGTAATCTCCCATCTTGCTTCTGACAAATTCATTGAGCTCTCATGGTATCATGGGTAGCTCGACTGCATTTCCTTCAAGATCTTTGAACACGCCTTGGTAGATCTTCAATTCATTGGACTCTAGCAAATCATCCTGAATCCATGTGTTGGTTGGCTTCAGGGTTCCTTCTGCGATCACAAATGGCTCTACTTCTTCCAAGTAGTATTTTATTGTCATTCTCTTCTTCTTTGCAGGTGATTTTGCGGCTGCCATGGATCCTGTTGCACTCAATAGTCCGAAGTTAGCGTTTTTTCCATATTAGCTGAGAAACTGAGTTCTAACTATCCAGATGACTTGAAAATTGAAAATAAAACTTAAAAGGAACTAGGGAGACTGTGCATGTGCTCACAGTATCATTCTGGCCAAAATTTATCATTTAGACATCATACACGTAGGATGTCTAGCTCATCAGTTTTTGGTGAAACTTGGCAGGCTGGTGGCCCTTGGCCTGTGGAACATGGCTATGTGGTTGGAATTGGGTTTGGGCATCAAAAAGTGCATTTTTGGGCAGATTCACGCTTTAGGCTCACAAATTGGGTAGGATGTCCACAACAGGTGGCAAATGATATTCAAATGGGTTGAAAGTTGATATATGAGCTTATGAAGGTGTTATAGAGGGATCCGAAACTCAAAAATGCAAGCTGGGGGCCAAAAATGTCATTTAGACATCCTACGTGTAGGATGTCTATTTCATCATTTTTCACAGGTGAGCCCACAGATAGCTTGGCAATGTGCTCATGAGTGTATTGTGCAAGTTTCATGTGATTTGGACAAGTTTTGGTAGGTCTATGGCCCATTATTGCCTCTATGGTCTGACTTTGCATTTTTTGATGCACATGAGGTCAATTTTTGTCCAAATGTGATGAAACTTGGTGGCTAGCATGTACAAGCTATTCAAAAACTATGTGTGTTGAGAGATGTTGGGGTTGGTGCCCAAAATTGGCCTTGAGACATCCTACGCGTAGGATGTCTCCTGATGAAAATTATATGGTGAGTGCTACTGGTACCTGCCCTAAGCCCCTCTGAGTCCCTTTTAAGCATTATTTCAACAAAAAAAGTCAAATTGATAGAAAGAAACTCCCTGTGTGGATTTTAGAGCCTTCAAGCCATTTTTTGACTCTTGGAGTGCTTTTTGGGGATGAAATTTCTTGACGTTGGTCTCCATAGCTTCATGGTCCCTAGGGGATCCTTGCCATATGGTTTTTGTCGATTTTGGCTTCACCGAAGCTCCGTTTGGCAATTTGTCGCTCTGGAAGCACCCATGGTTGCGTTTTCATGTCGTCGATGACTTGTGGTAGTCTACCACCATAGGACTTGGTTGTTGATGGTCTAGGAAAGCCGCTCGTGAAGTTTGGTGGCAAACGGACATGCGGTTTGGACGCGAGAGCTATTTGACGCTTTGTGTGTCTGATACCATTTCTGAAGTTTAGTGCCGCTTTGGGTCACCTTATAGACATGTGGGCTATATAGACTTGTCGAGCATGTCGAGATGCTCCTACCCATGAGTTTTGGTAGCATTTGGGCTCCTTTCCGTCGATTTTCCATTTGGTGGCCTCTTGCGGGGCTCTAGAAGTTAGGGTTTTTTCCGATGGTTTTCCGCCGCCTTTGGGAATTCAAAAGTGGTCTCCTATGCTAGGGTAAACCGCTGATTAAGTTTCATTGCTTTTGGGTTAGCCATTAGGTGGTCACTTCTACCTGTAGGTCTCTACTGCCCTCTTCCCGTGTGAACCCTACGCTAGTTTTCGCGACAAAACAACAAACATGCACGAAAAGCTCAAGGTGGTGAGCCTACCTCTCATGTATGGAGTCTGTCGGGTGGTCGTGTGCATCGTAGAAGCTGTTGGAAGTCCCGTTCGCTCTAGGTGGCAGGAGCTCTCTCTCAAAAGGCAATAGTAGAAATGAGCTTAAAATGAAGTGAAAAAATCTTATAATGGGGGTCCCCGAACCACTTTCCATGAAATTTGACATGTGCTCCCAACTTCTTGCGAGATGCGGTTTAGGCTCAAAAATTTCTTGATTTGGACTCCATTTGCCCAATTTTCGAGAAGTTTGACGTTTCGTTAAAAATCTGGCCAAAACACGCTTTCCGCTCCATTCTCATAATTGTACCCCCATTGTACCATAGGTTGTCCTATAGTCACTGATCATCCCCATATTTTTTGTTTTTCATTACGACCATTTTTTATTTGCTCTTTGTATTTTTGAGATTTTTCTGCCGATAATTAGTAAAATTAAAAGAAAAATAACAAATTAAACCCAAAAAATCTCTAAAAATCATCATAAATCAAAAACATCACCACAAAACACTATATACACTCACATGCAATTTTTATGGCCGGATTTCTCCGTTTTACCAATATTTTGCCCGAAAAATGGCTATTTTTACCTATATACACACACTTAGGGGCTTGATTTGGCGTTTGGTCCCATATACTTGTAGATTCATGTTGTATAAGGGCATATGTACTTAGGTTAGTCTAAAAAATTTCACAATCAAACGACAACCCTTTACAATAGTCGAAAAACATGCCCTTTTTTGCTCTTTTTTCCATTGGGTCCGCAATTGAGAATGCCTCCCCCCTCCTAGCCGGAATCCTCCCGGACGACAAGGTATCACCTCAGTGTATGTGCCGTGTATGGGTGAAAACTCGTGCTAATGCTCGGCCGTGTAATGTGGCCCTATATAATGCATACTCGGTCAATGCATGGAAAAATTAATGTTGTGCAAGAAGAGGGTATAAGCAAAATGCTTATTGGCATTCGCCGTCGAGGTTTTTTGTTTGTTGTTGATTTGGTCGGCAGATTTTCTTTGCAAGTAAAATTTGTAACTCTACCACTCTCTATTTGAGCGTCTTTCGTGCAAAGGTTGCTTGGTTTGCCGCTATTGTCGATATAGCCGTGGTTGTCTCCTTGGAGAGAATTTTCGTGGCAGAATTGGCCATAGTCTTTGTCTCTGTTGCTTTCCATTTGTAGCTTTGTTTTGGAGGGTTTTGTAGATTTATTGCTACTTCCGCGGTTGTCATTGTTTGGCTGTTGATTGGCACCCACATAGATCCGTTTGCCAGTTTCATATGTAGTGTGTGTCTGTATGCCGATGTTGCTTGTACCAAAGGGAGTTCCTTTTGCTTCGGTTTTGGGATCCAAATGTGAGTCGCACTTAAGTTGTTGCTGAGCATTTGTTTTGGGATCCATATCTTTTTTAGTCCCTTGGTTTTTGGTTGAACTGTCTGCTTCTGTTGACTTCCTCTGTTGTATTGTGGTTTGTCTGCCATGTCACCTCTATCCTTCCGGACCCATACTCGTTTGTCGTGTGTTGCTAACCCTGATCTTGGCACTGCGGTCTGTTTGGTTGGATGTTTATAGTGAACATGGTTGGCAGTTCCCTGTTTGTTTGCCATGTTGTTCTTTAGTGTCACCCATCCTTTGGGCTCTTTCTCCCTTGATTGTGTTGCTCCCAGCTGGTTCTTCCGGGGTTGCTAAGCAAAGGCTACCACCTGTTGTTCTTGTGCATGCTGAATTTTGACTGCATCCGCATTCCAATCTATCTGTACATTATACTCTTTTTGCCAAGGTTGTCCCAACAACATGGGGTGTTGTATGGTTTCATCCTCAACCACATAAAACTTGTGTGGGTAAATATATTGATGTACTTGTACATGCAATATAATCCAGCCCACTATTTTTAGTGAATGTGATGTACTACTTTCCAGCACTTGTGGAGTAGGATGTAGTTGATGTTTGAGCTTGAGTTGTTTGTATAATCTATAAGAGATTAGATTTGCTTGAGCTCCAGAATCAAGCAATGCCGTCGATTCAACTTGATTGCTACCCACTTTCACTGCAATTATTGGCTCCACTGTGTCTTCATCAAAATTCATTAGTCGAATGGCGTTGATTCGTAACGGTGATCCACATTGTTGTTGTAGAAGCTGTCTTTTTGCAATGCGTTCCTTTGCTTCTGCTTGGGCTTCTTCCCGTACCCTCTGTTTCTCCTTCATCCATTGTTTTTCTTGATGGATTTGTTAAAGCATATCTTGTGTTAGTGATAAATGATATTTTTTAATCGACACCCACTAATCCAATTTGGCATTTCTAATGTAGCAAGCTTGACAGCGCCACTTTGTGATAAGTCACTAATCACAAAGGGACCCATCCCCCGCTTTTTAAGTTTCTTGGCATGTTGCTTCAAGGTATAAACAAGTACATAATCACCTGTTTTGAACTCTTTCGTTGTAAGGTCTCTGACCCCGACCAAAAAGAGCACCCTTGTACCATGGAATGAACATGATGGAAAAAGTTACTATTTTTAGCAGTTTTCCAAAATCTGCCAATGCCATGATGTTTAGAATGTCATAAAGCTTCCAAAAGTGAATTAAAATAATTTTTGTGAAAAATTTTCAAAAATAGTAAGTTTTTGGTCTCCGGACCCGTCCAGTTTTGACCGTCTCGAAAAACTGCACCCGTACCCCGAATTTGAAAAAATGCATTTTCGGACCCCCCGGGACTGCTAAATATGGCAAGTACTCGGACAGATACACCTTAGTTAGATCTTAGTATAGCAATTTACGGCATCAAATTCCGACTCGTATGGGCCGTTTTAGCTAAAACCAAAATTTCCTAAGGTTGAGCGGGAAGGCACAGGGGCTCGAGGCTGTGTGGTAACAGGTCCCAGGACACTCAGAGCTTGCTTTAGCAGCTAGGGGGCGCCCTCTCTTCTTTTGGGAGTTGTGGGAGAGTTGCCAAGCTTGAGAGAGAGTGTGAGAGTCAGTTAGGCTAGCTAACTGGACACTTGGTAGGCATGTAACTAGACTTGCCATGCATGAAGTGAGTGCTCATTCAGATGCTTATAGTAGCATGGGTCGATTTTCAGCATGGAGGGCCTATTTAAGAGTATGCTTACACACACACACACACATGCTCACACACCCACTCAGTACACACACACACTTACACACACACCTTGGGGAGGTGCTGCCGGCACACAGTTTTTGGAGAAGAAGCAAAGGAGGGAAGTGCTACCCGATTCTCATCTCGAGAATGAAACATGGGGAAAAAGGCACTCGGGATTTCTCTCCTCTTAGAAGGTGGGTCTTAGGATCGCTAGATAGGTTAATCACGCTTCCCCTGCGGGGTGGAACTAGATCTCGATGCTAGTAGGCTCGAACTCGACTCACTTTGTGATCAGAGATCGTCCGCTAGATGAACCCTGAACCACTTTTTTTGCTTCCACTATAGATCTAGTGGCCACCAGGTTTACCATAAGATCCGTCGTTTGAAACGACTGGGTGGGGACCTCACATTCGTGCGTACATGCTTGTCAAAAAACTCTTTTTGTCTTCTCTTTTTAGCATAGATCGAAGCTACAGCTCTCAATCGTAGTTCATCTAGCTTTTCAAGATCGTCTATTCTTGAAGAGAGCTCATGCTCTGTCCATTCTAATCATTTTGCTACTCGTAGAGTTGGAATTAAAAACTCTATGGGTAATATAGCATTTAGACCAAACACCATGTTGTACGGTGTTGTTCCTATGGGTGTTTTGTAAGCTACCCGGTATGCCCATAGTGTTGAGTGTAGCTACTGATCCCAGTCTGTTCTTGACTCTGATATAATTTTAGTCAGAACATTGCATAGTGTTTTATTTGTGGC
The DNA here is from genome assembly GCF_014529385.1 of Adiantum capillus-veneris. NCBI lineage: Eukaryota > Viridiplantae > Streptophyta > Polypodiopsida > Polypodiales > Pteridaceae > Adiantum > Adiantum capillus-veneris. The sequence continues at coordinate 3,107,611 of NC_140956.1, forward strand.
CTCAGCTTGTCCATTTTCTTGTGGATGATATGGAGCAGATTTTCTATATATGACCATGAATTCCTCTAGGAGATATTCAATGACTTCATTAAGAAAATTTGTTCCTCGATCACTGACAATTTCTATATGTAACCCATATCGTACAAAGACATTCTCATACAAAAATTGTGCAGTGGTTCTTGCGTTTGCTTTTTTGTGCTGCCTTGGCTTCCGCCCATTTTGTGAGATAGTCCGTAGCCACAATGATATATTGGATATGGGTGCAATATACAGGGGGTGAAATAGGCCCACAAAATCAATGCCCAATTTTGCAAATGCCCTTGCTCCCATCATTGGCCGTAGTGGCATCTCATCTCTCTTTATCGGCACCTTGGTGCGCTGACATGCGTCACAACGCTTTACAAACTCCTCAGTATCCATATGCAATGTAGGCCACCATATTCCTACGGTTAAGACAATTTTTGATGTCTTATCACCTGAAAAATGGCCTCCACTTATTCCTCCATAAGTGCGTTCTAGAATCAGCAGGTATTCACTTTCACTTGCACAGATTCTAAGTTGATTGTCCTTTCCTCGCTTATAGAATTGATTCCCAATTAAATGAAAGTCACAAGCCTCCAGCTCTATAGCCCTTTTCTGTGCTTTTGTTATGTTTTCAGGAAATGTCCTTGTGGTTAAGAAATCAATGATATATTGACTCCATGCAAGTGCAATGTTTACCTGAAACAATGTCGCGTGATCCACTGGTTGTTTGGCACTACATATAGTACAATTGTTAACATAAGCATGTGTGTCAGCATACATAGTTGGCCAATAAAACCCTAATTGTTTCAGTCTTTGGTGTGTTGTCATTGTTGAACAATGAAATGCACAATCCTGAACGTGTGCTTCTTCAAGATAACACTCGAATTCCTCTGGATTTATACATAATCGTAGAATTTGGTCCGAGCCTAGGTGATACAGTCGTCCTGCAATCAACTGGAAGTTTTTTGTTTGTCGAATTGTTTGTTGTTTGGATCTGTCTTCCTTGTTATCAATCTACTCCAAAGGAAAGAATGCTAACAATTTTATGAGACCATTTGGGTATCATTTCAATATTGAAAAGATAAGCATCAGGTATGTCATCATCTACTCCTTCAGGAGCTTCCCCGTTTTGCAGTCTTGAAAGATGATCCACCCATAGATGAGTTTTATCCTTTTTGACCACCACTGTGAAATCAAACTCTAGCAATATAATAAACCAGCGTACAATTCTCCCAATATTGCATGGTTTATTTACCAAATACAAAAGAGCTTGATGATCTGTGAAGAACACAAATTTGTTAGCGAGCAAATAATGCCGAAATTTCTTTATAGCATAAATCATTCCTAACCCCTCTCTTTCGGTGGTTGTGTAGTTCTTTTCTGCACTATTTAATTGTCGGCTTGCATAACAAAGTGGAAAATCCATTGTTCCGTCTCTAGGTTGAGCCAGAATACTCTCAATTGCATATGCAGATGCATCAATGTGAACATGGAATATCTTTTCCCAATATATTGCTTTAAGTACAGGTGCTGATACAAGGTTTTTTCTTCAGCTTTTGGAATGAAGTTTCACACTCCTCAGTCCAGTCGAAACTGATTAACAAACGATACAGAGGTTGTGCAATGACTGCATACATATATATGAATCTTCAATAATATTCGCAGTGTCCCATGAAGGATTGCACTTGTTTCTCATTAGTAGGCTTGGGCAAGTCTACTATGACTTTGATTTTATCTAGGTCAGTGGTTATGCCATTTCTTGAGACAATATGTCCCAAGATGCGGCCTTGCCTAACCATAAAAATACACTTTTCCGGGTTAAGACAAACTCGATATGTTCTGCATTTCTCAAATACCTTTTGTAAATGGTCTATATGTTCTTCTCGTAGAAGAGAGTGTACACAAAGATCATCCGTGTATATTTCTAAGAATATTCTCAGGTATTCTTTGAACGCATGAGTCATTAACCTTTGAAAGGTAGTTGGGGCATTAGTTAAGCCGGAAGGCATAACTCTATATGTATATATTCCCCATTCTGTGGCAAACACTGTTTTGTGTTGATCCTCTATTGCAATTGACAGTTGGTTATACCCTGAAAACCCATCTAGAAAGGAATAAGCCCGTTTCTCGGCCACCCTCTCAAGTACATGTTCTGTGATCGGCAAGGGATAATTATCCCTTATGGTGGCTACATTTACCTTTTTGAGGTTCACACACACTCGCAGCTCTCCATTCTTTTTCGGGACAATCATAATGGGTGACACCCAATCTATATGTTCGATTTCATAGATGAATTCAGCATCCATCAGCTTGTCAATCTCCTCTTTGATTAGTTCAACAAATGTGTCATTATATGTATAAGGACGTTGTTTGCTAGGTTTGGCATCTGATTTCAATGGAATTGTATGTGGGCATATCGATGGATCAACTCCTTTGAGGTCTTTGTAGGACCATGCAAACACATCTTTATACTTCTTGAGAAGTTTTGTTAGCAGTTCTTCTTCTTCAGGCTCTAAATCAGTTGCGATATAGACCGGCTGAGGCTTTTCATCTGGTGCAGCGAGGTCTATCCGTTTTGCATTTTCTAGCCCATCGAAAGATTCCTGGTTTATTCTTTCCTTGACTGGTGGTGTCATTATGATTTTTCTGTCCTGGATGGTGAATTTTTTATAGTGGGATGGTACATTCATGTTTCCTTTTTCTGACTCCTCCTTACCATCACTTTCTCCCTCAGTAGTCCGTACCTCTCATAATGACCGTTTTAGTTCTTGGTATTTCTTTTTACGCTCCAATTTGGTCCACTCTGGGTCTTTTGTTGTTTCTTGTTTTGATTTTTGAGATTTTTTTTATTTTGTTTCTGTTTTAGTCTTCCATACTTGTTTTATTTCCTCTTGCGTCCGTTCCCTTCGCACTCTCGAGAATCTTCCTGATATTTGGTCTGTTACACAATCTTCTACCTTGACAAGCATTAGATAGTGAGTTTTATCTTTTATTCTGGGCATCAGGTTCTCTATCATTTTGTTTTCTACTCCTTTTTTCCTATAGCGTTCCTGGCGTCTAGGGTGTTGATTGGTAAAATCATAAAACTTGATATCGCTGTTTTCTCCCCACGCTCGCTTGAGCTGTCCGAACACTCGTTATCTGCATCGTTATTTACCTCCAGATGCTCAGAGGAGTTATAAAACTCTTCTTGTTCTGGTGGTTCCACAATCTCATCCTCTTGGTATAAGGCTTACCATGTAAGAGGGTAGCACATCGTAGCCATCCTTATTGCAAAATTTTGTCATTGGACTATCTGTAATGGTACAGACATCCAATGTTGCTAATATGTGTTTCTATTCCAAAGGTTTTAAATCTTCAGGAAAAGGTTCCGAAATATAATCCTTGTCCTCAATAGCTCTCTCTAAGACGCATTCCTCTCTTGTTAAGCTCCCACAATGTGAAACTCCGCACATCCATAGCTCCTTTTGTTGCCCTAACCATGCTGGGAGTTCGGACCCTGCCAATGTAGCTGAATCAAACTCTTCCACGGGTGTCTGCTGGTTAACATCTTTGTAACTATGGTCTTTTAGGTGTATTCTGGTTGTAGTCTCGCCATGTCTGAGTTATATGTGGTCGTAACCCCAATCCTGGACCATCTTTAATTGTCTCATGAATGCTCGTAATTGTTCTTTTTGTCGAAATCGACTATTGCAAATGTATGCTTATACTCGATTCCGCACGAGGTGACAATTACTTTTTCTAAGAGTCCTAGAGGCTTTTCCATGAACCCATCTGCCAATTGCAATTTCATTCTGGTAGCTCTCAGAGCCAGTTTTTCCCATTTTTTCCAAATTTCCTTAGGGGCAATAGCGACTCCTGTTCCACTGTCAAGAATAGCTTTGGAAACTACTCCTTGGAATTCTACTGGTAGCGTGGTGTTTCCATCTTCTCCCTCGCAATATTCTCCAACCTTGTTTAAAGGTACTGGCCTAGTGTTTAGTTGAGGCTTGTCCAATACTCTGATCCCTTCTTGAAGCTTTGAGGTGGGGTTTTTTACTCCAAACTTTTCTAAGCATTTGCCTACTGTGGTCCACATGTTTGGTCGTAACCTCAGGAGTTCGGCTAATGTGATCGTGCATGCCACAGGGGTGGACAATAACTCAATCAACCCTTGTGAATCCATCACTCTGTTAGAAGAAAGTCTTTGAGATGGGATTGCTCTCACCTCAGACTTGGCTTCATAATCTCCTAGGTAAGAGGGTAGAGTTTTTAGCGAGTCTGGTTGGCTGTGCCCCAAACTAATTGATCCCTGGTCTTCCTCTTGTGAATGTATATCAAAGTTCATTTGTGATCCTGCCTTGCATTCTTCAATAGGGGGTAAGATCTCGTTTTTCTCTTTTCTCGTGCTATTCATTTGTTCTCTCACCCTGTTAGCTTCGTTGGCATCACGGATTTGCTTCCACAGGTCATCTAGCCCCTTACAATCCTTACCCATTTCTATCAATGTTTTAGGCTGGAAATCATCAATTGTCTGATCTTTTGTATTTGGCACTATGATAGGCTCTTCCCTAGACTCAGAGGCACTCGTGAGTCTCTCCTTCGTGTCTACTTGTTTCTCTAAAGTTGGTTTGATAGGGGTTGGAGCTGGTACTTCATGCCAACTTGCAGGTTTACCAAGCGGGTTTTCTATCAAGGATTGAGCTGTTTCAATCATCTTTTGACACATTTCCAACCTCTGTTTTTCTATTTCTGCATATGGATAAGTCATCCATCTTTGCTCTTGGGTTTGGTTGTTTTTGAGTCTAGATTCATAGGCTTTTAAAAGTGCATCTAATTGCTCATTTACTTTTTTTGCCAACACTGATTCTCTTGATCCTGCACTTTTGGGTTCTGCTATTTCCTTGGGTGCTAGGGTTGCCGCTATGTGTGAGCTTAGACTAGCTAGATCCTCTGACCGCTCTAATCTATCCTTTGTGTGTTTTAACTCCTCGGATAGAGCCGTTTGCTCTCGTTCTCTCCTGGCTTTCATACGCGCCTTTCTAGCTTTCCAAGTGCTTCTCTGATTCTTCATTTTTGAACTTGGGGCATCGGTTTTTGTCTCTTCAATTATGGGTTCATTCGTCATTCTTTGAGCTTGGGCTCGTGTCACTGCCAAAATAGGTATTATTGTCTCGTTTTCTGACCCTCCACTGGAAGGCACTGCTTCCAGCATGTTCAAGGTAGTTTTTGCTCCTTTGCTCGGGTTCTTAGGGCAATCAGGAATTAAATGAGTAATTCTACACTCGGTGCAATATGCGTTGACTCTAATGATTTCATCATGAGGACAGTCTCTTAGCCAATGATCTCCACCACACTTGTAGCAGGGTCCCTTAGGTTGTTGAGGTGCTCCTTGAGCTCCTCTTTGTTGGTATGCATGTCTCTGCCCTCCCATGCCTCTGTTGGCTATGAACAACAATATTCGTTCATCCAAGCTATATCTTCCTTCTCCTGTTGCCTGTGCAGCTGTTGGTGGTCCTGCACTTCCTATCATGCTCCATGGTTCTGGCGTTGAGGATTCTTCCGGTGGATAATAGGCAAGATTTGCAGCATATCCCTTGGGATCTTCATAACATGCATGCATAGGTACCAAAGCCTTCTCTTCTGGTTCGGTTACTGTTGGTGTGTATCTTATGCCGACTGATCGTAATCCTGGTAGGGGTGGTTGCTGCCCCAACACTGGTTGTGGTCTTTCTACATCTACAGGTCTTGGTAGGTTGCCTACTTGATACCTAGGCATCAATGGAAGTTGAGGAGATGCTACCTGAGCTTGGGGAGCAATATAAGGACTCTCTCTCATATATCCCTTGTTATAATAACATTCCTCCGTCCCATGGTTTGTCCATTTTTTTTCAATAGCACACCAATTTGGCTGTTTAGCCTGAGGTTTGGCATACAGGTTAATCTTTTTTAGCACTTCCTCTACAAGCTGCTCCTGGCCTACAACTACCTCTCCTTTCGGTGTTGTCTTAGCGGACTTGCTTCCACTTTGTTGTGAGGATGAATCGTCATCAAGATCCTTGAATTCACCCTCTTTGTAGACCGCATAATCGTCTACAAGATAAAGAGCCTCCTTAGTTAACTCGTTTAACGTCATGCTCCTCTTTATATGTAAGTCCTTCTGGAGATCTGCATTCCTTAGTCCTTGAATAAATATAAGCATAAGCCTGGACTGAGTTGGCAGTTCTTCCACAGGGCAGAACTTAACATATCTTTTTAGTCGTAGGGCTGCCTTTTGTACAGATTCCCCGTCTTTCTGTTTGAATTTATGGATTTGTGAGATTGTATTATGAGCTATCCCCCTTTGTGAGAATTCCTCAATAAACTCGTCAAACACCTCCTCCATAGAGTCAAAGTCTTTACGCTCCACAGAGTCAAACCAAGTAGCTCCATCCTCCTCTAGGGTTAGTCCAAACCTTGCAAATTGGGTAGGGAAGTCTAACACCTCTTCAGCTCTAATTACACGCACAAAGGCTGCTACATGATCTCTAGGATCTCTGTTTCCCGTGTATTTCTTGTTTACCCATTTTTGCACTTGAGAAGATCTAATTCTACGATGGTCTACAAATCTCATCATTGGATCTCCTCGTCCCAATCTATATACCTCGTCTCGCCTTTTGTAGTGGGCGGGTTCCTCTCCCAGTGGTGCTCCTAAGCCGTAATTTTTGACGGTTCTTGCAAGAGATGGTTCATCTCCTCGAACTCGTTCTATGGATGGTCTTCCAGGCTCTGTTGACCCTTGAGTTTTTGGCTTACTCTCACCCTGATACCGTGAATAGAGTGGTGGTTCTTGTAAATCCCTTAGCCCTCGTGCGGCTGGATAACCATCTCGATTTCAGTCTTGTTCTAATGTTGCACTCTGTTGAAGCCATGCCTGCAATGATGGCTGGGTTGCTGGTTTGTTTTGGTAGTTGAACGTCTGTTGTCGGGTAGAATGTGAGGTCGCGTCATAATCTTCTGAAAATGGATTTGTCGATTTGCTAGGGGTGTAGGTGACCCTTGGCACTTCTTCGGGGGCATATGTTGATGTTTCTGGAACTGATGCCTTTTCTACCTCCTGTGGGAGAATACGTTTGTATTCTCGCCCGTACTTATCAACAAAAACAATATCCTTCCCCATAGCAATTTCATAAGAGAATAAGTAAAGAAACTTGTCTTTGCTTACCTCGTTCGGGTAGGGTTCTTTGCATTGAAAGTAAGAGACTATTCCCTCACTCTCATGCTTGTAAATCCCCACATTCTCGTTATAAGTTGAGACACTGGTTGTTTTCTTATCATACATAAAAAGAGCTCCAGGTCGATCAATGTTTGGAAGTGGTTCTTAAGTTTCTGAAACCATTTTTTCTTTTGCCACGTTATCTCCATATCTATTGTAATCCTCAGGGTTACTAACTATCAGATGGTGGTTTTCCTTTTAGTCTCGGAATCTATCCCCATCATCATAGACTCGAATTATCTCCAGTCTCTGAGCAGGTCTTTCTTCAATACAAATACACTTGCGTCCTCGACAGTCAGAATAAACTAGGGCTCCCCTCGAGTTTATTCCTTCTAAGAAGATTATAGTGAACTTGGAATCGTTCAAAGGATTTAAGGAGGTGCTTCCTCCTGGCATTGGTCCTTCATAGGAGAAACCTCCTGGCTGTTGACTACCCATCATGAAGAAGGATTTATCAGAGGAAGTGTCAGTATCACTACCCTCCTCAATAACCGGTGCTAGCGGATCTAGCCTTGCCTGAGTTACACTCTCCTCAATGGACACTAAACTACCTTGGTCACCTGCCACCTTTTGGTCTCTAAAAATGTTTCTTCTTGATCTTAAATTCATCAAACTTAGCAATGCAATTTAACACAAATCCAACCACACCTGGTAAAGGATCAATTTCCGCACAACTTCTTGCTTTGCCGCTGAATATACATGTACACAAGCGTTTAATTTCGGCAATCGAATCAAAGCATTTAACCGCTAGAGGTGGTCTTAGTAATGATTGGTATAACTGGAGGGTTAACCGCAAGCACTATTGTATTTTATACACTTCTAATGTTTTGATTTAGGTCTGCTAATCTGGAACTATACTTCCCTCGGATGTTGGTCAATTTACATGAAAAGTCTTAGTTCAGTCTTTGCTCCGTCAAAAGGTCAACCAAGGTCCAAATTCACTTCTGAAAGAAGTTCTAGAACCCTCAAGTCAATTGGAACATCAATGTATGTCCTCAGTCATTTTTCTCTTCCCTAAGCCCCAATAGACATCCTACGCGTAGGATGTTTCCTGCTCTGTTTTGCTTGGTTTTTGCACTATAGATTCTCCTTGATGTGCTGAGTCCACAGCTGTTTTTACTTTTTGATTTGGATACCTAGAAGCTGGTCAATGGATCAAAAATCTGTTCCAGCAGCATGATGTTGGTCTAACCAGTCAAATCAACTCCAATTTGGACCAAAATTGACTAGGAGGCTTGCCTCAGGCTATACAACACCCTACTATGCCTACAGTCAATTTCTGGCTTCAATTTCATGCATTAGACATTCTACACGTAGCATGTATAATTGCTCAAAATGACTTCAAATGCAAAGCACAGACTCCTCTTAAGGTGTTGATCACTTTGGTATGCTCAAATCTGGATTTGGAGTGCCAAATCACACAAAACACATCCTACGCGTAGGATGTCTATTTGGCATGTTTGACCCTAGACTTGAGCCACAGCTTCCCCTTGATGTCAGCAACCCAGTGCTATGCTTAAATTTTAGTTTGGATTTCAAAAGACCCCAATTTTAGTTGTTCAAGCCCTTTTCATTCAAAAATGCTAAAGTCTGCTTAAAACCCAATTTTCTCACCCGATTGAGATGAAACCCTTCTCAGGGACTCAATAAATCATGCAGATCATACTCATGCAGCCATCCTATGGTTTTGGTCTTAAAATAATGCCTTGGCACAATTTGGGTAGGATATCTGGCAATTTCTGTCTATCTGGCCTTATCCTTTCAAGATATGGTCAAATTTCCACTTTCCAGGTGAAAATAGGGTAAAACCTTCCTTTTGAACACACTGGTCAACTCAAAATTTCAAAATTTCCACCAGATCAGCCTGTAGACATCCTATGCGTAGGATGTCTCCTGGCTTAAAATGTAATTTTTTCCTGACAGATATACTCCTGATGCTCTGCAGCTCTGTCGGAAACACTCATAGCAACTTTTGAACTTCACTTCAGCTTTCAACCACTCTTTTGCGTCTTTTACAACCTTGTGATGAACCTAACAGCAAGTATAACATGCATGAAGTGCTCTAGATCATAAATCATGATGTCCTACTTACCCTACTCCTACTCATCATGTGAAATGGTGATAATGGTGTTTTGTTTGCTTCATGGCCTCTACGGACTCTCAAGCTCTCCTTTCACCACTTCTACCACTCCAACTCCTACTTATCAACTCACCTAAGACCTAAAAACTATCTAAGTCTACCTAAGTGGAAGGATCTAGGCCAGTCACACGCTCCCTAGACTCCTCCTAAGACCTAGAGAGTCTCCCACCCTCTGATCCTATCTAAATGTAAAATGAGACTTTGGCAACCCAGAGAATCCCTATCCTCAAGGACTAGTCTCGGTCACCTACGTAGGGTTTTCGTCCCCGGCAGCGGTGCCAATGTTGGCGGATACGCCGCGATGGACGTCAGCACAGCGAGAACTCACCTAACAAGATTTGTCAGCTAAGGACGAAGCTCGACCCACAGGCGTGTGGAAGCAAGGATAGGTTGTCAACCTACACTCGACCGACTCTCGACTAATTCCTACAGAGGTTTCTACCCAATGTCTAAGCTACAGCCTTCAGGAGTGAATAAGAGGAGATTTCCTACAACGCTTCCAAGAGACAAATACCCATCAAATGGTCTTGAAACGCCATAGAACTTGAAGGAGACCCTACTAACACCAATAGGTCGTTCTCCCTAAGGTTCATGAACCAAAATCCCAATCCTAAACACTTGGTGCAAAATCACATAGGATGTCTGGCCGAAATTTGCAAGTTGTCGTTTCCAAAACTAAAGTGCCTAATGTGTAGCTCCACTCAATGCGAACACGTGGATATGTTGAAATGCAGAAACGGATAACATATGCTCATCGAATCACCAGATGAAGCTCGTAGGTCGAGCTCACAAAACCAGACCGTACACTCGCAATGTAGGTATCGGCGCGTAGCTCTCGTCGGGGGCAATACGCTGCACTTCTCTACACTCGATTCCGACCATCGGTGCGCACGTAGCATCAAGATGAAACTTTCACTCTCTCTCTCGTACAGAGTACGCTCACTCACAGACATGACTTTTTAAAAATGACAAAGTTTTTTTCATTAAGGTCAAAAAGTGGTATAAATACCTTACAATCTCAAACCCTAATGTTCCAATTTAACCATCTACTCAATCTGAATGTCAAAAATGGGATACAATCTGGAAGCTTCTGTAAGACCCAATATTTACAATTAAAGGTGAAATGTCGGCTTTTCTCAAAGACTAGTTTTTAAAAAAAATATTCCGCTGAGCTCCGTAGGGTGTGTCCAACTGCTAACATTGTACAAACAAATACAATGCATGATCCACAATGCTCTTAGAAAAAGCACAATCCATGATGCAAAATTTCCTCATGCAAACACAATTCTCATTAAAAAACATAGTAACCAGAGAGAGAGAGAGAGAGAGAGAGAGAGAGAGAGAGAGAGAGAGAGAGAGAGAGAGAGAGAGAGATTTATTATACGTTGTGAAAACGAAGGTCGCACAAAGCCACCCTAGAATTTTATTTCTTCATTGCTCACAGCACGTGGATGGCTTCTTGCTTTGGAGAATGGCATGTAGTAAAGTCACAATCAGTCACCTCTACCCGTAATAGAGGTTCATAAAATGATGATTTCTTGAAGTGGCATTTTCCATTTCTTGAGATTTTCCACATCCCCAATAAATGAAGAGAAAGGAGAAAATTAATCCAAAGAAGTATCTCAAAAAACCACCTAGATATGCCCTAAAAACTGACCACCCTTTCATGCTTTCACCCCCATAGCATGCCTCTATCCATTGTAGCTTGAATATTCCGTAAGAATTGACCACCCTTCATGCATTCACCCCAAAGCATGCCTCTATCTATTGTATCTTGAATATGCAAAATAGATTTTAAACTTATCTTTTGATGTCACTTCATTTTGCCTCTAAGATGGGAAAGAAACTGCAATGACAAGAAGACAATGATTAGAGGAAGGTGGGCATGGAATATGGTAATAGAAAATACAAGTGGGTACGGACAATGAGAATGGTGGGAAACTAAGGCCTACACATACACATAAAGGCAATAGAGTTTGTGCATACCTCAAGGAATGCACCTTCAAGAAACAATTCATATAACGTGCATTCAAAGGGTATTAAAGAAATCCATTCACTTACATGCTTAAGGTAATAAAATGAACCCTTTTTTGTAACACCTTACGAATTTTTCTCTAAAATAAATTAAAAAGCCCCTTCTATTAAAATAATTTTGGGTGGATACATGAATAGGTGGACTTACTACCTGTGTCTCGGACACACTAGCACGCTGGTAGCTACCTCCCAATCTAAACGTGGAGGGAAACTTTTGAGTGAATTTAATAATGATATTTTAAAAAACGTGATAAAGACCACGATCAAAGGTTGTTACGCCTTTTCGTTACTCTCTCTCTCTCTCTCTCTCTCTCTCTCTCTCTCTCTCTCCCCCCCCCCCCCCCCCCCCCCCCCCTCTGTGTTGAAGCTGAAAGCCTCCATAGCTGCTCTCTCTCTCTCTCTCTCTCTCTCTCTCTCTCTCTCTCTCTCTCTCTCTCTCTCTCTACAATTCCCATCTCCATAGCTGAGCACACACTCTCTCTCAAAGTAGCTTGCCTTCCTCGATTACTGCTCTCTCTCTCTCTCTCTCTCTCTCTCTCTCTCTCACACACTCACACACACACACACACACACACACACACATTGCATTCGAATCCCTAGCTGGTGTTTAGGGCTTAGATTTGGACAGGTTACCCACTTTGGCATCCTCTTTCCACCTCTCAAAGACACACAAGATGTGGAAATCATTCCAGTTGAGGATGTTGTGAGTTTAACAAAGTAGCACATGCCTTTGTTGTGACTCAGTCAAGTGCAGCTCATACAAACAGAGTGTGATCAAGGATTATGAAGCAAACAAAAAAGCACGCATATTGAGAATCAAAGAAAGGGAAGCTAGAATTAAACAGGTCGATATTAATGAATTTCAGCACCGCAAAATTACTGCACATGTGATCAAGTTTTTCAAGCAGTGCACAGAGGGTCTTGACAACAAGGCAAAGGAGGAAATCATCAAGAGCATTCTCAAGCATCGAGCATTGAGAGACCTGAAAATTCAATCTACAGGAGGTAAGGTTTCCAATGATGAGCAGAGGGTATTGATTAATGGAATGCACAACACTCTCAAGGTAATCAAGAGACCAAAAATCTCGACAGAGTTGTTTATTAAACGAGTGAGTATCATGATGGTTATGAAATCCACAAGCATAAAACCAAATATAGCAGCTGCATCGAGGCTTCTTGGTATCCATCAAAGGAACTTCTATGCAGCTAGATCTCGATTGAAACATAATCATACAGAACTTCCATTGCATTTGTTTGGGCGACAACCATACACAAATAGTGTAATTACAGAGGAAGTGAAGGCCACAGTGGTAAGCTTCTGGACTCACAATACTCGCGTATCGCCCAACAAAAAGGATGTGTGTCGAAAGCATATTGCACACAAAGTATTCGATAAACACCCAGTGCATCTTCTTGAGCAACCCTAGGTTTGTTTTGACTTCTTGAGTAACTACAAGCTTATTTTCATTGACAATTATGGCACTGGTTTGGTTGTACTTCAGTTGACTGTTGTACAGTTTGCTTATTGTTGCACATTGCTTTAGACCTAGTAACTACCACTGCCAAATAGGTAGCTTACTATACATGACTGGTAGCTACCACTGTGATCCTTATAATTACCACTGTCAGACTTTGGTAGCGTCCATGTTGTCCTCGATAAAGGTAGCTACTAGTCTGATAGGGGTTGCTACCAATCTTCCATGGTGTTCTTGGTAAATTTGTTGGCTACCACGTTCAACCTGCTAATTTACAGTCTCATAGTCATGATAAGGTAGCCACCAGTCTGATAGTGCTTTCTACGAGATTGCCATGGTAGTATTGGTGTACTGGTAGCTATTATTGTCAACTTGGTAGCTATCAGTATCCTAGTGCTAACTGGAGCTATCACTCTGAGAGTAATAGCTTCCAGTCTGCCATGCAATATTGGTGGAAGCTACCAGTCTGCCATGGCAATCTTGGTGGAAGCTACCAGTTTGCCATGGCAATCCTAGTGGATTGGTAGCTATCACTGTCAACATGGTAGCTACCCTTAGGTAGTCTGATAACAATCAGCCTTACAGTGCTACTCATGGTAAAGATAGCCACAAGTCTTAGAGTGCTTCCTACTAATCCTGGTGGAAGCTACCAGTCTGCCATGGCAACCTTGGTGGAAGCTACCAATTTTCCATGACAATCCTAGTGGATTGGTAGCTTTCTTTGTCAACCTGGTAGCTGTCACTGTCAACATGGTAGCTACCACTGTTAACCTGGCAGCTACCCTTAGGTAGTCTGATAACAACCAGGGTTTAGAGTGCTTTCTAGTATTAGACTCAAGCTCTTGTAACTTTTCTCCTTCCACTGATCACAAAAGTATTAGTTACCATTCTTATACTAGCTCCCACTAGATTGATCTCAGTTTTTCATGTCAACAATAAGTTATGATTTTGCCAATAAGTGTACTGAATATCATTATTTAATGCAGGTAGAATTCTTTCTTGCCTTCAAACAGAGTCACCCAGAGGTACAAATTCACCAAAGGACATTTGAAAAGCTGAAACCTTATTTTGTACGCAAGCTTTGAGATCGCTACAGCTGCTGTTGCATCACTCATATTCAAATGTCATTCTTGAGGGATGATGTAAACCATATAAGGTAGATTTCTTATGGTGTGCACAGGAAAGAGTGTTGTTGTCAATGTGATATTTGTGGTGCAGATTTGAAATGTAGTGCTCAGACAAATTAGTGCCCTAGCCTTACAAAGCTTTGGGAGTCAGTTTTATGCTCGAAGGCCCCCGGGTCAATTTTTTTTACACTGAAGTGTTTGATTGGCAAATGCTCTTCGTGTGGGCCTTCAAAGAAGCTACCAATTTGCCCGATTGAAGAGTTAAGTGGTGCACGCATGGTAACAGTTAAGATTTTTGAAGACCTTGAAGTTGGCGAAACAGATTCAGGGAAAAAGAAGAAAAGAAAAGTTCTTTCTCACAAGGAGATGCAGTGCGGGCAGCTTTTCATACTGTTCAAGGATCATCTGGGTAAGTTTATAAAGCACAATTTTGTTTACAAATGGCAGGCCGAGCAGTTTAAAGATTGTCTACGTATCTTCCTTGAAGATGTGGTAGTGTCAGTGGTGGATTTCGTTGAAAATTACACTTTCAAAGAACAGAACGAGATCCAATCGATGCATTGGTTTTCTAGCCAGTTGATAATCTTCGTTCTTCACATTATATATGTGAGGATTGCAGGTAGTGTCCAAAAATACTATCATTTCTATATATCTGATGATAAAAGCCATGATACTCTTTTTGTCCAGCATTGCTTTATGCTCCATTATGGTTGGTTGAAAGAGCTAGGCATATCGCTCAAAGAACATTGGGTCTGGTCAGATGGAGCAGCCTCGCATTTCAAAGCAAAGAGGCTTTTTATTTTGTTGCTCGATATGGAACTCTGACAAGTTTGAAAATGACACATCACTTTTCAAGTTCAGGTCATGGGAAGGGCGAACATGATGGTGCAGGTGCTATTATTAAGAGGCATCTCACTCAAGAGCAGCTAAAGCCAAACTATGTGAAATTACAATGTGCAGCAGATGTGGTGCCATTTTTGAGAGAAACCATGTCCAATGGTGCTACAGCCACGTATTCTTCGCAGGTACGACCAGTTACTCGACTATTTTGGGAGGTCAAAGTAGGTGATGTGGATAGAAGCCAACGTCGGGATTGTAAATCTGTGCCTAATGCACGTGGGTTACATTGTGTCAGCGGCTACTCCTTAACAAATGGAAAACTTCTTAGGTATCGGCAACTCTCATGCTTTTGTAGTGCTTGTTTGCAAGGCAGTTGGACGAGGTGCTCGAACAAATCACACGTTTCTGCATGGAATTATGTTACCCTTGAACCTACAAATGATGTCGAAGATGATGATGATGATATTGAAGAGTTTGCATATGAAGGACACCATGATGCGTTGAGTGATGCACTTCATGTTGGTGACAATTTTGTTGTTATAGCTCCTCATGACAATGAGGAGCTTGTGGATTTCTATGTCTTGAAATGTACAACAGAAAAAACTCAAACTAAAGCTTTGCTAAGAGATGCATGAAGGAATGTTTGCAATGCCATCTCATTTGTTGTCAAAGGAGTTTGGTACGAACAAGCAAAAGAAAATCCCTATGAGTTCAAGCTATCAAATTCTAAGCCTGAAGCCACCTTGCAATCCCGCCTTGTACGAGCTATTAAGTTCCCAATGTAGAAAGTGGGACGTACAAGAAAATTCTTAATTTCCTCAGAAACATATGAGGCTATTTACAATAGCACTCCTTTTGATGTATAGCATTCCTAGTTCTAATCTAAGATGCTTTTGATGGCCCTTTAGCATCTTTCTTTTTTTTCTTTGGGGGAATCTCCGTAATCTCTGTGTTGAGCATCACCCTGTTTTGCAATTGCTTGAATCCTGTCTAAAATGCCAAGCTCATTTTCACTATTGCCCTTTGAGAGAGAGCTTCTGCCACCTAGAGCGAACGGAACTTCCAGCAGCTTCTACAACGCACACGACTACCTGACAGGCTCCAGACATGAGAGGTAGGCTCACCACCTTGAGCTTTTCGCGCATGTTTGTTGTTTTGTCGCGAAAACTAGCGTAGGGTTCACACAGAAAACGAACGGTAGAGACCTACAGGTAGAAGTGACCGGCTAACCCAAAATCAATGAGCTTTCATCGGCAGCGTACCCTAGTATAGGAGACCACTTTTGGATGACCAAAGGCAGTAGAAAACCATCGGGAAAAACCCTAATTCATGTCAAAAGCCTTCCCCTAAAAAAGGAGATGAGGGCACCTCCATATGAGACTCACACATGCAACCGGCCATTCAAGGGTTTGATGCCCCTGATCGGACAGCCAACCGATGACGGATCTGGCACATGCACAGCAAGCGGTTGCTCAATGATTGTGTTGACAGAGGATAAGGTCAGCTTTTGCACGCCTGCAGCAGCAAGTGTTAGCAATCTTTTGCAGGCTCGTGCTTCTCTCCCGCCTTTGCAATCGGCACTGTTATAGCTGAACGTCGTGAGGGGGGGGGGGGGGGGGGGGGGGGTCATCACGTTGGGGGCGATAAGGAGCCGTTCAGAATAAGCGCAGGGGCATGCAAACATGGCAGCATTTTTCGAACGTTCGAGGCTGCATGTGCGAGTCCTAAGAGACAATGGACAGGTGACTCTGGTAAATGTTGAATACATCTGATGCATGAATGATCATGACCACTAGAACCAACCCAAGTGCCCACCAGTACTCCCGCATGTACATTAAGCCATAAGAAATAAGTCATCTCCACAACAAACATAGAAAAATTAATCAAGTGTAGCTAAGTAGCTGCAAGGGTAGCTACTATGCAGACTGGTAGCTTCCCTTAACATTTCCTGGTATCGGAAGCTGTGTTAAGTACTTGTAATTGTGCAACAATGGAGGTGTAGTGATGAACAATGCAAAAACGTAAACAAGTGTATAAGTTAACAAAAGCTACTTTACTACATTGAGCATTGGAAGCTGCTTTACTACATTGTGTCACCATTACAAGTGAGAAAAATACTCCATAAGTCAGTAAATGGTTGATATTTTACATCGCTTATCATGGTTACATGTCAAGATAATATATCTAGCCGTAATACTCTAGATGCCACTGCTTTGAGATCCTAATGCTCAGGTTATCGGTCGGTCTCGGCAGTGCACAATCCTCGGCATACTTGAGGCGATCTTCCGCACAAAGCCAAGCCGTGAGCCAAGATCTTACAGTTGTTGTAAGATATCCTTGAATCTCAGTGGGATCTGATTTTCCATATTCTTCACAATGCAGAAAGCCTGGAGGATTCCACAGCTGCTTGTACTGTGTGTCATCCACTAGAATTGTGGACGTAGCAATGTACTGACCTCTTTTCTCCCAGAAGTCACTTAACTTCTTGTAAAATACAGTCTTTCCACCAGTTATCTAGCATCTCTTACACAATCCTGTTGTGCAAGAATTTCCTTGAATTGGGGAAATTGATCAGGAAAGCAGGCACTCAATAGGTTTTCTGCTTTAGTCTTCATGCAGCAGGTCCACACAAATGCATCAAAGTGCACAAGGCACCAGTCCAAGAATGCAGGTGCATCCCTTTTATACCCAGCAGACACCCTTGCTATGTCTACAATTTCTAGATCATTCCAGTAGGCAACACCACCTGCACCTCCTGCACCCTCCCTTTGCCGAGACACCGTCCCATCATCGTGCCTTACATATTCTATACCACTTGCACCAACTGCACCAGCTACACAACTTGCATCACCACTTGCATCCACAGATGCATCACCATCTTCCTGAGGTGGTTCAGACTTTTCATTGGTAATCTTCGTGTCCTCACCTGCACCAACTGCCCCACCTGCACAACTTGCTTCACCACTTGCATCCACAGATGCATCACCATCTTCCCAAGGTGATTCAGACTTTTCAATGATAATGTCTGTGTCTTCACCTGCACCACCTGCATCCACAGATGCATCACCATCTTCCCGTGGTGGTTCAGACTTATCAATTGTAATCTCCGTGTCATCACCTGCACCACCTGCACCAACTGCACAACTTGCATCACCACCTGCATCCACAGATGCATCACCATTTTCCCTTCCTGGTTCAGACTTTTTCATGATAATCTCCATGTCCTCACTTGTACTGAGGACAAAAAACTCCATGTTTTAATCCTCTTGGTCATCAATGCTGCTAGCACATGGGACTTGGCTCTCAACTCTAAATGAACCATCTACATCAGGAGGGTCTTTCATAGTAGACTGTGCTATCATACTTATTATGTGATCAAGATTGTCAATGTTGCTAGAGGCAGCATCTAAACATAAAAACAATAACGAGATAAACAACAATGATGGACAGGACAAAAAAATTTGATTTTGGCTTTCTTAATTCATAGGAAATGGAGAATTGTTACAAAGCCAAAGACGGCGACGGGATTTAGGAAAAGAGCCAAAAATGGGGATAGGCTACAAAGCAAAAATATCAAGACTATGTTTGAAGTCTTTTTCTAACTCTGGTTGTTGTAGCACCTTTTCTTCCAGATTCCATGTTACTATTTTCTCCAGTCTCTATGGCTAATTGGTCCTTTGATGTCTTTGTTTGCCCTTCTGCATCCTCTGTAGGCTTTTTGGCAGCTCCATCTGCAAGAGAGAAGAAACAATCAACAAGAATGAACCTTAAACAATATTATCTATTATCAACCTTTAGGAAAAAACAAAACCAGAAATAACACCTGTCATCTTTCTCTTTCTTTCCCTTTGCATCATTTGTATGGTCTGCAGGATAGAGGGATTGGTGTCTCTGGCTGACACTTCATTGTCCTTCATTGATGAAGGAGCATTTTCTGCTTGATCTCCATTCTCAGGACTATACTTCTCTAACACACCTTCCTTCTCAACTGTAGTCTTTGGCTCAGCCTCTGCAGTCATGAAAAGTATTAAGGAATTAAGAACTTGTTGTTTCAAGTTACATGTAGCTACAGCATGACAGTGGAAGCTACCAAACAAGCACTGATAGCTACCAACACTATCCTGGTAGCTACCAATGCCATCCTGGTAGCTGGCTGACTGAGAGCTATAGGGGCCACCAATGCTATCCTAGTAGTAGTTAACAGAATAAAATCTTGGCAACAACCTTTATCTAAAACATCTTCCTTCTCAGCATGTACCAACACCTTGAATTGTGTTCTTCACAATAAGAAATTAAGAACAAGTTTTCAAGTTACATGCAGGGTCAACATGACAATAGAAGCTACCAAGCAAGCACTAATAAGCTACCGGTACTACCAAATGCTATCCTAGTAGCTACCTTGCCCCCTGCCATCATGGTAGCTACAGATGCTATCATGGTAGCTACCAATGTTATCCTGGTAGCTACCTTGTCACTTGTAGGACTTCCTTGGCAGAATGGTAGCTCATGGCAAAATGGCAACTATCAATGCAATCCTGGTAGCCACCTTGTCACTTGCAGAACTTCCTTAGCAGAATGGCAGCTCATGGCAGAATGGCAGCTACCAATGAAATCCTGGTAGCCACCTTGTCAATTGTAGGACTTCCTTGGCAGAATGGCAGCTCATGGTAGAATGGTAGCTACCACTATTATATTGGTAGCTACCACGGTTGACAGTGAGAACTTCCTTGTCACCAGCAAGAGTTCCATGGTAAAACA
Source organism: Adiantum capillus-veneris (assembly GCF_014529385.1). Lineage (NCBI taxonomy): Eukaryota > Viridiplantae > Streptophyta > Polypodiopsida > Polypodiales > Pteridaceae > Adiantum > Adiantum capillus-veneris. The sequence continues at coordinate 3,127,243 of NC_140956.1, forward strand.
GTAGCTAATGGAATAATGGTAGCTACCTTGCCACCAGCAAAACTCCCATGGGAGAATAGTATCTCATGGAAGAATGGTAGCCATAGCCATACTGGTAGCTAGCTGTACCAGGATTAGCATGACATCTGCCACTACGAGAGTGGTAGCTACTAGTATTGTACTAGTAGCTACCAGTCTTGTATTAGTAGGTACAATTAGCAGGGTTCCCTTGATAACAGAAACACAAAAAAACAGATAAATTTAAGATCAATGCTACAAAATGCAGCAGGGTGTATACCATGGTCCATGCTTAAGGGCACTGATGAGGGTTTGGTGTCTGATTTCACTCCTTGGAAATTGGCATTCGTACTGCCGAGGATCACCAAAGACCGCATGGTATGCGAACAACCTGCCGACATTATTTTTAAGCTGCTCCACCTTCATTGCATCCACAGCATCGACGCTACCTTCTGCCTTTAGTAATGCAGCCTCTGCATCTTTCAACTGGCCTTTGAGCTTTTCCACTAGGAGGTTGGCACCTTCATTTCGGTGCACATCAGCCTGAAGCAATTCCAGCTTCATGAAAGCTTCATTATACTCTGACAATGCAAAAGAATGCTTGCTTACAACCATGTTGTAAACAATATCTAACTCTGTAAGAGACGGTGGACCAAATAAATTCTTTTTCTGCACATCATCAACTGTATCGATCGGAGTTTCCTGGGGTGCCTCCAAATGATCTGGAGTCCTTGTCATTCTTCGTGAACTGTTAGGGGTAGAGGAGGAATGGAAAGTTGCCCATCACTGCTTCTTTGCATGTAATTTGCCTAGATCCATATTTATGACAATACTTTTTGAAAACAAGGCCCAGTCAACCTGTCCCTTCAACTGCTCATATAGAAAGCCTCTAGCAAATCCTTAGTCACCTCCATACCATAATTGCCAGGAGTTTCTTGATACACGGATGTGAACAATACATAAAACCTGTTCCAGAGCTCTGGCTTCACATCTCTACATTTTACTTTGTTGCCCCTCTTCGCCACCTCCTTAAAGCATTTCAACCAATCTTTGTTGGTGAAATCTGCCTCAGTCAGCAATCGAGTATCCACTCCAGAGTTGGGGAGGTCGTATACTTCATGTGCTTGACGCTTTGTCATGCAAAAAACTATCTTCCTTTCAAATGGCACATATGGAGTGCACCAACGGACTTTGCCCTGTAAAATACAGGGAAAAACATAGAACCATAGTTGTTTCCATACGGCAAACACATATGTGTATGGAAGTATGATTGGAGTATGGTTCAACACTTAAGCTTGAAACATACACAGCCATAACTTTATCGAAAACTTAGATAACTTATGCATGGTGAGCATTTATAATATCACAATTTTACAGAAGTTTTCACATTAAACATCAATTGTTTCATTGAGCAGGAGCAGAAGTAGGCTGGGCATGTGCATGAATAGGTGGTACAACTACCTGTGTCCCAGACAGATAGCTCCATGTAACTACCACCTTGGTATTTCTTTGCTAAATGAACTTTTTGATTGGTAGTTGGCTAACATAATGCTACCAATTTGTTATGTTTTTTGCAGAATGTTGAATGCTACAATCTTGATGATTAAATAATTGTTGCAGGTGGTAGCTACCACACTGATAGAGTATCACTGATTAATGCTTCTTCATAGCACTATGATTTGCAATTCATACGAGTACGGTCCCAACTATGCACAAAACATGAATGCATGTGCAGTCAGCCAATTGAAGTTCAGTCAAAAAATGCAATGTGCACAAATATATTTTCTTGAATGCATGCATGCATGCATGCCTCTACACAGGTTTTCAATGCAAGCTTGAATGCATGCATGCATGCCTCTACACGGGTTTTCAATGCAAGCTTGAATGCATGCACATTAGCTTATGGAGCTTGAATGCATCTACAAACATCTAGCCTCTAACTTAGGTTTGCTTCAAAGAAAACCTAAGTTAAGAGCAAGCTTAAGAGAGCTTACATGGACCTTGGAAACAAGTTACAACAATAAACATCTAGCCTCTAACTTAGGTTTGCTTCAAAGCAAGCTTAAGAGAGCTTACATGGACCTTGGAAACAAGTTACAACAATAAATTGTGCAGAGACAGCCAGTAAAACTAAGATGCAGTAGTATCTCAGTGTTGGGGGTTACAACATCTGCATTTTTGAATGTTTCTTTGCTATAGGAGTGCAAGGCTTTCGTGAAGGAGTCAAGACCTTCTTCTTCCTCTTTCCAGCAGGAGAGTCCAAGGGTGGATCAAGCGAGGGAGAAGAATGACGGGCCCTCTTCCGCCTCCCAGTAATTGTGGGATTTTGCTTCAACTGCAGGAGCTGCTTGGCCACCTGAGTTGCCCCCCCTCTGCAACCGTCGACGAGCAGGAGGCGTCATGATTGTGGAGTAAGGTGGCCCCCCCGCACTACTTTCACACACACAGTTGAAACTGAAAAGATAATTTTTAAAGTTTTAAAATCCAGCTCGCTGCTCAAGCCTTTTGATGAACAATTTTCAAATAAAACCTTATTAAAGATTCTCAATGTTTACTCACCTAGCTACCAACCAGCCCACCCCCTTGCTACCACCCCCAAAAATGGGTAGCTAGTGTACCACCTATTCATGCATCCACCCTTCTATTAAAATTTTAGAATTTTGGCAATTAAGAAACCCATTCATTTGAACTCACGTGGTAGCTTACATGTTTAAGAGATGGACCCCCTGAGGTACATACACACAAAGAGGAGGGTACTATGAGCTTAAGAAAACTTGAATATTCCAACAAGATTGAAAGGTTGAAAGTTCCATAAGTTTGATAGAAAATATTTTTTTGTGAATGAGAGTTTTTATTGTGTCTTGTTTTCATTTTTTTAGGAAGTTTTAGGTGAGTAAGATCTCTCTCTCTCTCTCTCTCTCTCTCTCTCTCGTGTGCGTATGCGTGTGTGTGTGTGTGTTAAAACTACTGTCACCGCACCGCCGCTTGAATTTTTTCAATTCCTCCTTCGATTACAATACTATTAGAAGCAAGCAAGTTGCTCACTTCATCACTACGTATTGCACAAGGCTTACGGATCAGGAGATGAAGTGAATGCATAGGAAAAGCTTGGAAGAAAAATAACTAGAGGCAACCAAAGAGGAAGACCAAATCTCTCTACAACCTTCAATCAAGCAAACAACACAGGAGCTTCAAAGACCATAACATTGCTTAGAATAGGAAGCCTTGCCAGCAAATGCCAATAAGCAAATTGCTTATACCCACATCTTGCACATCATAAATTTTTTCCATGCATTGAGTGTGTATGCATAATAGGGATACATTATAAGGCCCTCATTCGCAAAATTTTTAATTGCCCAAGCACAACACATACCCTTGGCGATACCTTGTTGTCTAGAAGGACTCCAAATAGGAAGGAGGGGGGGGGGGGGGGGTGTTAATTTTATATGAGGACTTAATATTATTAATATTAGAGGGCAATGTTTTGTGAGTTGCATTTAATTTTCGCGTTTGATTTTCATTGTTTTGACAAATCAGAGTATATGTACTCATAATAGCATTACAAGAGGAGTACGCGGACAAAACCCATACATGAGCCCCTAGAATTTTGTTAGAATGGTTTTTCTTTTTTTTTTAGCTCATTTTTTATTTTATTTAGTTATTTTTTGAGATTTTCTTTAATAAAAAAAAGGAAAAAAAACCATATTCCAGATGAAGAAAAGATTGAGCAGTACAAACAGAAGAAGGTACAGGGAAATGGCGAAACTTCATGAGGTATGTCTCAAAAGCCATATGCACAAGGCTATAATGTCAGAGGTAAGAAAAGAATGCTGATCATTCTTCAACAACAATATGAGGACAAAAATGATTGAGAATGGTCATAAACCTTTGGGATGTCCTACAAGGACAAATAAAGTTGGTAATCGACCAAATGAAAGCACCCATCAAGTGTAAAGTTGCCTATCAGACACTTCAAACGACTACAAAGCCGTAAACATAAAGTAGATTTTAATACTGTAAATCTTATATCTTATATGTGCCTTAATAAAGACTAACAAACAAAAGGGACTAACAATTTATTCATCTATCAAAATACATGCCTGCAGGCGCAACCAGGGGTCAAGCCAAATTCTGGTCATCATCATTGGTTCTACATGAGTTTGGTAGCCAAAAGGTACCAAGATGCCCAACAGTCATTTTCGAGACTGAAATCCAAAAAGTTAGCTTATAAAGCCAAACACAAGTCCAAATCAAGCCAAACTTTTTTAGTAGGCTATGGATAGAGAATACAAGCTACACGTGAAGGAAAATTGGAAAAAAGGATAGAAGTCTAGCCCTTAGACAAAGATGCAATTTTTCAAATCTAAAGCCATGATAGCCATCTACATACCATGTACATCATGTATATGAGTTTTGGGAACAACCAGACAATGATAGCTCATAGATGGTCATCTATCACGGATAAGGACCTTTTGCAAAAAGTCACTAACTTTGGGAGTTAATTGGGGTTTCACAGTCTTTATTTAAGTCATGTATCCAGTCTTATAACCTTAAGTCATTCCTAAGGACAATCACTGGACATCAAAAGAGAATCCAATAAGGAATTTATAGAGGCATCCAAAAGACAATGTGCAAGCAGTGGAGTAAACAAAAGCAAAAACGATGACAAAAACCGCACCAGAATTAACAATCAGGTCATGTCAAAGACGACATGACTTCGGAGGGGGGGAGTGTTGACCCACAGGTCAACATTACAGCATCACTCAAATTTTGTACAAAAGTCTTATTTTTTGAGAGGTATGAAATGATACAGATTATGGTTAAAAACATCATTTGTAATGAGTAGTTGTTCTAGTTGCAGAAGTTGGGGTGTGATGGCACTTCGAGAATGTAAATACAAATCCATTTGACCCTTTGAACTCTATTTTTGGTTTAACCTATGGTAGACATAGTATATAAGGTACCTAGGTCATTTTGTAAGAAAGAACTTGATCATAATAACAGTTTTGAGTAGCGGTTGACTGTGTGTGAGAGAGAAAAAGAGAGTGTCAACTTCATCCTGATGCTACTTCATTCTCACTCATCGCATTGGAGATTCGACTACACCATTGTGATAGGCTTGGAGATACCTAGGCAACAATGCCAAGCATACCACACAAAAAAAAGCATGCATTGGTACATGTAAAGTTGGTCGATGCCAAGAGTGGTTTTGGAGGGTGATATGGCTACACGTAGGTGCATGGCAAGGTGCAAAAGAAGGTATAAAGGCCTTGGGCAGGCAAGTGGCAGTGGGGACGTATGCATGATGCAATTGTTTAGGCCAAGAAGTACCTAAAAAGTGTCAGTTGGGATGGAGAGTCAAAGTATCCGAAGTGTTGGGAGAGTGCCCTGGAATGTACTGTTCAAGATGCTCCAGAAGTTGGTTAAGATGGCTCATCAAACGGAGCCACCGTGTGAAAGGTAGAGGTCTCCAAAGTTGGAAGGTTTTGCAGAACCCTGACGGACAGGGCAAGTATGGACGGGTGGCTAGAGATGGGTTAGCATATGGGATTTGAATGCTCAAGTTGTGGGGCATGTCGGTCTCCACGAATCATCAATCAGAGCTCCAGGGGGAAAGTTATGTCCTGTGGAAGCTTTGTCGGGGATCGAGTGTGTGCCCACTTGAAAACATCAAAAAAAGTGAGCTTAGACCAGATTTTAGAGGGTAACCCATGTTACGTGAAGTGACAGGAATTAACAGCTCAACAATTGGAGCTATGGTGATTGAGGTATCTATGTTGGAAGTTTGGTCGTAGTTGCCTGTTGAGGAGTCCCATATGTTTTTTCTCAGTTTTTAGTAGCCCTAATTGATGGCCCCGATGAAGTCCAAATGCGGAAGGGGCTGTGTAGGTCAAATCAAGGAATGGGGTCTACCAGTGGGATAACTACGGTAGGAGCAAACCGAGTTTTTTTCCACTTTTGTGACTTGCTATTCAAGGGTGTGAAGTGGCCGGAATGCGGCAAAGTTCTCAAGGTTTGAAGTTGACAAGGGTATAGATCGAGGAGATGGATGTTTGCCAAACCCGAGCACATAGAGCACCAACAACATGGGATACATGGGTTAGAAAACTTCTTGGTTATAAATTGCAAAGGAAAAAAGTTGGCTGGAGGCTGGAGGCTTTCGGAAACAAAAATTGATCATAGAATTCATTCACTTAATTGGAGATGACAAAAGAAGGGAAAGGGGGGGGGGGGGGGGTGTTCAAAGCAAGCATCAACACCACCACATGGGGGAAGCCTTTTTTAGAAAGTGATTGTGAAGAAAAAAGCGGAGTTTTTTCTTCTTTTTTTTTTGGGGGGGGGGGGGGGGGGGGGGGTTCTCAGATGTCGAAGAGGGGTCTTTTTTTGAGAAGGCCAAAAGAAGAGTTTTTTCCTGGAAGACCATTATCACGAAGGGTGATCATATACAGCTGGAAGCATTGCAAAGCTTATGGTGCAGCAGGGAGCGAAAGAGGGCTCGCCCACATGTCTTTTTGCAAAGTAAAGCTTGGATGGTGTACTGTTTGTCCCAACCGTGTTTTGGTGCTAGTGCCCGTGTAGAGAAGTCTTTTTGAGGAAATAGGGCCCACATTACCCCGTGTTGGTGTTGATTCTCCCCTTCCCCCCTTCTCTTTCTCCTACTCTCGTCTTGTGCCCGCAGTGTTGGCTTGTGGAAGTGTGTGCCCACTCAAATGAGTGGCTCTTTTGTGCAAAGAGAGTGAATCAGAGAATGGGTGTGTAGTGAGAGGTTAGAGATTGATACCGGTGGAATATTAGTGCAGTGTGGTGTTCTGTCAATGCGTGTGTGTGTCATGTTGTGTGCAAATGGCGGTTTGCTGGTGTGACTGAGTTGTTCGAAGGTGTTTTTCAAGTGGATTGGGCTGTTGTGCATATCCTGGGCTATAGAGAGGCAATTTGTTTCTGTGTCGGGTGTGTTCCCCCTTTCCTCCTCTCTAGCATGTTAACGCATCTATGAGCTATCTGTGGTCATAATAAGAGCTACTGAGGACCATGCTGATTGCTCTCGACTAAGTGTAAAGAAGAAATTTTTGGCTTGGTTGACATGGAATCTTGAAGCTATGGGCCAATTTTGATAGGTGATGAGAGTCCAGACAAGTGGATTATAGATTTTGAGTTGTATATGATGTTGTCACTGTGTATGCGAAACAAGGACAGCAAGATGCAGACATTTCCTTTGGTGATGCACAGTAAAGCAAAGGTATGGTATGAAGCTTTGGAAGGTGAGGCGAGACATGCTTAGCCGGCTCTAGGACACGCTTCCTACAAGAGATCGTAAAGAGGCATCCCAAGTCAAGATGGATATGAAACTGAAGGCGCACAAATAGGATGTAACTGAATAGTTTAGTGTGTTTTTTAATCGCTTTGAAGTGTGTTGGGCAGAGTTAGCGATCGGCATGCAATTGGCTAATAACGATGACTTCAAGCTGGATAAATTCATTGCGTGCCTACATCTTAAAGTGAGGGAAAAAGTGGATTTTGAGAGCCCAGAAAATTACAATGGTGCAGTGGCCATTTCAAAGTGAAAAAGCGGAAAAATAAAAAACAAGATCGAGTAGGGCGTATCGGGCTATGAAGCGGTAATCCCTACCTAGCCCCAAGATCCAAGAGATGATGTTCATGACAAGAACCATAGGAATCGAGGTGTAGCCATTGTGCCACAAAATTGGGCGCGAACCGTGCAAGGTTTGTATGAGAAAATGCTAAAATTGTGACTAAGCGGGATGGATAGATGTCAACCAAGAGGAGCAAGGGGTAGGGCAAGGCCATTGCCTAAGAAGTATTACAATTGCAATGAATGACATTGTGCGCTAGATTTTCCTCATCCACCAAGAGAAAGAGGCGGTATCTATCTGTTGTTTGGTAGAGGTAGAGTCCAAGCACAACTCAGTGGCCCGAGAGGACAAGTAGTCAAGAACTAGGTGGAACTAGGTCATTAAAAACATCATTATGATTCTTGTTCCTCTTAGATGTAGTCCATGGTAGCCTGGATAGTTTTGGGGAAGAGATAATACTTTCATAATATCCACTAGGATGGATTTAGAAAAAACATATTAACTCCATTAGAAAGAATTGCATTCCAATCCTCCATAAGCATGGTCTGTTTTTGGGAGAAAAAAGGTTTGATAACAAATTCGATTACAATTGCGACTCTCCAAAGACGTGGTAGCAAATCAATTCCAGCTTGCACTTTAGATATTTCTGATTTGTTTGTAACCACAAATGGACTTATGTTACATGAACAATCGAAACATTGTCTCTGCTTGGGATTTTGTTCGCTCGAAAAAACTTGCTCGGGATATAGTAAGACTCGAAGTTGAGAGCCTACTCTTGCCTATGGAATGCAAATCTAACCAAGAGCCACGCTTCAATGCTTAAGCTTGCCATCTTCTTCATCTTCATTACTATGCTATTATGCTATGCTAAGCGAGAAGAGTAATGATAAGTGAGGAACTATTTCTTTCTCCTATGTATGATTCTTCTCTCTTCCCTACCCTCATTCCCTGCTAGCTCTCTCCACCTTCGAAGGTGTTTGAAGCCTTAGGACTGAGGCTTGGGATAGTTAATGCTTAATCAAACACTTTAGTTCATTGTTGTAGAGGATATTATGTTGTGGACGTTTGGAGACTCTCTCTCTCTCTCTCTCTCTCTCTCTCTCTCTCTCTCTCTCTCTCTTTGTTTTGTTTTAGGAGTCAGGTAAGGCAATCCTGGTCGTTCCCCTCATACACCAAAGAAGTGCACGAGAAGAACGACCAAGACTATGCACCCAAGCTCCTAGGGCAATCTCTCTCTCTCTCTCTCTCTCTCTCTCTCTCTCTCTCTCTCTCTCTCGCGGGGGTGTGTGTGCGCGCTCTAATAATTAGCGAAAAATGGTATAACCTTTCTATCACCCAAGTGTGGTAGATTGGTTATGCCATTTCCCTCTTGAATAACAGGCCTTGAGTTCAACTCTCCTCGTCGGCTAGATCTTTAAGGTCTCTTGGGATAGTTTCCTACGACATCAAAACTCTCTCGTCTTCTTCTTCTTCTTCTCTCTCTCTCTCTCTCTCTCTCTCTCTCTCTCACACACACACACACACAGCTCACCAATGTTCGAACCCCTTTCTATAGAGGTTCCAAGAGGAGATTTTGAAATTTAACAATTTTTTTCCAATTTTACACTATCTTCCTCAAAATCTAGGCCGGATTTTTTCTGTTTCCTCTTCGATTCAACCGGATTTCAAAGCTCGTTCAATACTCAGCCCATTGCATCTTCTGGATCCTCGACTTTTTTCCTTGAAAGAAGCTAGCAATAGTTCCTGCCGCCCCCTTGAGCTTGTTTTCAAGTTGTAGAGCAGCCAGTGCTTGAACTCCTTGCTTGCCAGAGATAGCGCCAATGTCGCCAGAAAACCTAGAGACATTGTGTCTGCTTCCAGAGTCTCTGGGAAGATCCAAACGGGGGCTAATTTCTTTTTCACAGGTCATGATGTTGTGATAATCTCCAGGAAGTGACCTGTTTAGACTACACAATGCCAATTGATGCACCTCCATCCTTAAAATGTTGTCTTTCTGGTTGCATCCACATGCGCTCGGACGTCCCTCCGGGCCATGGATAATGTTCCTGACAGAAACAAATCAATTCTGTTTACTCAAAGCCAGTTCAACAAGTGAGTGCGTAAGCAAGCATTCAATTCAACTTGGTTCTCTATTCATGTGATAGAGGTGTGGCTATCCCTGGCACTTTCGTCTATTATTAACTGAACCTGTTACATGGGTAGGGGACTTTCATGGCAACGACAATGGTTCAATTAAGAGTCTCTCAGCTTACCGGCTCACTTCATGGGCCTCGTCACATAATTCATGTGTGCAAGAATTGAGTGACATTCTGTTGAGCTCCACAACCTCTTTGACCTCTTCGCACGTCCACGTCCAATCATGCGCATGCAATCGATGGGTCCTGGCTGTGGGTATGACTGGCAGAGCTGCTTTAGGGTTCTGAAGCACTGCCTCCTTGCAGCACATCTGGACTGCGGTAGAGGAGGGCAGAAAAATGTCTACATCATCACATATCCAAGCTTTGTCCAGCTGCTCCTCCGATTCCAAAACCTTTGCTTCAACCAAATTTTTCCTGGTAGATAAACATTTTGTGGAGTTTGTCTCGCAATTCTCCTGTAGTTCCTTTAGAGTGGAGGCACCAGAAGGTTGTGGTATGGTGAAGAGATGTTCCAGGCCATCGTATGATTGTGGCCTATCACAACAATCCTCAATTGACAAAGTCATCTTGGGATCGCTTTGCGCTGGAAATGTGAGAAACCCTTGTTCAAAATCATGTTGAGGATTGAAGCTGAATTCAACAGCCACAGGACACCCTAACGCCGTTTCAAACAGGTCTGAGATATTCCTCCAAAATCTCTCACACCGTGTTTTATGTTCAGGATGGACAAACTCCAGATGGACTCTAGCACTCACTTCAAACCATACACACTGAGTCAGAATACTGAGACGAGCAACATTTTATTAGCACTAGGAACACAGGAACTCACGTGCATACCGTCATGAATGGAAATGGAAACAAGTTTCCCATGCCCATGTAAAGATTGACGTAGACGAAAGGGCCGACAATTCTGCACCACTGTGGACCAGATATCGGCCAGCTTGCTTGCACTCAACTCATGCTCTTTCCTGGGTTTCCCTAAAGAGAGATTGCAGGAAACTGCACCCAGAGTTTTGAGTTTTCTGTCCTTGGCTGGGTCTTTCTCAACAATGTGAACATTCAACTCAGCAACAGAGACCAAATCGTCTTGCTCGTCTGCCAGCAGTGCCTTCAGGATCGGGGTATCAGAGTTTCTTGATGAGCCATATATCTCAAAATCACCTGCCTGAAAACTTCGCGTTGGTGATAAGAACTCGGTGCCTATTCTTCCTAGCTTGCTGTCAATTATCGTCATGGGGCTAACTGCAACACTCGTGTCAGCACCTGGCGCACAGAGCATGCATGATTGATCTGGACCAAGCTGCAAAAGTGTGGCTGTTAACCAAGTCATTCTGTCATTTGTCGACTGCCGGAGTTGCTTCTCTCCCTCTGAAAGTATCATAACTGCCTTGCGAAGTCTCTCCAGCTTGTTCTTTGAAACTGTAACAAGATTATTTCATTTACTGTCCTACAAGTGTCAACTGTCTTCACAAGGTAGTTTATTACTTACGAGTTCGCCTTCGAAAGAAGCCCTCTCTTTGTTCTTCTGTAAATCGATAGCTTCCTGCAAGTACATCAATGATCAAGGTAGCCATCTGGCACATTAAAGAGAGCGGTTGCACTCCTGCATCCACCAGTTCCCTTGCCTTGCTTACTGTGTTAAACGTGTCTCCCCGCAGTGCTGAATCTAGCAAACGCAGCATTTGGCCCTCAGAGGCAGAACCAACCTGCACTAGATTCACATAACATGAGTAATTGAAAAGGAGAAGGATATGTTTAGAAAACTGTCACGGCCATGGCATCAGACTAAACTAACACTTACAAAAGCAAGCACTTGCTGGAAAAAACATGTCTTTTCTAGAAATGATCAGCTTCTATAATTGCAGTGGCTGGTTACACGCTGCCCCAGACAGGGACGATGCTTGTTTGCTGCCAAACACTTTACCTTTACACCTATCTTGGCCAAAAAGGAAAGTCTGGCGATCTCTGGTGAACATAGACACAATGGATAATGGTCAGCAAAATGGGCTAAGTCAGTGCAGGCTAACAGATAGCCGGGTCAGTAATAGCGCAACCTCTGGGTGTCGATTCCACAATTGCAGGCAAGCACTGTAACAGACTTGGACACTCCAAGTCAAAAATCTACCGCGACAGCACAAAATAACCACTTCAAAACAGTTCACAGTTCACAATTTATTCGACACTGACCCGGCGGAGTTCCGTGCCTAGAGATATTGGCCCCAAAGACTGGTGCCTCTTTCGGTATTTCTTTTTGTATTAATCTGAGTTCAAAGTACAAGAGTGCGGGCAGGCGTTCACACTCAAGACTCTGCATCCAGATGCTCTGAGTTGTGAGTGGCCTACCCACTTATTTAAAGAGTACAAGGGATGCCAAAAGCAGAGCCCCAAAAGCTTCTTTTAAAAGCGGAAAACTTAAAAGTTTTCATAAATAAAGCAGAAGGAATCTCTCCCTCTCAAGCTCTTATGCTTTAATAACATAAAGCAGCCTTCCAAGCTAAGCCAAGGCCACTGTCACACATGACCACTGATCATTTGTAAGATGGCATGGTGTGTCCAGGCCGTCTCTGTACAGAGAGGCCGAGAGAGTGAATGGCCTCTGTGCTGCTTGTCACACAAGGCAGCACATGAGTTGCAAGTTATAAGCCCATCCTCAAATCAGCATGCATTTCGATTGGGCGAGGGGGAGGGCTTTACCCCTCCGACGGGAGACTGGAGAAGGTGGCTATGAGCTGGAGGGATACATCAGCTCCTTTTCGACATGTCGGCGGTCCTGTTTGACAGCACCTGTGCAGGGAAATTACAATCTCTCCCTAAGACGCATCCTATAGATCTCGAGATCTCTTCTAATTGTAATAAGGTACAGAATGGTGAGAATGTTTACCCTTACAGAAATTATATAAGGGATGGCTACCTTTACAGTCACCAAGCATCTTTGTGGAAGCACCACTAAGACAAAAGATTATGGATAAAACGCATGCTTCTCTTTATGCAGGTCACCAAGGTATTTTGTCTACAACTGAAGCTCGAGAACGTCACTTCTTTTGAGAGAAAAACATTGTTGCATCTCCTCCAAGCAACAGACAGGTTTAGGGAGAGACAGAGCCACATATGCCCATGTATGACTGCTGAGTGCTCTCCTAGGCCTGCACCAACTGTGGGATGCTCTACCTCTGCATGGATCAGCTCTGGATAGCTGCCCTACGGAAAAAACGCTACGGAAATGACCATCGCCCATCATGAGGGCTGCTCCTGAGAAAGTGTCTCCAGCCTACCTTTACCATCACCAAGCATCTTTGTGGAAGCACCACGGAGACAGAAGATTATGAATGAAATGCATACTTCTCATTACGTGAGGTCCAAAGGTATTTTGTCTACAATTAAAGCTCTAGAATGTCAGATCTTTTGAGAGCAAAACATTGTTGCATCTCTTTCTAGCACCAAGATAAATTTAGGGAGAGAAATGTAATGAAATGAAATGTTATATTAACATCTTCCGAAGGCCATAATGACCTATGAGACCAAAGATCATGGTGAATCTGATACGAGGTCTGGATAAAAAGAAAGAAACTAACTAAACGGAAACACTACTAGAGCTATAAAAGTAAAAGGTAGGTATCAAGAGCCTAAGAGGTTTAAGGAGAGAGAAAATGAAATGAAATGTTATATTAAACGTCTTCAAAAGACCAAAATGACCTATGAGACCAAACTGATGCAATCTTGGTGGATTTGATACAATGTCTGGGTACAAAATAAAAATGAAAATGAAAATGAAGTAAAGTGAAAAACTAAAACCATCATCATCATCATCAATGTCTAAGAATGCCCGGCATCAGGCATTGTCCGAGAAAGTATTGCATCCGTCGCTAAAGAGCATCTTCAAAGTCCACCTCTGTAAATAGTCGTACTAGACGTCTCCCTTGTCGTGCTAGAATAGTCATGAGCCTCTGATGGACCCTCCGCCGATGTCATGGTCGCCCTCGTAGACGTGGGCATCTAGCTCTTTCGAGGTCAATGGCTCTGTCAACTAGTATACCTCTGGTATAGGTGGGCTCTGAAGTCTGCTGTGAAGCTTGCTCATTTGATTGCCGAGTCTCTGCTCTAAAGAAGTCAGTGATCTCCCTCTGATCTCCCTCTGTAAATGTCTCCCACTGCCTAATCTAGCAAAAACAACCCGAGGCATCTCTGATCCTAATATCTCATGACACTAGCCAGCGGTCCAAAGCCCTCTCTAAATAGACAATGAAAGCGGCCTCGTATCTCATAGTATACCGGACAATGACTTATGTGATGTAACTCTGTCTCTGGCTCTATATGACACAATTGGCAAATCCTGGCCTTTGCTGGTACTCTCCTAAATCTGTCAGTCTCAATCTCTAACGAATGCGATGATGTGAGCATCTGACCAATAGCACATCGTATCCCATGCGATAAATGAGTGTCCATATAGGGAGCTCTGATCACATATCCATCCTCTGTTAGTTGGAGAAGATGCTCTCTATAGAAATCCACCTTCGTGCCCAACTCTTGTGTCGGTTGTATTTATGTGCTCTTGGTATCAAGCTGAATTAGATCCTCATGTATGAGTCTAGTGATCTTTGTCCATGTGAGAGATAGGGAGGGTGCATCCAAGGACTCAGGAGTATTGGAGCAGTAGCAGTCTATCCATGCTGAAACCATGTGATTGAAACCATGATGTCATCTGTCCATACCAGCATTTTGTATCCCCCTGTAGCACTAGCTTTCAAAATGACTCGAGCTAGCCGAGCATATCTGTCTTTGGATTGGTCCCATAAACTATGCATGAAGGATACTGATCTAGTAAGTGCCTTGACCACGAGAGGGGGGCAGCTAGCTCGGCTCGAATAATCTAATGTGGCACTGCGGCCTTAGCGTGAATCATCCTTGGGATCATAGAGACTAAAGACCTCTCCATACATCTCCATCATCAGTGCTACCAGATCTGCCATGGTGGTCCACTGAGGGTCCCCATATCTGAACTCCATAAAGCATAGCTGAGGCCACTAGAGTGTCAAAAGGCCAGAGCTTTGTTCGAGGTTCCTGAAACTGAACCTGCGAACACATCCTCTCCAGACCTCCCAAGGCTGCATAAGCTCTCGTCAGTCTAGTCTCTGCTGCTCTCCTCAATGAAAACACCGGTCCACTGAAGACTACCCCAAGATAGGTGTATGCATCAGTATACTCCACCATCTCCTGGCCATATGTAAATGTGGGTATTGACCTCCTGACCCATTGTGGTGTGGTGTTAAACACCATAACCTTGGTTTTCCCCAAGTTAACCGACAATCCACTATCATGTACAAAGCATATAAGTGATGTTGCATCCCCTTTGGGGAGTCAGAAATCAACACAATATCATCAGCATATAACAATAGTGGGATCCATGTCCCTGCCAACTATGATCCTCTATCACCATCCCTCTCAATGTAGTCAAAAACCTCATCCACATACATGCCAAATAGTGTAGGAGATAGCGGGCAACCCTATTTCACCCCGATAGTGGAGTGAACCAAATCAGAAATCCCCTCTGGAGTGCGTACATGCCCCACTACTGACCTATATAGAGCCATGATCCCCCAAATCAACTCTGTGGGTAACCCCATCTCCCGCAGTTTGCGCATCAATCTAGCTCTGGGCACTGTATCGAAGGCTTTGCGGACATCCACAAAGCAATAATAGAGCCGTCTCCCATGTAATCTCCCCTCCTCAATAATGGCTCTGAGTGTCAGAATATAATCAAGAGTAGAGAAACCTCTCCTAAACCCCACCTGTCCTGCTGCCCGTACACGCTCTCCCCTTGCTCATCGACTCAACTGCTGCCCAGGGACGTATGTCCTAGCTCAAAAACAGCTTGTATAAATCCTACTCTAATCGAGCTAGAAACGCCCTCTTCTTCCATCGCACCAAGTGCCAAGAAGCAATCCGTGACTTCCTCTCGTCTCTCTACACTCCTCATCATACCAGCTATTCTTGGATTTGCTCCCAGAGAGTCGCTACCCAAGCTCAATGTGTGGGTATGCCTCTACTACTGCATCGTGCAGTGTCTGTCAATATATAAGTGAGCTCCTCTAGAGGTCTCCCCGGATCCTCTTTGCATAAGTGTCTGTATATACAATCTATGTAGATAGAATCAATTTCTGAAATAAAAGTGTATCAGGTATGCGTAGATGTCTGTGCCGATCGAGTTGTGCTGAATTGGAATGAGACGGTAAACGTGAGGAGGGCATCATCTATTGCTACCCTGAAGGCTTGGTCCCGACTTTAAAGTCCTAAATAGAGGGTATAAATTTGGGCTGAGCCAAAACATAATCCACTTTGCTAGCCCAATCCTTGAGGAAAACAGGTAAACCCACTCGATGCTCGAAATATCTGGAGGCCATTCAAGATGGCAAGTCCATGTAAAATCCCCATGTCTGTCAAATATCCTCCATACCCAGTGTGCTCCTCATCCTGCGAACACCTGGCCAATCCCATATCATTGACATCCAACTCTCTCAACATTTCCTCTGAGGTATCGTAGAAAGCTGCCT
Source organism: Adiantum capillus-veneris (assembly GCF_014529385.1). Classification (NCBI taxonomy): domain Eukaryota; kingdom Viridiplantae; phylum Streptophyta; class Polypodiopsida; order Polypodiales; family Pteridaceae; genus Adiantum; species Adiantum capillus-veneris. The sequence continues at coordinate 3,143,518 of NC_140956.1, forward strand.
AAGACTGGTCGTCCTGGCATTAAAATCTCCCAGAAGAATGACATCTCCATCCCTAGCGAACACCCACATGTCCTCATCCAATATCATGTAGGGTGATTGCCCCTTGGGTGATGCATAATGAGATGTGCTGGGGAAAAATAGCATATTACAATGTAAAGTGGACTCCCTGTCTCCGCTCTCACTATGACCCACATATATCTGACCTGCTCATCTCTCCGAACATTATGAATGAGGGGCTGAAGCTCCTCCCTGAATAGGACTGCCACACCTTCGGACCCATGTCCTCTATACATTGATCTCACATCCTGTCTACAAGTAGTCTCCCAATGGAATCCCATCACTCTAGGTAATGTGCCACTAGGAGTCTAATGCGTCTCCAAGTAAAAAATAATGTCTCTTCCCTTGAAGCTATCCTCAAATGCGCCTACATCTAGTTTCATTGATCTATTACAATTCCATGCTGCCATTTTTAAGGTTGGTCTCATAGGTCTCTCACCATCATGCAGTGCATCTTTCTAAAATCACTACTCTCCCTCCTATGTAGAAAGTAAATTTCCCTTTTCCCCTTGCTGCCTTGATCTTTGGCATCAGCCCTTGCATGTGTGCTACTTGTGCTAGAGTGAGGTCATCACCCAAAAATATCCCAGATTGCTTGAGTGTTGGTCTCTTCTTCAAGAATTCCTTCCTAGCTTCCAACGTAGGGAAACATATAATGAGTGCTCTTTCCTTGGAACTTCCTTTCTTGTCACTTCCCTTCTTTCCCATTCTCCAAGCACCTGTGTGTGTGGGTTCAAAAATTCCCAAGCGCTTCAAGAGTTCTTTCACTTCTTCGTCTACTTTTCAAGTGTCTTTGAGACCTGTAACACGCACATGAAGGGCTCTGGTCTTCCTCTTTTGCTCCTCCTCAATTGTCAAACATAATGATGATAGTGGATGTCGATGTGGCTTCATGCATCTTATCTTTTCCTTTCTTTGCGTCCTCAATTCACTTTTCAACTTTATCAACCTTCTCTTGTGTTTTGAATAGGTGCTCCGCCCATGAAGAGGTTGTTCGTGCCTCCTGCTCTTCCTCTTCATGTGGAGTTTTCACCTGCTCTTTAATGCTTTCAAGGTCCTTTATCATTAAGGGTTGATTTTCTGCCTCCTTTGCAAGGGTATTTTTACAAGCTCCGAGTTCTTCCTTGAGTGCTTCGATCAATGCATCCTTTTCATTCATTCGTTCTTCCATTTTTAATTTCAAGGATTCAAAAGCAGCGAGTGCATCCTCTAATCTTTTCACATCACACATTCCATTACATTCAATTCCACCCTCACTATAGTCTTCATTTCAACCTTAATGATGTGTACATCTCGTCACACTTACCAAGCATCTCTTTGTCCACCTCTTTCCTCATAATTTTTTGTAAGTCTCCACATTCGCATACATCTCTTTTTCAATGTCACCCCTCAAAAGGCTCAGCTCCGCCTTAATCATCACCTGTACCTTCTCATACATTAAGTCATCTTTGACTCTAGAAAGTTTCTCTGCTCTCACAGAACCTAGTGATAGTGTGCTCTCTCGAAACCTCCGCCTAAATGTCGCTTTCGATTTAGGCGGGGTTTCATAAATAATTTCATCCCCGAGGTTAGTTGACTGGTCCATCCTCAGGCACATGCCTCAAGATTGTCCCCTCCAGAGGACTGAGGATTTTTGCTCTCCTACACCTGCACCACCCATGGGATGCTCTACCTTTGCATGGATTAGCTCCAGATAGATACCTGTGGAGAAAACGCTACGGAAATGACCATCGCCCATCATGAGGGTCTACTCTTGAGAAAGAGTCTCCAAGCTGCCCGCGGATGCCCCAAACACGCAAGGAAAGCTGCCCCAAAAACACGAGGGAAGGCTGCTTTAAAAACGCTCATCAATCTCCCCTATAGAGTTGCCTGTCCTAGCCCTAGGGCTACCCAATGAAGGAGCCCCTGAACTACATGCATAAGAGCTGACCCCCCCACCCCAAAAAAAAAGTAAAAAATTGCATATATAGACCTTATCAAGGTTGCCCGACCCCTCCCTAAGCCCCACAACATGGACAAAATATGTCAATAAATAGGCCAGCTTGGAAATGGGCCACTAGAGGCCCCTAGGGCTGTACGAAAAAATGCTCTCAAGAGTGTAGGAGACTACATAGCCATGATAGAGCCAAAACCCGGTCTAGGCATGGCCGACTTGAGAATAAAGCTGCCTCACTCCGGCGGGCACAACCACAAACAGCCCTCACTCCTCTCACATGTTCCTAGGAGATATTGGGACTGTCTGGACAAATTCAGAGAGATGCCAAACTCTTAACACTCCCTCTCTGCTCTTGGAAAGGAAGACAGCCCCGTGAGAAATATGCAATTGTCTTGTGAGGGTTTCGCAAATGAGGATATCTACAACAACAAATGGGGTGCGGTGTGCTATTGGCCAGATACGCACATCCTCACACCAGCTTGAGATTGAGATTGGCACATATAGAGGAGTTCCGATTGAGACCAGGGTATGTCTTGTATGCCATAGGGAGCCAAAGTCAGAGCTGCATTACATATGCCATTGCTCCACATACTATGAGATTCGCAAGCAGTTCCATTGCTTATTCAGGGAGGGTTTTGGACCACTTTCCAAAGTTATGGGATACCAGGATCAGAGATGCTTGGGTCTGTTCTTGCTTGAGTTGAGGAGACATAGAGAGTGCTTGTTGAGGCGACCAAAGAGATAGACTCAACAACCGGTTACGAGCTATTTCAGACCAGCCATTACCACTAGACAGCTAGACAAACAGGTTGTACAGCAAAGTTCGGATCCCACCTGCACTAGAGGCACACTGATTGACCATGCGATGGACCTACGGAGATCGAGGCGTCCACGATACAGAGGAGGATTCGGATAATTTTGGCGCGCCACGCACGACGCCCAGTCAAGTTCTTGACCATGGAGGACATCGAGGAGATCCGACACCAACCGATGTTGGATTTACTATGAGCTGGAGGATTATCCCCTTCTTAGTAGCTTAAGTTTCTTTCACCCCTCATTATTTTGTACCTTGTATTTACTAGAGAGTCTCTAGTCTTTCCCCCACTTTCACTCTCACTACAACATTTTGTTTAGGATGTTAGTTTTCCTTTGAGCAGACAGACTTTGTATTAGATTCACCAGTTTGTAACTTGTTGGTCTCATAGGTCATTTTGGCCTTTTGTAGAAGTTAATATATCATTTCATTTCTCTCTCTCTCTCATCTCTCTCTCTCTCTCTCTCTCTCTCTCTCTGTGTGTGTGTGTGTGTGTGTGTGTGTGTGTGTGTGTGTTCAGTTCAATTTCTCTTTCAAGAGAAGTAAAGTAACCTTGTGTTTGTGTAAAGTACTAGATTTGACCTGAAATCCTTAAACCCTTCCATTGCACCTAACACCCTAGATGCCAAGCAGACAACCAAGAGAGACCACATCACCAAGGCTTAAGAACTCAAGCAGGAGATACTTCATACAGGCAAGAGGATTAGTTCAAAGGACATGGCCATTCATCTTTTGGCCCAATTGCCCATGGTGTTGGACCAAGAGAAACGGAAGGATTTATGGATTTAGCTCAATCTAGTACTTCGCACAAACACAAGGTTCCATTACTTCACTTGAGAAATGAAATAAAATTATAGTAAAGTCTTCAAAGGGCCAAAATGACCTATGAGACCAAAAGGTTACATCCATGTGTGACTCTAGTACAGTGTCAAGGGAACATAAAGATAAAAATAATCGAGGGTACCTAGAGCAATCTACATCCTCATCATCATCAACATCCTCATCACATAATACATCAGCTCAAAATATATGGGGAGGGGTACAATCACATGAGGGCTAATGAGGTGCACAGCGGGGGAAAGAGACAATGGTGATCATCCCATGAGCTCTCTCATGAGTCTCTGCAATACGGCCTCAATGTCCCCCATGGCCACCTCTTCAAGGGGGTGTGCTCAATGTCACTCAATGATGCTCCATAGCCTCTGAGGTAGACCTCGTCTACGTGTGAAGATCCTTGCATCCTCGGGTGTCATGAGCGGCCAAGCTGGATGGATCGATCAAGAAGAATGCCCCGATGAGGGTGTGACTAGGTAACCTGTGGTGAGCCATCCCGAGTAGTCTCTCTGTAAAAAGTAGTAATCTGGCTATGTATGGATCCTCTATGTTAGGTCCTCTACTTCTAAGGGTAGCCTCTTTGAGTCTACGGATCTCCAACAAAGAGACCTAGGCACCTCTGATTATAGTAATCCATGATGCGGGATAAGGGGCCAAAGCCCTCTCTAAATAAGCAATGAAAATGCCTGCGGATCTCATAGTATGTTGTGCATTGACAAATATAATGCTGCTTTGTCTCTGTGTCTCTCTAACAAACCTTGCATATTCTCTCCTCTTGAGGTATACCTTTGTATTGACCAGTCTCTATCACCAACTAGTGAGATGAGGTGTGTAGTTGACCAATAGTACATCTAATGCCATGAGATAGGTGGGTGTCCATATACTTGGGGCGTGAGATAAACCCATCATCTGTCGTCCGGAGAAGATGGTCTCGATAAAAATCCATCTTTGTCCCTCCACTACAATCGGTGGTGTGTTCATCTCAGCTCTGATAATCTCATGTGGCACTGAGGTTTTCACTCGGATCAGCCTGATCTCAGCTCTGATAATCTCATGTGGCACAGAGGCTTTTACCCGGATCAGCTTGGAGATCATGGATACAAGTGGTCTCTCCATGGATCTCCATCCATCATATGTGCGCCCTGATCTACTATGATGGTCCAGGCTAGTTCCCCATATCTGCATGCCATAAAGCATGGCGAAAGTGACCAATGCGCCAAATAGCCACAGCTTAGTGCGTAGCTCCTGAAACTGCACCCGTGAACATATCCTCTCTAGTCCTCTTAATGCTACATATCCCCTCCTCAATCTCGCCTCTGCAACCCCTCTCATAGAAAAAGTAGGTTCACTACATACAACACCAAGATATGTATAAGAGTTTACATACTCTACTATCTCTTCTCCATACGTAAAAATAGGTGCTGATCTCCTGACCCACTACGTTGTAGTATTGAATACCATCACCTTGGTTTTGCCAAGGTTGATAGAGAGCCTGCTATCATGTGCATAAGCATTCAATGCATCTAGATGTCTCTGCATGCCCTCTGGAGAGAACTGAAAACAATGAGAGAGAGAGAGAGAGAGAGAGAGAGAGGAGAGATGACACCAAATGTTGGGTCCGAACCACCCTCAAGGACCCCCTTGCTTTGATGCCAGAGCAAGTACTTGCTTCAGATTACTTGCACAAATACTGATACAATGGTTAAATGCTAAATATTGAATGCTTCATATTGATGTTGATCTGATGCAAAAACGCTAAGGCTGATCTGGTGGCAAAACGCTGGGTTGACTAATGCAAAAATGCTGGACTGAATTGATGCAAATCTGCAAACGCTAGGGTGTTGAGGTGCTATGGGCATTGGATGCCCCTGTTGGTACTTGATTCTAATGATCCAAGTGGTGACTCCTTTATGTTGCCAAAAAGTTGGGTCGGGCAACATGCCCAAAACCCCACGACTTCATAATGTTGGGCTTGTTTACTTAATAATAAATGACTTAAGTGATTGTTCATATCTATACCTAGATGAATCCAAGGTAATCCCAGATTCACCCTTGAAGGAAAGTGCAAGGTATAGACCCATGTAGTCACCCACAAGACAATATAACCATCAACTCCATCATGCATAGTATTGATTGTTCATAAGCCTATATGCTTAAGTGACTATAATGTGCAAGTGAGGGTATGTAAATATGACCTGTCTCATCATGCATGTCCTTCTAGAGGCTCAGAAGGTGCCAGTAAAACCGGCCCGTAGGGCGGTAGGCGTTGGCTTTAACCCAAGATTCTATACTTTAGACACACACACAGAGCACTTTGCAAAAAGAACCTGCAACGGGAATTAACACTTGAATACACACACGGCTCGGAAGCTAGAATGCTCCGAGCAGACGCCGACAACCTGTAGGCCCCAAAATTGGCGCCCCTTTCGGTATTTCTTTATTCTTTAACAGAGGGAATAAAACCTGTGATCTCCTACGAGCTGCCCCTCATAATCCAAACTGAGAAACTCCTGTTCTGGCCCGATTTCGGGAGCATAACTGTACTAGGACGCTTCACAGTTAGTATCCCCACGCACCCCCCACATACAGACACTTTGCAAAACCTGGCGAGAATCTGCAGCACGCTGAATTCTCTGTTTTCTGCCCCGAAAATGCGCCAGATCACCTCTACAGCGGTCCCCGAACCTCCTGGGGGTATTAGGGCCGAAACCCTAAACTTGCAAAAATACACAGCAGGCTGTAATTCCCTGTTTTGGGCTCCGTTTCGCGTGCAGGTTGCATCTGTAGCAAGTCGTCAAGCTCCCGCACCTGTAGGGCTACTTGCCCTTTGAATCAAACGAGATTTCTCACGTGAAACCTCTCCGAATTCACCTATACCTGCGGGGGATTAGCCACTAGCTAACCCAGTACCTGTGCAAGAGGCTCTTGCCTCGGCAATCGCGCATGAACCCACACAACTGTACATCAGTCAAATGAAAATCCCTCTTGTGGGGCATCACATAACTACACGTAAGCGAGAGAGAGAGAGCAGTGTGTAGCGTGCAGGGCATCACTCCTGGCACCACACTGGACATAGAGGGAAAGGAAGCACTCCATAGCTCTTAACCTGTGGCAGGAAACTCAAAAATGAGCCTCCCAGCTACAAATTCAGCACCACTTCTTGATGCATGAGGCAAGTGCACAGGAATGTGCCACTTGGCGCATTCACAAGTATTTTCCCGTTTCGGGTTTGCCGCCTAAAAATCTCCCGACTGGGTGCTCAATTGACTTCGCGGCAGAGTTGTAAAATGTTCCCCTAGTCATACGGGAGGTAATGACGCGAACACATTTCACGGCCCAAAATAGCAGTTCCCTAAATTTTAGGAAATGATTATGTTGGGCTCCCGTTGGTCATCTGACCATCTATCCTCATTGGGACCGCATCCAAAAGTGCAATGTGGCACAAGTGTCGGATACTTTCCGTTGGTAGTCACACCTTGACTTTAGGCCTTTATTGAGTTCACTTCCTAGTATCCACCAACTTGCTAAGTGCGACGGGGGGACCTACATGATCTTGCTCTGAGCCTAGACATCCTCTCACTATACGAATTCCAGTGCCGACCACTTCCCGTCTGCGGATGAAACTACCGTTCACATTGGCTATACAATGTCCGACCGTTTGCTACTTCAAAAAGAGAATCTCAAAAATGAAACAAAACCCATTGGAAAGAAACCAACAACTAAAGTTAGCAGTTTCCACGTCCTCGTGACATAGTTAACAGCTGCCACGTCCTCGTGACATACCCCCCTCTTGAAATCGCAAACGTTCTCGATTGCATACCATAAATACATGCCACCGATGATGTTGTGCTATGAACACTCTTTTATCATCGCATGTATCCGCAAGAAAGGTCATAACACATAGATACAAATGACTTAATGAGACCTTCATCCTTTTGTCATTTCGATCTATTACACTGAATTCATATGTACATTTGATGTACTAGCTCTATCATTACCCCTCCTTTGCACACGTTGGGTTGGGGCATAGGTAGGTTGTAACCCAAAGGCTTCAAGGTAAAGCTGCAATACATTTGGTGACTCTGACAGTTCATGCTCTTCCATCCACTTTGCATCCATAGGCGGATAGTTCTTGAACTTCACCAAATAGCGTCTTGCAACTTGTCCTTTAACTTTTCTGTCCTTATGTGCCAAAACTTGCTCAGGTACCAGGATCTCATCAAGTTCCTCAACTTCTGACTGATCCTCATCTGGCATATCTTCTGGCACATCACCCAAGAAGGGTCTTAGAAGACTCACGTGAAACGCATTATGAATCTTCCATGCATCAGGCAATTTCAGCCTGTAAGCCACATCGCTGATCTTGTCAAGCACTTGAAAAGGCCCATAGTAACTCATGCTGAGCTTCGGAAACAGCCTTTCCTTGCCCTTCATCTTCTTTAACCTTGCCTTTTCGAACCTTAACAAAACCCAATCACCAGGTGATAACAGCAATTCACGACAGTGACGATCAGCAGCCTTTTTCTGTTTTGCCTGAGTCTTCTCCAAGGCAACTTTGATTTTCTTGTACATTTCATCCATGTTATCAACATATCGATCTGCCTCAAAGATCTTGTCTTTTGTATGCAAAATGGGAGGAACATTTTTTCCGCCTTCAACAATCTCAAAAGGTGCTTTGCCAGTAGACGAATGCACCATATTATCGTACGCATACTCAAGCATAGGCAAATATTGTTCCCACTTGCCCTTATTATCTGACACATAGCATTTCAGCAGATCAAAGAAAGTAGAATTAGCCTCTTCTGACTGTCCATCAGTTTGTGGATGAAACGAAGACGAGAACTTGAGCATAGTGCCCATGTTCTCAAACAACCCTCTCCAGAACAAATTGGTCATGCGAGGATCACGATCACTGATAATTGATTGTGGCATACCATGGTACTTAAACACATTGTACATGAACAAGCGTGCTATCTGATCAGGTTTTATCTTCTTCCTAACAGGGATAAAATGGGCCTGCTTGCTGAACCTGTAGATAATGGTCCATATACCATCATTCCTTGTTGGCGTTCTTGGAAGATCAAAGATAAAGTCCATAGCAATGCTTTCCCATGGCTTATCCGGAATCGGCAGTGGTTGTAACAACCCTGGTGCCTTTTGCCTGTCAAACTTGACCTTCTAGCAAATTATGCATGCTCGCACAAAGCCATCCAGATCTCTCCTCAAGGTAGGCCAATAGAAGAATGTCTCTACCGCTTTCACTGTCGCATCAATGCCACGATGCCCTACATATGGTGGGACATGACTCTCTTCCATGACCTTATGTCGCAGTGGCCTTGTGACACAAAGTCTGCCATGCATCATCATAAAACAATCTCTGAGGAGGTAGTGCTCGTGATGTTGCCCCTCTTGTAACTGTTCAAAGATCCTTGCAAAATCTTCATCAGCAGTATACTGTTCCTTCATGTCATCTAGCTCATGATGATAAGGAATTGACACAACTAAAATTTGTGGCTTTCTTGATAACACATCAGCCACAGCATTCTTCTTGCCTTCCACATGCATAATCTGGAAGTGGAACATGGAAAGAATGTTTGCCCGTCGCATATGCTTTTCGGATAACTTTGACTGTGTCAAGAAGTATCGCAAGGTCTGATGGTCTGTTTGGACAACAAAATCGGCACCTAAGAGGTAGTGCTTCCAGCCAAAAAGCGCATGAATCACGGCCCAGAGCTCTTTCTCATAGACTTGCATAGTCCTCTCTGGCCCTTGCAAAATTCCGCTTTCAAAGGCTACTACCAGTCCATCTTGCATTAGCACTGCTCCGATGCTACTGCCACACGCGTCACACTGGACCACAAATGACTTCCTGAGATCTGGCACAACAATTACTGGATCTAAAGTCAACTTTTCCTTTAAGAGACTAAAAGCTGAAATCTCTTTTTGGGTCCATCTGAAAGTGACCTCTTTCTTTTGCAATGCGTGAAGAGGCGATGCTATCTCTGCAAAATTTCTGATAAACCTTCTATAGTAGGAACGGAATCCCAAGAAGCTTTGACATCGTGCACAGTCTTCAAGTCTCGCCATGTCTTGATAGCTTCGACCTTTGCGGGATCCATTCTAACACCATCCTTTGAGACTATGTGGCCAAGAAAGTGGATCTCTTCGAGGAAGAATTCACTTTTCTTAGGATTAACAAGTAACCTGTGACTGTGCAGCTCTTAGAACACAATGGTCGAGTGACGCCTATGCTCCTCTTCATTCTTCGAATACACTATCATGTCATCAAAGAATGTCCCAACAAACTGTTCATGCGAGCGGAAAATCCGGTCCATCATTCTGTTGAATGTGGCAAGAGCATTTGTTAGCCCGAACGGCATCACTAGAAGCTCATAAAGACCAAATGTCGTTCTAAACGCAGTCTTGTGCACATCCTCTGGCCTTATACGAATCTGATGGTACCCACTCTTAAGGTCTATCCTGCTCAAAATTACAACACCCTCTAAACGATAGAGAATATCATTAATTCTAGGAATAGGAAACCTAATATTGATGGTATTCTTATTCAACGCACGGTAATCAATACACATGGCCCATAATCTCTTTTTGTTGCGCCGCGCTAACCCTGTAGGGAGATCTATTTGGTGGGCTACACCCTGGCACCAAATCTATCCGATGGTCCTCAAATCTCTTTGGCGGCAATTGCAATGGTAATGAATCAGAAAAACAGTCACTAAACTTTTGCAAAAATGCTGACCTTTCTTTATCTAACACAGATAAATTTGACTGATCACTATCTGAGACATCATGTGCAAAAATCAAGTACACAGAAAGATGATTCTTTATTACAGAAGTGATAGCAGAAGCAGATACAATAGGGACTGACTCTCCTTTTAGCTTTACATCCAGATGTGAGTTTTGCCCCAATGTTGTACAGTGATCTTTTTGTTGTAGGCATCCAAGACTCCATGCACTCGGAACATCCACAGGATCCCCAACAAGGCATCACATCCTTCCAACGGCATGATGTAGAACTCTTTTGTGTCCACATACGACTGGATATGCAGACGCAGCTTTCCAATAATGGGAGTAACACACTCTGAGTGGCCAGGACATGCCAACCCTGCCTCTGCTGTGTACCCCATCTCTTCAGCTCTGATGCCCACCTTCATAGCTAACTCTGGTGAGATAAAGTTGGCTTTGGCTGTCACGAGGACGTGGCAATTGCTAATCTTAGTTGTTGGTTTCTTTCCAATGATTTTTGTTTAATTTTTGAGACCCTCTTTTTGAAGTTGCAAATGGTCGGACATTGTATGGCCAATGTGAACGGTAATTTCACCCGCAGACGGAAAGTTGGTCGGCATTGAAACTCGTAAAGTGAAAGGATGTCTAGGCTCAGTTCAAGATCATGTATGTACCCCCGTCGCACTTAGCAAGTTGGTGGATACTAGGAAGTGAACTCAATAAAGGCATAAAGTCACCAGCAGAAAGTATCCGACAGTTGGGCCACATTGCACTTTTGGATGTGGTCCCAATGAGGATAGATGGTCAGAAGACCAGCGGGAGCCCGACGGAAGCATCTCCTAAAAATTAGGGAACTGCTATTTTGGGCCGTGAAATGTGTTCGCGTCATTACCTTTGGTATGACCAAGGGAACTGCTATTTTGGGCCGTGAAATGTGTTCGTGTCATTACCTTTGGTATGACCAAGGGAACATTTTAGTACTCTGCTGCAAAGTCAACTGATGCACCAGTTGAGAGATTTTTAAGCAGGAAACCCAATGCGGGGAAATTGCATGCATGAGTGCCAAGTAGCACTTTTTGGTCAATTTACCAAGTTTGGGAGAAGAGAACTCGTAACTGACTTTCTGGAGCAGTTTTGGAGGCTGTTAATGCTGATTTTCAACCATTTCTCTCCATTTTTGAGCTTCCCATGACTTTGCCTAGGTCCAAGGAGCTCATTTTCAGCATTGGAAGGCATCAGATGCGTGTTTACAGGGCTGTTTTGCTACGTTTTCAGCGATACGCAGGTTTTGGTAGCCATGGAAATCTTCCCCTTTTTGCATCTATTTGTTCATAGATGCATTACAGGTCAAGGGTAGCAAAGGGGACGCTCGATTTATGCTGGGAGGATGCTTCATTGAGAATCTGTCACAGGTTAAGAGCTATGGAGTGCTTCCTTTCCCTCTCATGTACAATGTGGTGCTAGGAGTGATGCCCTGCACACTACACACTGCTCTCTCTCTCCCCTACGTGCACTTATGTGATGCCCCACAAGAGGGCTCCTCATTTGACTGATGTACAGTTGTGTGGATTCATGTTTTTGTGCTGAGGCAAGAGCCTCCTTGAGCAGGAACAGGGGTAGCTAACTGCTACTCCAAAGCAAGCACTGGTGAGGGTCATAACCTCACCGTACAGGTGCAAAATCAGCGCTGTGTATGCGCTGTAAATTCACTGTTTTTCAGCCGTACGGACGCCAGGACCATTGGGAATCGTGCCCCATTGGCAGAGGACAGTTAGGGGACTGTTTGGGGCTGAAAACAGGGCAAAAACCAGTAAATACAGCGTGCTGAATTTACTGTTTTTGGAAGGGTATACGACAGTGCAAGCGAGTTACAGCAGGGGAATTGGTTTCGCGCAAGTTTTGGGACTATTATGCTGCCGAAAATTTGGCCAAATCAAATGGTATCTAGGTGGATACACGTGAAGGATTCCCAGGACCTTACCTTGTAATTTACCCTCCTAAAGAATAAAGAAATACCGAAAGGGGCGCCAATTTTGGGGCCTACAGGTTGTCGGTGTCTGCTCGGGGCATTCTAGCTCCGAGCCGTGTGTGTATTCAAGTGTTAATTCCCGTCGCAAGTCTCCTTTGCAAGTGCTCTATGTGTGTGTCTAAAGTAAAGAATTTCGGGTGAAAGCCAACGCCTACCGCCCTACGGGCCGGTTTCATGATTCCGTTGCCGGGACATCAATCACTTTTTCCTTAAAGAGTGAGCCTGGATTGTTTTGGGATAAAGACACACAGTGCAAGAATACGGGATTACACTATGGCCGACAAAGAGAAGCGCATTATGGAAGAGGGTTCCTCTTTACAGGACAGACAGGAAATTCCGCATCTACGCCCTGCTAAAAAGTGGTCAAATTAGGGGTGATTTTCTGCTGCGTTTTTAGGGTTTGCGAGTATGAACCAAGATGAGATAGGGAGAGGTCTCACGGTGGTAGATTGGCCACTAGATCTCCTTCGGGAGTGATGTGGGTCTGCCAGGTGACACGTTGCTTGCCGATTCTCTGAGGCGATTGCTTGGATTCTATGACACATTGGTAAATCATCTTGAAATTTGAGCTTGCTTGATCGTGGGTGGTACGTCAGTGTTGTGGAATTATGCTCGTTTGCAGAAACAAGAGCCTTTTGCAACACGTAAAAGTTAAGGGACAGGTTGCAAGATGCTATGTGGTGAAGTTCAAGAACTATCCATCTATGGATGCAAAGTGGATGGAAGAGCAGCCTATGTATGCCCAACCCAATGTCTGCAAAGGAGGGGTAATGATAGAGCTAGCACATCAAATGTACTCATGGATTCAGTGCAACAGCAGTGTACAGTTTGACAAAAGTATGAAGGACTCATTAAGTCATTTGTACACATGTTTTGACAGTCTTTCTTGCGGATACATGCGATGATAAAAGAGTGCAAACAAACACAAGATCATCAGTGGCATGTATTTATGGTATGCAATCGAGGACGTTTGCGATTTCAAGAGGGGGGTATGTCACGAGGACGTGGCAATCGCTAATCTTAGTTGTTGGTTTCTTTCCAATGATTTTTGTTTAATTTTTGAGACCCTCTTTTTGAAGTTGCAAATAGTCGGACATTGTATGGCAAATGTGAACAGTAGTTTCACCCGCAGACGGAAAGTTGGTCGGCACTGAAACTCGTAAAGTTAAAGGATGTCTAGGCTCAGTTCAAGATCATGTATGTACCCCCGTCGCACTTAGCAAGTTGGTGGATACTAGGAAGTGAACTCAATAAAGGCATAAAGTCACTAGCAGAAAGTATCCGACAGTAGGGCCACATTGCACTTTTGGATGCGGTCCCAATGAGGATAGATGGTCAGAAGACCAGCGGGAGCCCGACGGAAGCATCTCCTAAAAATTAGGGAACTGCTATTTTGGGCCGTGAAATGTGTTCGCGTCATTACCTTTGGTATGACCAAGGGAACATTTTAGTACTCTGCTGCAAAGTCAACTGATGCACCAGTTGAGAGATTTTTAAGCAGGAAACCCAATGCGGGGAAATTGCATGCATGAGTGCCAAGTGGCACTTTTTGGTCAATTTACCAAGTTTGGGAGAAGAGAACTCGTAACTGACTTTCTGGAGCAGTTTTGGAAGCTGTTAACGTTGATTTTCAGCCATTTCTCTCCATTTTTGAGCTTCCCATGACTTTGCCTAGGTCCAAGGAGCTCATTTTCAACATTGGAAGGCATCAAATGCGTGTTTACAAGGCTGTTTTGCTGCGTTTTCAGTGATACGCAGGTTTTGGTAGCCATGGAAATCTTCCCCTTTTTGCATCTATTTGTTCATAGATGCATTATAGGTCAAGGGTAGCAAAGGGGGCACTCGATTTATGATGGGAGGATGCTTCATTGAGAACCTGTCACAGGTTAAGAGCTATGGAGTGCTTCCTTTCCCTCTCATGTACAGTGTGGTGCTAGGAGTGATGCCCTGCACACTACACACTGCTCTCTCTCTCCCCTACGTGCAGTTATGTGATGCCCCACAAGAGGGCTCCTCATTTGACTGATGTACAGTTGTGTGGATTCATGTTTTTGTGCTGAGGCAAGAGCCTCCTTGAGCAGGAACAGGGGTAGCTAGCTGCTACTCCAAAGCAGGCACTGGTGAGGGTCATAACCTCACCGTACAGGTGCAAAATCAGCGCTGTGTATGCGCTGTAAACTCACTGTTTTTCAGCCATACGGACGCCAGGACCATTGGAAATCGTGCCCCATTGGCAGAGGACAGTTAGGGGACTGTTTGGGACTGAAAACAGGGCAAAAACCAGTAAATACAGCGTGCTGAATTTACTGTTTTTGGACAGGAATCAGAGGGTATACGACAGTGCAAGCGAGTTCCAGCAGGGGAATTGGTTTCGCGCAAGTTTTGGGGCTGTTATGCTGCCGAAAATTTGGCCAAATCAAATGGTATCTAGGTGGATACACGTGAAGGATTCCCAAGACCTTACCTTGTAATTTACCCTCCTAAAGAATAAAGAAATACCAAAAGGGGCGCCAATTTTGGGGCCTACAGGTTATCGGTGTCTGCTCGGGGCATTCTAGCTCCGAGCCGTGTGTGTATTCAAGTGTTAATTCCAGTCGCAGGTCTCCTTTGCAAGTGCTCTGTGTGTGTGTCTAAAGTAAAGAATTTCGAGTGAAAGCCAACGCCTACTGCCTTACGGGCCGGTTTCATTGGCACCTGGATCAAAGAAGATGAGTGCCGTCTGATCCCTAACTTTACTCCATGCTCTGAATAACTCACTTGCATCTGTACTGGGCTGTCACCCACCATGTCTAGCACCAAACCTGTCGTGGGTTTAGGCTTCTTGCCTTTCTGGTCTTCTTTATCCTCTGAGTCAGCTGGTCTTTTCCTTTGTGGACAATTGGTAGCAAAGTGACCATGCTGCTCGCATATAAAGCATTTGTTTTCAGCCATTAGGACCTTCTTTTCCTCGAGCGACTTGCGCACAAAAGGCTTCCTTTTCTGTTTCTTTGCCTACGCTCCAGAAGTCCCGGCTGAATCCTTGTCTTTGGTGGCCTTTTCTGACCCCTGTGACGCATCAGGAGCCGTTTTCACAAAGGGCTTCTTCGCTGAATTTTTCTTTTGCTGCCCTCCTTTGTCACTGCTCGGAAATCCACTGTCCTCTCCTTTCAACAAGGCAAGACCAATGTTCTCAACTTCCATAAGTTGAGTAAGGGTAGCCACTCTGTTCTTTGTACAGTAATCGCGAAGCCCTTCAGGCAGCCCACAACAGTACTTCTCTATCTGCTCTGTCAATGGCACAAATCTGTAGGAGGTCACTGAGAGTAGCACTTTACAAAACCTCCTATTGTACTCCAGCAAGCTCTTGCACGAAGCTGAAGTAAGCTGGTGCCAATCTGTCATGACGTCGACTTCAAATTCATTTGACAACCAAGCAGATGCAAACATTTGCTTGAAGTAAACCCAAGTGGCAGGTGCCTGTCCTTGCATTAACAATGTCGTCCACCAAGTAAGCGCATTGTCCTTTAAGAAAGTGGCAACTTTCCTGACCTTCAAGGCCTCTGTAAAATTCCCTCCTGCATATGCTGTATCAAACTGCTGGAGGAAGGTAAGAGGCTTTGCTTTATCTTCAAAGCCACTGAAAGTACTAAACTTTACAGCTGCACCACTTTCTTTGTAAGCTTTTGGCTTCTCCAGTGTCCCCAAGTTGTCATACGGAATGGTCTGCAACATGGGCACTGTAGTAGGCATGATCAGCACATCTTGGCCATTCACATTTTGCATCAGAGGTGCGATATCTGGCTGCTGTCCAGAAAAACCAACCATGCCAAAATGACCCTGTGGTACCCCAAACTGGCCGTGGTTGCTCTGAAAACCTTGCTGCATGCCGATACTACCATACATGGGGTTTGGCATGATGCCTTGCATACCCCCAAACACTGTTCTTGGCATGTACGGCTGACTTCCACGCACATAACCAGCCATACTTTGGAACACTGATCCACCCCCAAAATACCGAGGATGTACCGTGGGTGGTGGAAAAACTGGGTGCATAGCCTGGTATCGAGTTCCCTGTCCATTCAAGACAGCATGCTGGCTCTGAGAGGTGGCGGGCTGAACTGGCATAACCTGTGGAATGGGCGCTCTAGCCACCTCTTCAAGCACAGGAGGAACCTGTTTTGGAGCACCTGACTCCGCAACATGCGAGTGTTCCCTTTCCTCGCGAGTTGCATTAAGTACTTGGGCTTGAGCCTCGACAAGCTCCGTACGCGACTTAGGTTGCCTATTTTGTCGTTGCACTGGTGGCGCTTGCAAGAACTCCATAAACCTTGGGTTCTGCACCAGCTGCGAAAAGACATTCACCGCGGCAACTAACTGAGTCCTGAACGCATCATCCTGAAGTTGCCCAGTCATAAAGCCCTTAACTACTGGAAGGGACATTCACATTGACAAGAGGTACAGACTGACGCGGCCGTGAGCTCTCGCCAATCTCAAAAACCATAGGGATCTCCTGCCTGTCCTTCGAAGAGGAACCCTCTTCCATAAGGCCCTTCCCTTTGTCAGCCATAGTGTAATCCCGCGTTCCTGCACTCTGTCTTTACCCAAAACAACCGAGGCTCACTCTTTGAGGAAAAAGTGATTGATATCCCGGCGATGGAACCATGAAACCGGCCTGTAGGGCGGTAGGCGTTGGCTTTCACCCGAAATTCTTTACTTTAGACACACACAGAACACTTTGCAAAAGAACCTGCGACAAGAATTAACACTTGAATACACACACGGCTCGGAAGCTAGAATGCCCCGAGCAGACGCCGACAATCTGTAGGCCTCAAAATTGGCGCCCCTTTCGGTATTTCTTTATTCTTTAACAGAGGGAATAAGACCTGTGATCTCCTACAAGCTGCCCCGCATAATCCAGGCTGAGAAACATCTGTTCTGGCTCGATTTCGGTAACATAACTATACTAGGACGCTTCACAGTCAGTATCCCCACGCAATAGATGACTTTCCCGACGCGTACGGACACTTTGCAAAACCTGGCGAGAATCTGCAGCACGCTGAATTATCTGTTTTCTGCCCCAAAAATGCGTCAGATCACCTCTACAGCGGTCCCCAAACCTCTTGGGGGTATTAGGGACCGATTAGGGCCAAAACCCTAAACCTGCAAAAATACACAACGAGCTGTAATTCCCTGTTTTGGGCTCCGTTTCGCGTGTCGGTCACATCTGTAGCAAGTCCTCGAGCTCCCGCACCTGTAGGGCTACTTGCCCTTTGAATTGGACAAGATTTCTCATGTGAAACCTCTCCAAATTCACCTGTACCTGCAGGGGATTAGCCACTAGCTAACCCAGTACCTGTGCAAGAGGTTCTTGCCTCGGCAATCGCGCATGAACCCACACAACTGTACATCAGTCAAATGAAAATCCCTCTTGTGGGGCATCACATAACTGCACGTAAGGGAGAGAGAGAGAGAGAGAGAGAGAGAGAGAGAGAGAGAGAGAGAGAGAGCGCAGTGTGTAGCGTGCACGGCATCACTCCTGGCACCACACTGTACATAGAGGGAAAAGAAGCACTCCATAGCTCTTAACCTATCGCAAGAAACTCAAAAACGAGCCTCCCAGCTATAAATTCAACGCCGATTCTTGATGCATGAGGCAAGTGCACAGAAATGTGCCACTTGGCGCATTTACAAGCATTTTCCCGTTTCTGGTTTCCCGCCTAAAAATCTCCCAACTGGGTGCTCAGTTGACTTTGCGGCAGAGTTGTAAAATGTTCCCCTAGTCATACTGGAGGTAATGACACGGACACATTTCACGGCCCAAAATAGCAGTTCCCTAAATTTTAGAAAATGATTCCATTGGGCTCCCACTTGTCATCTGACCATCTATCCTCATTGGGACCGCATCCAAAAGTGCAATGTGGCCCAACTGTCAGATACTTTCTGTTGGTAGTCACACCTTGACTTTAGGCCTTTATTGAGTTCACTTCCTAGTATCCACCAACTTGCTAAGTGCGAGGGGGGGACCTACATGATCTAGCTCTGAGCCTAGACATCCTCTCACTATATGAATTCCAGTGCTGACCACTTCCCGTCTGCGGGTGAAACTACCGTTCACATTGGCTATACAATGTCCGACCGTTTTCTCAAAAATAAAACAAAACCCATTGGAAAGAAACCAACAACTAAAGTTAGCAGTTGCCACGTCCTCGTGACATAGTTAACAGCTGCCACGTCCTCGTGACAGCCAAGCTAGATCCTAATCTATACTAGCTAAGACTGATTCTGACTTGTATCAGTAGCTTGTCCACGTGGCTCAAGTGCAATGTGCACGTGACATTCCATACCAATGTCACATGCAACGGAAGGGTTTAAGGATTTTGGCTCAAATCTAGTACTTTGCACAAATACAAGGTTACATTACTTCACTTGAGAGAAACGGAACTGAACACATGAGAGAGAGAGGAGAGATGACACCACATGTCAAGTCCCAACCACCCTCAAGGGCCCCCTTGCTCTGTTGCCACAGCAAGTACTTGCTTTAGATTTCTTGCACAAATGCTAATACAAGGGCTAAAATCTAAATGCTGAATGTTGGTACTGATCTGATGCAAAACGCTAGGGCTAATTTGATTCTAAGGACTGATCTGATGCAAAACACTGGCTGAATCTGATGCTGGTGCTATTGAAAACGCTAGGGCTGATCCGATGCAAAACAGTGGCTAAATTTGATGCTGACCATGTTGTGGACTACGGTTGACTATAGGTTACACCTTTTCATTTGCTTCAGAAGCGATAACCTGGAGTAGTAAGAAGCACTCAAACATTGCTGTTACAAACTGCTGACGTGTCAAGTCAGTAAAGAGCAGAGCCAACCTTCAGATCACGGCCAAGGGACCTAAACGCTAAGAAGAACAAGCAACAGAAGAAGAAGAAGTCCTACCAACTTATGGGACCCCGTCCGATGGGGCCCAAGTGACATAAAGGATTAAAATAAAGCAAGACCCACACACACACTGAAAGACTTGCGTAGCAAGTGATGACGTGGCAGTTGTACAGAAAAAACCAGAAATTGCGCTGACATGATGATGTGGCAGACTGCACAGATTTCCATGTTTTGCGCTGACTGCTGACGTGGCAATTGTACGAAATTCCGTGATTTACGTTGACAACTTTTTGGCATTGCTTTTGGACCAGAAGCTTTTGAGTTTGAAGGCTTTTCATGTAACTGCTTTTGGGGCCTAGGGCCTTTAAATATGAGGCCATGGGCTCATTCTCTGGCATGCTTCCTGGAGAAGGTGTAGAGTCTGGAGTACCGGCTTCTGTGTTGATGCAATATAAAGAAATACCGAAAGGGACACCAAGGTTTGGGGCCAATACTCTCTGGTGTGGAATTCCGCCACTCTGTGTTGCATGTCGTCTCTCTCTCTCTGAGTTCAGTTGTTATTGAAGTGCTAAAAATCTTTTCAGTCTCTCCTTTTCTATTGGCACATGGTGCCCATCTTGTTACAATTGCCCTGTAGTACACAAAAGCAAAGTATCATCTTGCCTCTGAATGCTACATATGAGTCTCTTTGGTTATGAAGATTGCTTTTGGAGATTGGTTTTATGCAGCAGATAACCACTATTTATCCCAAAAACCAGAATTGTATACTAATGTGAGAAACCTAGTGTTTCATGCCCATATAGAGATATAATATCGATTTGTTGGAGAGAAAACCTTAAATGGTACTATAGGTCGTGAGTATTATTCGATGTCAAGTAACCTTACTCATATCTTCACCAAACCTCTACCACAGACAACATTATCCCTTCATGCTAGTTTCCTTGTATTGGTTCTCCCTCCAGGAGCTCAGAGGAGGTGTTAGGATTCATGTTCTACCCAATGGTGGCTCCAAAATTGTAAGGTGCAGCGAAAGTGAATGTTGAACTTTGCTCAAGATGAGTGTTCCGAATTGTGCTCAAGGGGTCCTTTTACTTACGGAAGGGAGAGCCTTCCGTTCCTTTAATGAGAGAGTGCAAATGATCACAAACAAAGTGAATGACACTGTGAATGAAGGTGCTGAGACTGAGAGATAGAGAGAGAAGAGAATATGACACCAGAATGTTGTCAAACCCTCCTCCAAGGGCCGCACTCTCTATGGCCAGAGAGGTCTATGCTATTGATTGCACAATCCTCATACAATGGTCTAAATGCAATGGACTTGCCGATGATGACGACGACGACGAGATGGGCTGAAATCTGAAAATGCTAGGGGCTGAAATCTGCAAATCTTGTATCTGTTGAATTCTGACTCTATGTCGGTGACGACGACGTGACGACGATGCGCTGAAAAACGCAAATGCTGAAATCTGCGAATAGCGGGCTGAATCTGCAAACGCTGGCTAACCTGACCGTGCGGCGAGGATTTGCTACGGGAAGGTGAGATCTGCGAGGTTTGGGGGCTGCGGTACGGAGTCTAAGTGCTGAAAATGCAAAACACTGATGCTCTATGCTGATCCGTCGCCGAGAATCTGCAAAAACGCTAGGCATGGTCTGTTGTTGCAAAAACGCCATGGCTAATTTGTTGTGTGCAAAACGCCAGGGCTGATCTGCATCTACTGAAAACGCTATGCTCAATTTGATGCCAAATCGTTGGTCTTGCTCTGCTATTGGCTGGAAACGCTAGGCCTCCTGTCGGTCTTGCTGAAAAGGTGCCTGTGAGTTGTAGACTTCTGCTACCTCTTCTGCCAGTAAGTGCTAGCGCTAGCTTTCTTATATATTAACTTGTCAAAGTTGCCCTACCCAGTTTTCCAACAAAGTCACTTAATAATAATAAGTGAAAAATGGCTAAAATAGGAAAAATGGGTTCTATGCACTGTAAAATACTCCTGATGGGTACTGACTGTAATCAGATGATCATGCTGTGTGCAACCAGAGAAAATGCAACTACTCTAAGTGCCTAGACATGCACGGAGACTCACAAAGATGCCAGAACCCTTCCTAAGCTGAACTGAACCCTAGTCATGAAGTAGCTTGTCCACATGCAAATAGAGTTAGATGTGCACTTGACATCCCCTCCTTTTAAAGGTGAGGTGTTGGTACCGAACTGTATGGCGTCGAGGGAGATCGCCAACAGTGTCTGGAATCCTATGAAGGACTCTTCGCCAGCCCACTCTGATACGTGGGTCGTGCGATACTTGAACTTCATAAAGGTCTGCAACGCTTGCTTCTTTGGGCCGCGTCGAAAGCGACACAAAGTTATCTGAGGCTGCTTCAATGGTCCAATTGCGTCTATGGACGTAGGTCTACCTTCATCAAGCATCTCCGAGGAGGAAAATTCTTGAAACCACTTCCAACACAAAAACATGAGCGGTATATACTTATTCCATGTAGAGTGACTTAAAAAGACTATTCTTTCGAAAAAACTATGAATGCAATGCAGATGAACAAAGTGACGGAGTGCCAAACCATTCATCAAATACACGCAAACCGTGAGATCGAATCTTGACTTTCTGATCAAAATCTATCAACTGTGGCAAATCACAATGGAAATCTTGATGCTCAATCCTTCTTGTGCTCTTTCAGATACTGTGTCATGCGAAGGAAGAGACATGAAATGTAAATTCCTTGAATGCAAACATTTCATCTTTTCATGAGTAATCCGTATACATCCGTGCTCATTCATGAGTGAATCATGTGCATCGTACAATACGGCATGCCTGTGGAAAGGGAATACGTAAAGACAGTGATGATGAAAAGACAAGAAACCGTCATGAATGAAACACTCGAATAATGCGTGCTGACTAATCATACGAACACATAATACTTCCTGAGAGGGTTCTTTGGACCTTGACGTGAGAGCCAAGATCGGTTTTGCGTGATTGATCGAATCTGCAATGAGGTTAGCTTCACTAGAAAAAGCATCAATCAAACCATCATCCTTGTGAACAATCACATCTTTATCTTGCAAATCATCATGCTTATGAATAATCACATCTATATCATGCAAATCATGTGTGTCGTGCTTTGGAGAAGAAAAGACTGAGAGAGTCTCCTTCTCCTTTACCTTTTTAAACTTCGCTTGCACATTAGAAATGAGAGATGAAGAATGAACAACTTCCTCCCCATGACAATGGGAGAGTCACTTTTGGCATTGAAAGTGAAAGTATTGACTGTCCAATCAATGAGAGGGTTATGCTCACAAAACCATCGAATGCCTAAAAGCATACCACATCCTGAAAGAGGAGATACTACAAATTTTCTGCGGAAGGACACTTGTTGAACAGTGAACAACACATCAAGGCACTCTCGTGTAATGAGAGAGTCCACACCGGGAGCGAAGCCTGACATCTCGAAAGGAGATGTCTTGCTAACCTCCAAGCGGGCTCTTTCGACAAGAGAGTCACTTATCACATCATGCATACTGCCTAGATCAAACAATATGACAAAACGCTGACCCTTCACATGACCATAACACTTAATGAGAGACTCATCAATGGGAGGATCATGAGAAACTTGGGTCACACTTGTGTTCTCATTGATGGCATTCACAGAGGATGTGGGTTTTGTGGGTTCTTTAGATTCGCTAGATTCAATCTTATGACATGTTCTTTTTATGTGACCCTTGATGTGACAATGATAACATCGACCTTCCTTAGAATAAATGCTTTGTTCTTCTAACATGATGTGTCCAATCTATAAAGGAATGCCTCCTTGCACTCACCATCCGATTTGCGTAATCGGGTGCCGAGCTGCAAAACACGATTAGAGAAAGACATACCATTTTGCTTGAGGCTGCGCCAATCGTCTTTCAACCGTGCTGGGTACTATGGTGGCATAAACAGCGCCTCGAGCTTGTCTTGGAAGTCGGCCCAATTGAAGGAAATGGGCACGCCTTCGTCAGCTTTCTCTAGGTTATATTAACGAAAGAGATGAAAATGAAATGAAATGTTATGTTAACGTCTTCAAAAGGCGTAAATCACCTATGAGACCAGAGCGTTACAATGTGGTGAATCTGATACAAAGTCAGAGTGACAAAATGAAATACTATGAAATCCTAAGCTGGTAGGTGTGAACTAAGCAGCTAGCCGGGATAGCTAAATCACAAGTCACAAGAGATCAAGCATTGGTTGCTGGCGGATCTCGTCAATCTCCTCCATGGTCAGCAGTCTGACCGGGCGTCGTGCATGTCGGGCCAAAGTGATCCGAATCCTCTGATGTAGCCTCCGTCGATGATGTGTAGTCCTCCATAGTCGTGGGCGTCTGGTTCTCTTTAACTCAGTTGCTCGGTCGATCAGTGTGCCTCTGGTGTGAGGCGACAAGATTTGTTGTGGTAGTAGCTCCTCTGGGTGTCCAGTGTCTTCTCTAAAGAAGTCTGTGATGTGTCTCTGAGAGCGCTGGCCTCTCCTCTCATCAAGCTCTCTCTGTGTCTGCGCAGCTCAAGTAGAAACAAACCCAGACATCTCTGATCCTCGTACCTCATGACTGTGGAGAGTGGTTCAAAGCCCTCTCTGAACAAGCAGTAAAAGCGGCCTCGTATCTCGTAGTAGACGGGGCAATGGCATGTGTAGTGTAACTCTGTCTCAGGCTCCATGTCACACAAGGGGCATGTCTTGGCCTTTGCCTAGTACTCCGCTGTCTCTTCGAGTCTCGATCTGCAGCTGGTGTGAAGATGTGTGTATCTGGCCAATAGCACACCGTATCCCATGAGACAAGTGGGTGTCCATGTATATGGGCCTCGTCACAAAACCATCCGCTGAAAGCTGGAGAAGATGCTCTCTGTAAAAAGCCATCTTCATGCCCAACTCCCGTGCTGGCTGTATCCATGTCCTCCTGGTGTCTAGCTGAGTCAAGTCTTGGCGGATGATGTCACAAATGGGTGACGTGGCATGGCCCTAGACACACTCACCGAGTGGAACATGGACTCACCCAGACAGTCCCGAAAAACCCGCTGACATGCTGACATAGCATACCGTATGGACTTTCGTGATTTGCGGCGCAAAAAGCGGCTGACCTGCTGACGTGGCAAAGTGTACGGAAACCTGTTTTTGCGCTGCTGAAAAGCTATGCAGGCTGATTTTGGCAGTTTTTGAGTCAATTGCTTTATTTTAAAATCTTTTGAGTGAGAAGCGTTTGGGGCTCTGCTTTTTGGGCATCCCTTGTAAAGCTATAAATTAGTGGGCAAGGCCCTCACATCTCAGAGCATCTGGGCGCAGAGTCTGAGAGTGAGAACCCTCCCACTCTCTTGTACTTTGAACACAGATTAATACAAAAAGAAATACCGAAATGGGCATCAGTCTTTGGGGCCAATATCTCTAGGCACGGAAGGTGTCGAATCAATTGTGAATCTCTGTTGTGTTGCGGTAGAATCTTCACTTGGAGCATCCAAGTTTGTTACAGTGGTATCAGAGCGCAGTCGATTTCTCTTCTATCGGGAAATTCGATCCTTTTCTCGCGACACTTATGGATTCCAACAACAAACAGTCGACTTCCTCTGCATCTAGGGATACGGAAAGAGATCATGAAAAAGATTCGCACAAAGAGTACGGCCCACCTCGGCCTACTCAAGCGGAGATTGAAGAGATGGAACGTCAACAATTGGTTGACGACACGACAGAGATGATGATCAACCTTGCAAAGGATCCGAAATTTGTAAAAATTTTGACTTGGACGTCCTTCGACAAGGTGCACACCCAGTGGCAAAAGGCCACAGAGCCACCCCTCAAACCGGCACTCAAGAAACCTCCTACTCCGAGGATGTTTACAAAGCAAGAATTGGAAGAGGTGCTTGATACACGGATTACTCAGCTTCTTGACGTGAACAACAAAGCCAAAAAGCATGACAAAAAGCAGAAGAAAGGAACTGACTTCCCGGGTTATTTGGGTCGTCAATCTACTTTTGCCTCGGGAAGAAAGTAGAAGAAGCATATCAGATTTAAAGGAGTATCCAGTTCTTCTTCTTCTTCTGACAGTTCTTCTAGCACTTCTGACTCGAGCGAAGAAGATAGGAAAGGGAAAAAGCGAAGCAAAAAGCAAAGCTTCGAAAAGGGCAAGAAAAAGGCAAAGAAGCCTAAATTTCGCCCAATTTCTGACAGTTCTACAGAGGACTCGTCTTCAGATAGTTCGGACTCCGACGATCACACATTTTACGCAAAGAAGAAGCATTTCTATAAAGCCAACTAGTATGACTTTCTTGAAGATAAAAGCAAGAAAGTTCAAGAATTTAAAGAAGGTGGACAGTCAATTAAGTTTGACACTTTTTCTGGATTCCGAGATGCTTCGAGGGCTTTGGCCTTCATACAGCAGTTTGATATAGCTTTCTCTGGAGAGCATTACTCAAAGCACTCCAAGATTCGAAGGGCTACCTCTTTCTTTAAGGGAAATGCTCGAACATGGTGGTCAACCCTTCTATTGAACAAGAAAGCGCCAGTTAAATGGCTGAAATTTAAAAGGCTTTTTATTTCTTCTTGGCTGACTCGGAGTACGAACGAGATATACGAACTGCTTGGAACCATCTCCAGATGACCAAGCGAGATTCTTTGGACGCATATTGCGAAAGATTTTGCAGCTCTTTTCTACTAGCCTCTTCATTTAAGAAGATCTCGTTTAAAGAACAGATTGAGCGGTTTTGCTGCGGACTTCCTACAGAGATTCGAGATCACTGCATAGGACAAAAGTCAGCAGATTCTGTTCAAGAATTGATGAGTCATGCGAAACGGGGTTTTGCCATACATTCAGGCAGTCTGACTTACCCCACAGATAAGATCATGACTCAGAGAACCGAACAGACTTCTAATAATGAAAGTAGAAGATAAGGATGCACGACCCCGGCTCACTATTCGGGAGAGAGCCAGCTACATCAAAGAGGGGAAGTGTTTTGGATGCGGGGAACATGGGCACATCTCCGCGAAGTGCCCTAAAAAGGCACATAAAGAACAAGATGAAGAAAGGCCAGAGAGTTCGAAAGCACCTGAGGAACGTGGACGAAAAGGCAAGATGAAAGCAGGAGTGGTTCCGGATTGCATGGGTATTGATCCAAGCACGATTGATGAAAGTACAAAACTTTGTCGAGCTTGGGGCAAAGTGAAAGATCAAGAAGCCCTGATTTTCTTTGACGGAGGAGCCAAGGCCAACTTCATTTCACCTGAATTGGCGGCGCGGCTCGAGATTACACCCGATCGGATGGGACCACAAGCAGAGGCAGTTCTAGCAGCACCCGCCGACAGGGATGTGGCCATTACTCCTGTCATTGGAAAACTTTGGTTGCATTGTCAGGGCTATTTGGGGCACGAGGACTTCTACATAATGCCCTTGGAAGGTCGTGATGTTGTCCTGGGGGTCCCTTGGTACCATAAGAACAACGCCGTGGTCAATTATCCGGCGAAGAAAGCGGCATTGACTACTGAAAAGGACCGAACCATTGTACTTGATGTGAAACTTAAGGGTGAGTGTGTCCCTATTGTATCGGCTTCGACCATTTCAAAATAAATGAATCCAGTTTGTTTGTTTACTCGATCTTTTTGAAAGAGTTGAAGAACAAATATGTCTGAACTTGATAAAGAACGCCAAGGTTTTCTCCACACTCATGCCGATTGCTTTTCTGAGGGCCTGTCAGGCGAGTTGCCACCAGCTCCTCCTAAGGATCATACCATCAATCTGATACCTGGAAGCACACCACCGAACAGCCACCTTTGTTACCATATACATGTGGTAGTGATGTGTGTGAACACACTAGGACCGCCGGGGCATTTTTTCCCTCTTTAGGAGGTTTTTTCCCCCGTGCATTGTATATACGCCCATCACTCCAGGGCTATCTATCTTTCCATTGCACACTAAGTAACACTCTCTCTATTGTGTGCCTTGAGCTTCCTTCGTCTTCTCCAAGCTGTGTGTGATTCTCTACAACCCTAATTCCAACAATTGGTATCAGAGCAGGTCACGTCCTCCCGGGCTTAGTCGCCAGCTGCTCCAGCACACGCCTGCTCACTTTCTCCGATTTCAGTGAGCTTTGGCAAGCGTTCGCAGGTCGCCAAATATTTTGGGGAATCTCGAAGAGCTCGGTCTGCTCAGAATTTTGATTTGGGCTCATTTTGGCCTCCGTTTCCACTACAGGCAGTACTGCATAGGTCATTTTGTGCAGAATTTTTGTCAGTGCCGTTTTCTGCATAACAGGTGCCTTATAGTCTTCTACGGTTTGTGCTATATAGCACAGGTTGTTCCCACTCCGTTTCTCCTATTTTTGGGCAATTTTCACATCAGGTGCAGCATTTACCATGGCTGACAACAACAACACAGATGTGTTCCAGATGTTTGCTGTTGAGGACAGGTTGGATGGGGACAACTACCCTATGTGGGCTTATATGATGCTACATGTTCTTGTGTCAAAGGGTGTCTGGAACATTGTGCAGGATATTGATGTACGTCCTGGTTCTGAGGATGTAGGCGATGTTGAGGATGTTGCAGGTCTTGCTGCAAGGATTACAGATGTTAGAGTTGTTTTGCCTACGGCAGAACAAGCTCGTTGGGATGTTAAGGATGCGCAGGCTCATGCATTGATTACGTTGTCTGTGAAGTGCACCATTGTTCCTCACATCCGTTCAGCAAAATCTGCAAAACAGGCTTGGGATATTCTAGCAGGTCTTTATGCAAGCCGCAACGAGGCTAAAATTACTTCGCTGCGTAAAGAGCTGAAGTCGAAGATTATGCATGAGGAAGATGATATGGACACTTTCCTTGCTAGTGTCAAGGATATCAATGAGTAGCTTATTTCTGCAGGTGAAGTCATTTCAGACAGTTCCCTTGTGCAGACTGTTCTTGATGCCTTACCAGATTCCTACCAGACTTTTGCTAGTACTTGGAGACTGATGACCCAAGGAAATCCTGAAGTTGTCAAGTTTGATGCATTATGCACATTGCTGTTGCAAGAGTCACTTTCTAGAAAAAACAGGACTAGGTAGCGTGCAATTGAACAGGCTTTTATTGCTTCTCAAAGAAAGGGTGGTAACAGTAATGCAGCCACTTCTTATGGTTCTGCTGCGAGTGGCAAAAATTATGTTCATAATGCTTCTGCTGGCAGCACTTCGTCTGGCAATTCTGGTGATAAGGGCAAAAAGAAGATGCGTTGTCATTATTGTAAAGCTAATGATCACTTGATCAAGTCCTGTCCTAAGTTGAAGGCCAAAGAGGCTAAGAAGAAAGAGGGTGGTTCCACTGCAAATGCTGGTTCCACTACAAATGCAGCCATTGTTGAGTCTTCTGTGAAAGGAGACTGTGTTGCTGATGTTGATGCAGAATGGGCTTTTAGCGCAGAGTGCACTTACAATCCTGTTGTCCATGATGCATGCTTGTCAGTTACTGCAGATTCACATGTGTGGTATTTCGACAGTGGTGCTACAAAGCACATTACCTCACATCGTGAATTGTTTACCTCTCTCGAGTCTGTCCCTCATGGGAATTCAGTCACTTGTGCCAACAACGCCTCTTATCCAGTTCAGGGAGTTGGAAAGATTGTGCTCACTGCTGCTAATGGCAGTTCCTTCACACTTGTTGATGCACTTTATGTACCTGGGATCAAGAAGAATCTCTTGTCTGTATCCGCACTTGCTATACTTGGACTTGTAGTCAAATTTGTGGATGACAGATGTACAGTTCATGATCTCAGTTTTGGTGATGAAATTGTTGCATCTGGGCTTTTGTGCCGTGGGCTATATAAGCTCACTTTGTATGTCAAGTGTGGACAAAATTTTACAAATGCTGTTGCAGATTCAAGGGCTATTTCAGATGCAAAACTTTGGCATGCACGTTTTGGTCATCTGAATTTTGCCAGTTTGCTGTGTTTGCAGAAATCTGATATGGTTGCTTCTTTGCCACCTCTTGAAACACCTGTCAAACATGTTTGTGAAGGCTGTATTTTGGGTAAGATGCAGCGTTCTAAATTTCCAAAGGATGGTTCAGTTAGGGCCACATGCAGATTGCAGCTTGTGTATAGTGATGTTTGTGGGCCCATGCAAACTCCGTCCTTGGGCAATTACCTGTACTTCGTGACTTTCATTGATGATTACTCCAAGCATGCATGGATATTTCCGCTTAAAGCGAAGTCCGAAGTTTTTATGTGCTTTAAAAAATTTCTGGCTATGACTGAG
Organism: Adiantum capillus-veneris; assembly: GCF_014529385.1. Taxonomy (NCBI): domain Eukaryota; kingdom Viridiplantae; phylum Streptophyta; class Polypodiopsida; order Polypodiales; family Pteridaceae; genus Adiantum; species Adiantum capillus-veneris. The sequence goes on from NC_140956.1 coordinate 3,173,032, forward strand.
AATGTCTCGAAATGTACTATGGGCACCCTCCGTTACGATCGAGGAGGGGAGTATATGTCTCATGAATTTAATGCATTTCTGGCTAGTCGTGGGATAAAACACCAATGTACAGTGCCTTATACACCTCAGCAAAATGGTGTTGCTGAGAGGAAAAACAGGTCACTGACGGAAATGGCACAATGTATGGTCAAAAGTCAAGCTTTGCCGCATTCTTTTTGGTTTGAGGCCATCATGTGTGCCACTTATGTACTTAACAGGTATCCTTTGAAAGCTTTGCAGTCTATTACTCCATATGAAGCATGGCATGATAGAAAGCCTTCTACTGAGCACATGCGTGTTTTTGGTTGTTTGGCATATGCTTTGGTGCCACAAGTGCAACGCAGAAAACTGGATGATAAGGGTGTCAAATGTATTTTTGTTGGTTATAGTGCTGAAAGCAAAGGTTACAGGTTGTATCATCTGTAAACAAAACGTATCCTGATTTCTCGAGATGTAGTGTTTGTGGAAGATTCTGTTCAGCCCTTGCTGTCATGTACTAAAGACAGTAATGTAAGCTCACAGGACATTTATGACACTTTGTTGCCTCTTGATCGATCGCCATAAGGCTCGACTTGTTGCAAAGGGTTATGCACAACAAAAAGGCATAGATTATGAAGAGACTTTTGCTCCCACTTGTCGTATGACTACTGTGCGTTTTCTATGTGCATTGGCAGCTCATTTTGGTTGGGATGTACATCAATCAGACATTGTTACTGCTTTCTTGAATGGTGACATATTTGAGGAAGTTTATGTAACGCAGCCTCGCGGTTTTGTCATAAAAGGACAAGAGGACAAAGTGTGCAAATGTAACAAGGCTTTGTATGGGTTGAAGCAATCTCCTCGTGCTTGGTATGAGAAAGCTGACACTCATTTGGTTAAACGAGGCTTTCGTAACAGTCCAACAGAAAGCACATTGTATGTAAAGCGTGAGGGTGATGTACTTCTAATTGTGGTTCTTTATGTTGATGATTTTGATCACTGGACCAAATGAGAGACATATTGCTGAATTTAAGGCTGATTTGAATGCTACTTTCAAGATGAAAGATTTGGGGCTGTTGCATCATTATTTGGGTATACAGTTTAAGCAGTGTGATGGTGGTATTGCCTTGTGTCAGAAAAGTTACATAGAGACATTGCTATGTAAGTTTGGACTTGAGGATTGCAAACCTATTGCCACTCCCATGGAAACAGGTTTGAAGTTGAGTCTACATGATGCTGGCGATCCTGCTGATGTCACTCTTTACCAAACTGCTGTTGGCTGCCTCATTTATGTAAGCAACACGAGGCCGGATATTCAGTTTGCAGTCTCACAGGTCAGCAGATTTATGCATAGCCCAGGGTCTAAGCATTGGCAGGCTGTCAAGAGAATTTTCCGCTACCTTAGTGGCACTTTACATCTTGTCTTGTTTTATCCCAAGGGGGGATCATTGCCGCCAGACTTACATGCTTTTTCAAACTCAGATTGGGCTGGGTGTTTTGACACGAGAGTGTCCACAAGTGGTTTTTGTTTCATGCTTGGCAGTTCATGTATATCATGGTTGAGTAAGAAGCAACTTATTGTGGCCACTTCGAGTTGTGAGACTGAGTACAGGGCAGTCTTCACAGCTACGGTTGAGTGTGTATGGCTCAAACGCCTTATGGCTGATGTGGATGTTGGACAGGACACTGCCAACACTATCTACACTGACAGTCAGAGCGCATTGACAGTTGCGAGGAACCCAATTTTTCATGCTCGCACAAAGCACATTGAGGTGCATTACCACTATGTCAGGGAGAGGCTCTCAGCAAGAGAGATCAGCTTGGCTTATGTGCCAACAAAGGACAACCTTGCAGATCTTTTCACAAAGGCATTGTCTCGTGAGAAGCTTGAAGCTTTCCGCAAAGCTTTGGGCTTACTCCCCTTTGTGGATTGATCCTGTCCTCAGGGCATGGCACTTTCCTTTATTCATGTGCCAGCTCTCGTTCACCGCATCACTCCAGGGGGGATTTGTTACCATATACATGTGGTAGTGATGTGTGTGAACACACTAGGACCGCCGGGGCATTTTTTCCCTCTTTAGGACGTTTTTTCCCCCGTGCATTGTATATACGCCCATCACTCTAGGGCTATCTATCTTTCCATTGCACACTAAGTAACACTCTCTCTATTGTGTGCCTTGAGCTTCCTTCGTCTTCTCCAAGCTGTGTGTGTTTCTCTGCAACCCTAATTCCAACAACCTTACCATGTGAGCCGAGCCCAGAATGAAGAAATTATGAACCAAGTGAAAGACCTCTTGGAAAAGGGTCTTATCCAGTCGAGTACTTCACCTTGTTAATTTGCACCTTGTTGGTTTTGAAGAAAGACAGACCTTGGAGAATGTGCATTGATTATAGAGCTCTCCAAAAAATCACCATCAATAACAAATTTCCGATTCCTAGGATCGATGATATTCTTGACCGACTACAGGGATCCTCTTGTTTCAGCAGGATCGATTTGAAGAGCGGATATCATCAAATCCGAATCGCACCGGGAGATGTCTACAAGACAGCTTTTCGGACGACCTTCGGTTTATTTGAATTTTTGGTGATGCCTTTTGGCCTTACCAATGCTCCGGCGACCTATAACCGAATGATGGACAGTATTTTCAGAGAGTACAGATCTTTTGTGGGCAATTTCTTTGATGACATTATTGTCTTCTCCAAGGATGAGACAGAACATGGAGAACATCTCCTACAGGTCTTTCAGGGATTGCGGGATCACAAGTTGGTGATTAATGCAAAGACGAGTGAATTTTTCCTACCAGAGATACACTTTTTCGGACACATCGTTTCAGCAACAAGAGTACAAATGGACCCGGCCAAGATTGAGACTATACGTGATTGGCCCAATTTGAAGAATGTCCATGAAGTTAGAAGCTTCTTGGGCTTATGTTCTTGCTACCGGCGGTTCATTAGAAAGTTTGCAGAGGTTGCTTCCCCTTTGCTTATCTTGACACAGAAAGGAGTCCTTTTCTCGTGGGGACCCACAGAGGTGACTGCCTTTCAGACATTGAAAGAGAAATTGACTACAAGACCAGCTTTGACTTTGCCAGATCTGCAGAAGTCATTCGAAGTATATTGTGATGCTTGTGGTCGTAGTCTGGGTGCGGTCTTAATGCAAGAAGGCCATGTCATTTCCTATAAGAGCCGATTGTTTTCAAGGCCGGAATTGACAGCACAGATATATAAGAAAGAGCTTTTGGCGGTTATCCATGCTCTTACTCAGTGGTGACATTACCTACTCGAAGCCAATTTTACAGTCTTCACAGATCACCAGAGTTAACGCTACTTCTTGTCACAGAAGCAGCTATTGGAAAAGCAGATGCGGTGGGCGAACATCTTGTCACAGTTTCACTTCCAAATTGTCCATGTGCAGGGACAGAAGAACTTGGTGGCAGATGCTTTGTCCCGAAAGCCGTTGGTCTTGGCTATTTCCGCGATACATCGTAGAAGTTTCGAGGATATGGTCGATCAGTATGCCACAGATCGAGATTTTGCAGATGTATTCGGTCGAATACAGAATGGGGAAGTAGTAGCGGGATATTCCATTCGGGATGGCTACTTGAAGAAAACGATGTTGTGCATTACACATCCGTTACACGAGGGACTTGGACACAACTTTTGCCAAGGTCCGGGAGGCTTTACAAAAATCTCAGGAAAGACACAAAAAGGCAGCAAATCGACATCATCACGATTTGAAATTAAAGGAGAACGATTGGGTGCTCTTACATTTTGAGAAGGCACGCCTGAGAAAGAAAAAGGGAAAGGAGTGGCTTTTTCCAAAGCTTAGCATGAGATACTATGGACCTTTCCAGATAACCGAAAAGATAAATGATGTCTCCTTTAGATTGAAGCTGCCCAATACTTGGAGGATTCACAATGCTTTTCATGTGAGTCTCTTGAAGCCTTTTAAAGGTGATGTGCCTGATGATGGGGAGCCATATGAGCAACCCGAAGTGGAGGAAAGCAAGGAGATACTCGTTCCAGAACAGATATTGGCACATAAAGATAGAAAGATAAAAGGTAAAGCGATAAGGCGGTTCTTGGTTAAATTCAAGAACTATCCCGCATTGGATGCGAAGTGGATGGAGGAGGAGGACCTGGCAGATACTGCTCAGATTATGAACCTTTACCTTGAAGCATCATGTTTAGCATAGTCTATTGCAATAGAACCCCGATTTCAGCATGGGCGGAATTTGGTGCAGCGGGTATGCACAAGAGGGGAGTCACTCCGCTGCTTTGTCAACACATTGCCCCAATTTTTGATAATAGAGTCATTGATGTCCCTATTGCTGATAGTATTCTGCTATAATGACTTTAAGATTTGTAATGACTTTGTCAATAGATTGCCCTGATTTTCGATAATAGAGTCACTGATGTCCCTATTGCTGACGGGATTTTGTTGTAATAACTTTAAGATTTGGAATTCCCGATAATATGACATTGATTTATACTTGACTTGTTTAAGTGCAGGAACTGATAGACGGAATGACTACAGCATTTCGGTCTGATAAAATCTCTATAGACATGATTGCAATAAGGATTAGTTAATCGGACATCTGTGAGGTCCCGACTGGATCTAGATGCGATTGCTAAATACGTTGCCGATTAATCATGGTCTGAGATTGGAGTGATTTTTGAATGTGATTTGTCATGTGATGTCCTATGATGTCTTCTGATGTGACTGTCGATTGGTACATGTGCTGGATGTGTTGTTCCTAGTGCGTCGGTACTAACAATCAGAGTCTGATAAGACAGTTTATGGCCTCTGTCTGTTTTGTAGGTGTAATCGAGGGCGATTACAATGCTTTCAAGAGGGGGGTATATCACAAATGGGTGACGTGGCATGGTCCTATACACACTCACCGAGTGGGGCATGGACTCACCTAGACAATCCTGAAAAAACCGTTGACATGCTGACGTGGCATACCGTATGGACTTCCGTGATTTCTGGTGCAAAAAGCGGCTGACCTGCTGACGTGGCAAAGTGTACGAAAACCGGTTTTTGCACTGCTGAAAAGCTACGCAGCCTGATTTTGGCAGTTTTTGAGTCAATTGCTTTATTTTAAAAGCTTTTGAGTGAGAAGCTTTTGGGGCTCTTCTTTTTAGGCATCCCTTGTAAACCTATAAATTAGTGTGCAGGCTATAAATTAGTGGGCAGGGCCCTCACATCTCAGAGCATCTGGACGCAGAGTCTGAGAGTGAGACCCTCCCACTCTCTTGTACTTTGAACACAGATTTATACAAAAAGAAATACTAAAAGGGGTGCCAGTCTTTGGGGCCAATATCTCTAGGTCCACCGGGCCCTGTCAAATCAATTGTGAACTGTGAACTGTATTGAAGTGAATCTCTAATGTGTCGCGGTAGAATATTGACTTAGAGTGTCCAAGTTTGTTACAGATGAGCCTGGTGATCTCGGACTGTGCAAGGGTCAGGGAGTGAGTATGGAAGGGGGGCAATCTGTCTATACTAAACCCATGCGCCTGGAACCATGATGTCATCTCCCCATACCAACATGCTGTATCTCCCTGCATGGCTAACTGTCGAGAGGACTCAAGTGCAAGGCGGGCGTACCTGTCTCTGGGAAGTTCCCACATGCGGTGTATGAAGGAGACAAATTTGGTGAGCGCCTCAACCACTAGTGGGGGGGCAGCTAGCTCTGCTCGGATAATGGCACGTGGTACTGAAGCCTTGGCTCTAATGAGCCGCAAGATCATAGAGACCAGGGGCTTCTCGATGCCCCCCGGGCCCCCACCCATCAGTGCGACTTGTCCTCTCGTGATGATCCAATGAAGGCCCCCAGATCTCAGCTCCATAGAGCAATGTAGAAGCCACCAAAGTGTCAAAGAGCCAGAGCTTCATCCGAGACTCCTGAAACTGAACTTGTGAACACATCCTCTCCCATCTACCCAATGCCGAATGGGCTCTGGTCAATCTAGTCTTTGCTGCTCTCCTCAATGAAAATGCTGGTCCACTAAAAACCACTCCAAGGTAAGTGTAAGCATTTGTATACTCCACCGTCTCCTGGTTGTATGTGAATGCGGGTGCTGACCTGCTGATCCACTGTGGGGTGGTATTAAATACCATGACCTTGGTTTTACCAAGGTTGACAGACAAACCACTTTCATGGGCAAACCTATGCAAAGCATCCAAGTGACTTTGCATCCCCTCTGGAGAGTCCGAAATCAACACATCATCATCAGCATATAACAATAGCAGAATCCATGTCCCTACCAGCGGTGCACCTCTATCCCAATCTCTCTCAATGTAGTCAGAAACCTCATCCACATACATACCAAATAGAGTAGGAGAGAGCGGGCAGCCCTGCTTCACCCAATAGTGGAGTGAACCGGTGTAGATAGACCCTTTGAGGTGCGTACGTGCCCTACTACTGATATGTACAATGCCATGACCCCCAAATGAGCTTTGAGGGTACTCCCATCTCCTGTAATCTGCGCATCAATCTAGCTCTGGGTACTATGTCAAATGCTTTGCGGAAGTCCACAAAGCTACAATAGATCCGTCTCCCATGGGATCTGCCCTCCTCGATGATGGCCCTGAGTGTCAAGATATGGTCAAGAGTAGAAAAACCTCTCCTGAACCCTGTCTGCTCAGCTGCACGCACTCCCTCTCTCTCTGCCCATCTACTCAGTTGCTGCTCAAGAATGGATGCATACAACCGTGCCAATGTGTGTCCAATCATGATAGTGCGATAATTCCCAAGCTCCATAGGGTCTCTTGATTTGAAGATAGGTACAATCGTAGATAGGCTCCAAGTATCAGGCAAGCCCTCGCACATGGCAGGGTTAAACATGACTACTAGAAGCTCTGCTAGTAGATCTCTGGCATGCATGAAATGCTCATCCACCAGGCCATCATGATCATATGCTCTCCCAGTCCTCATCTTGTCAATGGCCTTCTTCACCATCTCAGCGGTGAAAAAAGCACATGTGTGTGGGCATGGATTGGGGGGGTCAGGAAGGGGCGGCTGTCCAGAAACTGTGTACAAAGATGATGCGTATTGACCCCAAGTCTCTGTAGAGGTAATGGCAAGGGGGGGGGGGAGACAGCTCATGAAAGAGCCGCCATGCCTCACGCAAGTCTTGACTCAAGAATAGATGGTAGAGATCCTGCTCTAGTCGAGCCAAAAATGCCCTCTTCTTCTGCCGCACCAGGCGTCAGAAGTCAATCTGTGATTGTCTGTGAGTGATGTCCCCCCAAAAGCACTTCCCTCTGAAGTCTAGCTCTAGTCTAGCGGCATTCCTCATCATACCAGCTATTCTGAGGCATGCTCCCAGAATGGCGTCTATGCTCAAGCCGGGTGTTGCTAATTGGACTATTTTCTTATTTTTAATGATTAATCTCTTTTTTTAAGGATATTTTATTATGTGCACTAAGAACTCTTAAAAGATTGTAGCTACAGGAACTGCCATCAAGAACGGACAACTCTGATGTGTCATTTGATGGGTGACGGTAAACATCGCGAAGGAGTTTCCGTAAGTTTGGTGGAAAGGGCCGGGTTACGAGTGCCCCTGATGCGTCACATGATGGGTGACGGGTGCATCAGTAAGGGGGCATCCCATAGGCTAAGGAGGAAATCCGAACTGAGTAAGAAAATACGCGTAAGAACGCAAGCACAAGAATAAAGATGGGTTCAATGAAGCTTTTTACGAAAAGCAAGAACAGTCGCAGGAAGGCAGATGCTTTCCCGCGAGGAGTCTGTCTGCATTGCATCTGTGCCGTGTCCTGCACCCGGGGACGCTTGGAATGTGTCCGTGTAGCATTGTTTTCAGTAACTTAGTGAGTTTTAAAGTTTGAACAGATTCACACTTTATTTTATAAAGTGACCGGTCACTTTTAAGTGACCGGCCCCTTTATTAATAAAATAAAGCAAGCAAGGCTCTTTAAAAAAAAGCCAGCGCTAAAACTAAGGCAGGGGGCTGAATTGCGATCTCTCTCTCTCCTCTCTCTAGAAAACACGATTTTCTCTTTCCTCTCTCTAGAAAACGCGATTTTCTCTCTCCTCTCTCTAAGAGCGCCAAGCTCTGCTTTTGGACCCCTACTCCTACCGGGTGTCAGACCCTATAAAAGGGTAGCCAGCGTTTCAGTTTGGAAGGGCCGGAAGCAGCAAAAAAGCACTAGCGCAAGGATTCTGGAGCAGAGACTGGCAACAGATTTTGGCAAGTGTTCGCGTGACGACTGAGTACGGAGGTCGATTCTCCTAGCAAGGAGCGACAGGTATAAGGTGTTGATACGCATTGAGAATTGTTGCTCTGTGTGGTTTGTTTTGCAGGAAACTCCCGTCTCACGGGAAGTACGGCTTCACGCCTAAGTCCCTTACGGGAAAGTACGGCTTCGCGCCTAAGTCCCTTACGGGAAGGAACGGCCTTGTGCCCAAGCCCTTTACGGGGAAGCACGACCTTCGGGTCTAAGATTACAGAACGGAGGGGTTTCCTCGGGTTGTCGTGCTTGTATAAGAATTCTCCTTGAATAAAAGAATACTCTTAACGGGGGGGGGGACCAGCCCATCTTCTGGTCCCCAATACTGTGTCGATCTTCTCCCTTCTCTCATGTTTTCAAAAAATTATAATTTTCAGATTTTCTAAGTGCTCGTGTACGCTCCCGTTTTGTGACAGTGGTATCAGTGTTCGTGTACGCTCGCGTTTTGTGACAGTGGTATCAGAGCTCGGACTCCTCTCTTTCTCTGCAAAGAAGGACGATTCCAGGAAGAACGGGAAGAACCATGTCGGGCCAAGGGAGAAGCGTTGAAGAGGAGCTTCAACAAGTGCAAGCTCAGCTTGCGGAGTTGCAACAAATCTTATTGTTGCCAGACGTCCAAAAGCTTTTGGGCGGAATGAAGAAAACGAATGGAACTGATGCAGCCAAGCATCCAGACAACATTGTTGGTGTGAGACCACAGGAGGCAAGAGAAGAAGAACGTGCCGATGTGCACAAAGGATCTTCGGATCGGAATGAACGGCCTACTTCAAGGAAAGGCCAGGAAAAAGCGCTCTCTTTGCTAGACGAGAGCAAGGACATCTCTATCTCATCTCCATCCTACTCTCCTGATTATACTTCTACTTCTCGATCATCTCGTCAGAAGAAGGAAGCAGCTACTACTGCCACTACCCTACATCAACCTAAAGATAAGCCTCGATTCAAGAAGCATGGTCGCAAGTCTCAACATCGCGTGAGAGTCTTCAAATCGGGTGACAAGGACATCAAGTTCGAAACCTACAACGGACGGAGAGACATCTCCAAAGCACTGTCCTTCATCAGACAGTTTGAAGTTGCTTTTACCAATGGGCACTTCACAGAAAGATCCAAATTACGCCATGTGGGGATGCACCTCAAGGGAACGGCAAGTAATTGGTGGTTAGCCAAGATTCTGGAAGGTTCTCAGGCCAAAACTTGGGAGAGCTTCAAATCTGAATTTTATGAACAATTTCTTCCACCTGACTTCGAGCAGGACATACGGAAGGAATGGGACTGGCTTGCCCAGAAGGAACATGAAAGAGTAACGACTTATGTGGACAAGTATTGGTCGGTTCTTCGGAAGGTCACTCCCTTCATGAAGATTGCCGACGAGGAAAAGAAAAGAAAGTTCGAAGCGGGTCTCCAACCGCAGCTTCGAAAGAGTATGAAGGTGTATCCGCATGATACTCTTCAAAGGATGATGGAGTCAGCAATCATCGCTGAGGATTTGCACTCTACTGGGACGCCCAGAAAGATGGAGCATAGCACTTACCGTGCAAGACAAAGAGGGGTCTACGATGACCATGGGAGCCAAGGAAGAAAACGTCCTCCATCTAGAGACGATGATCATTCTAAGAAGCCAGAGGGCACTGGCAAGCGAACTAAGTATCTTTCTCCTACTCAACTTCAAACTTTTAGAGAGGAAGGAAGATGCTTCTACTGTGGCGAGAAAGGACATATGAAACCGGACTGCCCTCTAAAGCAGCAACGGCAAGAGCAAGCCTCTACGAGGCAAGAGAAAGCAAGGAAGGAGCCCGCACCACCAAGTTCGAACTCAATTCCAGATGTTCAAGGAAACACAGAATCTGAGAAAGGGAAGCGTCAAATTCTGAAGGGCTAGGGGTCTTTGAACAACCAACGAGTATTGATTCTTTATGATCCAGGATCCACGGATAACTTCATCTCCCTGGATACTGCGGAACGATTGTGCCTCACACCGGCTCAGCTTGGCACACCGGTTACATCCGGATCGGCATTCGAGGGGTTGACAACCAATGCAACTCCCGTGCAAGGACAGCTCAATCTTCGGATTGGCGAGTACAAGGACCGCGAATCATTTTTGATGGCACCCATCGAGGGATGTGATATCATCTTGGGTATGCCATGGCACTTTCACATGACACCTATTCCCGATTATGTGGAAAAGACCCTCACTTTTGATCATGGGGTAAGAAAATAAAGATTCAAGCTGATGCAGGAGATTGGCAGTTCCCAATTGTAAGCCATATCTCCATTAAGAAAGAAATGAACAAGTGTGTTTCTGCTTACTTGATTTTTGCAAAGGATAAAACTAGTAGGGACTCTCTCTCTAGTCTGGAAATTAAGCGTCTTCAATTTATTGAAAAGTACAAGGATTGTTTCACGGAAACATTTCCTGACGAACTCCCTCCGGTACGCCCAGAAGATCACCGCATAGATCTCATACCGGGTAGCTCGCCTCCCAATCAACCCCCTTATCGGGTAAGTCTTGCTCAGCAAGAGGAAATTTTGAAGCAAGTCAACGAGCTTCTAGAGAAAGGGCTAGTACGGCCCAGTGCTTCACCCTACTGCTCTCCAGTTCTACTGGTGCAGAAGAAAGATGGCACGTTTCGAATGTGCATAGACTATCGGTCTTTAAACAAGATCACAATCACGAATCGCTTTCCGATCCCTCGGATTGATGATATACTTGATAAGTTGCAGAGTGCAAGTATCTTTAGTCGCATAGACTTAAAGAGTGGGTATCATCAGATACGGATCGCCCCTGAGGATGTCCATAAGACTGCTTTCTGCACAACCTTTGGACTATATGAATTTTTGGTAATGCCTTTCGGCTTGACCAATGCTCCTGCGACGTTCAATCGCATGATGGACCGCATTTTCATCCCGTATCGAGCTTTTACGGGAGTATTCTTTGACGACATACTCATCTTCTCTAAGTCAGAAGAGGAACATCGGAAGCACTTGGACTTAGTGTTTCAAGAATTGCGAAAGCATGAGTTGCATGTGAATGCAAAGAAGAGCGAGTTCTTTCTCTCTGAGCTACACTATCTCGGCCATATAGTCTCTCACAATCAAGTGAGTATGGATCCTGCCAAGATCCGAGTGGTAGAAGATTGGCCTATTCCCACTACGGTACATGATGTACGTAGCTTCCTGGGATTATGTTCATACTATCAAAGGTTTGTCCGAGGATTTGCTCATGTAGCAGGACCACTTCATGATTTGACAAAGAAGAAGATTCCTTTCAGATGGGGATCGAGACAACAAGGAGCTTTTGATCGGCTCAAGTACTTACTAAGCCATGGACCTATTTTGATAGTGCCTGACTTAAGGAAACCATTTGAGGTTCACTGCGATGCTTCAGGCGATTGCATCGGAGCAGTGTTAAACCAAGAAGGCCATGCAGTGGCCTACGAAAGCTGACGGCTTAAAGATGCAGAGTTGCATGCATCAATCTGCGAAAAGGAACTCTCGACTATGATTCACGCCTTATCCAATTGGACTCACTATCTTCTAGGAGCGGATTTTGTGATCAAGACTGATCACCCGAGTTTGCGGTATTTTCTTACGCAAAGGAAACTATCTGAAAAGCAGATGAGCTGGGCAAACTTTTTGTCTATGTTTCACTTCCAGATCCTTCACACGGCTGGGAGTAAGAATGTAGTCGTAGACGCATTGTCTAGGCAGCCAAGGGTGAATGCTATCACTTCGGTGTATCACCAAGAATTAGAAGCACTACCGGATTTGTATCCGAATGATCCAGTCTTCTCCACCATTTGGGGAAAGCTACATCGTGGAGAGAATGAGTTTCCCTATTCCATCCGGGACGGTTATCTCTACCACCATCAGGCCATATGTGTGGCGGAACCATTAAGAAAGAAGATCATGGATGAAGCACACGCTTCGCCTTATGCGGGTCATCGGGGTATTCTCCCTACGACCTTAGCAATGGAAAGATATTTCTTTTGGCCTAGCCTTAAAGCAGACATTGATAAGTATGTCAGGGAATGCTTGGTTTGCCAAAAAGTGAAGTATGATCGGCATAAGACGCCTGGGTTGCTACAACCTTTGCCTGTGCCTAATGAACCTTGGGAAAGTATTTCCATGGACTTCATCCTGGACCTCCCTAGAACTCAGACTGGAAATGACGCGATCTGGACCATTGTGGACAGGTCTAGCAAGCAAGCACACTTTATACCAGTCAAGAAAACGATCAAAGCAGATCATATGGCTAGGGTCTTTCTAGCACAGATCTTTAAGCATCATGGAATGCCTAAGTCTATTGTGAGCGATCGAGATCCTCGCATGCCAGGAAATTTTTGGCGTGCCTTGATGGATAATCTTGGTACGAAGCTGAATTTTTCATCTACCTACCATCCTCAAACGGACGGGCAAAGTGAGATAGCCAATTCCACAGTATTAGATATGTTAAAAGCTTATGTGTCAGACCAGCAATCTGACTGGGAGAAATATTTGCCTCTTGTCGAGTATGCGTATAACAATACCATACACTCATCGACAGGGAAAGCACCTTTTGAGATTCTCTATGGTAAGCCTTTGCTTCCACCCATCCTTTTAACTAAGGATAAGATCTTTGCAGCAGATGAATTTGTCTGGGATTTGGACACAGCCTACGGGCAAGTTACGAGAGCTATTCTACGCTCTTAGGAAAAGCATAAGAAAGCTGCAGATAAGCACAGAAGGAATCTAGACTTAACAGTCGGACAGTTAGTCTTACTCAAGTTTGAGAAGGCAAGACTTAAGAAACAAGCGTCTCATAAGGGGAAAGTGGTAAAACTTTCTACCCGTTATTATGGGCCGTTTAAGATTACTGAGCGAGTGAATGATGTCGCTTTCCGATTAGAGCTACCGCCTAATTGGAAGATCCATAATGCTTTCCATGTCAGTTTACTCCGGCCATATGTGGGACCGCCTCCAAGCCAGCCTAGTGCTGAGGAACCTCCTGAGGTTGAGGAAACAGAAGAAATACTCCAACCGGAGCAGATAGTAAGTCATCAGGAGCGGTCTCTCAAATCCGGAAAGATAACACGGAAGTATTTGGTTAAGTTTAAGAACTATTCGAATTTAGATGCTCAGTGGATGACGCAGGAGGAATTAGCAGCTTATCCCGAGATACTGGAGGTATATGTCCAAGCACTACAGTTGAGGTCAACTGTTTAGAAGCCAGAGGGATGTTGCTAATTGGACTATTTTCTTATTTTTAATGATTAATCTCTTTTTTTAAGGATATTTTATTATGTGCACTAAGAACTGTTAAAAGATTGTAGCTACAGGAACTGCCATCAGGAACGGACAACTCTGATGTGTCATTTGATGGGTGACGGTAAACATCGCGAAGGAGTTTCCGTAAGTTCGGTGGAAAGGGCCCGGTTACGAGTGCCCCTGATGCGTCACATGATGGGTGACGAGTGCATCAGTAAGGGGGCATCCCATAGGCTAAGGAGGAAATCCGAACTGAGTAAGAAAATACGCGTAAGAACGCAAGCACAAGAATAAAGATGGGTTCAATGAAGCTTTTTACGAAAAGCAGGAACAGTCGCGGGAAGGCAGATGCTTTCCCGCGAGGAGTCTGTGTCTGCATTGCATCTATGCCGTGTCTTGCACCCGGGGACGCCTAGAATGTGTCCGTGTAGCATTGTTTTCACTAACTGAGTGAGTTTTAAAGTTTGAACAGATTCACACTTTATTTTATAAAGTGACCGGTCACTTTTAAGTGACCGGCCCCTTTATTAATAAAATAAAGCAAGCAAGGCTCTTTAAAAAAAAGCCAGCGCTAAAACTAAGGCAGGGGGCTGAATTGCGATCTCTCTCTCTCCTCTCTCTAGAAAACGCGATTTTCTCTCTCCTCTCTCTAGGAGCGCCAAGCTCTGCTTTTGGACCCCTATTCCTGCCGGGTGTCAGACCCTATAAAAGGGTAGCCAGCGTTTCAGTTTGGAAGGGCCGGAAGCAGCAGAAAAGCACTAGCGCTAGGATTCTGGAGCAGAGACTGGCGACAGAATTTTGCAAGTGTTCGCGTGACGACTGAGTACGGAGGTCGATTCTCCTAGCAAGGAGCGACAGGTATAAGGTGTTGATACGCATTGAGAATTGTTGCTCTGTGTGGTTTGTTTTGCAGGAAACTCCCGTCTCACGGGAAGGCCCTTCACGGGAAGTACGGCTTCACACCTAAGTCCCTTACGGGAAAGTACGGCTTCACGCCTAAGTCCCTTACGGGAAAGTACGGCTTCGCGCCTAAGTCCCTTAGGGGAAGGAACGGCCTTGTGCCCAAGCTTTACGGGGAAGCACGACCTTCGGGTCTAAGATTACAGAACGGAGGGGTTTCCTCGAGTTCTCGTGCTTGTATAAGAATTCTCCCTGAATAAAAGAATACTCTTAACGGGGGGGGGGACCAGCCCATCTTCTGGTCCCCAATACTGTGTCGATCTTCTCCCTTCTTTCATGTTTTCAAAAAATTATAATTTTCAGATTTTCTAAGTGCTCGTGTACGCTCCCGTTTTGTGACACCGGGTGTGTGGGTATGCCTCTGCTGCTACATCATGTAATGTCTATGTCAGAATAGTAGTAAGCTCCTCCAAAGGTCGCCCTGGCTCCTTAGTGCATAGGTGTTTGTAGATCCCGTCTATGTATATAGAATCCATCTTCCGCGTGAAGGTGTAGCGAGTAGGGGGAGTTTGTTCTAACCAACCAACTTTGGCAATGAATTAGAGCATTGTACAATGGGGGCTTATATACCTACTTGTGGGAGGAGGGCTCTTTGGATGAGATTCGGCAGTGGCGACCCATCATCATTCTCCACTCAGCCTACCAACTTCTAGCAAAGGCTCTAAGTTTCAGAATTCATCCGCTATTGGAGAGCATCATACATGAGACATAGACAAGCTTTGTCAAGGAGCATAGAATCCTTGATAACATCTTCACCTTTTGGAAGGCGACTACTCTTGCTCGTCTGCAAGGAGAGGATCTCATGGTGTTCCTTCTCGACTTTGAGAAGGTGTGTGACAGAGTTGAATGGGGTTTCCTTGAGGGCACTATGCGCCGGACGCGCTTTTCAGATGCATGGATTAGGGGAGTGTCAGCATGGATGCCCTCTTCCTGTTCCTTTTCTTTGATGAGGCGATGAGCAGATTTTTGACCTACCAAGAGGTTAGTTTGTGTAGACTGCACCTTTTTGGGGAGATGAGCTTTTGGACACTAAATTTGCTTTTGGACGCTGAGTTGCTGATGACTCATGCTTGTTTCTAGAGGGCCGGGAGGCCAACTTGCACAAATGTGAGTAGTCTCTTGAGGTGTTCTATTGTGCATCGGGAGCATTGATTAACTGGCAGACGACGGTTGCTTTCTAGGTTAGTACTCCCACACCTAATTGGTTGCCTGGAGAGGGCTTTAGGTGGATCCCTCCAGGGACACCAATTCGATACTTGGGCTGTCAGGTTGGTTTGGATCTGTCACCAGAGCAACAAACTGCTTCTCTCTTGCTTTTCATCAAGAGGAAATTGCTTTGTTGGAGTTCAACTCAGCTTTCTCTTGCTCGCAAAGTTGTTCTGGCCAACATGGTGCTTCTGACTACTATGTGGTACATTACGTCTTGCTGGATTTTCTTGAGTTCTTGCATCAGCCAGTTAGAGAGTGTAACAGACTTGGACACTCCAAGTCAAGAATCTACCGCAACAGCACCAAATAACCACTTCAATACAGTTCAAAATTCAAAATTGATTCAACACTGGCCCGGCGGAGTTCCGTGCCTAGAGATATTGACTCCAAAGAGATATTGAACCCAAAGACTGGCGCCCCTTTCGGTATTTCTTTTTGTATTAATCTGAGTTCAAAGTACAAGAGTGCGGGCAGGCGCTCACACTCAGACTCTGCGTCCAGATGCTCTAAGTTGTGAGAGGCCTGCTCACATATTTGAAGTTACAAGGGATGCCAAAAGTAGAGCCCCAAAAGCTGAAAATCAAAAGCCCATAAATAAAGCAAAGGCTCTTTCTCTTTCTTGCTTATAAAATAAAGCAAGTTTCAAAAAGCTGTCCAATCAAAAGCTTTTTAACATAAAGCAAAAGCTTTTTCTCTCTCATTCTTCTATGCTTTTATAAAATAAAAGCAAAAGCTTCTTTCTCTCATCTCTTGCGTTGAGTAAAAGCAAAACCCAAAATCTGTCCAGCTTTCCATAAATCACGCTGGTGTCCGTATAGCAGACCACGTGTCAACCCGCCACTTCAGCAAATCAGGGTTAGGGTTAGGGCAAAATTAAGGTTTTTAATTTTAGGGTTAGGGTTTCAGTAGAAATAGGGTTTTGGGCAGAATTAGAGTTTTTGATTTTAGGGTTAGGGTTTCTGATTTTAGGGTTAGGATTTCAGCAGAATTAGGGTTTTGGGCAGCCACGTCATCACTTTGTGGCAGAGAGATTGATCGAGAACTTTCTGTGGTCAAGGCGAGACACACAGTTTGCTCGGGCCAATGGGAATAGAGATAAGTACCACAAAGAAAAAAATCTAAGACAACCTAGAGTAGAAGTGCTTCCTTTGTAACAGACTAACACAACCTGCTGAGTCTCTAGAACTCAAGACCCACGTAGGAACATACCATAGGTAAACTCAACCAGCTAAAAAAGTGAAGACTATGTAGGTCTTCAGCTGGGGATCATGTTTGCCAAAGACGAAAACTCCCTTGGACCTCGCTTCTAAAGAAAACTCCCTGGCATCAAACCATATGACCTACCATCCGAGTTTGTCAAGATTAAAACTATAAACACAATCCAAACTTGCTTCCTTAGGAGCTTCATCAAAACTTTGTCCTTTCCACGTGTGCTTCAGAAAATGCACCCAAACAACTCTGACAATCAGCACCCAATACTGAGCATAATCCCAAGACTCAAGTAAGAGTAAAGGAACCACTTAGGGGAACTACATCATACCCACAAAGATCGGAATGGGCTACCTCCAAGGTAGAAGCTCTACAACAAGATGTACTCGAGAAGCCTCCATATGTTAGTGACTTGTTGGGGGGGGGGGGAGAGGTGGGGGGGTAAATAGCCTAGAAAAATGGAGGTTTCATTTAGAAGCTAGGGCCTGATGGTCCATATCTCTTTGTATTTGTTTAGGATTAAACAAATAGACCTCAACCTCACATAAACACTAGGTGTATGTCGATAGAAATCAAAAAGCTCTCAGTGATAAAGCGTCAGAAATTGGCCCTCCTTCAATCTCCAACCCTTAACATTACACCCCTCAAGTTTGTAAAGCATAGCTACACACTTCCAAATCCATGAGAAATTGATTGCAAAAGTTAAGTGACAGGCTGAGCTCACCACTAGCCTACCAAAGCACTTCACATACAAACGAAAACCTCAATTCACTCATTTTGTAGAGGTGCATACTCAAAGAGCTTCAAGATTGCAGCTGCATCAAGGTTCCCATTTACATGGCATCATCAAAAACAAGGGTCAAGAAAAGCACCCTGATGAGCTCTTTCTGTTCTACAATTGCTCAGCACTTGAAATTGGATCATGCTAATCCTCTTGATCCTGTCTCACATATTTATAACAACTACAGATTTTGGCTAGCTTCAAGCTATTGAAAATTTAAAGGAAAGCTGCCGTACCTTGCAGAGGTGACATAGTCAAATAGCCAATCATTCCACCTCTGATTTTTAAGCAGCACAATTCAGAATTTTAAAAAATGTACTCTGAACTTGCAGATTATTATTCTGGAGTAAACTAGGCATCAGAGATAGGTACAAGGTGCTACTTAAAATAGACAAGAGTAATAATCATTTTCTTACTCTGCCTCAATAAAAGCACGAATGAGGGCTCAGGGGACATGGTAGAAAGTTCCCATGGGCTGGAGCGGATGACTTAATCTTTTGAGAGATGGGAAGGGTACGTACCAGTTTCTGGACAGTGGAGGCATTGATGTCTTTTCCAAGCAAACCTAACTGATCGAGAATCATTTCAGCGTCTCGCAAAGAACCATCTGCCCTTGATGCAATTACATGTAGAACCTCCAAATCCAGCTCTACACTCTCATGATCAGCAAGTTTTATGAGCGTTTTAAGGATATCTGAATCTTTGATTTTGGGAAAGGAAAATTTTTGGCATCTTGATGCTGCAGTGCGGGGCATCTGGTCAGAATCCGTCGTTATTAGTATCAAAACCACATTCAAAGGAGGCTCCTCCAGAATCTTCAACAGAGCATTCCATGTTTCTGTGGTAAGCACATGACACTCATCTATTATAAATACTTTGTAAAGTGGCGATGACGATGCAAGGCTTATCTCTTCAAGAAGAGCCTTTACTTTGGCAACCCCATTATGACTAGCAGCATCTACCTCCTTTACATGACCACTTTTTCCTAACCATGCTAGCAAACACTCTTTGCACACTCCACAAGGCCTTTTCTCTAGAGGTGCAATGCACAACAGTGCCGCAGCAAAAATCCTTGCAACCGACGTTTTACCTGTTCCTTGAGGACCTTGAAACAAATAAACAGGAGCAATCCTATCTTTTGCTATGGCATTGGAAAGGGATTGAGACACAATTTGCTGACCAACAATCTCTTCAAAGCCCCTGGGCCTGTACTTCTGGCTTAGGCTTCGAGGTTTCGCTTTGCGCACAGCAAGCTCCTCACTCTTTGGTACTGCAAGTTGAAAACATGTAGCATCTGCAGTTAATGGTGGCTCGTTGCAATGCCTATGGTTTCTTTGGCCATTACACTCACTCTGAAAGAAGTTGCGAGGTTGCACGGCTGCCACTGTCCCATTAATTTCACCTTTGTTTTGATAGCCAGATAAATGAGAGTGCTTTTCACATAAGGCCCTCTGGGCCACTGAATTTGCCTCTCTATGGTATCTTGATTGTCGTTGGACAGATTTCTCCTGCATCCAATTTGAGTACAATCTTGACTGCTGACTTGAAG
The DNA here is from genome assembly GCF_014529385.1 of Adiantum capillus-veneris. NCBI lineage: Eukaryota > Viridiplantae > Streptophyta > Polypodiopsida > Polypodiales > Pteridaceae > Adiantum > Adiantum capillus-veneris. The sequence continues at coordinate 3,192,258 of NC_140956.1, forward strand.
CGAGGGAAGACTTCTCTGACATGCTTTCAGTAGTGGAACTCAACTCAGAGCTCACAATTAAGGCCTCTTTGGGCAAATTGGAAGCATGCCTGGGACTTGCCTTCACAGCTCGGTTGCTCATAGTGCGAAGAGTTCTCCTCCCTGAGAAGTCGTTTGCCTTTCGGGTGGGGAAGAGGTACGTGTGCATCACATTGTCGTCTTCCTCTTCTTGATGATTATCATCAAGCGTGACTACTGACGGGGAGAACACAGAAATTCTGTTTTTGAAAGAACTCTCTTGTTTAAAAATAGCTCGTGGGTGGGAAGCCATGTTCTGCTTATCTCCTGCTGATCTTTCTCTTCTCGATCGACAATTTAATGGAGATTGGTAAGCTTTTCTTGTTCCTCCTCCTCCATCGCTTGCAGAGGAATCTGAAGTCTGCGAGGAAACTTCACAAGTAGCAGACTCCCAAGCTCTCATGTTCTCTTGTGAAGGCAGTTGCCCATTCCTGTATTGAGACTGTACTTCGAACAGGGGAATAACCCCAAGATCATCCCAATAGAGCTTGGTGCTTGCGTGCTCTTTCGGCAGCATTGATGATGGTATTTGCATAGGTGTAGAATACAAGTCCATGCGGTATCCCTCCAGTTCTTTACAGCTCTGCAGTTTCCGGAGTATGCAGGAAGGACGGGGCATGGCATTCTTTGACCCTGTTATAATGTTCGGTGAAGAGGACAACGGCAGGAGGGGAGACTTTGAAGAGATGGGCATTGTGATCGACGTCATGAGAGGTAGCTCACCAGGAGGCTCCGACATGGTTTACCTCCTCTGAAAGACGTGTAATCTCTCTCTCTCTCTCTCTCTCTCTCTCTGAAATGCGTAAAACTGAGCTCCATGCGAACGAAGCAGAGAAGAAAGGATGGGGGGCGGGGGGGATTCAATGTGGAGAGCGTGATCTACAAAAGGTGACGGCGGCAGAGATAGAATTATGAGCGAATAGAGGTTGCATGTGAGGGGAGGCGGGAGTATTAGTAATAAGTGTTGAAAGCGCCCCATGATTCATGAAAAGAATGAACACATAGCAGTTTGGGATGGGGCCTGGGCAAACGCTCAATTTTGGAGAGTGGCCCCAATCATGGAGGGAGGATAGAACCACGCGGAGGCTGGAAGTAGAAGGTGGAATTAAATTCCCTTTCTAGAACACGTGGCCAATTGTTGTCACCATGATGTTATGATAGGAGGTCTTATGGAGGATCAACGATAATCAAGCCAAAGAACAGGGACTTAAAAAAGACGTGACTTGAGAGATTCATTATATATAAATTGTGTATATCATGTGCATTCAAGGATTATTTTTAAAAAAAAATATCTATGAATTTTGGACGGATAGAATATATCTTTTTTTTATTCAAATTGTAGATTATTTTTTTTTCGATTCCAATTTACGATACCCTTCTGTCTGTGAAAATTTGAAAAGAAATTGAAATTTTATAACCCCTTCTATTGCACTCATGTGATAGCCACATAGTGACCACTCCCCCCCCAAACCCCGAAGCATGAACCACTCCTTTTGCATCAAAATCATGTTAGGCACACTCAATATCTCCCTCCACATTTGCTAAAATAGCCCATTGCTTCGTTGCATAATGCCACATTTGCTAATCCTTGCATAATGCCACATGCGTTTGGGATGCAAGCATAAGTGGTTTCCTTTGGAGGGAAGCCCTTGCTTCACTTCCAAAGGAAACGGTCCAGATCTTCCTTACTCTTCTCTTGTTGAGCATAGCCTCCAATCAATGTCTTCCACGATATTCCATCCACAACAACAAGGTCATTAAAATTTCTTTGTGCTTTCCTACCTCTACCAATGTATAACTACATCTAGAGCCAAACCCTTGCTCCACATTTGCTAAAAACAACCCAATATTCTTGCCTTTGTAAGGAACAAAGTCTCACTCTTGCTCTCCATTTGTTTCGTGGCGGCTCTTCCTTATTGGGCACATATTAGCATACAGCTCTGTATAGCGAAATATTTTTTGGCAACCCCAAACTAGCAACCTTAGAATGAATCTATTCACCAATATTAGTGTCATGCATAATTCCACATGCCTTCAAGATGCAAACACATGCAATTGCTTCTTGATAAAATCACTCACTTAACTTCGGATGGAAACATTCCACATCTTCTTCACCCTTGTGTCGTTGAATATATCCTATGATCACAATATTCCAAGAGTTGGCATCCCAAATAGGAATCTTATAAAAAACCTTTTGTTCTTTCAAACCTAAATAGCACATGATTACATCTTGAGTCAAACTGCAGGTCCATGTTTGCTAAGAACAGTGCAATGCTTCTTCTGTTTGCTGGAGATAAACTCTTGCTTTGCATTCATTTATGAGTATCAATTTGATTTTGTGCATCACTCTCTTGTATAGTTGCCACGTGCCTTCAAAATGCAAACATAGGTGATTGCTTGCAAAGAGAGCCCTCATTTTGCATTTGAAAAAGATAGTACGGAGCTACCCTGCTCTCACTGGACATATGCTACAGAGAACATAAAGAGAAACACTTGTTCATTTTGCAATTACAACAAAGCGAGAGGTGTAGTTTTGTCTCGAGCCCAAAAAAGGCTTAACAACTCAAAAAAATATGCACTTGTATCTTAAGATTCTCAAGAAATGTAGCATAATAATTACAACTTTGGAGAACATGACAAGCAATTAGATTTGACGACTATGTTCAAATAAACAACCCTCCATTACTAAGAAAAGATGTAACAAAGTACTTTGCCACAACAATAGAAGCCCTTTCAAAATAAAACTCCAAAAGTCTGATGCTAAGCAATTGACTCTAGCAAAGCAAGAAAAAAAAACTAAGGAGGGACTAGAAACTCTTCCTCTCATTGTCTGATTCTAGAACACGTTCTTCCTCTGCACGTGGTGGAGAGTGGGTGCTACCCCCTCCATCTTTCATGTTGATAGTCCTTGGATCCATATAAGCCTCAAGCTTAGCAAACTCCATGCCCATATCAAGGCCAAATGGAGGTTGAGGCTCTCGAGATGCATCAACCACCCTAGGGTTTGTACCCATGTTCTTCATTCCCACCTCTTGGAACTCATTAGGAAGGTGTTTAATTGCAGGAACTCTTTGCTAGATAAATCTTACTTACATAGGATCAAGCTCAATAGCAATAACATTTCTTCCTCTTTTGATAGCACTATGGTCGTAGTACTTAGAAATATGAACAAAATTTAACACAAGCTTCAACAAACATATATCTGCAAGGATTTTACCTTTGCATGCAAACAAATTCATGATCCACTCTCCTTTCAAAGACAAAAGCGCAATAAAGTCCATCATTAGTACTGGCTTTTTGATATGGATTCATAATCTTAATCGTGGTTTCACTAGATAGATCCCTAAGCTTGTTGCAAAATACGAGTCTATCAAAGATGTTTGTACAATTTGGTTTTGGAGGAAAGTTAAAGTTTCCTTTACCACCAAGGTCAGCAGATGTCTCCAGGGGGAGGGGCCACTACAATAAAAATGCCTATCACGTGGGTTCAATTGTAGGGATTATTTTATTCTATATTTTCTACATTTTCACATACAGAAGAAGGGTGTCGAAAAAATGATCTTGAAAGAAAAGACAGATTGAATAGGAAAAGGGTCCCTTTTATCGGTGAAAAATTCATAGCTAAGGGGTTTGATAAATAGTCCTTGAACGCACTCAATATCTAGGTTTTACATATAGTGAACCCACCCCCCACTGGCCGTAGATGTATGAAATCCAATAGTTGCAAACTCAATAGCAAATGACAACCTATCAAGCTTATAGCCTTCGATATTTGGCTTAGTCTTGCATGTATACACAAAATAAGAGACTCATAACAATCAAACTTTTCAAAAAGAAAACTATAGGTTTTTATCTACATTGAAACATTCCAAATGCAAAATTGATGGACCGTTTGGTTGTCTACAAATGCCTTCACTACAGCTGATATCTGATCACGTGCATGAACAAAAACATAATTGATGGATCATTTGGTTGTCTACAAATGCGTTCTCTACAACTCATATCTAGTCATGTGCATGAAAGAAAACAAGTGCCCAACTCTCTACAATAGTGACCTTCTTAAACACATTGATGACCACCTTGTAAGCACTTACGCCATATATGACATCATCAAGATAGAATGAGGGGCTTTGAATCCATAAGGTGCATCAACAATAGCAAGAGTGTAAGGTTGTGACTCAACAAAAGTCTCCATGAATTCAACCTTTCCCTCATGAATCAAATAACAAGCCGGAGCAAGAGAAATATCTTCAAAGATATACTTTTGCATGTCTGACATTGTTTTTCTAAATTGTGGGCCTTTTAAAAGTGTTTTTTCTTAGTGTACTGGCATGTCCCAAGTGCTGCTCAAATTCTTGAGGGATAGTTTTCAATGGAGCAAGTGGACTTTGATTCTAAATGCAATATAGTAAGAGAAATTCCCGGGGCGGTCACTTTTTAGAATGTGTATTCTATCACGTGAGTTAACCGGAGAGGATTATTAAAAGATCAAAATGTATACATACAGAGGGGGGTGGGGGTTTTTTAAATAGGCACGTAGTGTAAATATAGTATGTATATTGAGGTATTATTAATAACCTCTTGAACGCACGTGATATAGGAAGCTTTTGATAAGTGACCGCCCCGGGGAGAAATTAGAGAGTTGTAGTGAGATATTAATATTCTAGAATACAAGAGTGCTAGACATGAACATCTTGAAAACATGAAAGTTAAGAAAAAAAAACTGAAGGACTTTCTTGAGACTTGAATAGATAAATAAATCTCTCAAGTGAGGTAGCGCTACTTGTCTCTAGGTAAAAACATTGTACTTTCAACCAATTAAGTTTCTCAATCATTATCCTTTGCAATTGAAGAAATGTCTTTTGCCTACATGCAAGATAATTAAACCTTAAATATATTGGAAACCATGTAACACTAAGGCTCAAGGCCATACTTACTTTCAAATTCTTGGGCTAGATCTCATCAAGCAAAAGGCTTCTGGCTTTGACATGAGCCAAGATAGGGATAATGATACGCTTCTCATGATCCCTTGCATGGAGCACCAACTAGTAATCTCATCTCTTATGGGATAGGCTTCAATGCATCTTCTCTGCTACCAATCTGATCTCGTTGACTTGGTGACAGAAGCTTGACACATTTGCCCTTTGTTTTTACCTTCCTCCCATAGTTTAAAAGTCTCTTTTTATAACTCCCAAATCTCTCCATCATGAAATACCAACTGGAAGAAATTGTCATGACCTTGAATATTTGCCTTGATGGTTCTCTCCCCTTTGCTTGTCTTCTTAGTGATAAGATCAATTTTCTCATAAAGCTTTACTTTGAAAGCTTTGTCAACTTTCTATCCTTGTTGACTAAGATTTACCCACTCATTATGAAGAACTGTATCTTCTGAATAAAAGACATTAAAAATAACATTTTAGAATCGATGTTGTGATCCAGGGTCAGAAGTTTTGCATCATCCTCACTTAGACCGGCATAAAACCTAAGCAAGGATTGTCTTGAAGCTTTCAACGTGTGGATACCTATCAAATAACTCTTTCTTGGCCACGAGAGAATGTGTACGACCCAAAACATAATAGTTATAATCATTTATCTTAGATATTTGAAAGCTATCCTTTATGAATCAAACATTTCTATCTATGCGGACAAGGAAGGGAAGGATGTTTGTGATATGATTTCTATTAATAACTGTTATTAGCATGAATAAAGATGATTCTGTGCATCTCAAGTGGGTTTTTATTATTTGAGTGATCGATAGAGGCTGATTAATATTCTCAACACGTAAAAGAAGAGGTCTCTTATTAACCATGTGAAATTTTTTTGCCCTTGCAAGCATTCTATTCAAGCCAGTAGTGTCAAAAGCACCTACATCAAGAGCTCTTGGACTAGGAGAGTATAACTCTTTCTCAATAAGCTCAATTAATTGATTTGATGTCTTGGAGCCTACTTAAGTTTCCCCCTGTATGATTGATGGAGAGACACTTTCACCACTATCATCATCTAACTCTTGTTCACTAGCAAGATGATTGGAATTTGAACTTGACCTTTTGTCAAGGTTGAACATGCTATCCAAAACCTCGGCAAAAGATTCACTAAAAATATATCAAAGAAATAAAAAATTCAAGTATTGCGACGTTGATTAGGATGTGTATTTTATAATATAAACGTCCAACAATGTTAGAGCATCCTTGAACTGGTATTACTTAGCAACATATAGAAAGGGTTCAAAAATAAACTATAGTATGTGATAAACTACAAAGAGATTAGAGAGAGAAACTTTTAAGTATTCTGGAAAAAAAAAAACACAAATAACTTTTTAACACTAGAATGGTAACCTAACAGGACATAAAAGTGTCCTTTCAGGGTTTTGGGAAAAATTTCCAAAACCATAGTAGATCCACTCATTTTGAAAAATCCTTTCATGAGCTTATAGTTCAATAACTACTACATATGGAAAAAATGAGGAACTTGTAATTTTTCTCATCCCTTGGTCACTACAAGCCTCCAAAGTTGATGGACCAGTGCATTTTGCCCAAAACAGCAATTTCTTACGATTAATTGCATATAAATAAGAGTGGAGATTTTTGTGGGACATGAGATAAAATGCCCCGTTAACTTCAATGGGTTGCTGACCAAAACATATGGTTGCTTTTACCTTACTATTTTTTTTTTGGGCAAAAAAAATAGATACAAAAAAGTTGCATTTTTGCCATTCTACGGACCTATCATCAAAGTTTGTATAGTCACGCTCAATACAGATACTATATACATGTTTTCTTAGTTCCCTTTGGGCCTCTGGATTCAAAAGGAGCCATGGAGCATGTCAAAAGGATAATGGATCTCTTACAGTTGGAACCTTGGGGGCAATGATAAAGTGCTAAATATAGCAAACATGAAAAAACTGGGTTTAGCATTATGACCTCTAGAAACCCATAGAAACGACTCAATATCTAGCCAAGTTTGTAGTCTATGATTAGATATGGTTACTACCTACAAAATACACACAATTGGCCTAAGAAACTAGCAACATTGAGAAAGTTATACTTGCTACTCTAAAATGTATCGTATTCTTCAGCAATCAAAAAACTCAACCATCATCATATACTATGCTATATAGCATATTAGGTCCCCCAAAACTCAAGGAAGATTAGCTTTATGTTTTTCATTACACTTACACAATCAAAATTGAATTTGGATATCAAGAAAGCCACCAAAAAAATCATTAAAGTGCTAATTTTGGCCAAAAAACAGGATTATGCAATTCTTGTAAATTGGTCATAACTTTCAATTTTAAAACTTAGCTCTCCCTACAAGCATCAAAACATGTTGAGAACTATGAAGGCCTAACCTCTAGCCATCTAAACCTCACAAACATGAAATTTAGAGTGGTATAGTTGCCAAAAATTGAAAAAAAAACAAAAAACAGGACCCGTTTTTTCACACAGTTTAGGTTCAAAAATGTTGTGCACGAGTATGGTTAATGGTGAGATCAATACTCAAAAAAAAATGCTAAGTTTTTTTCAGCTCATAAGGCAAGTTTGTGGATATATAGCACCTAGAAATTTATTTTCATACTCTTCAAATAATTCAAGAAAAATGGTCACTTACCAGGACACAAAAGTGTCATGTTACCATTCTAGTGTTAATAGTTTTTGCAATGTGTACACGCTACATATCCCTAACTTTTACCCTTATATTCTAGAATACAAGCTTTATACACAAAGCACTTCATGTGTTGATCCTTGTATTCTAAAATACAAGCATTAAACACTAAGTGTCTCTTGTTTTAATACTTGTATTGTGGAAGGCAAGATATACACACTAAGAACTTTATGTGTTGATCTTTGTATTCTGAAATACAAACTTTACATACTAAGCATCTTATGTGTTGATTTTGGTATTCTAGAATACAAAGTTTACACATAAGCACCTTATGTCTTGATCCATGTATTTTAGAATACAAAGATTTTAAAAAAAGCAATTTTAAGTAAATATTTAAAATGAACAAACAAATTAAACTATTGTGGAATCAAGAATATCATTGTGGAAAGCCAATGTAAATAGCACATCATTGAAATTAATTCTAGTGTGTTAATAAGTTGCAAACAATAACAAAGCTTATAAAGGAAAAGAAGAAATACATAAACTACCCATTTGCATTTGCTATTTGATTCTTGATATTTTTTGGGGTGACTTCTTGAGCTTCTATCCTTGAGAGGTTCTTTGACAATTCTACTAGTAACAAAGTACACAGTTTGTGACATACTAGTTTGTAGAAAATGCTTTTTCAAAGTATTTGTATTGAGCAACCAACATATGAAGAAGATTAAAGTTTGAAGAGGACGCCACAAGTTATTTCTTCACAACACATGAAAGCCCTAAATGGACTTTTCTCAAGAGCTTGCTTGAAAGGATTGTTGCTTACAATGATGAGAGAGTACCAAATTCAAAGTTCACACACTTACCAGATAAATTTACCACGATTGAATTTTATGGATTATACTTAGAAGCACGAAAGAAAAAAAACATGCCAACTTAATCCTTGTGCTATTCTTTAAGAGTTTGAATACAACACTTTGCTGATGTGAAGATTCCAAAGAAGGCCAGAATAGGTGTGTAATGGAAATAGCCTATGAACTTTGAGAATAGCGGAATTAAGAGAATTAGAGTGAGCATTTTTCTGAGATTACTTTGAGAAAATAGAGGGTGAACTTAATTGATGGTAGCAACATAAACACAGTACTTAATTAACTTGGCATGAAAAATACTTTTGCAAGAGAGAGTATTAGAGAACATGACAATAGTTGACGACCGAATTTACTTGGAGTCGGTCCCCCCTCCAAAAGGAATTTGTATTATAGATTCTCCCATCAAGAGAGACCTGGTACAATTCAATCTTTGTGTTCCTTGTGACCTAGGTGATGCAATGAAGATGGAAAGCTTCATGCATCACGAGCATAACATATACTTGAGTGGTTCAATACAAGTCACATTCTCGAAGTTAATCACCATTGAATATCTTGTGATGGAATCGCATGCGATGGTTGACATTGAGCACCAAACAATACAACCGCTAATCGCTCCGTCACCCACCATGCCACTGAAAACCTGCAACCCCCACCTCATATGGAATTCATACAAAAAACCTACAATCTCCACCTCAGGTGAAATCCACCGCCTCAAACCTACAATGTCTCTATCAACCTTCACCAATGCGGAGTCTACCACAAAAGCCTCCATGTAGAACACACAGTAGAACCCTACAGCCTTCACTCCTTGTAGAATCTACCCCAAAAAACCCACAACCTCTACTGCATGTTGCATCTGCTACTGACAATCTATAACTTCCACTAAATATTGATGATTCCTCCACCATGAAGCAAATTTTTGGCCAACTGCGACCCTTGACACCTGCAACACTATCACCCTTGCCGGATTCTCTTCTCCCCCCTCCCTTCTTGATGTACTTATAACAAAAGAGTAGGAACACTTGATAGAGAGAGAGAGAGAGGGGGGGGGGAAGAGGGGTAGAGGAGAAAATGAGAAAGGAACAAGAGGAGCACAATAGTCCCCTCAAAATGCAAAGCACTTAACACAAGCATCCCAAGCGGCAATGCAAGCAATAAAGCAAACGACACCAAGAAAGTTTACCCCATTCATAAACCAAAGGGTGAGAAAGGTCAATTCAAACTTTGAATCAGATAAAAGGGATCAGGCAAAAAGATAAAAGAAAGTAGAAGCAAAAAGAAGGAAGGAGAAAGCCAAGCTAGAGATTGTTAGCAGCAAGCTAATTCGGATAACATTTTTTGGAGCTTTCATTTGTAAAAACACTTATTATTTTGATGAATCGGGAATATTGTAACTCCTACTTTCCAAATAAACAGTGTAATTGATGAGCCAGGGCTACAAGCTTCCAGATTGTATCAACCTGTCTTTAGTTAGAGCTCCCAGATTAATAGTTTTGACCACAAAAACCTTGGCTAAGGTATAAAAGCCAATTTTTGGTAAGTTTTTGATAAGTTTTGGATAATAGAAACACAGCCTGAGCTAACGGTGCTCAGTTCTCTCCTTCTTGCGCTTCCTACTCCCTTCCCGGTTGTCACATTGCAGTGCAGTCTGCTACGTTGCAACCGCAGGTAAGAGCTCTACGCATTGACGTAAGCATTTCATGGTAATCTTAGCTTTTGGCGTCGCCGACCCACGGCTTAATTTCATCATAAGTAAGAATCTAAGCTTCAAAATCATAAAATAAGTATAGGCGAGGTATTGGGGCATCATTGCTAAGCATTTAAATGCATTCCGGGTTGAAAACGACTAGGTCAAAAACTTACTATGCTGTTAATAATCATGATTTTAGCACTTGACCTAAAGTGAGATTTGGGACCATAAGGATGTGTGCTTTAGTCTTATAAACATGTCCTAGAAGTTTCGTAATGTTTGGATGTCGTTTGATGCTGTAACAATCTGATTTGTTTGCCGATGAGCGACTAGCTTTTGGTGGTTTTTGTCATTTGAGTGTAGCTTGAGTTAAATGCGGATTGTTTGTTGTTTTTTAAGAGATTAGAAACCTCTTGTAGCCTCTATGTACTAGTTGAGTCAGCTTCGTCCCATGGATTGACAATTATATTTATGGTTCTCTCTATGTCTGTAATAAGATAGGAGTAAGGTTAGACATCCGTCCCACATTTGGCACCGCTATCGGGGATCGAAGAGACATAAACTAGGGAAAAACACAAGCGTCTTGTGAAGTTTTCCTTTAACTTTCTTTTTTAAAACCACATAGCTTAAGATTGTCGTCTTCTGCTGTGTAGAGGTAGCTGGGAAGTAGGTTATACTTGCTAAGTACCTTCTAGGATTGTAGGATTAGACTAGGATTTTGAGAATGATTGATGGACGAGACAAGTCTTAAGATCAAGGCTCAAAAAACCATAAAAAACAAGAAAACGAGTGTTTGTAGACACTTTCCACAACCCCATTGGAGTAGAATCTAAGAGTAGGGTAAGTAGAACCCGAGGTGGATTCTCAGAACATTACTCTATCCAAAAGAATCAATTATGAGTTGTTTATGTGAAGTTGTAGAATTTCAGGTCTACGGCTAGAAATAACACCAAAACACTGTCAACCACTGAATCCGGCTGGAGATTATGCTTTAAAAGTTGTATGAACCAGTGGGTAAGCTCAAAAGTTTGCAAGAACTCAGATTATTTAACTTTCTTGATATTTTAGGCCAAATTAAGTTTTGATTTGACTCAGAGGCTTAAAATAGCTCATAAAAAGATTGTCCACCGAAAAAGTGCTCATTTTGGGCCAAAAGTAAATAATGATGATTATTTACTTTCAGCTCAAAAGTAACCAAGGTTGATAGTAGAGACTCTATGCATGTGTAAACATATTTTGTAAAAGCCCATAGAATTTGGATCATCAAACTCACCAAAAATTTGGTAGAAATTGAATTCTGTACTAATTGTGGAGACCTTGAGTGTAAATTGGGAAAATTTTGTCCAAACTCAGTGAAACTTGACTCATAGGCCTATATTGATGTGTTAAACAAGTGTACATGCTCAGTTGACCAAAAAGATGCAAAAATTTACTAGAAGTAAATAATTACGATTATTTACTTCTATCCCATTTTCCAACTTTTTTGACCAACCCAGCATACCACTATTTTTAGCATGTTATATTAAGCCCACATATCAAATTTGACAAGATTTGGATCATTGAAGTAAAATTGTGGCCAAATTTGCAAAGTCAGTCTGAAGACACAAAACTGTTGACCATTTGAACAGAAATTATCCAAACTTGATAAAACTTGGCTAGGGAGCTTAAGTTGAGCTGCTTAACAAATCTGTGTCAAGATTGTGGTAAAAACTTGCATAAAAATAGCACGAGTAAATAATCGCGATTATTTACATGTGCTACAAAACTAGACATTTTTGCACATTTGAGTATACCACAAGGTCAAGCATATCAAGTAGACCACACAAATCAAATTTGATAAAATTTGGATCACAAAAATGAGACTTAAGCCAGATTATGAAAAATTGAGACTACAGACACGAAACAGTTGATAAACTTGAACAAACTTTGATACACAGAGAGACTTTTTTACTTTTGAGCTTGTACAGTGTTAGAACAACATAATACAAGGCCACCGGGCAATTTTGGGTTCAATCGGATCCAAATTAGTACATGTTCACTCAGTTTCGAGGTTGCAGATTAGTCCTTTGGTTTTTTGCAAAAGTAGAATCTGAAAATTTAAATTGCTGACTCACTTAGCTCGATTTGAAGTGATACACATAGACCAGTTACAATAGTTAGCAAAAATTGAATAGTCTTTGTGAAAGAATAGCTAACTTGATTAAAACTGATACAGGAATCAGGTTGCAGATAAGGGATTGAAAGCTTGACATGAGTTGCCATAAAGTCAAGTGAAAGAAAGTGATAACAAGTCAATCCGATGATAAGTAATCTATCTAGGGCTTCACAAGTCTATATAAACCTTAGATCTGGTCGTATACTAGCAACCAAGGCATATTTGGAGAGACCGCTAGTAGAGTATCCACCAAAGAGAGTGTGAACCAAGGAGGTCACTTGAACACTATCTTGAAAAAGTCTCAGACACTTGCTCAAAATCAACATCTGAAATGTCTTCCTATTCAATTCATTCAAAAAACGAAATGACAGTGTGATATAAGCACATACTCCCTTTTTATAAGACTAATCGCCATGGAGCTCAGGTTTACCTGATCCTAATGAAGAGTATGCTATTCGCATTGATGACCATGACATAGAGTTTGAAGAGGAAATCAGGGCAAACAAACAAGGAAACATATACATGGATAAAAACGGAACTCGGTATTTACAAGTTAAAAACCCTGATGGATAGAAAAATGGGGATTAGAAGTAAATACCATAATTCCAGATATGGCAGCAAAAGAAGGACCATCGACTTTAGAATTTGAGGGATACGATCAAGTTGATTTGAAGCCTTTGAAACGGCTTAGTACAGATAATCCTAGGATCGGAGTCTATTGTTGGGAGGATAGAAACGTCAAAGATTTTCTATGGACTTCTCATGTCAAATCAAGACAGTTAACACCCATGAAGATCATCTATATCTTCAAAATCAAAGACAAGGACAGATCTACCAACCTACTTGTTTAGGGATTATTATAACAATAATTTTGTTATGATGACTCCTGAGAGGAGGTGGAACAAACCAAATATCAAGGGTACTCCATAAGGGATTGGATATTGGGCCGAGGACCAGAAACTATTCCAAGAGATGAACTCCGCGAGAGATCTTTTGAGAGTAATGTTAAAAAACCAGAAACTACCTCATCATGAAGAAAACCGGGTGACACTAAAGCCAGTCCAGGGCTACATTAGTCACTATTTCCAACAGACTGGTTTGAAGAACTTGGAACAGGACCAACTGCTAGGAGACCGGGAGTTGAACCAAATAGACGTGTCAAACCAGCCGATTTTCAAAAATGGATCAGAAAATACAGTGGATCTGTGGATCTGTGGATCCATATGACCACTTAGCAAGCTTTAAACAAGTGCTAAGAGCAGAATGCATATTTGATCTCTATACTCAATTTGAGGGCTTTGGAATGACATTAGAAGGAAAAGCACTAACATGGTTCCAAAACATTCCACCGAGGTCAATCATGGACTTAAATATATTAGCTCAAGGATTTGTAGCTGTCTATTCCAAAATGGGGATCAAACACAATATTGTAGCTCAAATATATAGCTTCAAATAGAAACAAGGTGAGTCTGTTAGGTATTGTGCAACTAAAATGAAACAATACATTGCAAGATGCCCAGAACTAGAGATACCTACAGAAGAAAGATTAGTATCATTGTTTCTAGAGGGACTGCTAAACAAAGAACTTCATGCTATATTGTATAGCAAGAAACATATGACCCTAGAAGAGTGTGTCAGATGCTATTGACTTAGGAGACAATTGTGATATTTTTAATGAAGAAGATGTCCCTAAGGATAACCAAAGTGAGAAAATAGCATCCACCAAACCAACAGAAGTCGGAACGGTTGCTACAACACTGCTTACAACCATACAAGACATGCTCAAAAGGATGAATGAAATGATGAATAACATGCAAAAAGCACCTATGATGGGACCATGGCAAGGGATACCTCAACAGGGACAACCAATTAGGCCGCAAAAATGGTGTGCAAATGAGGGTAAATGGACCAACCATGAGACCAATGAGTGCTATTATCGACCAAAAAATGTTTAATACTTTCCTTTGAGGCCACAAGGACAACCCATGTACAGATATCAACCTAATATGGCCTCAGCTCAAAGACCACCGATGGGTATGGAAAGACCTCAACTTGTGTTGGGTTAACAACCTCTATATCTTGGACATAATGCAGTGCCGGTAAAGTACATGCATTCAAAGGGAGTCATAGATGAACAAGCACTAGTGCATGTTACACCCTATGTTGAGCCAAGTCTATCTACAGTTAATGATGGACGAATATTGGTATAATTCACATCCACCACCAATGGAAGAACCTGCGACATATACTCCACCCGATCTTAAAAGACAAAAGAGATGCTTAAAAGAAAAAAACCCAAGCTCGAGAGTATGGCAAAACCTGAGGAGCTTGTGGTAGGAATCAGTAAAGAGAAATCCAACGTGATGGTCGAACCCCACCTTGAAACAAAAGAGCCAGAACTCATAGTGGCTGACCAGTGACAATGAAGATACCTTAGATAGAATTCTGTTTGTAGAAGGCGACTTGAAGTCGCGGAGTGGAGCGTGGATCGTCTCTCTCTCTCTCTCTCTCTCTCTCTCTCTCTCTCTCTCTCTCTCTCTCTCTCTCTCTCTCTCTCTCTCTCTCTCTCACACACACACACACACACACACACACACACACACACACACACACACACACACACACACACACACACACACACAGAGATACACAGAGAGCTTACACAGTACGCAAAGAATCGTTTTAAGGGTTATCTCCCAAAACTTTAGTATCCACAAAAGTATAAGTGAGTATACAAAGATTTAGAGGTAAGTGAGTTAGGCGGGCGGGCGGCCAAATCCGTATAAGAAGCCACTTGGGCTTTAATCGCAACAACCTCCTACTTAAAGTCCAATGTGGCACTTTAAGTAACTGTAAATCTATGAACATAAATGTACAAAGATTTACATGGCTGCCATCTATCCAATGCCCAATAACTCACGACAATGCACAAAGCCCTCTCCTGGAAGTCCCTTTGTGAGTAGATCAGCAGGATTGTCCTTGGTGTGGATCTTCAGCAATTGTATCTGCTTGTCTTCAAGTACTTCCCTAATGAAGTGATATTTCACATCAATATGCTTAGTCTTCAAATGGAACACTGGATTCTTTGCCAATTGTATAGCACTTTGACTATCACAATATAACTCTGGCATATCTACTTTGATTCCCAAGTCTGCTACCAATCTACCAAGCCAAATAGCTTCTTTGCATGCCTCATTTGCTGCAACATACTCAGCTTCTGTAGTAGACTGTGTAACACAATCTTGTAATCGAGATCGCCATGATATGGCACCTCCAGCCAATGTAAAGACATAGCCTGATGTAGATCTCCTCTTATCCAAGTCTCCTGCATAGTCTGAGTCAGTGTATCCTCTGACACTCAAATCCTGACTACCATAGCATATGTGCATACTCTTTGTATGTTTTAAGTATCTCATGATACCTTTCACTGCCTCCCAATGTTTCTTGCCGGGATTTGACATATATCTGCTAACTACTCCCACTGCAAATGCAATATCCGGACGTGTAGCAATCATTGCATACATCAAACTACCCACTGCAGACGCATATGGAATCTTATCCATTTCAGCCTTTTCTTCCTCAGACACAGGACAATCTTGTTTGCTAAGTTTCACATATGGTGGCAATGGAACACTCAATGCCTTTCCCTTCTCCATATTGAAACGTTGCAAAACCTTGTCAATATACTCTGTTTGAGATAACCAAATCAACTTCTTTGATCTGTCTCTCTCAATGCGCATACCAAGTATATGACTTGCCTCACCCATGTCTTTCATGTCAAACGATTTTGCCATCTTTGACTTCAAAGCTGAAATTTATTCCAAGTGTTTTCCAGCAATCAACATGTCATCCACATACAAAATAAGGATCAGCCAACTGCCATCCTTAGCCTTCTTTGTATATAGACAGTGATCGAACTCACTACGTTTGTAGCCTTGAGAAAGCATAAACTGGTGGAACTTATGGTACCATGCACTCGGTGATTGTTTTAAGCCATAAAGACTTTTTAACAATTGGCATACCAAATCTTCCTTGCCTTTCTCAACAAACCCTTCTGGCTACTGCATGTAAATTTCCACATCTAAATCACCATGCAAGAACGCTGTCTTGACATCCATTTGGCGCAACACCATATACAATATAGCAACCAATGCAAGAAAGCATCTCAATGTAGTCATCTTAACGACTGGAGAGAAGACTTCATCAAAGTCAATGCCTTGTTCTTTCTTAAAGCCCTTGGGAACAAGCCTTGCTTTGTACTTTGGCTGACTATCATGAGCGGTGATCTTATACCTGTAAACCCATCTACAAGGTAGATCCTTTTTTCCCTGTGGTAATTTAACTAGCTTCCATGTCTGGTTTTTATGCAGAGCCGTCATCTCTGATTGCATGGCCAACTGCCATTTTTTCGAGTCAACCACTTGTAATGCTTCCTTGTAACAAAATGGTTCTCCGCAATCTGTGAGCATGACATAATTTAGAGATGGCACATAATGATCAGGTGGTTTGGAGACACGCTTAGAACGTCTCACCACAACTCATTCGGCCTCTCCAGCCACTATAGGTTGTTCCTGAGCCTGACCATGCTGTCTTGATGTGCTAGCACTAGGTCCATCTTCCCTGAAGACAACTCTTCTGATCTCCTATGTCTTCTCTGGCTTAGCGTGAAACTTGGCTTCATTGAAATGCACATCATTGCTACGAATAAGTTTTCTGGACTCAGGATCCCAAAACCGGTAACCCATCTCGCCCGATTCTCCGTAGCCAAGAAATGTACACTTCTTGCTCTTTGGTTCTAACTTATTTCTAAACTCCTTAGGAATATGGCTATAAGCTTCACAACCAAAGACTCTGAGATGCTTATACGAAGGTGCCTGTCCTGTCCATAGCATCTCGGCCAGTGCTTCCCTCTCCATAACTCTACTAGGAGATCTGTTGATCAAATGGACTTCTGTAGCCACTGCTTCCGCCCAAAATCCATCAGGAAACTCAGCATTTGACAACATGCTTCTGACCTTCTCCTGTATGGTTCTATTCATACGTTCTGCAACCCCATTTTGTGAAGGATTATATGATGCAGTAAGTTCCCGCTTAATCCCTTTTGCTTCACAAAAGTCTTGAAAAGCTTTGGAAAACGTACTCTCCACCATTGTCAGCTCTCAAGAACTTCAGCTTCTGACCACTTTGATTCTCCACAATCTACAAGAATGTCTTAAAGACCTTGAGCACCTCATCCTTGTGCTTCAAGAAGTAAACCCATACTTTGCAAGAATAGTCATCTATGAATGTACAAAAGTACGCTGCTCCCCCTAGTGACAAACTAGGCATTGGTCCGCATAGATCACTGTGCACAAGAGCTAACCGTTCGTCCCTACGATTCCTCTTTGATCTGTGCGGTTCCTGTGTTTGCTTACCATAAACACAATGCTCACAAAACTTGAAATCTTGAAATGAAAATCCGGGCAAATAACCATAATGAGAAAGTATTTCCATTACTCTTTTTGACATATGTCCCAGCCTACGATGCCACAATGACACACTTGGCTGCTCAATCACATTAATTACATGGTTTTTAACCTCTGAAACATGTAAAGTGTACAGAGTTTCTGACTTGCTGCCATGTGCTACAGTCATCGAACCTTTGGAGATCTTCCAAGCGTTGTTCCCAAAAACCGTCACATAACCCGCATCATCCAACTTCCCTGTACTGATCAAGCTCTTTCGGATTGCTGGAACATGTCTGACATTCTTGAGCCATAAAGAAGATCCATTCTGAAACTTCAACTGCACATCTCCCACTCCAAGTATGTCACAAACCTGCTCATTGCCAAGTCTGACATAATCTTTAGTAGCCACATATGATGTAAACCACTCTTTGTGCGGAGAAACATGTAACGATGCCCCTGAGTCGATAATCCAATCACTCATAGCATGTCCATCCTCTGCAGTCAAGAAAACAGAATCAAGATTGCTTGTGAGGAAGATGTCACCAGCTGCTATACCAGAATCACTGTCTGAACCAGATCCTGTGACATTCACCTCTTCAATCTTCACTGAAATCTTCTTTTCATCTTGCTCAGAACTCTTCGTTTTGCCTTTTTCTTGTTTCCACTTCATACAATCTCTCTTCATGTGACCCTTCTTGCCACAATGGTAGCATTCTATGTCATCCTTTGACTTTGAGTCACGAGACTTACTTCAGTTTTGTGCCTTCTTACCCTTCTTCTCTTTAGACTGTTCTCTCCCTCGAACGACCAAAGCACTATTGCCTTTGCCTTTGTCAATGTTCTTCCTGTTCACTTCCTCTGTGAGCAAGCTGCCTTCTACATTGGCACTTGTAAGACCTTCTGGCGTGACAGAATTACTTAACGTTGTACAAAAAGTATCCCAACTGTCTGGCAAAGTGATTAAGAGAAACATAGCCTTCACTGAATCTAGAAAGACTATCTCCTGTGTTGTTAACTGGCTGAAAATTGTGTGAAATTCATTGAGATGATTTGACATGGCTGTCCCTTCCTTCATCTTCAAATCCACCAATTTCTTGAGTCAGTAAATCTGAGAAGCAGCACTTTGTTTCTCGTACATACCACATAGCTTTTGCCATACGCCATACGCTGTAGTCTCTTTTGCTACGTTGAAGTAAACATTTTCTGCCAGTGTCAGCATGATTGTGGAACAAGCCAACTCGTCAAGCTCTTCCCACTCATCTTCAGCCATACCTTCTGGTCTCTCCCCTTTGAGCTTCAGTGGCTTCACTTGTTTTTTATGCACCAAAACCTACCAAATCTGCTTCTTCCAGAATGGAAAGTTTGTGCCATCCAGATTCTTTATGTTGTAAAGAGTCTCACTCTGAGAAGATGCCATATCTGCCAAACTGTTTACTTCTGGGAAAAATCCGGCAGAGTTTCCCCTGTAAACTGGCCTCTCTACACAGTAAACAAGCTGTAAACAACAAGCTGAACACCTTTCCTCAGGAACTGTTAGTATTTTGAAAAAAAAATTGACAGAGTCTCCCCTATAAACTGAGCTCTGGAAACCAAAAGATAGCTCAAAAAACAATCATAAATAGCTGACCAGTGACAAGTCTGAAAATCTTTGTAATATGCTATCCTGTAAGCATGCACTGTCTCCTGTCTGGGCGATGACAGAACCTGTATCTGTCTCAAGACTGAACCCTGAACAATGCCTCAACGCCCTGACGCATAAGATGCAATCCAGTGTCTACACAAAGTCATACATCCTATGGGATAAAAGTCACCGAAGAGGATGCGTGTAGAGGGGAACTCCAGCAACCTAATCCACCTCACACTGGGAAACCCAGCCCCCAGTGCTTGGCTTCAAAAAACCTCACACATGACCCTCACAGATGGCTCAGCAAACTGCCCAGAACTAGCATACATCCTACAATAGACCAATCACTATCCTATGACCGCTGTGGCGGTCTATCTGCTAGCGTGACTCACAACTAGCAGACCCACAATCACAGTACATCAATTTGCAATACATGCCAGTGGTGTCAAGCCGTCGTATGGCCACACCTCCACTGGAACCTGGCAAGCACAAGAAGTAGCAATGCAGACTGCAATATATATATATATCTCATGATATATATGTGTACCTGGTCTATAGATGATGCTTTCAAGACGAATGAGTGATGTATGTCGATGCCGATATCGATGCCGACCACCTCCTGCTTACCAATCTACACAAGATGGATTTCTTTGCGGCTGAAATCTATCTTTTGTTTTAGTGCTCAGAACGAAATTCTGAGGGCATAAAGGGCTTCGAAAGCAGGGTAAAACTACAGGTCACCTGTTGGAAACGCTCTAGGAGCGCCGAGTGTGAATTTTCGAGCTCCGGATCCAGAATCTGCCTGAAAAGTGCACGCGCGCAATTACGCAAAACGCACTGCACCTCGCTCTGATACCAATTGAAGTTGCGGAGCGGAACGTGGATCGACTCTCTCACACACACACAGAGGTACACAGAGAGCTTACACAGTACGCAGAGAATTGTTTTAAGGTTATCTCCCAAAACCTTAGTATCCACAAAAGTATAAGTGAGTATATACAAAGAGTTAGAGGTAAGTGAGTTAGGCGGGCGGGCGGCCATATCCGTATAAGAAGCCACTTGGGCTTTAATCCCAACACGACTAGCTAGGACACTTATGAGAAAAGGTTAGAGAGATTAATGACGGGAGCCTAACTTTGAAGTCAGCTCCTATAGAGGAAGTTTGGTTAGACAATCTACCTCCTCATATGGACATGGATGGACAATCTTTGTATGGGGATTACGGCTTTGAAGCTTCAGGAGTTTCTAAACCATTGACTTTGGAAACACTACCCTCTTACTTGGGAGATAACGAAGATGAATCCATAGTGTGTAAAACAACTTAGATAAAAAGAGTGGAATGGACCTTAGAGGTAGACAACATCCATTCAGTCATGTCTACACCCATTCAATGCACTCTTACTTTAAGAGAACTGTTAAAAATCAGACCATACTTATGGAATGATCTACCAAAAACTCTAGAGAAGATGGGGATAACAGGGCTAATTGCAAAAAATTTGGAAAAATTGAAACACGAAATGGATAACAAAGAGATTAGGCCCATTCCAATGAACAAAGGCGAAGAATACTACAAAGGAGAAGAAGGGAACACAACCCTTCCAGTGAGATATAATGATATAGAAACCATGACAATACTGGATAGTGGGGCAGGCATAGCCATAGCCACGAAAGCAGTATGGGAATCATGGGGACAACCAACCATTAGACAAACTCGAATGAATTTGCAATTGGCTGATGGACACATCAAAAGATCCTTAGGACTGCTTGAAAAAGTGATAGTTAATTCTTGTGGGATTAATCATCAACACACTTTTGCAATAGTGGACTTTGGAAAGAAACTCAATTACGGAATCATCTTGGGAAGACCTTTCATGTGACAAGTACAACTCATCCAGGATTGGGGAAATGATTACATGTACTTGAAGCAAGTGGGATCAATAACAAGGGTTAATCTAAAAGATCACACTTATAGAGATGTCATGAAAACACCCGTACAATAATTTGACTCAGTCTCTTCGACTGAAACTAAGCTTCCATCTTGGTTGAACAAAGACACACCTATTTGGATGTGTGGAGCCTCAAAAAAAGGGAGTTTAAAACGAGAAGAATGTATCTTAGAAAGGGATTGCACAGACAAAGCCTATGTACCAGAACCCTTTCTAGAGCATTTGTTTGAGCCATTTGAGTGGACTCAAATTTTAGCAACAATGGATGTATGTGTAAATATGTCTATGCCTACTCAATTTTGCAATGAGGACGGCTATGACATAATTCCCATACAAATGATCTCAACCCTCACATTGAAGACAAAATTCAAGAATCCAAGGACTTGATGAAAGCTCAACAAGTCTTTTCATACCTCTACTATGATGCAACGAATGAGTTAGAAGAACATTCAGCTACCTCAGATGATTCGGGGTCACAAAAAGAACATGTGAGAGCTAAACTACTCATAAAAGGAGGGGAGAAAAAGTTTTTTGACTTTCCAACCAAAAACCGAGAAGAAAAAAATGGTATAGAAGAAAAAGAGACACAAGAAACTTGAAAGGTAGAGCTATGCCATCAGTCTCCAATAGAACCCAGTTTCTGATGCACATAGATGCACATGATTGTGTCAAAGACAAAATCGCTGGTAGATATCCTTTAAACAAAAAGTAGGAAATATAAAAAACATTGAGAAAAACGAGAAAGGAAACTCAAGCAAAACCTAAATACCAGGACAAGGATTCAACCATGACACGAGTTGAACGGAGAAAGAAGTATCAAGAGTTGAAGAAAGCTCTAAAGGAGATACATACTACTGAAATGGAAACCACTGAGGAGGAAGGTAAAGATGTAATGAGTGTTCCATCCCATTACAAGAAATATACTCTCCAAGACCAAAAAATCATAGTCGAACAATCTGTCAGGGAACTACGAAAACAGGGCGAGTCCTACGAAGGACCTAAAAACGCAAACAAGATAGATCTGGCCGAACCAGGAGAAGATCCTAGACCTGCTTCCATTGCAAACGACTTGACTGAAGAAGAAGAAGAATAAGAGATTTTGTTAAGCTTACTGAAGGAATACCGAGATATCTTTGCTTGGTCTTATAAGGATCTCAAGGGTGTGGATCCAAAAATCTGTCAACATACCATACCCATGAGAGATGATGCAAAACCAAGCAGACAAAGGCCATACACTTATAATGAAACATTTGCCAGAAAGATCAAAGAAGAGATCGAGAAGCTACAGGAAACCAAATTAATTTATGAAATGGAACACACAGATTGGGTGTCTCCCATTGTGGTAGTCCCCAAGAAAAATGGAAAATTAAGAGTGTGTGTCTATCTCAAGAAAGTGAATGCAGCTACCATTAGAGACAACTTTCCTCTTCTAATCCCTGAGCATGATTTAGAACGAGTTGCAAAAAAAGAAGCTACAGATTTTTAGATGGCTTTTCATAATATAATCAACTTTTGGTTGACCCCAAAGATCAGCATAAAACTGCCTTTGCAACAGAATGGGGTATTTTTGCCTGTCGGGTTATGCCTTTTGAGTTAACTAATGCTCCTACCACCTTTCAAAGATTGATGAGCCATGCTTTTAAAGAATATCTTTGAAATATCTTGGAAGTGTATATGGATGATCTATGTGTACATTCATCAATCCGGGCTTATCATTTTGAACACCTCAAAAAGGTATTAGAAAAATGTAGACTTTATAGGATTTGCTTAAATCCTGAAAAGTGTACATTTATGGGTAGACAAAGAAAAATTCTTGGACATATAGTGTCTAAAAATGGCATAGCTACTGATATGAATAAATTCATATTATTGATTTTCCTAGAAGACCGACAATAGTCAAGGGGGTTCAAGCTTTCATGGGACATTGTGGATATTACAGACGATTCATTTACATGTACGCTATAATTGCAAAACCCATGTACAACTTGATTACACTCCTTGAATGGACGGATGAGTGTGAAGAACCCTTCATGAAGCTTAAGCAAGCTCTCACTTAGCTCCAATATTGAAAGCACCAGATTGGAATAAGATATTCCACATACATGTAGATGCTTCCAATTTTGCCATTGGGTGTATACTAGCTCAACCAGGAGACGAAAAAAATGATTTTCCTATTTCTTATGCTAGTAGACAGTTGAATAAGGCAGAGAAAACTATACAACCACTGAAAGGGAAGGATTAGGAATAATCTATGCTGTCAAAAGTATAGACATTACCTTTTAGCTAACAAATTTGTGTTCTTTGTGGACCACCAAGCCTTATTGTACTTGGTCAACAAGCCGTGCAACACAGGAAGAATAGTGAGATGGTTCATCATTCTGTTGGAATTTGATTTTACTATAGTTGTGAAAAAGGGCACCACTCATCAAAGAGCAGATCATTTGTCAAGGATTATATTAGGAGAACCACCAAAGGGAGTAGACGATGATCTACCGGATGCATATCTGTTCTCCGTGGAAATGATACCTCGATGGTCGAAAAATATGGTATCATTGATGACCATAGCTCAAGTGGATTCGCAAATACCACTTCCTCAATTACAACTAGATTAATTGAGCAATCGGCTATGTATCAATTACTAGCTGAAAGGCTATACAAAAGAAATAGAGATGGAATACTGCTTTTATGCATTAATCCTGAGGAGAAAACCCAATACCTAAGTCAAGCACATATTATCGTAGCAGGAATTCACTTTGAGGAAGACCAGACTATACAACGGATCTTGAGACTTGGAGTATTTTGGACAACTATGAGGAGTGATGTTCACTCATTTGTATAAAATGTCCTCAATGCCAGATATAAGCACCCAGACCTCATGTGCCATTGTTCTGAATATCACTTGTTCCTAAGTGGAGTAACTATCTGGTTACTTACTTATCGAGCCGAACATTTCCTGAGGATATGAGTAAATGCCACCAAAGAGCAATTGAAAGTGAAGCAAGAGACTATTGTTACCATATACATGTGGTAGTGATGTGTGTGAACACACTAGGACTGCTGGGGCATTTTCTTCCTCTCTAGGAGGTTTTTCCCCTCGAGCATTGTATATACACCCATCACTCTAGGGCTATCCATTTTTCCATTGCACACTAAGTAACACACTCTCTATTGTGTGCCTTGATCTTCCTTCGTCTTCTCCAAGCTATGTGCATTTCTATGCAACCCTAATTCCAACAATTGGTATCAGAGCAGGTTACGTCCTCCGGGGCTTAGTCGCCAGCCGCTCCAGTACACGCTTGCTCACTTTCTCCATTTACAGTGAGGTTTGGCGAGCATTCGCAGGTCGAAAAATATTTTGGATAAGCTCATAGAGCCCAGTCTGCTCAGATTTCTGATTCAGGCTCATTTCGGCCTCCATTTCCACTACAAATAGGTCTGCACAGGCAATTTCGTCATTTTGTGCAGAATTTTTGTCAGTGTAGATTTCTACATAACATGTGCCTTACAGTCTTCTATGGTTTGTGCTATATAGCACGTGTTGTTCCCGCTCTATTTCTCCTATTTTTGGGTAGTTTTCACATAAGGTGCATCATTTACCATGACTGACAACAACACAGATGTCTTCAAGATGTTTCCTGCTAAGAACATGTCGGATGGGGACAATTACCCTATGTGCGCTTACATGATGCAACATGTTCTTGTGTCAAAGGGTGTCTAGAATATTGTGCAGGGCATTGATGTATGTCCTCGTTCTGAGGATGCATGCGATGTTGAGGATGTTGCAGGTCTTGCTGCAAGGGTTGCTGCTATTAGAGTTGTTTTGCCTACGTTAGAACAATCTCGTTGGGATGTAAAGGGTGTGCAGGCTCATGCATTGATTGCATTGTCTGTGAAGTGCACTATTGTTCCTCACATTCATTTAGCAAAATCTGCAAAACAGGCTTGGGATATTTTGGCTGGTCTTTATGCAAGTCGCAATGAGGCTAAAATTGCTTTGCTGCGTTAAGAGCTGGAGTCAAAGATTATGCATGAAGAACATGATATGGACACTTTACTTGCTAGTGTCAAGGATATCAATGAGCAACTTATTTTTGCAGGTGAAGTCATTTCAGAAAGTTCCCTTGTGCAGACTGTTCTTGATGTCTTACGAGGTTCTTACCAAACTTTTGCTAGTACTTGGAGACTTATGACCCAAGGAAATCCTGAAGTTGTAAAGTTTGATGTATTATGCACATTGCTATTGCAAGAGTCACTTTCTAGAAAAAACAGGACTAGGCAGCATCATGGACAGCAGGATTGTAAGTGCTCTAAAAGCCCATTCTGCATCAACATCAGCAACACAATCTCCTTTCACAGAAGACTCAACAATGGCTTCATTTGCAGTGGAACCAACATTTGCAGTGGAACCACCCTCTTTCTTCTTAGCCTCTTTGGCCTTCAACTTAGGACACGACTTGATCAAGTGATCATTAGCTTTACAATAATGGCAATGCATTTTCTTTTTGCCCTTATCATCAGAATTTTCAGACGAATTGCTGCCAACAGAAGCATTAGGAACATATTTTCTTCCACTCGCAGCAGAACCATAAGAAGTGGTTATATTGTTGTTACCACCCTTTCTCTGAGAAGCAATAAAAGCATGTTCAACTGTACGCATGCTTGTCACTTGCTGCAGATTCACATGTGTGGTATTTTGATAGTGGTGCTACAAAGCACATTACCTCACATCGTGAATTGTTCACCTCTCTCGAGTCTGTCCCTCATAGGAATTCAGTCACTTGTGCCAACAATGCCTCTTATCCGGTTTAGGGAGTTGGAAAGATTGTGCTTACTACTGCAAATGGCAGTTCCTTCACACGTGTTGATGCACTTTATGTACCTTGGATCAAGAAGAATCTCTTGTCTGTATCCGCACTTGCTAGACTTGGACTTGTAGTCAAATTTGTGGATGACAGATGTACAGTTCATGATCTCAATTTTGGTGATGAAATTGTTGCATCTGGCCTTTTGTGCCGTGGGCTATATAAGCTCACTTTGTATGTCAAGTGTGGACAAAATTTTACAAATGTTGTTCCAGATTCAAGGGCTATTTCAGATGCAAAACTTTGGCATGCACGTTTTGGTCATCTGAATTTTGCCAGTTTGTTGCGTTTGTAGATATCTGATATGGTTGCTTCTTTGACACCTCTTGAAGCACTTGTGAAACATGTTTGTGAAGGTTGTATTTTGGGTAAGATGCAACGTTCTAAGTTTCCAAAGGATGGTTCAGTTCGGGCCACATGCAGGTTACATCTTGTGCATAGTGATGTTTGTACGCCCATGCAAACTCCGTCCATGGGCAATTACCTTTACTTCGTGACTCCATGCATGCATGGGTATTTCCGCTTAAAGCAAAGTTCGAAGTATTTATGTGCGTCAAACAATTTCTGGCTATGGCTGAAAATGTCTCGAAATGTACTATGGGCACCCTCCGTTCCGATCGAGGGGGGGAGTATATGTCTCATGAATTCAATGTATTTTTGGCTAGTCATGGGATAAAACACCAATGTACAGTGCCTTATACACCTCAGCAAAACGGTGTTGATGAGAGGAAAAACTGGTAACTTACGGAAATGGCACGATGTATGGTCAAAAGTCAAGCTTTGCCGCATTCTTTTTGGCTTGAGGCCATCATGTGTGCCACTTATGTACGAAACAGGTGTCCTACGAAAGCTTTGTAGTCTATTACTCCATATGAAGCAATGCATGATAGCAAGCCTCCTATTGAGCACATGCGTATTTTTGGTTGTTTGGTATATGCTTTGGTGCCACAAACACAGTGCAAAAAATTGAATGATAAAACTGTCAAATGTATTTTTGTTGGTTATAGTGCTGAAAGGAAAGGTTACAGGTTGTATCATCCGCAAACAAAACGTATTCTGGTTTCATAAGATGTAGTGTTTGTGGAAGATTCTGTTCATCCCTTGCTGTCATCTACTAGAGACAGTAATGTAAGCTCACATGACATTTATGACACTTTGTTTCCTCTTTTGAGTGGTGGAAATACGAATGTAAGTTCCAATGAGGCAAATATACAACCTATGGGGGTTTCTGAAAATGTTACAAATCAGCCTATTACTGATGCAGATGTACATGATGTATTTGATGAGGAAAGGGCTGAAAATGAGCAGGCTAGAGGTATGCCAAAATGGTTGGTGCACATTTTGCGTGATAGTAAATTGGATGCACCTTTGTCTAGTCGTACTCGTTCAGGCTCTTGCCATGCATCTTATGCATCAGATTGTTATGCTTTGGCTGTGTTTTGCTTACATGATGTTGAGGAGCCTCTGTCTTATGATGAAGCATAGAATTCAAAAAATTGGATGGCTACCATGCAATCAGAATATGATGCACTTATAGAAAATGACACATGGACTTTATGTGATTTGCCTCCTGGCAAAAAAGCCATTGGTACGAAGTGGGTTTACAAGTTGAAACGCAAGCCGGATGGTGAGATCGATCGCCATAAGGCTCAACTTGTTGCAAAGGGTTATGCACAGAAAGGCATAGATTATGAAGGGACTTGTGCTCCCACTTGTCATATGACTACTGTGCGTTTTCTATGTGCACTGGCAGCTCATTATGGTTGCGATGTACATCAATCAGACATTGTTACTGCTTTCTTGAATGGTGACATATTTGAGGAAGTTTTTGTAACGCAGCCTCGCGGTTTTGTCAAGAAAGGATAAGTGGACAAAGTGTGCAAATGTAACAAGGCTTTGTATGGGTTGAAGCAATCTCCGCATGCTTGGTATGAGAAAACTGACACTCATTTGGTCAAACAAGGCTTTTGTAACAGTCCAACAAAAAGCACATTGTATGTAAAGCGTGAGGGTGATGTACTTCTCATTGTGGTTCTTCATGTTGATGATTTGCTGATCACTGGACCAAATGAGAGACATATTGCTGAATTTAAGGCTGATTTGAATGCTACTTTCAAGATGAAAGATTTGGGGCTGTTGCATCATTACTTGGGTATACAGTTTAAGCAGTGCGATGGTGGTATTGCCTTGTGTCAAAAAAGTTACATAGAGACATTGCTATGTAAGTTTGGACTTGAGGATTGCAAACCTATTGCCACTTTCATGGAAACAGGTTTGAAGTTGAGTCTACATGATGCTGGCGATCCTGCTGATGTCACTCTTTATCAAACTGCTATTGGCTGCCTCATTTATGTATGCAACACGAGGCCGGATATTCAGTTTGCAGTCTCACAGGTCAGCATAATTATGCATAGTCCAGGGTCTAAGCATTGGCAGGCTGTCAAGAGGAGTTTTCGCTATCTTAGTGGCACTTTACATCTTGGCTTGTTTTATCCCAAGGGGGGATCATTGCCGCCAGACTTACATGCTTTTTCGGACTCAGATTGGGCTGGTTGTTTTGACACATGAGTGTCCACAAGTGGTTTTTGTTTCATGCTTGGCAGTTCATGTATATCATGGTTGAGCAAGAAGCAACCTACTGTGTCCAGTTCGAGTTGTGAGGCTGAGTACAATGCAATCTTCACAGCTAAGGTTGAGTGTGTTTGGCTCAGACGCCTTATGGCTGATTTGGGTGTTGGACAATACACTACCAACACTATCTACACTAACAGTCAGAGCGCATTGGCAGTGCGAGGAACCCAGTTTTTCATGCTTGCACAAAGCACATTGACCTGCATTACCACTACGTCAGGGAGAGGCTCTCAGTAGGAGAGATCAGCTTGGCTTATGTGCCAACATAGGACAACCTTGCAGATCTTTTCACAAAGGCATTGTCTCGTGAGAAGCTTGAAGCTTTCCACAAAGCTTTGGGCTTACTCCCCTTTGTGGTATGATCATGTCCTCAGGGCATGGCACTTCCCTTTACTCATGTGCCATCTCTCGTTCACCGCATCACTCCATGGGGAATTTGTTACCATATACATGTGGTAGTGATGTGTGTGAACACACTAGGACCGCCGGGGTATTTTTTCCCTCTCCAGGAGGTTTTTTTCCCCCAAGAATTGTATTATGCCCATCACTCTAGGGCTATCCATTTTTCCAGTGCACACTAAGTAACACACTCTCTATTGTGTGCCTTGAGCTTCCTTCGTCTTCTTCAAACTGTGTGCGTTTCTCTGCAACCCTAATTCCAACAACTATGCTCTTATTGAAAACCAATTGTATCAGAGAGGAAAAGATCAACATCTACATCTTTGTGCAAATGAAGATGAATATATTCCCATTATAGAACAAGCACACATGTTGGATTAGTTGGAGGTCACTTTTTGAGTGAAACCACCACAAGAGCAATCGTAATGGCAGGCATATGGTGGCCAACACTTTTTGCAGATGCCAAGGAATACGTTCGAAGGTGTGATGCATGTCAACAAGCTAAAATGCCAACCTGTGTAGATAGCATGCCTTTAAGACCAATGATGGGGGCAAGAGCTTTTGCAAAATGGGGTATAGACTTTTTTGGGCCAATACAACCACCTGCTTATAGAACCGAAGCTCAATATATCATTGTAGCCACGGACTATTTAACCAAGTGGCCCGAGGCTAAAGTAACCCAAAAGAATAATGCCAGAACCACAAATGCATTCTTGTATGAGAATGCGTTCACAAGATATGGACTGCCAATAGAAATTTTCAGTGATAGGGAAACTCATTTCCTCAATGAGGTAATTGAGTATCTTCTTAATGAATTTATGGTCATTCATAACAAATCGGCTCCCTATCACCCACAAGCAAATGGACAAGTTGAGCATACGAATAAAATTCTTAGCTCGGTATTACTGTAGTTAATTCAGGACGGACAGATTGGGAAATAAGTCTCATGCTGCTCTATGGGCTTATAGAGTCTCATTCAAAACAACTTTAAATGCTACACCCTTTAACCTTGTTTATGGTCTTCATGCCATATTGCCAATAGAATTTCTATTGCCGACACTAAGGGTAGCTAAGGATCTTGAGTGAACTGGACATGAACTGTCAGAGAGGCTTGAAGATCTAGAAAAGCTTGATGAGAAAGGCTAACAGCTATAGCTCACATCTATGCACAAACGCGGAAACAAAAACAGTTTTTTGATTCCCATCTAATCACAAAAATCTTCAAAAAAGGGGACTTAGTTTTAGTCTATTCCCTTAAGCAAGAAGAGGGAGGAAAAAGTTTGATGTTAACGTGTGATTTTTTGGAAAATCGCCTATTAATGCCCTTAATAAGTCATAACATCTCCCCGATGAGTGTAAATAGTGTATATACTATCAAAAAATCATTAAAAATGGTCTTTTTTGGTTATTTTTATCATTTTTCATGATATCCACCAAAAAATAATAAAGCTGTGTTTTTCAATGGATTTTTTTAATTATTTGAATTTTTACTTTGCTTTTTTGGCAAATTCAATATTTTCTTTGATTTTTTCAATAAGTAGGTCAAAAATTAATAATAAATAGCAAATGAGCTCATATGGAGAAAACGAAGATACACTGATGATCAGAAGGACAAGCGGACAGGCACAACAAATTTCAATCAAATTGACTGATGGAAGCAGGAAGCCTAAATTAGGCTGCCAAGGCCTACTTTCGCAAATTCTTGCAGAATGAGCTACCAGAATTTGACTGAAGAAATTTTTGAGTCCAACATAGATATCACGGCCTAGTAAGAGTAACAGGGGAATTTGGCGAAAAATAGTTTGGGAAGTCCGAGTATAGATACCCAAGGTAGCCCAAAATCACCTCATTTCCAGTAGTCACCCTTGGAGAAGAGAGCTCTCTACCTTCTTCATGCGCGATTTCCAGAGTCCACAGTCGCCCTTTTACAACGCCGTTTCACACGAGACATGAGGGGTAAGTTCTATGCTTATCAATGATCCATTCTATATGGTTGGGTAGCAAGTCTAGGCTTAGGAAAAAACCCTAGAAACCCAGCAATGCACGAAAACCTACGACCCAAAATTGACCATAGCGACTCGTCAGCTCAACCAAATTGGACAAGATTTGAACTGTAGCATGCCCCTATATAATAGAACACTTCTATATCACCAGATCACCATTTGGCCGGGATCGAGGGGGATCCCAAGTAGAAAATCTAGGTTTTTTCCAGATGCCAGAATTGGATTCCGACTCCACAGACAGCTTATAGATTGGGTCTATACACAATATACATGGATGGTTTCATGAAAACGGTCAAGGCACGCTCTCAAAAAGCAAAAAACACCTCGAAGGCTACAAAGTGTCAAATTTGACATATGAAGTCAAACTGATCCCAAATGGGCCAAAACTGGATGGGTAGCATCAAGACTATGTAGCGGACAAGCCCATAGCTTCAAAAGTAACTAACCAACTCCACCTGCCATCTAGTCACAAATATCGATGATTTCAGAGTCAACAAAGCACGAAGTGATGCTGACACGACAAAACTTTACCAAATTCAATTTAGGACTTGTTTTAGATGTATTGAATATGTCTAGATCAAAAAATTGTCAAGTTTAGCAACAAAATTGATTATTTAATTTTGCTTTTTTTTGTTTACTTTTGTAATTGATTATTTACTTTTGTATTTTTTTGGCTTGAAAATGGTACTTTCACTTCAATTATCACTTGTACACATCTATTACATGTCACATTTCAAGATGAGCCAAAATGCTCAAGAAAAACTTGGAAATTGTCAAAAAACGCAAAGAAGTCTTTCTAGTCCAATTTTTGAGTTATCTGTCACATTTTTTGATCCAAATCACCCCATATCTCATACACAAAGTCTACATCATGCTTAGAACCAAGTTGCATAAAAAAATGTACATTTTGATGAAAAAGTTAATAATCACAATTATTTGCTTTCTTGCCAAAACGGGGGAAAATTGCAACTTTGACCTTATGGGACCAAAGTGTATGATGTCTGAAGTCCACTGACCAAGTTTGAGCAAGTTTGGATCTCAAAAACTGAAAATCTTAGTATATCTACTGTTTCACAGTATGAAAGCCTAAATCTGACACCATTTCCACCTAGTGCACTCAAATGAGCCAACACTTCACTCAAAGCACCTAAATGCTATATATTTCTAGCCTATCATGTCAAAAATGCAAAAAGTTGGAAAAAATCCCCAGTTGTAAATAATCACGATTATTTACTTTTGTTGCAATGTTTGCCTGAACCGTATGATTTTGAGCTTTACATGTTTTTATGCATACATGTATGCTCCAAAATGGATTTGAAGCAAATTGGACTCAATTTGTCAGGAATTCAGACTCAGGGCATTTCAGAGCGGAATTTGCAGAATTTTCTAACTTTGGCACTATGTTCCCCTAACAGGAGCAATGCAAGCTGCCGAGAAGGCCAAGAAGAGTGTATCCCAGAAAGAGAAGTTGCAAGAGTTGCCACTCTATCAACTAGACCCAAGTTCAGTAAAAACGGCCAAGGCAACATACTTGTCAAGAGAACAGATTGAAGAATACAACACCGCGGTTTTCACAGGCAGGTTCAAGAGCGAAGAAGGACACAAAGTAGAGCTGCAAGTGCTACCAAAAGAAATATATGATGTAGCTGCCAAGCCAAACACCAAAGAAGCCAACAGAAGGCTGGGCCTCAAAGACTTCTACGACCAGGAACCATGTGGCATAGATTTCCAGAAAGCATATCAGCTACTGTCCACAATCAAAGAGGATGGGTCAGCCCAAATCACCGACCAACAAGGGCAGCAAGTCAAAGTATTAATCACCAAAGAGATTGTGGCCGAAGCATTGAAGCTGCCGACTGAAGGTATGACAATGCTGGCCAGAGACAGAAAGACAGCAGGCACATTCACCAAGGAGATTGCTGCTGCCACTTTCTCAGATCTCATCCAAAGGCAAGTGGAGGAATCAGCTCTTCTATACCATTAGCACTTCCATTTCTCGTCAAAGAGACCGCCATGGTACACCATCTCAAACCATGCGGTTGTGACCACCTTCACTCAGGTCTTGAAGTCGACAACGAGGCAGCCAATTGATCATGCGCAGTATGTGCTGACAACGCTAAAGGGCACAAAGAAAGAAGGTAAAATCACATATCTGGGCGCGCCTGAAGTGCTGATGAGAATAGCATATCATGCTATTGGCATGGCCGACAATTTGTCGCCAGCCCCATATCAGAACAGATGGATTGTAACTGCTCAGCATTCTCCAAGTACTATGCGTTCATCAAAGAGAGTTTATAATTTAGATGAAGAATCTGTCGAAAGCTCCCACGAAGCTCATAGCAGTGAGAGCTCGGACAATGAAGAGAGAAGGGCCAGAATTGAAGAGATGAAGAAGAAAGTTGTAGTTGCACACCAAGAAGAACCTCAGCAAAAGAAGGCGAGGTTTGAAAGGGAAAAATAGACTTATGAAAGGAGCCACCAAGCTACAGGTGAGGACCAGGAAAGGTGGGTTCCAAGAGAGATAAGGGAACCGAGAACCAAAAACCCTACAAGGAAAGAAGCAGAGGACCCCACAAACTTTCTTAAACGCATGTATGTGGAAGTAGAAGCCCTAAAGTTGAAAGAAGCTCAAGAAGCTGAGAGGAAAGCATGGGAAGAAGCGGCCGAACAACAAAGACAAGCGGAGGCTACGGAACAAAGTGAGACACATCACGACCGAGAGGAGATGTTTCGGAAGCCCACTTCACCCGCTACGGAACAAGAAGACCACCCAATTTGAAGCCCGCGCCCTTCACCAATAGCTAAACCCAATGACGGCAAGGAAGCCAAAGAAAAAGAGCATGAACCGTAGGAAGCAACAAGTTTTGACCAACCAAAAGCACAAGAACAAACTGAGGCAGATCCTTCTACAACCACCCAACAAGAAACAGCCAATGCATCCACAAAGCCTCAAGCAACAGAAGCAGCCAAGGCAATCTCAATGTCTCAAGGAGAAGTAGAACCCCTCCTGCAACCACAAGCAGCCACCACAGCACCACCCAAAGATCCACACACTGTGATGGCTAAAACTTCTAGACAGCCTACACATCCTGAAGATTGCGAAACGACTGACGAAGTCATCATGCAAGTAAATGAATATGCCAAGCAGATGCAGGTGATGAAAAAAAAAATGCGAACAACAGCACTTAGCCGCATTTACTAAGGCTAGAGAGCTCGAGCTAGTCATCGATGCTCTACAAGGAGAGCTGGATGACAGGATGATCATAATCTCGGATCTACAAAGACAAGTCAAAGAGCTGAAAGATGAAGCAGAACAACACCAGCTTGCAAAAGAAAAGTAGCAGAAAGAGATGGAGGATCTGGGAGAAATTTTAACCAAGTAATCCGATGCCTGCAAGACTAAAGATAAACACCCGACAGAGGTAACAAATGAACTGCTAACCACGACTCTAGCAGTACAAAAGATCCAAGTGCAGCTTGATGTAGCGAACGCTTCTCTGTAGTACTCCGAGCAAAGGATTAAAGATCAAGCAACATTCTTGAGACAGATAAGGAAAAATCATGTTGTCGCCTCCATCAAAGGTACAATGAAGTCTATAAGACTTTGGAAAAGAGAAACAAGGATTTTGAATTAGAGTTGAAGCTAGAGTAATCACAAAGAAGAGACCTTTCACTGATGCAGGTCCAAAGAGAGGAGCAACTACTGAAAGAGATAGCTTAACTAAAGCGAGTCAATCAGCTGTTGAGGGAGGGACATCCAGAATATCAAGAAGAAGCCGGTACCTCTGAGCAACCAGCCGTTTACATTCCATTAGTCTCTTTTGCTGAGATGGAAACACAGCCGACAGAAGAGCTAGGAGGAGAAGAAGATTTTCAGGTACCACTGACTGATGCTGAGCAAGTGCCCATTGTCCAACTTTCTAAAGCTGAGGAAGATGCACTCAAAGAGCAAGTTCCCAGGAAACAGATGCTGAATGGAAAGCAACGATGGATTGGGAGTTGAGAGTTCTCCACTCAGTCAATGTAACTCAACTCACTCCCAAACAAATCAATGCACAGTGGCATCAACAATCATTGCCATACCCTTTGAGAAAAGTAGAGCTATTACGAGTAAAGGAAAGATTATACAAAGATATGGGCACAGAGGATGTCCACCCCAAGTGGAGAAGGAGCTGGTTGAACAAGAATTCGAGATATCTAATTTTGTTCACAAGAGCACTTGCAGCCCATTCTATGCTGTACCAAGGGTAAGGACATGATAGGCATACGAGGCACTAAGAAAGAAGAGGCCTACATGGCTAAACTATCCACGATTAACAGCTCCAGAGCAGGGAACACCAACAAAGGAATACATAGTAAAAACCCTAACGGGTGCCATGACTTTCTTCAAAAGCTAAGATTTCTAGAATTCTGCTCACATGTATTGAAGCTTTTCACGAGCCAGAGCAAGCAGGAGTGCCATGGATGTCTTTCCTCGAAGGCAATAAGGTCCTCTGTTATGACTTAAGTGGCCAGCCTTCCGAAGAAGTCCTTTACGGCTTCTACGCCCGATGCATGTTTTTTCCCTCTAGCAATATGTTGGTGTTTGAGGAAGCATTCTATATAGGTTTCTTCACTTGGCAAACTAAGATATTTGGGCCAGTGATTAGTAACCTCACATCCAGATTTGTTGGCTACTCAACCATTGAGCTTAAAAACAAAGTCACCATGCAGTTCTTGCAGGTTCCTGACAAAGAGAGAAGAATCAGATATGAGAAAGCGTTACATGCGCTTAAAGAGCACCTCGCCAGCCGTCAACCCGAAGACTACTTCAACCCATAAAGTTGTGCAAAGGGACGACACAAGCGAGGAGGGGGAGATGTTAGCAGCAAGCTAACTCGGATAACATTTTTCGGAGCTTTCATTGTAAAAACACTTATTATTTGGATGAATCAAGAATATTGTAACTCCTACTTTCCAGATAAACAATGTAATTGATGAGCCAGGGCTACAAGCTTCCAGATTGTATCAATTTGTCTTTAGCTAGAGCTCCCAGATTATTAGTTTTGACCACAAAAACCTTGGCTAAGGTATAAAAGCCAATTTTTTTAAGTTTTTGATAATTTTTGGATAATTGAAACACAGCATGAGCTAACGGCTCTTACTTCTCTCCTTCTTGCACTTCCTACTCCCCAGCTGGTTGTCACATTGCAGTGCAGTCTGTTGCATTGCAACTGCAAGTAAGAGCTCTACTCATTGACGTAAGCATTTCATGGTAATCCATAGCTTTTGGTGTTGCCAACCCGTGGCCTAATTTTATCATAAGTAGGAATCTAAGCTTCAAAATCATAAAATAAGTATAGGCGGGGTATTGGGGTATCATTGCTAAGCATTTGAATGCATTCCGGGTTGAAAACGACTAGGTCAAAAACTAACTGTTGTTAATAATCGTGATTTTTGCACTTGACCTAAAGTGAGATTTGGGACCATAAGCATGTGTTCTTAGGTCTTATAAACATGTCCTAGAAGTTTTGTAATGTTTTGATGTCATTTGATGCTGTAACATTTGTGATTTTTTTGTCGATGAGCGACTAGCTTTTGGTGATTTCGGTCATTTGAGTGTAGCTTGAGCTAGATGCGAGTTGTCTGTTGTTTTTCAAGAGATTGAAAACCTCTTGTAGCCTCTATGTACTAGTCGAGTCAGCTTCATCCCATGGATTGAAAATTATATTCGTGGTTCTCGCTATGTCTGCAATAAGATAGGAGTGAGGTTAGACACCCGTCCCACAGAGATGCTGAGAAACTGAGAGGAGGAGGATAGGAGAAGGTAGAAGGAGTAAGTGAGGGCTGAGGTGGAGAGAAACCATCATACCAATTTGCAGGCTAGGGCTAAGACATAGTGTAATGTGGTGGTGAACAATCGTGCTCAAGTTGTCCATCAAGTTATAGTTGGGAGCTCCACTTCCAAAGGATCCCACGACCTACAAAGAAGTGTGCTAAGGAGAAAAAGAAGGCCAATATCACTCCCAAAAAGAGTAGGCACAAAAATAAGGGAGAAAAAAAAATAATAATGATGCTCCTCGATGGGTATGACAACCACTACCACTAACCACTCAGAGTAAACTAGAGATGGAGGTGGAAACTATGACTTTGTGGAAGATACATAAATACCAGAAGAACATATATATGGTTATTTCAAAAGCTCTCTTTTTGCAAATAGCCTATGGACAATTATAGCAACTTAGTGACAAGAATTCAAAGAAAATGGCCTTGTAGGATGTAGGTGAGGCTATCTTGGTCCATCGAATCCTAGATAGAGTTTGTTGTATGGGCCACGACAAGAGGGCCATGTGAAGTCTAATGATATAAGACTGGCCATGAGTTTGTAGAATGTTAGTCGCCTTTACAAGCGATAAGTTTTTTCCCTTGTAATCGATCTCTTTTGAGAGATGTACTTTCTTAATATAAAATCAATGGATCTTATTGTCTACTTGTTGCAATTGTACATCTTAAGTGGTTTAATTTTGTGCATTAAAATTATGGAGTGTTAATTATCATACTATCAGGTGGTATGTGTAAATATCAAGATCTTGAAATGCTCCCGACCATAATTTCCAAAACCAATGTAAGAGGTGGCTAACATTTTTTTTTGGCGAATTTGGACTGTGGGGGGGGAGTGAGGATGAGGGGCATTGAGAAGGGGTGGATCCCTCGACGGGGTTGAAAAATTGCCCTTGCGCCATGATACACTAGAGATTACTTGAACCCCCCGCCCCCCCCCCCAAAGTGCTATATTCCATGGGGTCTTGAATGAAGTATAAGCAGTGGGATCGACCGCGTTGAAGTGAGGCACATTGTTTGAAAAATTTAGGTGTCATTTATATTCTCTGTGTTTAATTTTTTTGTTCGTGTTTACTTTTCTCCCTGTCTCTCTTGTTCAAGTTTACTTTATGAGCCAGTGAAGTGGTTGTGACTAGAGAAAAGGGAGAGGAACAAGAAGGAAGAAGAGAGAGAGAGAGAGAGAGAGAGAGAGAGAGAGAGAGAGAGAGAGAGAGAGAGAGAGAGAGGGGGGGAGAGGGAGACAAAAAATTGGATCCGTTTGTGTGTGTGTGTGTGTGTGTGTGTGTGTGTGTGTGTGTGTGTGTGTGTGTGTGTGTCTCCCTCCCCTCTCTCTCTCTCACACACACACACACACAGCTCAAGTGGGCACATAACACCCATGAGTTGTGTGTGGGAAAGAGCTAAGCTCCCACTTGACCAGAGAGAGAGAGAGAGAGAGAGAGAGAGAGAGAGAGAGAGAGAGAGAGAGAGAGGGGGGGAGAGGGAGACAAAAAATTGGATCCGTTTGTGTGTGTGTGTGTGTGTGTGTCTCCCTCCCCTCTCTCTCTCTCACACACACACACACACACAGCTCAAGTGGGCACATAACACCCATGAGTTGTGTGTGGGAAAGAGCTAAGCTCCCACTTGACCAGAGAGAGAGAGAGAGAGAGAGAGAGAGAGAGAGAGAGAGAGAGAGAGAGAGAGAGAGAGAGAGAGAGAGAGAGAGAGAGAGAGAGAGAGAGAGAGAGAGAGAGAGAGAGAGAGAAGGGGGGGGGGAGAGGGAGAAAATGAAAAAATAAATCTTGCTCCAGAAGCTTTTGGAGCGATCTATGAAATGTAAGCAGAAAGAGGGAAAAAGATTGCTCCGCTCCAATCCTCGTAAAGCGGCCATTTATCCTTATCAAACACATCAAGCATTAAATATAGAACTACATTTGCTGTCGGCTTTCCATTCCATTCAAACTTTATATTTTCAAGAGTGCAGATACTATCAATCTTAGGCCAATTCACTTTAGATATCTTTAAACCTTCTTTATGGATACATCCAATGAACACATGCCCATGAAGGATTCTTACTTCTTTTCAACAATACTCACAAAGAACTAAGAGAGAATAATCAAAATTTTCATAACATAGGAAGCTTACTTGTTTGCAAAGCTTGTTCTAACATAGAGAATCATATGGAAGATACCACCTATGTCTATATGTGCATGGGTTTCCACCATACATAATATTTCTTGCTCTATTTGCAAAGCTTGTTCTAACATAGAGAAGCATAGGGAAGATACCACCTATCAGCATATGTGCATGAGTTTCCAACATACATAATATTTCTTGCTCTAATACTAGCGATACATAGGTGTGGTATGTCTCTGACTGTTATACTAGAAGATCTCTTTAACAAGAGCTCGGAGCACTCACATTGAACTGCCCACCTAACCGTAGGAGTCCATTTATATGTACCTAGCCGTTCACACTTGAATAGACACTAGCTACGTATGGCTCATGCCAGGCTTCATACCCTTGTGGACTTTTGGCTCTTCAAACCTTGTGTTGACTCCACCTCTAAACTCTACTGATAGTGTGCTCTATGCACCTATCCATGCATGCCATACATGCTCCATGGTCCCCATGCTATAGATGACATGGAAATGTAGCTGAGCCTTGTTATTTTTTTGAAATAATATATACATATGTGTGTGTGTATATATATATATTTATTTATTTATTTATTTGTTTGTTTGTTTATTCCAATTTTATATGATATCAATCACTTAAGTTTGTCATTTTGACTTGTAATTTTTGATTCTTTTGGATGTATCCATGAGTCATTATTGCTTAGTTGGGGCAACAAAGCTTCTATGTTGTAACTATTTAAGTTGCCAACCCTCATACTGCCAAGTTGTTGAGCCGTTTTAAGCTTTAAATGACATAAGTAACTTCTAGACTTTGATTACACGTTGAAGCTTTAAATGAGATAAGTTTTTGCTAAGCATATGACTATCGAGTTTTGTATCTATGGACTTTATCTACTCATTTCTCCCTCATACCACATTGCATTTTGATTTTGAGTATTGTTATATATTTCAAGGTGAAAGCTCTTCACATTGATATCTTTCTCGTGCTATTTCTCAAACTGGTTTATGACTCCCTACATTCTATTTGGTTTCATAACTGGAGCTTTAAGCATCCATTTGATGAGTTGTCAGTTGTGCCAAGCAGAACTTGACATTCCTAAGCAGTATGATACCTTAAACACCAAATTTGGTTTGCTAAAATTAAGGATAAAGTTGAGCATCACTTGTGCGATTGTTGCATAGTAATTCTCAGACCATAGGATTGACCGTCTTAGTCTTGGACATCATCCTTGTAAGTTTGGTTGCAGTCGGGTATCATTTAGTACATGAAATGGTTGAGATTGACTTGTGGTCAGTGTAGCTTTCAATGATTTGATTATCATTTGAGAGGGTATTTTTTTAATGGTATCTCATAGTGATATTATTTTCCAAGAACATGACAAGTTCGTTTGCCTCTATGTTGTAGCTGAATGTACTTCGTCCCTTGCATTGACATTAGTGTAAGGTACTCGATATATTTGCAATAAAATTAGTGGGGAGTCGAATGAAAACATGTATAACATTTGGTACCTTTGCTAGGACATAATTGCCTAAGCTAGTCAAAACAGTCATACTCACCATCTCTTAAAAATTCCTCTAGTTCACTCTAGAGACCTTTATTTTTAGCACATAGGTAGCCATTGAGTTGGTTATTGTGTTTTGAGATTTGGTGATATTGGGATATCATTCCTCTAGAGACCTTTAGATTAGGATTTGGACGCATGGGACACGCTCTTGAGATCTTGGGTGAGGAAAGGAGATATTCACTTTGTGAGAAATTGTGTTAGTTTGCTAGTTTTGACATCTCTTGTCATTTTACAGCATTTTCTATAGGAGCAGGGCAAGTGATCATTCTACTAGAGGTGTGAACCACCTCTAATTCCAATCCGTATCATTAAAAATAGACATAGACATTTCATAGAAGTATTCTAGGGTGTGGCTTTGAAGTGTTTTATGAAATTTTTCTTGAAAACTTGATGCTACATAGGGTTGCTAAACCACTCTAGACACATAAACAATCAGAAGTAAACAATCTAAAATTTACGTTGCTATGTATTATCGTGATATTGGACTTTTGGGTCAAAAATTTGAGTCAAAAAATGCAATGCCGAAAATGGGTGAGATTTGCCTGAAGCAATATCCAAATCTCCCATAAGGGATAGGGATTACTTTGATAAATTTGGGAAAAAATTGGAGTATCACAATACTAGTCTTTTGGGTCAGAATTGGGATTTTTTGCCAAGATCTAGATATACATTGTATAGACTAGCTCGTAGGTGAAGTTTCAAGAAATTTGGATATTTTGATTACCTCTAGAAACCAAAAATTGAAATCAAATAGTCTGCCAAACTAAAAATTGGACTTTTGGTCAAGCTTCAGTGATCCAAACCAAACTTGGGCACGATACTTAGCTTCACATTAAGGACAAGTGTATCAACTCAAATATCTCATAGTATGTCCATAGCTCCAAGGCGATATTGAACTTTTGTTCAATATGAGGGTATCTGGGTTGATAGTTTTGTAGATATACTTGATACATCCCAAATAGTCAAGTTTGGGTTAAAAATATATCACAATGACCAAAATACACGAAAAACAAGGTTTAAGTGCAACTAGGTTTTTTTTATAGATCATAAACCTTCAACAGAGGGTTTCTTGCCCAAAAGTATTTCACATATGTAGTGTAGACACAGAACTTTAATATTGCTAGTTTTTTAGTTTTCTTTACATACTTGAAACATTGGTAGAGACAATGTTTCTTTATAGCAAATTGTAGTTGAAACTTGCTGGGGATTGATGAAAACTTGGAAATCAAGAAAGCGAAGTTAGCATCCAAAAACTAATTGGTGATTTGCAAACATAATGACCTTAGGTTTGTAAAGCGCTAGGGAACCAAGGATTAGTATGAGATTTGGAGATCCAAGCTTCGACAAAAGAGAGTGTCAATCAGGGCAAAAGATTGCCTAAAATCTTTGAAGAGGAATTTGAATTCTACTTGGACACTAATTAAAAAATGGCTTCCATATCCAGTAATTTCGGGACTAAAATTATCATTTGGTACTTTAGTGGCCGGATGTATTATATGAAGAATGCACATAGAGCTCACTTACATAGACCCTTCGGATGAGTGTGGTTAGGACTGATGACCATGACATAGAGTTTGAGGCATAGCTACTGATAGGGAAACAAGGTGACTATTACAAGGACCCTAAGGATACCTTAATATAAAAAATTGTTAATGTTTGGGGACAGACGATAGTACAAATAGTGCCAATAGAACCACATCAAAAGAGGAAGTCACAAAAAAGCCACTTCTATTTGACTTAACTGGATATATCCTTTCACATTTGAGAATTTCTAAGAGAGAGAACCGATGATGGGACCTTAGGAGTTTACCATTGGGAGAATGGGTGTTTGACTAAACTTTTAATGGCATGGAATCCCAAATCTGGAACACTCCTAGTCAATAAGATCATTATGTCTTTAATTGGATGAAGGGGCAATGCTACCTAAATACATCTCCAGGGAAAAAATTTAACAATGGGTTCAATGTCATGACACAAAATGAAATTAAGCAAACCAACTATCAAGGCCATATGATCAGCATTAGTTGCCCAATAAAAAGAAAGTAGATCCTTCAGTTTTACATGTCTCATTCAAAAGTGTGAACATGGAAAAGGGCTCTACCCAACACAACACGAGAGTAGCTGATATCAGGATTTCATCTCCCAAGTGTTGGGGATAAATGGGGGTTTGAACACCTCTAATCTGAACAAAATAGGTGGCAATCAAGCCGCCAATGAGCCAAGATAGACAGACATGAATAAAACCTTAATCCAACATTTGCACTTATTATCAGCTCCTCTAGTTCATGGATGAGCAAGAGCAAATGCGAGAAGAGTCAGATCCACAAACTTCTAAAAGTGGGTTAAGAAATGTCAAAAAACAAGGAAGAGGAAGTAGTTGAAGGCAAAAAAATTAAGGTAGCTAGGCACATGGCCCGTATGAAAAGAACTAGACCAAATCTCTGTAGAAAAGGTGGCTTCAACCAAATCAAGGCAAACTGAAGTATACGTGGAGCTATACAAGCTCAAATCAAGTTTTAAGAAGATGAAAAAAATACCAAAATCCAAAGCAAGTCATGTGGACCTCAAATTTGGAAAAACCCATCAAGGGGCTTCAAAACGATTTGAGCTTTTTTTGGCTAAATTAAATGAAAATTACTCAAGCAAAGTATACCATTATGGTCTTATGCACTTGTACAACCCATTTGGACACAAAAAGGCCAAGGTGTTCCCAAAAAATTGATCAACATAATGTGTTTTGGGCTCCACATTCAACTTAAATTTCACATCTAGGTTGCTTAATCTAATTTTTGATCCCCCCCCAAAACTGTACGGTTCCATTGTTCACCCCACCTCAACAAACACGGGATGAAGTCAACAAAGCTGAACCACAAACTTTGGATATAGAAGT
The DNA here is from genome assembly GCF_014529385.1 of Adiantum capillus-veneris. Classification (NCBI taxonomy): domain Eukaryota; kingdom Viridiplantae; phylum Streptophyta; class Polypodiopsida; order Polypodiales; family Pteridaceae; genus Adiantum; species Adiantum capillus-veneris. Next base: position 3,235,935 of record NC_140956.1, read on the forward strand.
ACCAAAAGGGAAGGTGGTGGAATCCACGTTGGAAAGCCCTCCCAATATATTGAGAAAAAGCGCTCGATTTGTATGATCCCCCATTTTGTAGTCTCTTTTAAAAATAAGATAAATGGTTTGCCACATTTACTTAAATTTACCTAAATAAGATAATGTTTGCTGTGCAACGTTGTAATGTTTTAAAGTGAAAGCAAGACCATTTTCAAGCTCTACTAAGTCAAATGACCAAACACTTAGTTAAGTTTTGAATTTTTTTCTTTTTCTTGCTTTTTATGATTTTCAATGCTTTTTAGCAAAAAGCAGAGGTAGATCCTATTATTGCTACGAACAATAATGGTAAAGTTTGGTTTTGTAAAAATCTTCTTTTATAGCTTTTAGTGCTTTTTGCCAAAAAGTTCAATCACTTTCCTTTTGGTAACCTAGTGAAGTTGTGGTTCAATTAACATGATTTTTTTGAGAGAACTAAAAGAAAAGAGGAATGAACAAGGGAGAAATATGCACCACACTCCAATTGAACCTACATGCACACACAAGCAAGAGAGGAAAACCACACAAGATTAGAGATGGATTAACCACTAATTAGTTACAATCTAGCTAATCAAAGCATCATTAGCGATCATAAGAAGCATGAGAGAGGCATAGTGAAAGAGAATTAAGCATTGATTAGTGTAATTGATTAGTGTTAATCAAGTCATATGAGCAAGGAGAATCTCAAGGTCTCCATAGCCACACATCTCAAGAGCTCTCACCAAAGAGTGCTCTCAACAAATGAGCTTAAGAACCCTTTCTTTTACACACTGCCTTATAAACCTAGGGTAAAAAATGCAATGTCCGGGTGCCCAAGGCCTTTAGGGCTCCACCACTTACTGGATTTGCTACCTAGGCACACTAACTGACGTGTTCCTTACAGGTTGGAACTCCCATTGAGCCCGTAACACATTAAAAATATTTCAATGGTTTGAAATAAATCGGGAATTTATAATACATGACCATTTTGGGAAAATGCGAAAAATGTGTAACTCCAATCTTTACTGCTTCTTCATGTTGATCTTCGATGTGCATCCATATGTCTTTGGTCTGTAGCAGCTTCTATTAACTAACGTTGACTCAATTAACATTCCCCCCTTCCGATTTTAGTGCCCATCCTCGGGCATTGTTGAAAAGTGTCCGTGGAGGCGGTGGAAGGTTTTGATTGATTGGTGATGGGCTGATCGTTTTCATTTGTTGTTGGATTTGTTGATGAGGTTCAATTTTCTGTAACATCTTCATTGGTCCGAATATGTTTGATGTGAGAGATGATGTTGCATTTATCCGTTGTAATAGCATAATGATGAGGCTACTATTTATTTATGAAAAGTATGCACAAGAGAAGTAGAATTATGAGGTTCTAAATTAGGGTCTAATACCTGGATGACCAAAGGGTAAAAATCTAGTGGGAAAAACTGCCTTTGGGATACATGCATTAATGGAATACTTATTAGCACGATAAATATTAATAAAATACTCAAGGGATTATTTGCTGATAGATATTAAATTGAAAAGCAGCAAATATGAGAGGATAGCATGAGGAACATTGGTTTGCATGTTGTAGTCCACTCAAGGTGCATAGGTGGAAGCAAAAAAGAGTGTCTAATGCATATGTCCAATGGTGGGACATCGTATATATGCATATATAGAAATGCAAGGAAAACAATATGCTATGTAAGAAAGATTTTGAGGGGTTCTTCAGAAAGATGGAGTAGCTATAAAAGCATATGACATGGCTTTGCAAGCTGGCACCCCTTTAAGAATGGTTTTCTTTGACAAGGATATGTGCTCTCATCTTACTGTGCACTGTGCGTGAGTGTTGGACTCTACGACACTCCACCAATTGTAAGTTAATAGACTTTGACTCTTATGCTCATCTCATCCAGCATGAGCGACACGACTTAGATATGCTCAACTCTTCCAGCTTGAGCATAAGCCTATTAACTACGACTCTTACCACAGAGTTTAATATGATTTGAAGTTTAGGGACTAATGCTTTGCTCATTTTATGGCTCAGCAGCCCGACTTTGACTATGCCAAAGAGTGTTTTTTGTACCATGGCTACTTGAATTTTTACATTCTTGTGCTTACTACAAACATTTCTTCAGGTAAAAGTAAGCTTGAATCCTCAAAAAGAGGATTAGTAAAGGACCAAGTTGGCATTGAAGGTTTCTTTTGCCATACCTATTTTATCATCTTTGAATCTGCATTCTCGTGGTTGTATTGGAAGACTTAGGAATCCAAATCTCTTGATGACCTTTGTATCTCCTTTGTTGACTTTGTTGAGCTCTTTAGATCTTCATGGAGGTCTGGTGTAGCTGTAACTGGCTTATGGTTGACTGGTAGCCAAACCTTTGTATACCCTGTGTAGAACCCTTGTCCAGAGGAAGATTCTTTGAGATCCGTCTTTGTTCTATATTATCTTGAAAGTTGTGGTAGACTTTAGCATCTTTCAATGTTGTTCTATTGTATACTTGCTTCTTAGGTATCCTAGGATATTGTTGAGGTTGATACCTTGTGGGCCTTCTTTCTTGGGAGGGACTTGAAGTTACTTCATATGCCCTAACCTGCGGTTTTGGTACCCATATCTGTCTGTTACCTCCATAGTACTCATGTTCCTTTAAGCTCCATTGTGATGCTATCCATCCCATGTGTTTGTCTTTCTGTGTTGAATTCCTGTCTTTAATCCAAACTGGATCATTGACTTTGACTAAACTGCTCGGAACAAACACTTGCTTGACCTTCCTTTGCTTTCTTGAGTACTTTGGGTGAAATATCTTTGCTTTTTTTGTTTCAATTGGGTCAGCAATTGACTTTACGTTTTGAAATCCTTACTTGCTAGAAGTGTCTGATCCACGAGGGTTCTTTGATGTAGAGGCATATGTTGTCACACCTTCTGTGCTAATCGGTGGAAGTTCCACTTTAGCTTTACCTTTGTCTGCAAGATTTGTCTTTGATTCTTATGACTTTTGCAACTCTGAATTTAGCATTAATGGTACCTGTAAATGTTGTTGGCTACCTCTTGGAAAAGAGAGTATTAGCATTATATCTTCTTTGTAGGCTTTGTGTTGGTCTAACCACTGATGTCCAAGGATGACATCTGCAAGCATTTCCTTTGAAGGCTTCACTTGAAACTTTACCTACTCTTCATGATTTTGGATGCTAAGGGTAGCAACCATTTCTTTTTTATTTGTAGTCTTACCCATGATATCTCTATTATCTGGTTTGCCCTGAGGAATCTCTAGAATGCTCTGGATGTTGTTTGCAACCATATTGCACTTTGCTTCTTTATTTAGTAGGGTATTGCATCTGCCACTCGCTCCTTTTATACTACTGAGGACTATAGTTATTCTTGTTGTTGGTTCTTTTGAAGATCTATGTCAAAATTTTGTCATGGTCTCATCTTGAACTAATTGTGTCTCTATGGAGGGTGACTTGAGACTTTGTGTTCCAATCTGACTTACAACAGCTAATTCAACTGGCAATGTCTAGATCTTTGGAATTACTATTGCTTCTTGGTTGTGTGCAACCTTGTTCTTCTTTACTTCTTGCTTACAAAGAAAGAAGGAATGAGTACGTCCCCAAAGAGTTGGTCTAACGGTAATGCTTTGGCCTCTCAACCTACGGGTTGTGGGTTCAAAGCCCCTGTTGGGTCACACTCTAGAGGGACACCTTGTGCTCACCTGGTGTTCACGTTGCTAGGGCTCTTGCCCTTGGACACTCGAGTGCATCCTCCTCCTGGGGTGGGTCACCTGAGGAGGAGGTTCCTAGCTGGTTGCTACGAGTTCTCTCCGTCGTTCCCAGCATGTGGTGCATCAATTAGGTGGCCATGGTGATGCCTACGCGTGGCTCTTGCCCGATGGTACGCAGCCCTTGCCCGACCATGTAACATGGCTAATATTTGGAAGGGATAAGCACCTCCCCCTATGGGCCCTATGGTGTGTCGAAAAAAAAAAGAAGAAGGAATGATTACTTACCTGGGTGCACCAAAGATATTGACAAGAATTGCATACCATGCCATCGGCATGATCAACAACCTACCACCTGCCCCAGATCAAAACACCTAGATAGTGTCAGCTCAACCATCTCCTCAAGCTACAAGATCGGCTAAAAGATCATACAAATCAAGTGAAGAATCCGTTGAGAGCTCGCCAAAATGGCACAGTAGTGAGAGCTCGGATAACGAAGAAAGGAGAGCGTGCATTGAGGAAATGAAGCGAAAAGCCGTGGCAGCACACCAAGAAGAGCCCGTCCAAAAGCAAGTCCGGTTTGAAAGAGAGAAACACACATACCAACGCAGTCGACAAGCACAAGGAAAGGATCCAAAAAAATGGGTGTGTGTTGAACCTAAAGGCCCAAGAACAAAGCAGCACACCAACAAGTAGGCTGAAGAACCCGCAGATGTGCTAGAACAGATGTACTAAGAAGCCAAAGTTCTAAAGCTGAAAGAAGCACAAGAGGCAGCAAAACTGCAAAAGAGAGCAGAGGAAGCCACTACACAAGGAGAAGCACAAAAAGCCCAAGGTGATTTGTCTCCCCGCATCCCTTCTCATGTCTCTACACGCTTTGATCAACCAATGTCGAGCCCACCACCATCACCGACAGTTAAAGACACAACAAATGAGCCAACAAAAGAATCAGAATCTAAATAAGAGAAAGCAGCAGAAGCTACACAAGCATCTGAACATCAAGAAGCAGCGGAAACATCATAACAAGTAGATGTCTCTACTCAAGAGAAGCAAATAGAGAGAGAGCCAGAGACAGAAAAGGCAGCTAGTCCTACACCAGAAGAGGACTCCACAAAATTTGAGCACACAAGAGAACAAGAGGCCCAAGAAACACCCTCTACCTCCACGAAAAAAGAACAGCCAGGCTACAAGAACAACAGCAATTAGCTGTCATGATGCAACTAGAGGTAAAAGAATCTGCAGAAACATCAAGGCAGTTAACACAAAGCGAAGACTGGCAAAAATCGAATGATGAAGTCATCCTGCAAGTGAATGAATATGATAAGCAAATGCAGGAGATGACTGAAAGACTTCACTCAGCAGCACTTGGCCGTAGCACAAGGGCCAAAGAATTAGAGATGGTGATCGACGCACTCCAATGGGAGTTAGACGACAAACTTAATATTATCACCGATCTCGAGAGACAGGTGCAGGAGGTGAGAGCAGAAGCTAAACAACATCAGCTCGCTAGAAATAAGCAACAAAAAGAAATGGAGGAACTAGGTGAGATGCTTACCAAACTGTCAGATGCATGCAAAGCCAAGGATCCGTAGTTACAAATGAGCTCCTAACTACCACCCTTTCAGCTCAAAAAATCCAAGTACAATTAGATGTAGCCAACGCTTCCCTATAGTACTCAGAACAAAGGATACATGATCAGACATATTCTTGCGGCAAATACGAGAGAATCCAGTCGTGCCCTCGATCAAGGGAACAGACAAGGTCTACAAGGCACTAGAAAAGAAAAATAAAGACCTCGAGCTGGAGCTGAAATTAGAGCAATCTTAGCGCAAAGACCTGGCCTTGATGCGGATCCAAAGAGAAGACGAACTGCTAAAAGAGATAGCTGAACTCAAAAGTGTCAACCAGCTATTGAGAGAGGGAAGGCCGGAAACGCAAGAAGAGGCAGGCACTTCGGAGCAGCCTCAGATAGAAATACCCTCAGTATCATTTGTTGAAATGGAGACACAGTCCACAATAGAGATGAGTGGCGAGGAAGATTTTCAGGTACCCATTACAGAAGCACACACAGCGCCCATGGTCCAGCTCTCAAAGGTTGAAGAAGATGCACTAAAAGAAAAAGTTATACAAGAGGTACATGAGCAATGGAAGGCAGCAATGGATTGGGAGCTCAGAGTACTTCATTCAGTCAATGTCACACAACTCACTCCCAATCAAATAAATACGCAAATGGCACCAACAGTCCCTACCCTACCCTCTGATTAAAGTTGAGTTGCTATAAGTAAAAGAAAGACTTTACACAGACATGCAAGTCAAGGGTGCAGATAAAGAACACCCAAAGTGGAGGTGGAGCTGGCTGAACAAGAATCCTAGGTACTTGATTATGTTCACGAGAGCATCTACGGCACTGCAAAAAGATCCAACCTTCTGTCATGTACCAAGAATAAGGACCTGGATAGCACATGAGGCACTACGAAAGAAGCAGCCAACTTGGCTGAATTACCCTAGATTGCCTGCTCCAGAAAAGGGAACAGCAACTGAAGAATACATGGTGAAAACCCTAAAGGGCGCCATGTCATTCTTTAAAAGTCTACTAAATTTGTCATGTGCTATGGTATATAAAATCTGCCTAATGCTGCTCACCTACATCGAAGTGTTCAATGAGCCAGAGCAAGCAGGTGCCCCTTGGATGTCATTCCTCGAGGGAAATAAAGGTTTGTGCTATGATCTCAGTGGCCAACCTTCCGAAGAAGTCCTCTATGGCTTCTATGCCAGATGTATGTTTCTACCTTCACACAATATGTTGGCCTTTGAGGAAGCATTTCACACGGGATTCTTCACCTGGCGAATGAAAATATTTGCGCCATTGATTAGCAACCTCACGTCAAGGTTTGTAGGCTACTCAGTGGTGGAGCTCAAAAACAGAGTAACTATGCAATTTTTGCAAGTACCAGATAAAGAAAGGAAGATCAAATACCAAAAGGCACTACGTGCGCTTAAAGACCGCCTCGCCAGTCGCCAACCCAAAGACTACTTCATCCCATAAAGCTGTGTTAAGGGACGACACAGGCGAGGAGGGGGGGAATGTTAGCAGTAAGCTAACACGGATACCATTTTTTTGAGGTTCTCATTGTAAAACACTTATTATTTTTATAAATCAAAAATATTGTAACTCCTATTTTCTTGGATAAACTTTGTAATTAATGAGCCTGGGCTACAAGCTTCCAGATCGAATCAACCTGTCATTACCCATCTTTGGTAGAACTCCCAAATTATTAGTTTTGACCACCAAAAACCTTGGCTAAGCTATAAAAGCCAATTTTTGTAAGTTATTGTTAAGTTTTTGGATAATAGAAACGCAGTGTGAGCTAACGGCGCTCACTCCTCTCCTTCTCGCACTTTCTACTCCCTCCTCGGTTGTCACATTGCAGTCACGTTTGTTGCATTGCAACCACATGTAAGAGCTCTACGCATTGATGTAAACACATCACAATAATTCGTAGGTTTTGGCGTCGTCGACCTGCGGCCTAATTTCATCATAACTAGGTTTTTTTACACTTTCAAATCAAAAACTAAGCATAGGCGGGGTATTGGGGCATCAATGCTAAGCATTTATATGCATTCTGGGTCGAAAACGACTAGGTCAAAAATCCACCGCACTGTTAATAATTGCGATTTTGGAACTTGACCTAAAGCCCACCTAAAGTGGGGTTTGAGACCATAAGCATGTGTGCTTAGGTCTTATAAACATGTCTTAGAAGTTTTGTTACGTTTGGATGTCATTTGATGCCGTAACGGATGTGATTTGGTTGCCCATGAGCGATTGGCTTTTGGTGATTTTAGTCATTTGAGTGTAGCTTGAGTTAGATGCGAGTTGTTAGTTGTTTTTTGAGATATTGACAACCTCTTGTAGCTTCTATGCACTAGTCGAGTCAGCTTCATCCCATGGATTGACAATTTAATCGTGGTTCTCGCTAATACTGCAATATAAGATAGGATGGTGAGGTTAGACATGCGTCCCACAATTGTCTCAATGTATGACCATGAGATTCTATAGTAGGCCTTATCTAGATCAAGCTGGAGGAGGACACATTCTTTCTTGGTAAAATAAGTGTATTCAATACCAACCATGGTGGCCAAGATGTTGTTATAAATTGACCCACCTTTCATGAATCCATGTTGGTGGGGGGTGATGATTCTATTCAAGGTTGGAGCCAGTCTTAGAGCAATCACTTTAGCAATGATCTTGTATGCAGCTTTCATATCGCGGATTGGATTCTATGTACCATAGAGGGCTAGGATCGAGGGTCAACGGCTCCCACATCTTGCCTTAGCTTACACATGACCGTCTTAGCTAAGGACTAACTTTTTCTTCTTCCCCTCCAGGGATCATGTGTATTTACTAGCCTTGGCTATGTGAAGCTTAAGGGGAAAGTGATCCAACATGCTTTTGGAGGTATCAACACATAGCATCACAGATGAGGGAAGCGAGTCTACATGATGGGAGATGTAACATCTATCCAGATGAGACATTGTGTTGGCATATTGGAGGCTTGTGTATGTCATATTAGGACAGCTACTCCATGGACCTGCATTCCACAATATGAGCAACACCCATTTCTCGTAGAGTGCCTGCCATTTGTCTTTTTCAGAGCTAGCCAAGAGACTACCCGCCGATCCCGTCTTATCCTTGCGAGCTTCAATCATGTTGAAGTCTCCCATGATGCACCAGTCACCTTCGATTGGTTGTTCCTTGAGATCCACCCAAATTCAACATGCTTTTGGAGGTATGGACACATAGCATCGTATATGAGGGAAGCGAGTCTGACTAATGGGAGATGTAACATCTGTCTAGATGAGACACCGTGTTGGCATATTGGAGGCTCATGTATGTATTATCAGGAGAGCTACTCCACGGACCTGCATTCCACAAATCAAGCAACATCCATTTCTTATAGAGTGCCTGCCATTTGTCTTTTTCAGAGCCAGCCAGGAGACTAGCCGATCCCGTCTTATCCTTGCGAGCTTCAAACATGTTGAAGTCTCCCATGATGCCCAGTCATCTTCAATAGGTTGTTCCTTGAGATCCACCCAAATTTTGGCTCTCCGCTTAGCATCACAGGGAGCATAGACATTGATAATGGTGAAGGATGGCCTACCCACTTGATCCTTACCCCAAGGACTCTACCGGAGACATGGTCAAACACAACCTGTGGCTCCAACTCCCTATCAAAAATGGAGAGTACCCCTCTAAACCCGAGAGTGTCATCTCCATAGAACACCAACTTACTCGCTAGCACCTACTTCCTAAAGTAAGAAGCGTCAAGGTGGTGTTCTCGAATTAGCCAACAATTTGTAGCTTGTTTTCAGACCTCCTCCCAAAAGAGAGTACTTTTCTTTGTAGACTTTATGCCTTTCACATTCTAGGACTGAATATGTAAGTCGTCATTAGGGGGAGAGTGGGACAAACTCCTCCATATCTGAAGAACTATACTTCGTCGCCTCTCCTGCATTGTCCTCCTCTTCCCTATTTACTTGAGAAGTGGATAGCTCCGAGGTAAGAAATCCCTTTAGATTCCTATCATGAAGCACCTCAAAGACATTGACTAGATTGATGGGGGAATCTTGATGATTTGGAGGATTCTCCTTACGGTGGAATTTGCTCCATGCCAATGTTTTCACTCGCTTGCACTTAATCACGGAGGCTTGCTGCCATCCCTCGTCCATCAACCGGGGGGACGTGTGCAAGACAATTTTTTGATGTGGCTTCATGGGAGGTTTTGATACTATGGAATGCAGCGAAGTGAAAACTTGATGAGGCTTGGTTTTTGATACGTGGTTCAACAGTCGATTCTTATGGGGAGTCCATCTTGTCGGACTCAAGCACTTCATTACCCTTGTTGCTCTCATCTTCTCCTTGCTTCATAGCTTCAACATCCATGCTGGATACTGTAGATTCTTTGATTGCAACCGCTTGTGCCTGTACAGCTTTTTCCTCTTTGCCTTTCCTAGAAACATTCAGATGGCAGTCTATAGCAAAGTGACCAAGGCCATTGCACTTAAAACATGCTCCAAAAAACGTATCAAACCTAAGCAGAACCACTTTCAGACCTACTCCTACATTGATCACCATGATTTCTAGAGGAGGTTTACGCGTATCCCAATAAATGCACGCTTTATTTGACATTGTCCCCAACTTCCTATGCTTTGGTATGAATAGAGGGATACCCAAGATGCTAGCAAGTCTCCGAGGTTGTCCCACAACAAAACTAGCAAGTTGACAAAATCCACCCACACTAGGCACAAATCCTTGAAGGCATCTAGGGATTCAAAAGCCGGGTTCCATGGTAAGACGCACATTGGGGAGTGGTTGAGGTATAATAGACTTTTGGCTAGGACCTTGTCAATCACCACAAGATCATTGAACCTAACAATGAAGAACCCTTTGGTCAAAAACTGGATGTAATCAATCATTCTGCTCTGGTTGACAACCACTCGACTAGAAATCCATCTGATGAGCTCTATCTGTGAGAGTATTCTACCCATAAAGACAAATACCAGAGACAAACTGGCCACCAACGCTAGCTACTTTTTAATTAGTGTTGACGGGACCAACATCATGCACGCATTATCCACTTCAATCACCTGCGGTAGACTTTTCTTCAAGGATTGGAAGGCTGTCTCCCCAACTCTAGGGACCTTGTGAGATTCACCACTCCTTGCACCATCTGCAGGTCTCTTGAGGTGACCCTCTTGTAGAGCCTTTCCACTTTCTAGTTCAACTCCATTAGGCCCGGGCTGCTGGGTCTCAAGTTGTAGGCTTCTGATCGACCCTCGACTCTCGGCTACCACCTTGGCATACGACAACTTAAGCGTAACACTAGCCTCGTACAAGCTTTGTCACCACTAGGGACTCTCGTGGGGCTAAGAATGATCGATAGGATGCTCAATTAAAAAACCCACGCATAAGATAGCTATAATATAGAAGCAATAATCTTGAGATCTAAAAGTGATGATCGTTGTTGGGGGCGACGGGCCTCAGCACTAAAGGGCACGGGTAATTTAATGAAGCCCAAGCGGTGGGATCTACGGCAGCAAAGCTAGGACACGGGGATCGGGACGCGCTCAGCCATAAGATGGCCAGAGTAAACTAGGACACAACAAAGTAAACTTGGACAAGCAGGGAGCCTATCCAAGTTTATTTATCATTTTATGGTTTGCCCACATGTCAACTTGCCTATCGTGCACGTAGCGGTTAGAGCATTGGGCTCCCATGGCGGTGGCGAGGGTTTGAGTCCCCGTACCACCCTCCATCCGCCTCGAGGTTTCCCCTTTTGAACTCCACCGCGGATCCCATCTCTCTCTACTCGTGCCCTTTAGTGTTGAGGGGCGACGGTCGAGAGCTTGGGAGGTAGGGAGCGACTACGCATAGGAGGACCATAGCCAGTTGCCTTAAACACAAGCGAAAGGATGGGAATCTTGTTGCTTAACACTTCAAAGCCCACACCTTAGACAACCTGCAGCTTGTTGCCAAGACCCGCTTATCTAGCTTCCCTCAACACGAAGATTACTACCTAGTCATGCAAGAAATTCCTTGCCTTCTTTGGTTGAGAATATAAATTTTGTGTAATTTCTCTCTTTATATGCTTCGTTTTTGCAGAGTATGACTTTGTATAAAGAGATGATGTGGTTGTATGAAAGATGTGTGTGCAACATCTATTTCTTTCTATCCTTCTGGCTCTATTCCACTTTCTTAAGCCAAATCTTCACAGATTCTCCCTTCGCCCTTTGCGAAGCGCAAACCCCCGCCCCCCCTCCCCAATGTGCCCCTCTGTCCTCGCCTGTGTCTCATGCTACAATCCAGGAAGGCATAGACGCTCGGTAGATGCACCAAGTGGAGGACTTGCACACCATCCTGATGCACAACCTATCGCTTGCCCTACATGCATATCCAAACGCCCATCCAACCTGTCGATATAGGTACAACACGAGATCAGAGCAAACTTGCAGCATAGGACGCAAACCGATCATAGTCCCAACACTCATAGTATGTCTCACATACTATAGTCTCCCTCATGCAAAGCTCTTTGTGCTGACGTTGAGTTGCACAATAACCGTTAAGAGGTTGCATGGGGGCAATGCGCAAAGTGGGAATGTATCGCTTGACTGTTGGTCCAACGTGGCCTGAGAATTCTCGACCTTGTAGTTCATGTGGAGGCCCTATGCGCCAAGTTTGTGGTCTTAATCACAAAACAAGACCACTCTTGGGCTATCACGACCAAGGATATGATAGTCAAGGCAAAAATATGCTCCTTGGAAGGTGGTCAGTGGAAAGGGCTCAAGGTGCACGACAAATTATTAGCCCCGAGGTGTCCTAGCCTAAGACTGGGTGGCATCACGGGAGAGATGGTGCAAAAGTGCAATAAAGCAATAGCGGTACTGGAATGGGGCAAATTAACTAGATACTTCCAGAACTCCATCGCACACTAGTACCCTTGGTTGTCTAAAGCTGCTGGTGTAATCTTAAAGCTGCATTGGAGAGAAACTGCAAGATCACAACATATATTTTGAAAGGTTGTACAGAGGGTGTATTATAAAGAGAGTAATAGATATATGGAAAAAGGTGACTAATAGGTCAATTTATTCCAGTGGTAAACATGGAGAGAAGTTACTTGTTGACCAAATTTGGAAGTTTAGTTTGTTGCCTTTCTGAGATAAATATTGTAGTGAACTACATAAAGAAATCAATGTGACTATTTCAATATAGGTGGGATTTTAGAGTAAATATCAAGATTAAATGACATTGAAGTATGATCATATGACATAGATCATTAGATTATAGAAACATCTCTAAAAAATGACGGGCCTAAGTAATTTTGCATGAAAAAATTAACTATTAATAATAATATCTCATGAAGATGACACTAATTAATGTCATTTTTCTTCTTGCAACATTCTCTTGATTACGTGTTACTTGTGACATGTATATATGAATTTTTCCTTTGAGATGTATTTTATTAATATTGGAAGTCTAAGCCTAATCCCTAATAATAATACATATAACACTAGAGTAACAAGGTAATATTTGAATATAAAACCAAAAGTTTAAATAAAATCTTAGTTGAGAAGAAATTCTTTCATTTAAGAATAATTTATAGTTTTTTAATTATGAATTATTTAAAAATGAAAGAAAAACTTACAACTAAAAAAGTATGTTTTAAATCAAAAAGTTGAAAAAAGATCATTAGATTCTTAAATGAAGGGACCCAATTACAAACTAAACAAAGACAAAAGAAACAAATTCAAGTGATCATTAAATGAATATTTAAATTATAAAATGAATATATAATATTTATAAAACTTTTTTTAAAGAATAAAACAAGAAAGTCAGTGAGCATTAAAAGAAGGGACTAAATTACAATAATGGAAAGACCCATTTACATTATAAAAGATAGATATAATCTTTATAAAACCTTCTATACTATATATAATGCAGTTTAAAATTTTGAGGAAGGAGAGGGGCTCCACGTGTCATGCATTGGCAGCTTTGAGCTTTGAAGCTTTTAGAGTTTTGAACTTTTAAAAAAATAAGTGAAAGGGTCATGATGGCTTTCTAAAACAATAAGAAAATGATAAAATCATTAGATTGAACTTAACTAGAATTATATAAGGTGAAGCATTGTTCAGGAATGTCTCTTTCATAAAGAGATCAAGTGTCCTCCTTGCAAAGAAGAAAACCAAAAACACTGGCAAAATTTATGAGATTTGTAGGATTTTTGAACTAAGTGTTGACATCATTGCAGCGGTTTTTCTTCTCTTTACCATGGTTTGCTCATTAACAAATATATATATGTGTGTGTGTGTGTGTGTGTGTGTGTGTGTGTGTGTGTGTGTGTGTGTTTACTTTATTTTTCCAACTGTACAGAACTATATAGTGAATTGCACCAATGAACATAAATAGTAGACTTCAAAGCATGACACAATCATACTTATACAATAGGAGAACATGATCATAAATTACTGAATTAATTTACTAAGTATGAAGTACAATTGACCACTCAGGAGGAGTAGGTACGTCCCCTGGTAGGTGAAGGAGAGATCGGTACATGCCACCATCCAAACATCAAAGCTTATTAGAATAGGTTACAATGAATGGGTAGACATGTACCAAGTGACCTCTGCCACTTGTTATTGATGTCACACCCCCTAGAACAACCCCCTACTACTATCCTGAATTATGATTTTTTACAATGGTAGGTTCAAACACCGCTTTAGCTTTTCTAGGCAAGAATTCCCCTAGTCCTATAGGGATCCACTATAGATTATTTAAGATCCAATATGGCCATTTGTATCTTATTATTAATTGCCTTCATGTTCTCTGGGCTATTATTCACCCTAATTCATGTAGTCAGCCTTATTTTGCTTGGTTCCTGTGCCAGACAAGCATTCATTTCATGAGCATTGACAATCATTGTACTATGAAAAAAAATTGAAAAATTTGACAGAGTTTTGTTTGTTTTTCCAAGCAATTAAAAAAAAAAAACCATAACTCTACCAAGGTTCCAACCATTCCAATTACCTTCCCGAATATGTTTCATTTCCCTGTACTGAATATTATGTAATTCATAATTGCTCAAAAAAACCAGTCATTATACTATTACTTCTCGACAGCAACCAGCTGTGTTCCAAAACCTTTACCATTTATATCTTTACAGAACTACCTTATCAAGACCTGCATATGATCGGGTAAGCATGACCCACTTCTAACAACAAAAAGGATTACTAATCAGATTATGTCTTCAAGACTGCAACAAACAAGTTCTTCCTACCATAGTGTTTTCCTTATGTCAAAAAAGACTTTTGGACTTTCATACGGCTTCATGCAATGCCTACCATTAGAAACGATCGGAGTCCAGCAATATACACCACCATTGTCTATCTGCATGCATTCCCATTTGTGTGCTTATGTACATAGTGCAAATCTAAAAAGCAGCCGAGCAACCTATGTATCATTGTGTTTATTTAATCATGACCATTGATCAAGCATGTGTATTCTCATCAACAATCCTGCAACTGGTTTCAAAAACCCATTTTAAATATAGATTTTATATTGTTTTTTTGGACCAGCTAATCCTCTCCAATAAGCCAGCCCTATTGTATGGCCCTTTTCCCATCATTTTCAAAAACACACTCAAAGTTCTTTAGGCATTCTTCATCAAATGAGCAAGTAAAGACCAGTACAGATTATGAGAAAAAAAACTCTATGTTCATTTAGGCATTAGCCATCAGCTGAGCCAATACATACCAGTATCTATTTTTTAATCATGACCACCCTTACCACCTTCTTTATACATTATTGGGGTTTTAGGATAAGAGGCAAAAAAATTCATGCTAAAAGACATTTTGAATCTACAGTTTGTCCATCAGATGAGACCGTACATCTCCATATATAACTTATGATTTGGACATTACGTCCTTAATCTTTTACTGCTACTTCCCCAAGTAAATGTGTTCATACTCAAATAAACCACATATCTATCAGGTCAACAATCCCAAGTTTGTCGGATCATTTATGTCTGCAACCCAAAATTCTATCTTTACTCTGTTTTATTTACAGATTTGAAAACGGTTTCATGAGTCCTCATGCTATGCAGATGAGTATGATAAAATGAATGGGTATTCAAACACGTGTGCTTAATCGTGTAGTTTAAACTATGCGGACTCTTTTATGCGTAATCAATCATCACATACTGCCCCAATATCTGAACACCAAGTTTGTATTACACTCATCAAACCATATCAAGACAGTGCTTCGTACTCATATGTGTCATAATCATCAATATCTAATTCTCCTAAATGATTTTCTCATGTTAAACTGATCATTTAATATGGGGAAGTGTCAGGGGAGAAAAAGCTAGAATATTGGTTAAGCTAGCAAACCGGCCACATTAGGGATCCAAACGAGGAAAAATAGGGATCCAAAGGGGGGGCCATCTACAAAAGATCCATGTGCAACAATGGGCTAAAAAGACCCTAAGGTTCAGCCCATTAAGACTTCCAAAATGCTAAGGTTCCAAAATTCAAAGGTTGTGTCCAAAGGTCAACCTTAAGGGAATTGGATGCTTTGTGTGTGTACAAAAATTCTTTGCAATCCCTACTTGGGAGGGGGCGAGCCTTGCAGGGGATGAGAGAGAAAGCCACACACACACACACACACACACAAGCTCCCTTTACACAAAGGGAATGAGGGACACATGTCAGCTCCCTAGGCCAAATGCCCACAAGGTGTACCCAATTCCTATTGGATGGCCTTGGAGGTGGACCAATGAGAATTAGGCTAGAGTAAATCTAGTTTAATTAATTTAAAAAACACTTAATAAAAAAACCAATGAGAATTAAGTCCTCTAGAAGACTATTGGACAGTCTCCCAAGGGGTCCAAATGAGCATTCAGCAGCCCAATGGCTTGCCTGATTCCTATTGGCCAGGAGGCAAAGGGGTCCAATGAGAGTTTAGTTGAATTATTATTACCTAAAGCTCTCACAAAAGGGGAAAGGGGGACACATGTCAGAAGGCTATCACTTATGCTGCTTAATAGTCATTGGCTAGCCCTGGGGAGGTCCAATGGGAGGATAGCAAGAGCAATTAGCAAGAGGGCTTGCCCAAGAGAGAGAGGGGGCTGATTTTTGCAAGGCATTATCACACACACACACTCTCACACAGTCTATGTGAGAAGCAAGAAAAAGACTATCTCTTCCCAAGCTTTAATGGAGAGCTCATCACCTACTCCAAGCTTGTGAGATAGAAGCCTACATCGACACACTCTTGGCATGTGGATGCAAATCCAACCAAGAGCCAAGCTTCAATGCATGCTCATATCCTCTACCATGCTAATTACTAAGCTAAGCTATGCTAATATGAGTGATTATGTGAGGAGATGTACATCTTTCTCATAAGATACTCCTTCTTCCTCTCAATCTACTCTCATACCCTGCTAGCTCTCACCATCTTCGAAGGTGTGTGAGGTCTTGGGTCTGAGAACGGGGATAATTGATGTTGTGTTTGCTAAGTGTTTTGCTTAGTGCATGAAGCTTCCATCTTCATTGCACTAGCTAGTCTTGAAGGAACACAAAGAATTGTATTGTACAATGTCTCTCTTGATGGGAGAAACCATAATACAAAGCCTTTTGGAGGGGGGACCGACTCCATGAAAATCCGGTCCTCAACTGTTGTCAATAGCTTAATTTCTCTCTCTTTTGAAAGTATTGTTCATGATATCTAACTAGGTGTTATGCTTTTTGTTGCTCTCTCCACCCAAGCACTCTTGTAATTCTCATTAGGAATCTATTCTAATGAAATGCCCACTATGTTCATGCTAATTTCCGCTACACACAAGTTTCTAGGCCATTAAATGTTACAATATGTGTGTGTTTATCAAAGTGCTATGCTCAGTAGATCAAAGCGTAGATCTACCTGCGAGGTCGTCATCTTCTTGCTTTGTTGTGGGAGGTGCAATGTCAGGGAGTTCTCACGATCAGTATCCTCTTCTCTCCTTGGTTGGGGCCATACCCCAAACGTATACGTGCTCTGATGAATGTGTGTGCGCAATGGTCAAGGGGTGCAAGTTTGATGCATGCTACTGCTCATGTTGTGTGCTCTTATATGTACCATCAGACTCACACAAGGCATGCCTAGTACAAAGAAAGCATGCATTAAAACCATGTTCAGTAAGATAATTTTCAGAGTTATCTTTACAGTTCAAGGTCTCGATCTCTGTATGCACAAGTTGCTTTTATGATGTTGGTCAATTTCTCAATCAGCTTGCAATCCCCAAGCCGATCTTCATAAAATCCCCAAGTCAATAACCATACCCATATATGAGTGTTATCATCCCTTAAAATTATTAATGTGTGTGACCTCAAAGCCAGAATGTTCAAAAAAATTGCCAGCATCATGTTTGTATTTTGATACTTTTTTGAAAAAATCCCATAATCTGCCATCTCTAACGAGATCCTCAAAGGAGGTGTACGGCATCAAAAACAAAAGAACAAGTAGCTTCAATCAATCTGCAGTCTGTCAATATTGTCCTTGCACTTTTATTCTTTCAAAGTAAATAAACTCGCATTTGTTACCACGACCTGTTTAGCACCCATCAAAGTACCTATTGAAAATTTTCCTTGCAAAGAACAACATGCAAAAAATTCCAACCATAAGCCTACAAAGTGAGTAACAGCCATTGTGCATCTGTCTATGTACAATGCTATAGTGTGCCAAGAAACTGAACCAAATCAAAACTGAAGCAAAGTTCGTAGCAATGAAGTGCTGAGTAGGTGCAGTTGCACCTACCTGTGATATGTTTTCCTTGACGTATCAAACATGTCGACTGAAGGTAGGATGAATCTAAGGTTCCTGTTGTGTCTCGCCAAATGTGGTAACTCTGTAGTGAGAGATACCTTATTTCAAGTACGACATTTTTATGCATGATCTACACATCATCCAATTTCACCAAGCTGCTGAGGTCGATACTGTGGTCGATGAATGTGACCCCCAAGTGGTCTGCTGCATCTTGCTAGCATGGGAAAAGAGAGTGAAAACAAAATTCATGAAGAGGTTTGTTGAACCGAATAACTCTGTAGATAGCTTCAATCAGGAGGAAAGCTAAACATAAATTGTCATCCTTCAATCATCTTTGTGTGTGTGTGTGTGTGTGTGTGTGTGTGTGTGTGTGTGTGTGTGTGTGTGTGCATGCAAGAGAGAGAGAGAGAGAGAGAGAGAGAGAGAGAGAGAGAGACTTTCCGAAGTTCGACTTGTGTCTGCGGTTTCAATCACCTTGGATATGCCAAGTCACAAGAGAGTTACCCTATATGTTTGACAGAGAACGTATGCTCTGTAGATAGCATCAGCGAGGAAGAAAGCCAAACATAGCTTGCAAACTTTCAAGAACTTATGTATGCAAGTGTGTGTGTGTGTGTGTGTGTGTGTGTGTGTTTGTGTGTGTAAGTAGCTGTTTAAATCTTAACTAATAAGACATAATTGAATTTTTACATTCAAAAGACAGCTGGCCAAGGAACAATGAACTGATATGTACCAAAATAACTCAGTATCAGAATTATTTAGGTACAATGATTGTAGGAAAGACATCATCTTTCAGTTAGACTAGTAGTGGAAGAACTTCCCCGTTCTTCAGTGAGTACTTCATTTAAGTAAGGTTGCTTGCCAAAGAAAATAAAACCCTCCAAGATAGGATAGAGTCCTTACCTGCATCCATCCAAACAAGACAACACTTCAGTTAGCCTTGGATGTGTTTTACAGGTATCAATGGACCCTATCAGTTGTTATCCATGTCCATATTACAGATTTTATTTACTTTAGACAAGCTAAGTTACTTATTAGAACTTGTATGATAGCAGTCTTTTACTTACTACATCAAAAGAATGAGTGTTACCTTCTACCTTTTATATTGAGTTGTGAAGCCCACCAAGAATCCATATATCAATTTCGTGAGATCTACTTTTTACACCATAGCTTGATAGCTATGCTTTGCAGTAGTAACCATATACTTACCTTCAGGAGTAACACTCTCAAGGTGTCATTGGTATTCCTTTACATAACGACTTAAACTGTGTAAGATGCCCAATGGTATCAAAAAGAGGTAAATGTATAATCTCCCTTTTTACAACAACAAATGACCGTATGACCAATCAATAGAGTATCAAAAACTCCATCCATACTAAGTAGACTCATGGATTACCAACCATAGCTTTTTTCCAAAGCCGAAAAGTAACAGCTGTATACTTACCTTCAGAATGCCAAGCTATCACGGACTATAGTGTCTGGCCTGATTTGAGTATGATGCCTTAAAGTTTCAACAGTCATGGGTACTTAAAAAACACCCATCCCTTTTCTGATATGAAATCCCAATGGTGATAAGCCCAAGTGTGGCAACCAATTTATCAAAAGAAAAAAAAAACCAGCAGTTTCCGAATCCTGCCAATCATGCTCCCCCCCATCCCATTTATTTCAAAAAAAGCACATTGAATATCAAGAGATATCTGCAGTGGTTACTACCAGGGTGGCCCATAAGCTAACACATCTATATCGACAATTTACTAGGTAGGTATGGTAATCGGTTATTGAAAATAATAACCCTTAGCTGCTAGCACAGAGCCTGCAAGAAACACTCAGTCCTTGCCAGTTTTCGACAGAGGTCTTTTACCAAATGCAAAACAAGGTCAAGACCCAAACCAACTATACGATGGCTCAACACAGATTATTTATAATGTAAAAAAGTAGCCCTTATCGGCTAGTTCAGAGCAACACTTTACTTGACACACCTGCAGCGGCAATCTGCTAAGTGGTTATGATAACCATTAGTGAAAACAACAACCCTTAGCTGCTAGCACAGAGCCAATACCTACTTGCAAGAAGAATCTCAGTCCGCGCTAGTGTTTCAACAGAAACAGCTACCAACACGAGGTCTCAAGACCCCAGCCAGTCATGCACAACAGTTTGTTTAAAGAGGATCATTTTTATAATGTAACAAGCAAGAAAAAAACCTAATCCAAGGCTAAGTGAGGGCCAAGGTGTGCCCTCACCTCATATGTAGGTGTGCACGCTTCCAGAGAGGTGGAGATGAATGCACCTGGCCGCCCCTTACTTTGACAATCCCACACTCGGCCCGCGATTGCCATCGCCTGGGAGGTCCATGGTCAGAGAGTAGAAGAGAGTAGACAGGGCCGCCTTCCCCATGTAATGATACCAGTAAGTTCATGCTTCGATTATGCAAGGGCTTTGCCCCACGTTTTTATAATGGCATAGCTAAGAAAGCTCTATAATCCCAATAGGGGGAAAGACCCAAGTGGGGGGAGAAAATAGCAAGCAAAAACGAGTATTTTAGTGTGTGTGTGTGTGTGTGTGTGTGTGTGTGAGAGAGAGAGAGAGAGAGAGAGAGAGAGAGAGAGAGAGAGAGAGAGAGAGAGAGAGAGAGAGAGAGAGAGAGAGAGAGAGAGAGAAAGAGAGAGAGAGAGAGAGAGAGAGAACATATACCCGAATTGCCGCAAGAAGCAGATTTGAGAGATATGGTCTGTGGCCTAGAAGCCAGCACAGAAGCAGCCCAGAAGGCAAGTTCTCAGGACCCGAAGGGTTTAATGTGCGTGTACGCGCGTGTTAAACAGAGAGATCCAGTGGGGGTTGCAGGAGGGGATCGACAGAGTATTCTCAAATTAGCAGGCATATTTTTTAGACGCCATGTGTTGGTACTTAAAGCTTAGCCACTATATTTAGTTATTGCTAAAGCTCTAAGAGAGAGAGAGAAAGAGAGAGAGAGAGAGAGAGAGAGAGAGAGAGAGAGAGAGAGAGAGAGAGAGAGGGATGATATGGCCATTTAAGGGTTTTGTAACCACTCTGAATGGGTGCTTTGAATTAGTGCACCTACCCTATGTGGGTATCCATAAAGAGGTATTAGGCCTGAACACGCATGGGATACGGCACGCGGTAGCATTTCTTTGGGGGTGAAGAGGGAAGCACCAATACCCACCAACATGCATGCATGTATATTGAGAATACAAGAGGGAGACAAAGCCAGACAATGTGTATAAGACTAAAGTTGATCATACTAGATTATTTCTTTATTTCTCATAAACACAAAAAAATATCCAAGTGTGCCATGTGTATATACCTCCACTTCCAACTGGCAGGAGTTGTTTATGTAAGGCCATGTGGTAGTGCGATTGTGTGAGTGGGAAGTATCAAAGCTACATCTATTTTTGGAACCGGACCATGCCCAAGAATAAGTGTTCCCTGCTATTCTTGTAATTTTCTTTAGATAGGGATCTTTTTTTCAAGGTGGTATATGGGTTGGTGTTAATAAGAGATCGGTACCCAAGAGATGTAGGCATGAACCCATGTCCAAGACTGACATCCGCCTAAAGCACCAAAAAGGGAAGCTGTCAGCCAAGGGTTAGCCAACGACTTGTCAGCTAGATAAGTGTGTGTGTGTGTGGGTGGGTGGGTGGCCCTCCCCCATCCCAGAGGAGAGATCCACTTGGTGGAGGATGGTCCACCAAGTGGACCAATTCCCCAATTGTAGTAATTGCTTCCTAAAAATTTCCATGTTTTATAGCTCAATCACTTGTACGGTGTTCAAAAGGTTTAGATGCGAGATTACTCATTTGTAATGTGTTTGAACAGAACTTAGATGTAAGTACACCCAATTGTTGTATGATAAAGGGGTCATCCAGGGAGGAGAGTAAGGTATTATGAAATTTACATACATGATATCTCATGATTCGAATGATGTACTCCAAATTTGTGGATTATGTCGTGATGTTGGTTAATATACAATACTCCGATCCTGCAAGATAACTTGAAAATCCACAGCTGCTCGAGGGTGGTCAATGATTACAGTATATGGATTATATGTAAACATGTAGATGCTTGACCAATTCAGGAGCTGAGAGCCCCGACCCATCCCTTTGGATTGGGTGGATCAAGCTAATAATAGTTTAACTTGTATTAAAGAGTAGGCAATCCAATTCTTAGGGTGTAAATACCCATATCCTGACAAAAACCGTTTGATGAAGTCAGGATAAATTTGAGTAGCTATATTACTATCTGATATATTATCTAATTCCAATTGCTACGTATGGCACTAGTCTGATCAAAGACTAGTAGGAAAAATGTGTGTGTGTGTTTAAGTTTGAAAAATCCCCTCATAATTGAACAGAGGGAGTCCTTAATTTATGATAATGTTTTCATCTTTTAATTCCACAAAAAATCGGACAGCATCTCCTTTGTATCTTGAACTAATTTTCAAAAGTCCATTCCATTGCCATCTCATCCAAGACCCTCACGTGAGGATTAAGGCACTATTTAAAGACATTGGAGTATGTTCAAAGTACTAACACTAAATTCAAAAGTTATACATCTATTCAATCAAGGAGAGAATGTTTTTAACCTATCAAGCTCAAAGGTTTACGACATACATTTGTGACAAGCCTGATTAGCCGGAGAGACAACACATCAGTATTCACCATTAAAAAACCATAATTTACTGAGTAGGTTTCTCGGACCATAGCCAGATTAACGATCTAAGCTCAATCTTTTGAAATATAAATGAAGAAATGTAATATGCAATAGGCCTGTACAAATGTATCCCATCAGAAAGTCTAATGTATATTATGTCTCGTAGGGAATCACACCCAATTTCATAGTTCCCCATACTATGTTCATTGTCATCATTCCCTATACTATGTTCTTTTTAAATTAGATAGTGTATGTCTTTTCGATTTGTGTAGAAATTTCGACAGCATTTCCTTTGTATCTGCTCAATATTTTAAAAAAAGACCAATCCCAGCCATCATGTACGATACCCTCACATTAGGTTACTGAAAGAAAGAGTGACAAATCATTTGGACAACATCTCCTTTGTACAGCGGATAGATTTTCAAATTTCCAGTCAAAGCCATCTCTACTGAGATCCTCACACGAGGTTAACGGCCATCACAAAAAAGGAAGACAAGTTCAAAATCTATTATGTCATCTAAGTACATATTGTACTTTTTCTTGCCAAGAAAAACCTGCAAAACAAATATCAATTGAGAAATTGATATGCTTTATCATACAGAAAGAATGAATATCATGTCATAAGTTTCAATTCTCGACATAAGTTAGCATCCAAGCTGCTCCATATCAATATTCCCATCACTCAAAGTCACCTTAGTTCAATAGACCAACAACTTTCAACCAAAAAATTCCAGCTCTAATTGCTCAAATGCTTAGAACTCCCAAAAAAGAATTTGGTAGCTTCATGTTTGCGTTTTTTGGGGGAATTTTCAAAACTCCAGGCAACAGGTATAAGGTTAAAATACAACATTATGAACTAGCATTTTTATGTTTCTGTTACTAGTGATGGTGTCATCCCCAAGGATGGGATATCAATTGATAAGTATCTACCTACAAATGCGAAAGTTCCCACATGCATTAAAACCATGTTCAATAAGATAATTTTCAGAGTTATCTTTAGGGTTCAAGGTCCCGATCTCTGTATGCACAAGTTGCTTGTATGATGCTGGTCAATTTCTCAATCAGCTTGCCATCCCCAAGCCGATCTTCATAAAATCCCCAAGTCAATAACCATACCCATATATGAGTGTTATCATCCCTTAAAATTATTAATGTGTGTGACCTCAAAGCCAGAATGTTCAAAAAAGTTGCTAGCATCATGTTTGTATCTTGACACTTTTTTGAAAAAAAATCCCATAATTTGCCATCTCTAACAAGATCCTTACAGGAGGTGTACGGCGTCAAATACAAAAGAACAAGTAGCTTCAATCAATCTGCAGTATGTCAATATTGTCCTTGCACTTTTATTCTTTCAAAGTAAATACACTCGCATTTGTTACCACTACCAGTTCAGCACCCATCAAAGTACCTATTGAAATTTTTCCTTACAAAGAACAACAGGCAAAAAATTCCAACCATAAGCCTACAAAGTTTGTAAAAGTCATTGTGCATCTGTCTATGTACAATGCTATAGTATGCCAAAAAACTGAACCAAATCAAAACCGAAGCAAAGTTCGTAGCAATGAAGTGCTGAGTAGGTGCAGTTGCACCTACCTGTGATATGTTTTCCTTGACGTATCAAACATGTCGACTGAAGGTAGGATGAATCCAAGGATCCTGTTGTGTCCCGCCAGATATGGTAACTCTGTGGTGAGAGATACCTTCTTTCAATTACGGCGTTTTGATGCAGGATCTACACACCATCCAATTTCAGCGAGCCGCTGAGGTCAATACTGTGGTCGATGAATGTAACCCCCAAGTGGTCTGCTGCATCTTGCTAGCAAGGGAAAAGAGAGTGAAAACAAAATTCATGAAGAGGTTTGTTGAACCAAATAACTCTGTAGATAGCTTCAATCAGGAGGAAAGCTAAACATAAATTTTCATCCTTCAGTCATCTTTGTGTGTTTGTGTGTGTCTGCGTGCGAGGGCGAGAGAGAGAGAGAGAGAGAGAGAGGAGAGAGAGAGAGAGAGAGAGAGAGAGAGAGAGAGAGAGAGAGAGAGAGAGAGAGAGAGAGAGAGAGAGAGAGAGAGAGAGAGAGAGAGAGAAAGAGAGACTTTCCGAAGTTCGGCTTGTGTCTGTGGTTTCAATCACCTTGGATATGCCAAGTCACAAGAGAGTTACCCTTTATGTTTGACAGAGAACGTATGCTCTGCAGATAACATCAGCGAGGAAGAAAGCCGAACATAGCTTGCCAACTTTTAAGCACTTATGTATGCATGTGTGTGTGTGTGTGTGTGTGTGTGTGTGTGTGTGTGTGTGTGTGTGTGTGAGAGAGAGAGAGAGAGAGAGAGAGAGAGAGAGAACATATACCCGAACTGCCGCAAGAAGCTGATTTGAGAGATATGGTATGCGGCCCAGAAGCCAGCACAGAAGCGGTCCAGAAGCCAAGTTCTCAGGACCTAGAGGGTTGAGTGTGCATGTTAAACAGAGAGATCCAGTGCGGGTTGCAGGACGGGATCGATAGAGTATTCTCAAATTAGCAAGCATATTTTTTGGACGCCATGTGCTAGGACTTAAATCTTAGCCACTATATTTAGTTAGTGCTAACGCTCTATGAGAGAGAGAGAGAGAGAGAGAGAGAGAGAGATGATATGGCCATTTAAGGGTTCTGTAACCACTCTGAATGGGTGCTTTGAATTAGTGCACCTACCCTATGTGGGTATCCATAAAGAGGTATTAGGCCTGAACACGCATGGGATACGGCAAGCAATAGCATTTCTTTGGGGGTGAAGAGGGAAGCACCAATACCCACCAACATGCATGCATGTATATTGAGAATACAAGAGGGAGACAAAGCCAGACAATGTGTATAAGACTAAAGTTGATCATACCATATTATTTCTTTATTTCTCATAAACACCAAAAAAAATTCCAAGTGTGCCATGTGTATATACCTCCACTTCCAACTGGCAAGAGTTGTTTATGTAAGGCCATGTGGTAGTGCGATTGTGTGAGTGGGAAGTATCAAAGCTACATCTATTTTTGGAACCGGACCATGCCCAAGAATAAGTGTTCCCTGCTATTCTTGTAATTTTCTTCAGATAGGGATCTTTTTTTCAAGGTGGCATATGGGTTGGTGTTAATAAGATATCGGTACCCAAGAGATGTAGGCATGAACCCATGTCCAAGACTTACATCGGCCTAAAGCACCAAAAAGGGAAGTTGTCAGCCAAGGGTTAGTCAATGATTTGTCAGCTAGATAAGTGTGTGTGTGTGTGTGTGTGTGTGTGTGAGAGAGAGAGAGAGAGAGAGAGAGAGAGAGTTCACTTTAGGTAATGTGGCAAAGGAGCAGGGCAGAGCTTTAGACATGAAGCATTGTCTACTTCTCAACATAGTTTATGTTATTGTCTTCACAAACATTTTACTCATTTTGCAGTGCAATGTTGCCCTAGATTGCCCTCCTTTTGACTCTATACTTTGCGACTCCCTCTCTTACAAAGCCTACAATGCCTACGAAAAGTGGCCCAATAGCTTCCCTTGCATAGCATGTCAAATTGTTTATCGTACCTCCAAAATAGAGATTGTCAAGGAGATGGCAAGAATGAACCAAAAGATCAAGGTCATCTTGAAGCATACTGCCAGTTCTCCTAAACACACATGCCTCCGTGGTAGCCAAGGGCTTCTTATCAGTACTAGGGACTACATCCATCAGCTTATTGAAAGACAAGAAGCGAATGAATGTCTCCCTTGAGAGTGGGGCACTCGATAGTCCTTTCATGGTGTTTCCTCTTATGGGCTTGCCCTTTGTAACGCACCATTATGGGAGGGTGGGAGCATTGCTGGCTTAATTTTCACGGGGACTCATGGAAGCTCCTAAAAAGGAAGAGGTGGAGTGGTTCATAATTAAGGCATTGACTTGAGACTGGTTGTGCATGTGATAGAATCAAAGGGCTATGCCAAGATTCTTGATCTTATAGAGGTAGATGAAGAGATTAATGTTGTTGAAGTGCCATTGGGACTTACTATTCAGAGCACAAATCATTATTTTGTTATGTCTTTTGGGTAACATTCCATATTAATAGCTTTTATCTTTTGAAGTGCTTTATACTACATGTAGATCTTGCACAATAAAATCATAACATTTAGCCCTTTTGTCCATGTAGGAAAATCGTAAAGTTTTTAAATGTTGTGTGTAGTACAATTTCAATTCTTGGTTTCTTTATGTCCTTTCTGAGCTGGTTTCATTGTGCTTACTAGGTCACATTGCTATTGGATCCAATGTTCCATCACCTATCTTGATGAGTCGTCTGAACATTGACAAATGTTGATCTCAAGATCTAGAGAGAGAGAGAGAGAGATAGATAGATAGATTTTATTATCGTCCTCGGAGGTCAAATATGACCTATGGGACCAAAGTTACATGTGATGTAGTATGTGTATGGCTGATGAGTGACTCTCGATGCTCCAAAATCTTAGTGATGAGAGTCGCTTGGAGAGCCCACACTTTGGCTGGGAGAGGAAAGTGTGTAGGTCTAAGTTATGGCTGAAAATGTGAGAGAAGCAAGTTCGGATGTGATCAAAAGCTGAGCACTCTAGTAGTGTGTGGTACTCAGACTCTCGAACTTGTAGTGAGCATAATGTGCACAATCGATTTGACTCTTCTCCATTGCCCCAACGCCCTATCTCGCATCGAAGGAAATGGGAGCTAAGCCGAATTGTTGCGATAGTGCGTATCGCGGACAAGGGAATAGGCTCAAGCATGTAAGTGTGAGTACGGTTTCCTCTCTCAACGAAGAACATGGTTTTGTAGTTGGGGGCAATATAGGTGGTGTAATGTATGAAGCGTGACCCACCAGATTTCTCCCAAGCCGTAATACATTGGCGTTGTAGAAAAGCTTCATTCACTTGAGAGTCACTTGAAGCATCATGTAGCAAGTGTAATGCATCCCATCTCCCAAACCACTTCTTTATGTCTTGCATCCATCCCGTGCTCAAGATCTTGCTTTTATGCGTCTTTTGAACTTTTTTGCTTGCTTCCCATGCAATTGTAGGAAGTCGATGTGAGGGGTTTTGATGCATCTTTATCATGTACTCCACAACCCTTTCCATGCCCATAACCTCAATTGGAAGAGATCCCGACTCAAGAAGTAGGAGCATATATGGTGTTTGTGTCTTAACTTGGAGAAAGTTTGTAAGAAAACGCTTTTGGACATTCTCAAACTCTTTCCAAGTAGACTTTGAGATGCTCCCGCCCCACACTTCAACTCCATAAAGAAGAACCGGTGTCACCAATGCATCAAAAAGATACTTCTTGAGAACCCAACACTTGATGTTTCCCGCATTACACATGTTCTCAAATGCATAATATGCTCTCTTTTCCGCTTCCAAACGACGCATAGCACATTCATGCCACTTGTGATTGGATGGAACCTCAAGGCCAAGGTACTTAAAGCTCTCAACAACTTCAAGTGTCTCGTTGTTGTACACAATGCATGGCTTCTCCTTATGGTTGGTTTTCACAAGCATAACCTTTGTTTTGGATTCATTTACAATCAGCCCACTATGCAAGCAAAAGTTCTCAAGGACTATAATCCACCTTGTCCACTTGTGTGCATACATGCGCACGATCACATATCTATGAAGGGGGGGGGGGGGGGGGGGGGGGTGACCCAATGGCCACACTTTTCTCAGCCGCAACAACGTGCGGTTCACATACTAGTACTTTTCAACGAAAAAGGACACAAGTCCATCATTGGCAACCTCTGCATCAACGATTGAAAAATTGCGACATTTTCCCATTACAACCCTACGGTCTATATAAGCCAAACAAGTGAAAGGGTCACGACGGCTTTCAAAAACAATAAGAAAGTGATAGATTGTTAGGTTGAATTAAACTGGTATCAGTGTTTGGGAAAGGATTGCTTCTTCTTAGTCTTGAGCCGATTGAAAATCAAGACTAGCTAGTTGTAAATGGAAGAACAATCAATGAAATATGTGAGAAAGTCGTCCAAAAATTTTACAAAATCTCAAAATTTTTGCTAACATTTTCGGTTTTCTTCTTTGTGAGGAGGAAACTCGATCAGAAACCGCTTAATAAAAGAGACTTTTTGGCACGTTAACATTGACTAGAATCAAGCTATAGAATGCAAGAAATGTAAAGCCATGTGAAGTTGTGAAACTAAAGGTGAAATCAAAAGAACTAATTAATATATGTGTGTGTATAGAATTTATTAAAATTATGCAAGGTGAAGCTTTACTTTAGCATTCTAAAACAATAAAATGCAAAAGAAAACTTATATATGTGTGTGTGTAAAATTTACTAAAATTATGCAAGGTGAAGCTTCGCTTTAGCATTCTAAATTAATAGAATGCAAGAAAAGTAAAGACAGATCAGGATGTGAAATGAAAGGTAAGTTTCCATCATGCACCAAAAATATGAAAGTCTCCCTAACCCAGCACAACACTAAGGGTTTCTTTTAGAAAGCCAAAAAGTGGAAGAGGACGAGAAAGATTTGTGTGACCCAATATTCAACGGTCCTCTTTAAAGAGAAAGGTACACAAATGTCAACACCTGTCACAAAAACCTAGAAGAAATAATAAAAAAGAAAGCTTTCTACCATGTTTCACTAATTCACAAGCTTTATCCAATGGTCGACACTTGCACCAAAAATCCAACTCTTTACTAATGAGGACTCCTTATGTAGGTGCAAGAAAACGTGGTTGTCCCAAGCTTACTCTTGGAAGAGCTTTCCATTCAATCAATCCTCCATGTGCTCCCTTTGTCTAATTGCTAATAGTCCAAACTTGCTTTCGTGGCCACCTAAAGGGAACACTACTACAAAGTCTTATTTGGGGAGAGAGAGAGAGAGAGAGAGAGAGAGAGAGAGAAAAGAGATCATGGTTGTGGTTTCTTTTCTTAGAAAAGAGTTATTAGACTAAAAAAACTCCAATTTCTCAAATGGGTCATGCCACATGATCCCAAGGTAGGCCGAAAATAAACATGGGCTCTATGGTAAAGGTGCTAAGTAAAATCGGGCCCCTCTTCACTACATCAAATGTAAGACGATGTAATGGGTGTATTGGCTAGTGAATTGATGATGCTTCAAGCATGCATTTGTCCCAAAAGGTGTATTCAAGCAATGTTGCTAGCAGTAGCATACTTAAACACCAATAGGGTGTGTCTTCCAACTCACTCATATTTTTGTTATAAGGGAACCTGACGAAAACCTGCTGCGTTTTCTAGATCTTTGACGTGTGCCATGAACACCACAAAATGGCCATGCATAGCTCCCACAAGTTCAACCTCTCTAAGTATGTGGCAACAAATTTTCCCGCATTTCTTTAAGTGGAATCTAAGGAGGTGCCCCTAGAAAGCTAAAGGAAAATGAAAAGAAAAAAAGGGGGGGGGGGGGGGGGGGGGGGGGGGGGGGGGGTTGGTTTGGACACGAAATGTGGTAAACGGTGGGGACGAGTAGTAGTAGCAGGCATCACTCCAAGCAACTGAGTGGCGGTAGAGGCAGGGTGAAGGGCACCCACGATGGACGACAAGGCAGCATAGCTTTTTTTAATTATTATTATCGTATGTTACTTTACACAACAAGAAATTGCTTTCGGTTTTGTGGCCAGCTTGGTTGGTCTCGCCCTATGACGGGAGGCCTAGGCTCAATTTGCAGTTACAGGCTGGCTCATAGTTTTAAAAGACGGAGGAAAAGTGAAGATAATAAGGACCTTCATCTTAAAAGATATTCAATGACCAAATATAGGCCATTCTCTCTCTCTCTCTCTCTCTCTCTCTCTCTCTCTCTCTCTCTCTCTCTCTCTCTCTCTCTCTCTCTCGCGTGCGTGCGCGCGCGTGCACACTGCATGCGTGCACGCACACACACACACACACGACTTGTTTTCTTTCTTGGCCATTGTAAATTTTCACCTTGTTGGCACCACAGTGGGTGGGTAAACAATGTCATTGTAGAACATGGTCTATAGTTGGAGAAAATGGCCTATATTTGGTCATTGGATATCTTTTAAGATGAAAATCCTTATTTATCTTTAGTTTTACTCCGTCTTTTAAAACTACGAGCCAACCTGTAGCTGCAAATTGAGCCTGGGCCTCCCGTCATAGGGCGAGACCAACCAAGCTAGCCACAAGACCGCAAGCAATTTCTTGCTCTGTAAAGTAACACATGATGATTAAAAAGAAAAAAGCTATGCTGCCTTGTCGGCCATCATGGGTGCCCTTCACCCTGCCTATGTCACCACGTAGTTGCTTGGAGAGTTGCCTGTTATTGGTCATCCCCACCGTTTACCACAGTTCGTGTCCCCTCCCCCCCCCTCCCCTTTTCTTTTCATTTTCCTTTAGCTTTCTAGGGGCACCTCCTTAGATTCCACATAAAGAAATGTGGGAAAATTTGTTGCCACATACTTAGAGAGGTTGAATTTGTGGGAGCTATGCATGGCCATTTTGTGGTGTTCACGGCACACGTCAAAGATCTAGGAAACGAATCAGGTTTTCGTCAAGTTCCCTTATATTAAAAATATGAAGTGAGTTGGAAGACACACCCTATTGGTGTTTAAGTATGCTACTACTAGCATCATTGCTTGAATACACCTTTTGGGACAAATGCATGCTTGAAGCATCATCAGTTCACTGGCTTATTCTAGTTGTAGACATGTCATAAGGCTGCAAACACGTCTTAATCAATCAAGTACATGCTCTAAACACGATAAACAAAAAGAATCAAATGTAAGCCATAAAGTGAAGATCTAGAGCACCTCTTTAGGGCGCATTTGCACACCTAGTGAATGGGGGTAAAGCTTGCATCATCTCTTTTGAATTTTTTTGCCAGCAAAGTCATGCAGCATTGTTGGCTCATGTTGCACAGCTGCAAAACAAAGAATTTCTTGGACTAACTTTGCCAAAAATGGCAGAGTTGGATTTTCAAGAGCTTCGTTAGGTCAGTGCAAACAAAACAACTTAGCTACGTGTTAGGGCAGATTCGCACGGAAGGACAGAGTTCTACCCTAGCCAATTGTTAGCAAAATTGGACTCCCTTATTTAATGTTGGCAAAGTGGTTGCACGTGAATGGATGCACATTCTCACCTGGCGCGGGTAGAAGAAGTAATTTCCCAAATCTACCAATTTTGGTAGAGTTGAGGATTGAGAGCAGGGTTTACTGATGTATGCAGGCTGGGATTCACAACCCCAGCTGTGCGGACACGCTCTTACCTTGCCCCCTTCTTCGTGCAAATCTGCTCTTATTAAGGGAGGCCATTTAGTGTGTAGAGATGTACATCGCTCTTTCTCATGGAGTGAGCCATGCACCATATGCTTGCTTGGTAGGTGAGCTTGCTTGGGCTTGGGGGCACCCACTGCAATTGCAAGCCACATGAAGCTATTTTACAAGGAGAAGCTCTTGCCGCATGCTATGATTATTCATAGACACATTCATTCTATTTCTCTATGTTGCTCATTAGTATCCACCCACCCTTAAGTGGAGAGACAGAGTCACGAACGTGAACTTAGAGAGAGAGAGAGAGAGAGAGAGAGAGAGAGAGAGAGAGAGAGAGAGAGAGAGAGAGAGAGAGAGAGAGAGAGAGAGAGTCACAAATATGAGCTTATTGATGGGGGGAAAGGGGGGCAGAGAGATAGATAGATAGATTTTATTATCGTCCTCGGAGGTCAAATTGACCTATGGGATCAAAGTTACATATGATGTAGTATGCGTATGGCTGATGAGTGACTCTCGATGCTAAAAAATTATGGTGATGAGAGTCTCAATGGAGAGCCCACACTATGTCTAAGAGAGGAAAGTGTGTAGGTCTAAGTCATGGCTAAAAATTTGAGGGAAGCAAGTTCGAATGTGACCAAATGTTGAGCACTCTAGTAGTGTGTGGTACTCAGACTCTCGAACTTGCAGTGAGCATAATGTGCACAGTCGATTTGACTCTTCTCCATTGCCCCAACACCCTATCTTGCATTGAAGGGAGTGGGAGCTAAGCCAAATGGCTATGATAGTGTGTATCATTGACAAGGGGATAGGCTCAAGCATGTAAGGGTGAGTACAGTTTCCTCTTTCAACAAAGAACATGGTTTTGTAGTTGGGGGCAATATGGGTGGTGTAATGTATGAAGCGTGACCCACCGGATTCTCCCAAGCCGTAATTACATTGGCCTTGTAGAAAGGCTTCATTCACTTGGGAGTCAATTGAAGCATCATGTAGCAAGTGTAATGCATCCCATCTCCCATATCACTTCTTTGTGTCTTGCATCCATCTCGTGCTCAAGATCTTGCTTTTATGTGTCTTTTGAACTTTTGTGCTTGCTTCCCATGCAATTGTAGGAAGTTTATGTGAGGGGTTTTGACGCATCTTTATCATGTACTCCACAACCCCTTTCCATGCCCATAACCTCAATTGGAAGAGATCTCGACTCAAGAAGTAGGAGCATATATGGTATTTGTGTCTTAACTTGGAAAAAGTTTGTAAGAAAACACTTTTGCAAATTCTCAAACTCTTTCTAAGTAGACTTTGAGATGCTCCCACCCCACACTTCAAATCTATAAAGAAGAACTGGTGTCACCAATGTGTCAAAAAGGTACTTCTTGAGAACCCAACACTTGATGTTTTCCGCATTACACATGTTCTCAAATGCATAATACTCTCTCTTTCCCACTTCCAAATGATGCGTAGCACATTCATGCCACTTGTGATTGGTTGAAACCTCAAGGCCTCGGTACTAAAAACAACTTCAAGTGTCTCATTGTTGTACACAATGCATGGCTTCTCCTTATGGTTGGTTTTCACAAGCATAACCTTTTTCTTGGATTCATTCACAATCAACCCACTATGCAAACAAAAGTTCTCAAGGACAACCATAAGATTTTGTGCATCCTCTAAAGTGTGTGCTAGAAGCACTATATCATCCGCATACAACAAAATCATGATTACCACATCGCAAATAGTGACCTCTTCAATGCCTTCTTCTTGCATAAAGTCAAGTACCATTTGTTCCAATTGACCGATGCATAGACCAAAGAGAGTTGGTGACAACGGACATCCTTGTTTAACCCCAATAGTGCTTGCAAAAAGTTCTAAATTCATCTTCCCATGTGCAATCAACACATCACCATTTCATAAATTCGAGGAACCGCAAGCATAAACTCACTTGGCACTTGGAGTTCTTCCATTCTTCTCCACAAATTGTTATATGGAATCATATCAAAGGCTTTCTTAAAGTCCACAAAGCAACGATACAATCGCTTGCCCTTCAATCAACTTTCCTCCATGAGAACACAAAGAGCAACAAGATGATCAACGATGCTATAGTGTCGACAAAAACCTGCTTGTCCTTTTGCACGCTTTCCATTCTCTTCAAGCCAATCACTCAATTTTATCTCCATTATGCA
Source organism: Adiantum capillus-veneris (assembly GCF_014529385.1). Taxonomy (NCBI): domain Eukaryota; kingdom Viridiplantae; phylum Streptophyta; class Polypodiopsida; order Polypodiales; family Pteridaceae; genus Adiantum; species Adiantum capillus-veneris. Next base: position 3,270,054 of record NC_140956.1, read on the forward strand.
CCCAAACAACTTTGCCATGAGAGACCCAATCATTATAGTCTGGTTATTTACATTCTTTACAATCCCCTCCTTTATACAAAGGTTTGACCCAATTAGTACTCCAATTATAAGGCATACCATGTTGAAGTGCAAGGTTGAACATATCACACATCCACTCATGTGTAAAATATCCCGTCCATTTAATCATTTCTAGCTTGATACCTTAAAGGTCTCCCGCTTTGCAAGTGGCCAACTTTTCGAGCCCACCACATGCATCCTCAATAGTTAAAAAAAAAAGAGGGTATACATGGAAGTGAACCATAAAATGACATTTTTTCAGCATTTGGTTACTCATATAGTTGCTTACAATGTGTGTATATATCCATAAGACTCAAGCTACCAAAACTCTCAACCTTCAGATTTCTCCAAAATCTTCTACATGCATGTGCCTTTTCTCGGACTTGAAACAATTATTGCTTTACTTCCCATCTTCTTCTCTTCTTTTGAATGCCTTTGTATGTATGCAAATGACTTTGATAGTTTTTTCTTTGTCCATAGTTGCATCAAGCTTTATCAAGGACTTTTGAGCATCTTGGCATTCTTTACCAAACCACCTTTTGCGTGATCTATCTTTGTTGATACCATGGATATGCTTTATGGCAAAGCATTCTTCGTCACAAGAACAAATAACTTTCTTGAAAGCTTCCCATTTACTTTCCAATGGTGTGTCATATTGAAGCTTTTTCATCCATAACTTTTGCTCAACCATTTCAATACATAAGGTTTACTACATAAGGTTCGATGGTCTGATTCTGGGGTCCAGAAGCCAAGCGTAAAACTCTTTATGCGATACATGATGGCTTTGGAGAGTAGCATATAGTGAATCACACTATCCTCATTATGTTTTCTACATGTAAATCCATTGGTTCCACTCCACAAAGATATACCATTGACAATGAGCATACCCGTGCTATTACACATGATATGTAAAAGTAACTTTTCATAGTGATCCGACTCTTCCTCATCCATTGAAGTACGATCATATAAATGAACTTCCTTCAACTCCCTTGAAACGTATGGCATATCAAATTGTTGAGTATCATGTTGCAATGTTTTTGTGCGAGCATTCATATCCCCAAAGAAAATAACATTGCCTTCGCATTTAAAATAAGCAATATCCTCCTCTAAATCAAGAAATGACCGATCTCTATCCATGCAAGTATAAAAGGAGGAATCATGATGAGGAATGTAGCAGCAATCAACTACAAAAATATGGTGTCATAATTTTCAGCCGTACATAATGTTTGTGCTTGTCATCTTTCACAATTGATACAAAATCTTCTAATCCTTTCTTAACCATACATGCTACCCCTCCTTGCCCTCTTTGTTGCTTGAGATTCTTTGACCACAACAATGAATGTACACTGTAATTCTCCAACCCGTTAATCCGTTGTGTATCATGCTTCCAAGTTTCAACAAGAAGTACAACATCATCTTTGCTTGTTAGTTCATAAATACCAACCCCTGCATTCCATGGGTATCCATTGCAAAACTTTCAACTGTAGCTTGGCCTCATAGGTCGCGCATTCCTATTTGCTCAAGGGACTCGCATCCTCCTTGGGCACATTTTCTTCATGAGACATCTCCTTGTTTTTCTTATTCCTCTCCTCATATGCCTTGCGATGCATATTTTGTTGCTTCACCCTTGACTATGCGTTGCACTTTAAACAAAATGTGAGGAGATATAGGAGTACATGAAGATGGGTTTTCATCATGATCATATTCAGAATCATATCCCTCACTGTAATTAGCTTCCACTTCCTTGTCGTTGTGATTAGCATCTTCGATGAGGTAAACTGTAGTACCGTTGGGGTGATTGTTGTTGAAAGGTCTTTGGTTTGGATTTCGGGTGACTTCGTTGGATTGGCCATTGCTCTTAGCAGGACCATTTGGGCACTTAGATGCATAGTGGCCATACTGGAAACATTTAAAACACTTCACCTTTTTGTTACCATTAGAGTTTTAAGCTGGACGTTGGTTGGAAGAATTTTGGTTGTCTCCCTGCTGGGTGTTGCTGTTGTTGTTGCCATAGGATTGAGAAGTTGTAGCAGAGTTTGCGTCTCTTGAAAAAGGTACGACTTTGATGTTTGTTCTTATCAAAGTTAGGAGAGAAAGAAACTTTCTTCTTCTCTGCATTAAGAACCAAATTAATAGCCTTTGACAATGAATTTGGTTCAAACATATTTACCTCAGGTAGTGCTAAGCCAGATATATACTTACGCCTCAATTTCCAGCGACTGACATGTTCAATAGCTTGCAATTGAATTAAACAGTTCCGAAAACGGTCAGTGTAGCCCTATACATCTTCATTTCGACCCTGTCGAATTAAATCCCAATGGTGTCTTGCTTTAGCTTTATATTGTATGGATAAAATTGAGGTAAAAATAACTTTTTGAATGCATGTCAGATATGTGGTTTTTTACCATGTTGTTTGGTGGCATTCCACTACAATGCAACATTATTGGTGAGGTGATTTGATGCACACTTTACCATTTCACGTTTGAAAAAATCTTCATCATGAAAATAATCATTTAACTGACTAACCCATGTAGGAACTGTGGTAACATCCTTAGTGCCATCAAAATCCTTGAAAGTGAAGGTTTTTATGCTAATTTTGTTTTGCTTTGGAACCGGTGCAGATTTGATGCAGGTCGAATGCAGTAATTTATCTTCATGTTCTTGCCTTCGCATGCGTTCATACGTGAGAGGTTGTTGCAGATCAGAAAGCTGTGTAGCAATCGTGGGTGGTTGTGGAAGATGTGCTATGTTGACATGCTTTTTTTTTCTTTTTAATTTAAAGAAAATGACTATGTAGTAATAGATATATGGTGGATATACGGAATTAATGAAAAAATGAAGAAAATAACAAAATAAGTGGTACTTAGCTCGACGTTTAATGACGACGTCGTGGCATTGCAACGTGGTCATCTATTTGGATGGCTTAGATTAGCATTAAATTGAATCTGTGCCATGTCCTAGTCAGAGTTTGAGTTGAGGCTTTTCCATTTTGAAGGAAAAGCTTCCACTGAATGGCATCTAGGTATTCCAGCTTATAAATTGAGGAACCTACCAATATGCAATTACATGATTAATTTGAAATCAAATTGACTTATTCAAGTGGGACTATTTTCTTAGGATAGAGAAAGAAGAAGAGACGTAGGAAACCATCCCAAGAGACCTTAAAGAGACAGAGAGATTTGCTCCGCGAGCACAAATGCAGGTAGGTAGTAGACAGCTTATTCACGATGAGCGTCAAGGTCCCCTTCATGGGCTTCTACACTCTGTTGTTTTCTACGACGGTAGCACTACTAGTGACCTCTTATGTCATCTACGTCTACTACTGGAGGCCCTCTTGCATTCGCAAAGCTTTACTGAACCAAGGCTTCATTGTGTTGCCGTATCATCCCATCGCTGGAGACTTGCCACAGCTTCAACATTTAGAAGCTCAAGCTCAAATCTATGATATATCTTCTCCGTCTGATCACCATCTTCTTGTACCCTATGTGCTTCCCTTCTACAACATGCTCATCTGTCAGCATCCAGGTAAATTATTAGCGTTCCCACTTCAAACAGTTAAAGGCTCAGTAACGTAATATCAGGGCACATATTTGTACGGGATCATTACATGCATATTGTAAGTAGAAGTCATATATTGAATTTGACTGCATAATTGGCGTCGACAAAGATCACGTCTATGTTTGAAGCTAGCCAGTTTGAAGGACCGAGGTTGATGCTGAGAATTTCTGCATTTCTTTGTTTGTTAAAAATGTATGCGTTCATTGGTGAGAAATTGACACCTGTGGGTGGCTGTTTATTGGTTTATTAACTCAATTGAGAAAGCTTGACTCCCTTTTTGCATTGTAACTAACTAGCTCGACTAATATAAAGAAGGAAGACTTTTTGTATAGAACACCTTTTAGGTTTTTTTTTGTTGCATTTTAGGTTCTCGAGTGGTTTATTGGCGGGGTAATTTGCCTATCATTGTGATTAGCAAGGCAAATGATGCTAGAAGCATCTTGTCAGCAGATGTGAACTACATGCAGAAGATTAGCTATAGTACAAGGGCCTTTCACAGACTATTGGGTGATGGGCTTTTGTTAGCCAATGGCAAAGATTGGAGGTTACAACGTGACATTCTGAGGCCTGCATTCTTTGTTGAGAAGCTCAAGGTAATATTTGTGTGTGTGTGTGTGTGTGAGAGAGAGAGAGAGAGAGAGAGAGAGAGAGAGAGAGAGAGAGAGAGGGGGGGGGGAGGGGGGGGCAGAGGGGGATTGAATTATTGTCTATGGAGATCAGATGTGACATATGGGACCAAAGACAAAACATTACAATGGTTTTTTCTAAGTGTAGGCGTTAGATACATATCAGTGAAGGAATGAGGGTCCATTGGGAGGGTAGAAGAAAAGAACAAAACCTAAGGGGGTTAGGTTTACCTTGTTTGCGGGTTTGCGCTTTTTCTTGAGGTCGGTTGCTTTAATCTTGAGTTGATTTGTGGTTAGTTCCTCGGTGATCCAAAGCTTTTTTCCCTTGAGGAGGCGAGATTGGCGCAACAGCTTCATCTGTTCTTCTTTGTCCTTGAGAGTGAGGACACAATGTTGGGTGCACATGCCTTTGTGTGTCGTTGATCCAAGAGACGATTTCGAGCTTGATGTTAATCGGTTGAAGATTGTCATTGAGCTTGGTGATTGCTTCTTCGAGGGTGTCCCCGTCGGTGCACCATGGTGAGTGGAGGCCCCCACCAGACCTCGAGGCCAAGAGATACTTGTAGCCAGAATTCTTGTAAGATAATGTGTATCTTGGTGTCGATCTTTTTATGTGTTGCCTCGTGGGATTCCTTATGGACCGCCATGACAGTCTTGGGGGAGAGAGAGAGAGAGAGAGAGAGAGAGAGAGAGAGAGAGAGAGAGAGAGAGAGAGAGATGATGAAATGAAATGATATAATAATGTCTTCAATAGGCCAAAATGACCTATGAGACCAATCGATAAGAAACTTGTGAATCTGGTACCATGTCTGAGTACAAAAAGAGAGATACTAAAATGAATCTAGAAGTGCTACTAGCTGGAATTGTGTGGGGTATGCGTGAACACTGATACAATGGGTGCCTAATACAAGAGAGAGATACAATGGGTGACTATCTATCATCATGTGTACCCTGGATGTCGAGATAATATGGCTCGAATCCTTTGTTGTAACTTGTCAATGCTGTGAAGCTCCTCATCGTGGGCGTCTCGATCTCCCTAGCTCCAATGACCGGTCAATGACAGTACCGCGGGTATGAGTATGAGTTGAGCTTTGCAGTGGTGTCTGCTCCTCTCTGTCTAGTGTCTAGTGTGCCCTCCTGGTCCTCATCCTGTCAATGGCTGTCTTTATCATCTCAGTGGTAAAGAAGGTACTCGTAGATGGGCACGGCTTAGGAGGATCTAGAAGGGGTGTCTGTCCAACGACCGTATATAAGGATGTTGCATATTGACCCACACACATCAAGAGAAGTAATCATTGGGGGAGGGGAGTGCTCATAAAAGAAACGCCATGCCTCTCCTGAGTCTCTACTCAAGAAAACTGGTATAAGTCTCGTTCCATTTGAGCTAGGAATGCTCGCTTCTTCCGTCGCACAAGGTGCCTAAAGGCTATCCGAGACTGTCTGTGATTGATACTACTAGGAGAAGATCTCTCTGAAGCTGTGCTCTCGTCTGTCTACACTCCTTGTCATACCAACTGGTCTGAGGCATGGTCCCAAAACGGCGTTTGTGATTAGGTTGAGTGTGTGGGTATGCCTCTGCTCTGTTGCATCATGCAATGTCTCTGTTAGTAAAGTGGTGATCTCCTCCACTGAGAGTCTTGGCATGGTTGTTGTACATAGAGGACTATAGATCTCCTTTGTATAAACACAATCTCTCTGGTGTAAATGTATAGCGGGTATTTGTCCTCCCTCCTGACACCTGGGCTGTACTGTACTGAAAGGAGAGGGAAAGTGTCAAGAGAGCATGATCCACTGCTACACCCACTGGTCTTGGTCCTACTGTGAAATCGTGAATGTAAGGAATGAACCTCGGATGTCCCATGAGATAGTCCACTGTGCTGGCCCCATGCCTGTGTGGAAAGCATGTGAAACCAGTTGCTCTAGAAAAACCTTGTAGGCCATTAAGTATCGCCAGAACATGTGTAGTCGCCATCTCCATGAGATGTCTCCCATACTCTGTCTGCTCTCTATCTTGTGAATGTCTATCAAGCCCCAAATCTCCTACATCCAGTTCTCTAAGCATCTCCTCTGAAGTGTCATAGAAGACTGTCTGAGCATTACCCGTTCGGGCATTGAAGTCCCCTAGGAGGATGATGTCACCATCCTTGGAAAACTCCCATATGTCATTGTCTAGGATTGAGAAAGGTGATTGACCTCTAGGCCCAGCATAGACCGATGTACTGGGGGGAAATTAGCATATGGCAATGTATAAAAATCGGCCTGTGTCGGCCCTCAACCTCACCACATGTATCTAGCATGATCGTCTCTTTGTACAATGTGTAGAAGTGGTTGTAGCTCCTCTCATAATAATACTGCTACTCCCCCGATCCTCTGCTTCCATACTTAGATCGTGTATCAGTCCGGCAAGTTGTCTCCCATCTATATCCTGTCACATGTGGCATCATCTGTCCAGGGGCCTGATGAGTCTCTGAGAAGAAAATAATATCCTTGTCCCGAAAGCTATCCTCAAAGGCGCTCACATCCAACCTATAAGATCCATTACAATTCCAGGCTGCAATATGGTCCCATAGGTCTCACACCGTCATGTAGAGCGTTGCTCTACCATCACCACCCGTGACCCGACCATCTCTGTAGAAGGCAGTCTTTCCCTTCTCCCTTGCTGTTGTGATCTGTGGCATCACCTCTCTCATGTGAGCTCGTTGCGAGAGGGTGAGATCATCACCGAGAAAAGTACATGTCTTCTTGAGGGTTGGCCTCTTCTTCAAGAACTCCTCCTCCAAGGAGGGGAAACGTAGTATGAGTGCTCTTTGCTTTGAGGACTCTCCCGGGCCTTCACTCCTCTTGCCCACCTTCCATGCCTTTGTGTGTAAAGGCTTCTCCATTCCCATCATGGACATGAGGCTTGTGACCTCTTTTTCAACATTATTGACATCCTTAAGGCTTGTGACCCTCACATGTAAGGCACATAGCCGCTTTCTTTGCTCTTCTTCGAGGGTCATGCTAATGATGGCAGGTGTAGGAGAAGCTTCTTTACCTTTCCCTTTCTTGGCGACCTCGATCCATTTCTTGGCCGCCTCCACTTTCTTTTGTGTCTTGGTGATGACCTCGACCCAAGATGACTTCTTTTCCTCCTCCTCCTTGATGATCCGCACATGTTCTTTGATTGTGTCCAGCTCTTCCATCATGGAAGGCTGAAATTCCCCTTCTTCAAGTCGCCCACTTTTGACTTCAAGAAGCTCACCTTGGCTCACCTTGTAGATTACGGATGACCACTTTCTCCTCGAGCGAAGCGATCCTCCTACGCATGCCATCTCTTTCTTCGGTCCATCTTTGAAAAATAGTGCTCCTCTCCTTCCTCCACTCTTCAACTTTGTTTCTCCATTCTCTCATTTCCTTCTCTATTGCCGACATCCTCTTCCCTGTCCGCATGAAAGAAAGAGGCTTTGTGGGCGGCTGGGGAGGGATGCGTCTTCTTATGTAAGGTGCAGCGGAATGAATGTTGTATTTTCTCAAGATTAGTGATCTTTATTGCTCAAGGTTCCTTTTAGTTCTTAGGGAAAGAGAGAGCTTTCCGTCTTGTAGAGTGCTGTGGTCACGAACAAAGTGAGTGGATATTGTGCGTGCAAGTGCATGAGACTGAGAGAAGGAGAGAGAAGAGATACGACACCCGAGAGGTTGTAAAACCCTCCTCCGAAGGCCCCACTCTCGTCGGCGAGAGTGGTCTATTCTTTGATTGCACAAGGTGTACAATGCGAATGCAATGAACTGATGCAATGGGACTATGCCGATGACGACGGCGACTTGGGCTGAAATCTGAGATCTTCTAGATGCTGAATTTCTTGGACTGTTTCAAGGCTGAAAATGGACTGTTTTCGTACTGTGCTTATGGCTGAAAATGGTTGTCCTTGTTGGGCTTAGGGATGAATAAAAACGCTGGCAAAAAACTTGGTCCTTGGCTGCGTTTTTGGGGGGAATCCTTTGGCTGGAAAAACTCTGGGAAAACGCTGGACAACAATGAGATTCTTTGCTGAAAATGGCAGTTTTTCCAAGTGCTAACAACCCCTTACCCTGCCGTGGTAGTCTGCTGCAATTCACTGATGATAATCGCTGATCTTGCTGAGGTTTGTCTGGCGTTAGCACATGCTGAAACGCTGCAGAACTGCCAGAGAATGCTAGCGTTAGTAGTTCTTGATGGGCTGCTGCCGGATGGGGGTAAAACGCCAGGGCAAGCTGGACTTGGGAGGAGGGCGATAACAGAATCTGGAAAACGCCAGGAAGGGAGGGATCGGCTATGGAGAAAACGCTGGCTTAGGTGGGAGTGGCCTCGCCGAGGGAACGGAGAGGGTCTTGCTGAGAAGTTGCCTGTTGAGCGGGAAGCTCTTGCTGCCTCTTCTGCCAGAAAGTGCTAACTTGGGTTTGCTTATATATGAACTTAGCAAAATTGCCCTACCTACTTTTGTAGGAAAGTCACTTAAAAATAATACGTGAAAATCCCAATAAATAGGAAAATAGGCTAAATGCATTGGAAAATTTTATGCTAAGTGATTGGGCATGCACTGTCTACGAATAGACTCACAAAAGTGCCAGATCACTGCTAATCTAACTTGATCGGACTGACTGAACCCTGCTGTGGTGTAGCTTGTCCACGGACACATAAGGTTGGGATGTGTTACGTGACATCTTACACGGTGGGGAATGTAAGGTGCAGTGGAATGAATATTTGAACTTTGCTCAAGATGAGTGCTCCGAACTGTGCTCAAGGTTCCTTTTGTTCTTATGGAAGGGAGAGCCTTCCGTTCTTAATGAGAGAGTGCAATGATAACAAACAAAGTGAATGGACATTGTGCGTTTAAGTGTATGAGACGGAGAGATAGAGAGAGAAGAGAATACGACACCAGAGACGTTGTAAAACCCTCCTCCGAAGGTCTCACTCTCGTCGGTGAGAGTGGTCTACTATTGATTGCACAAACTGGTACAAAGTGAATGCATGTGACTGATGCAAGTCTAGGCTAGGTTGATGTCAACGACGGGGATGACGAGACCGACGCTATGGCTGAAATCTGCTACTCTTTATTTGCTGTCCAAAAACGCTGATAGGCTGAATTCTGCTGCGGCTGAAAACGCAAGAGAAAAGGCTGCTTTTGTTGGTCTTTATGGCTGAAAATCTGCGGTTCCTTGGGCTGAAAACTGATGGTCTTCATGGTTGAAAACTGCATGCACATAGAGGGCGATCTGGGTTCTGAAAAACGCTAGGGGCTGAGGTTGTCGTGCGGAGTAGCCTTGATGAAAAACGCCAGCGGCTGATGTCCTATGGCAATGATGCCTGCTGAAAAACGCTAGTGCTGATGTTGATGGAAAACGCTAGGGGTCTTCGCTTGGAGGGAAATCCACTAGGGTTCTTGCTGAGAGAAGTTGCATGTTAGCGATGGAGCTCCTGCTGCCTCTTCTGCCAATTAGTGCTAGTCTAGGTTTGCTTATATACAAACTTACTCAATTTGCCCTACCTACTTTACAACAAAAGTCACAAAAAAATAATAAGTGAAAAATGTCAAAAATAGGGAAAATAGGCTAAATGCATTGGAAGCCCTTGAAGGATTCTGATGGGAATGCTTATGATCATGCTGTGTGCAACCAGAGGATATGCATCTACACTAAGTGCCTGGGTATGCACGGTCTGCGAACAGACTGACAAAAGTGCTAGATCACTTCTAAATCTAGACTGACTGGACTGACTGAACCCTTGTTGTGCTGTAGCTTGTCCACGGACACATAGGGTTGGATGTGTCACGTGACAGGGAAGCCGTTGGCACTTCTCCGATGCTTCCCATGAGAGAGAGAGAGAGAGAGAGAGAGAGAGAGAGAGAGAGAGAGAGAGAGTAAAAAATAAATAAAATACAAGAAACCCTAAAAAACAGCAAGACTCATGTGAAACTTTAAAAAACAGTAAAACACAGATTTGAAACCTAAAAAACAATGACGAAACCTTTAAAAAACAGTAAAATAACAGTTTCGAAACCCTACAAATAGCAAAAACACAGTGTTGAAACCCTAAAAACAACCAAAAAGCAATTTCAAAGCCCTAAAAACAACAAAGAAGAAGTGACAAAATCCTAAAAATAGTGAGAGACCCATGTGTGTGTGTGTGTGTGTGTGTGTGTGTGTGTGAGAGAGAGAGAGAGAGAGAGAGAGAGACGACACGAAGCGGCGGAGCTCCGCTTCGAGATGCACTGGCCCCAAAGACTGGTGCCTCTTTTGGTATTTCGTTCCTATTGATGCTTCACAAGGTACAATGTCTGAGGATACCCTTGGAGTTGATCTCTAAACACGAAGTCTATACAGCTGGCCATGTTATCAACTGCCTGCGTTTTGTGCTTATGTTTGCACGTTGCGCCACATCGGTAGTCTGAATTGATTAGGCCCCTCAGACATGGTTAGTAAGTTTGTGGAGGGTTAGGTTTTATTAATCCTAACTCCCCTATGGCCTCTCGGCCATTATCTGCAAGTTGCCATAGCACAAACTTGTGACAGTATCCACTCTTCATATGGATCCTGTTGAAACAAGTAGAACCCTACCTTGTCAAGTATATGATCGATTCTAGGTATTGGAAACATGTTCTTCATGGTGATTTTATTAAGAGCCCTATAGTCGATGCATGTTACAAATCGCTGACGTGGCGGTACACAACACAGCAAATGATGTGGCAGATTGTACAACAGCTTGCTAAAGTGGCACAACAATAGAGACTTCCCTGATTTTGCGTTGACTATTGACGTGGCAGAACAATACGGATTTCCGAGATTTGCATTGACAATGCTGACGTGGCAGCCTGTACGGAATTCTGCAAATCACACTGGTGCTTTTTTCTTGGCAGCTTTTGGAACAAATTGCTTTTGGGATTCATTGCTTTAGAAACCAATTGCTTTTGAGTTTAACTTCTTTTGGGGCTCTGCTTTTGTCACAAAAATACGGAACCGAAAACTGACTGTTAAATGCAATTTATATACTCAAGAAACTTTGGGGAGAAAGAGAGAAAGCTTGACACATCATTGGGGACCAGAAGATGGGCTGGTCCCCCCCATAAAGAGAGTATCTTTATTACTAAGGGAGAATCTTTACAAGCACAGGAACGGGACAAAAAGCTCGTCCTTTATTCTTTCTTGTCCTTTTTCTTCTTCTGACTGAGAGAGTAGAAGAACTGCTCTCTGACTACTGAGAGGATCTTTCTTCTTTTGTGAGATTTTGGGAAGCTCTCGTAGGCGAGAGTCTACCTTCTACAAAACTCATCGGAAGCTCTCATAAATGAGAGTCTATCTTCCGCTAACTGTGTCTCTTTGGACATAATCATTCCTGCAGTCAAACCACGAAAGAAACATGCAAAACACATGCACACACGCTTGCTGTAATTTTCTGCACATAACCAGAATTTATTACCTGAGCGCGTTCCAATGTTGAAACGGAGGTCCTTTTCGCGACAGAAATGCTCCAAACTTTGTGTATGTGTAGAGTAGGTAGAGAGGAATAAGATTCTATTGAAGCTTTGTTGAAATTCACCCTAATACGGGTGATTAGGGGTTGAAAACAGAGAATTTGCAGCCGTTAAACAAATTCAGCCGAGTTTGTGCGGGGCAGCTTGTAGGGAACCTCAACGTTTATTCCCTCTTTTGAACAATAAAGAAATACCGAAAGGGGCGCCTAAGTTAGGGGCCAATCTGGTGTCCGTCTACTCATACAGGTGCAATCTAGCAGCCTGTATCCCTCTCCCCTTTGTTGTGTCTGGAAAGTACAGGTAAAATAGACGACTAATAATGGGTGAAAGCTAAATCAAGGTTTGAAGTAAAGTCTACCGCCCTTTTTGGATTGAACAGGCCGGTTTCATTCTGTCATGACATCTGCTTCAAAGTCATCAGATAACCATGCTGCTGCAAAAATTTGCTTGAAATAAATCCATGTGGACGGAGCTTGCCCTTGAAGCAATAAAGTTGTCCACCATTGTCTCGCATTCCCTGTCAAGAAAGTGGCTGCCTTGCGGACCTTTGAAGCCTTTGTAAAGTTTCCCCTTGCATAGGCCTTGTCAAACTGCTGGAGGAATGAGAGAGCCTTCTTCCTGTCATCAAACCCTGTAAAGGTCGTGAATGTCACACCTTTGCCACCTTCTTTGTACGGAGTTGGCCTCTCCAGCGGCGTTAAATTGTCATATGGAAGTGACTGAAACATGGGAACACTATTAGGGTTCATCTGTGTTCCTTGGCCGCTATTAACTTGACCTGGAAATGCCATATTTGGCTGTTGATTTGTAATTCCAGCCATACCAAAATTTGCATGTGGCATCCCAAATTGGCCCTGAGTGCTCTGAAACCCTGGTTGCATACCCATGACACTGTACATGGGGTTAGGCATCATCGTTTGAGCACCCCCAAACACTGTTCCTGGCGTGTAAAACTGATTTCCAGGTGCATGACCAACCATGCTCTGGAATACCGATCCACCTCCAAAATAGCCAGGGTGTACTGAAGGTGGTGGGAAGACCTGTTGCATAGCCTGTAGGTTGCTTCCCTGCCCATTAGAACCAGCTATAGGCTGCTGAAAGGTGGCGGGCTGAACTGGTACAGCTTGAAAGACTGGCATCTCAGCCACCTGTTATGTTGACCTCATTGTAGAGCGTCAACATAACTGTGCAAGATCTGGGTAGTCCTTGAGATCGGACTCAGTCATCCATTTTGCATCTAAAGGGGTGTAATGCTTGAACTTGACTACATACTTTCGATGTAGGCTCCTCGACTTTAGTTGTCTCTCAGAGTGGTGTATTATTTGTTGAGGTTGAAGGATTTTCTCAGTCTCTTCGACTTCTGGAGGATCTTCTTGCACTGGCGCCACTGTAGGATGTCCAACATATGGTCGGAGGAGACTGACATGAAAAGCATTATGGATGCGCCAGTGAGAAGGCAAATCCAATCTAAAAGTCACGTCATTGACTTTATCTATAATTTTGAAAGGGCCGTAAAATCGACGGGAAAGTTTTACAACTTTCCCTTTTCCAACCTGCTTTTTCAATCTAGCTTTCTCAAACCGAAGCAGGACATATTGTCCATTTTCAAGATTGAGATTCCTTCTGTGCTTGTCAGCTTTTCTCTTCTGTTGCTCTTGAGTACGTAGAATCGCTTGCTTTACTTGTTGATAGGCAATATCAATATTGCGCACAAATTCATCTGCAACGAAGATGTTTTCTTTGGTAACCATAATAGGAAGTAAGAGTGGCTTCCCATAAATAATTTCGAAGGGAGCTTTCCTAGTTGAGAATGGATGGTATTATTATACGCAAACTCAACTATCGGTAAATACTGTTCCCGTTCGGATTGTCGTTTCGAAACATAGCACTTGAGGAGGTCTAAAACAGTGGCATTAGCGATTTCGCTTTGACCATCTGTTTGAGGATGATAAGCTGATGAAAAATCAAGCTTAATTCCCAAGTTTTCAAACAATGTCTGCCAAAATAGACTAGTCATGCGAGGATCTCTATCGTTGACAATAGTCTTTGGCAATTCATGATGTTTAAAAATCTGGGCTAGAAATATTCTAGCCATGTGATCAGCTTTGATCGTCTGCTTTACTGGAAGGAAATGTGCTTGTTTACTGAATCTGTCTACTATAGTCCAGATTGCATCATTTCCATTCTTGGATCTAGGAAGATCCGTAATAAAATCCATGGCAATACTTTCGCATGGCGTGTTAGACACAGGGAGTGGCTGAAGCTTGCCATAAAATTTATGTTCTTCATATTTTACTTTTTGGCAGACTAAACACTCACGTACATGTTTTTCAATGTCCGCACGGAGTGTTGGCCAAAAGAAATACCTTTCGAGGGCACTAGTGGTAGCAGCAATTCCCCTATGCCCGACATAAGGAGAATTATGTGCTTCATCCATCACCTTCTGTCGTAAGGGTTGAGCTATGCATATTGCTTGTTGACGATAGATCGTATTATCCCTAATGGAATAAGGTGGCCTTGAGTGACCAGCTTGAAGATCTGCCCAAATTGTAGCGAAGTCTGGATCTTGAGGATACATCTCACTGAGAGATTCTAGTTTCTCATGATAAATTGTTGTCGGTGCATTGATCTTTGGACGCCTGGAGAGAGCATCTGCAATTGCATTCTTTGTTCCAGAAGTGTGTAAAATCTGAAAATGGAACATTGAAAGAAAGTTGGCCCATCTCATCTGCTTTTCAGATAACTTTCTCTGTGTGAGAAAGTAGAAGACTTTGATGATCTGTCTTGATAATAAAATCAGCTCCTAACAGATAGTGTTTCCAAATGGAAAGAGCATGAATTACTGCCATTAGCTCTTTCTCGTATATGGAAACATGCAACTCTCTATCTTTAAGGCGTCGACTTTCGTAGGCTATGGCGTGACCCTCTTGGTTCAAGACTGCTCCTACACAATCTCCAAAGGCATCGCAGTATACCTCGAAAGGTTTACGAAGATCAGGGACGGTGAGAACAGGTTCGTGATTGAGTAGATACTTAAGCTTTTCAAAAGCTTGTTTTTGTCCAGACCCCCAATGGAATGGAATCCGCTTCTTTGTTAGGTCATTGAGGGGACTTGCTATCGCGGCAAAGGCTCGAATGAAACGCCGATAATAGGAACAGAGGCCGAGGAAACTTCGTACATTATGTACTGTAGTTGGCGTAGGCCATTCTACAACTACTTGAATCTTATCAGGGTCCATTCTCACCTGGTTGTGAGATACTATATGGCCCAAATAGTGGATTTCTTTTAGAAAGAACTCGCTCTTCTTAGCATTCACAAATAATTTGTGTTTGCGTAGTTCTTCAAACACTAATGCGAGATGCTTATAGTGTCGTCTTCCATCGCTGAGAAGATTAAGACGTCATCGAAGAAAATGCCTGTAAAGCTTCTATATGAGTGGAAGATTCTATCCATCATTCTGTTGAATGTGGCTGGTGCATTAGTGAGCCCAAAAGGCATCACTAGGAATTCATACAACCCGAAGGTTGTTCTAAATGAAGTCTTATGCACATCCTGAGGAGCTATATGGATTTGATGATAACTACTCTTCAAGTCTATACGACTAAAGACACTTGCTCCTTGTAACTTGTCAAGAATGTCGTCAATCCGAGGGATTGGAAATCGATTCTTAATTGTGATCTTGTTTAGAGATCTATAGTCTATGCACATGCGGAATGTGCCATCCTTTTTCTGTACTAGCAAGACAGGTGAACAATATGGAGAAGTACTAGGCCTTATTAAGCCCTTCTCCAAAAGTTCGTTAACTTGCTTGAGAATTTCCTCTTGCTGCATTAGACTAACTCGATAAGGGGGCTGATTTGGAGGAGATCTCCCCATAATCAAATCAATTGTATGATCCTCAGGTCGAGGAGGTGGGAGTTCATTTGGAAGTTCATCTGCGAAACAATCTTTAAAAATTTCTAATAACTTAAGTCTTTTTTGCTCTAAAGAGGAAGAAAGTTGTGAAGCAGACACATCTCTCTCTCTTGCAAGGTTGCATCCGTACCGTACATCGTACCTTACAGTTCAGTACGTACGGATAGGTTCCGTACACGGTTTTTTTTTTAATAATATTTATTGGGGGGTGTTTTTTTTGTGGGGTTTTTGGGTCTCCTGGGGGATCTCCCAATCCTATTTCAGCCGATTTCAGTCCTCATCATCATCTCCAGTCCTATTTTAGCCCTGTTTCAGCTGAGTGTGCGGTTTTTAGTGCTTACTAGTTATTAGAGTTAGGACTCCAGACTTCAGTCTTGGATTTATCATTTTCATGATTCATTATGTATTTATTTTGATGCTCTTAGTTTTACGTGACCATGATAGCAGATATCTGATACTATTTGTTTGTAGACATTGGTCAATGGTTAGCTAATCTCAGCTTTGCCTTTTCATTGTTCAGTTAGAGTCGTGGACTCCATTTTTGGCATTTGTAACGGTGTACTGTTGATTTGCTAGTCTTTATTTGAAGTCTTAGTGAATACATAAAGTAACTGTATGATGTACTCTCAGTCTTAGGCTTTGTGGAAAAAAGGACGAATTTTTACGTACCTAAAAACTCAATCCATTTTGTACTACGTACCTTACGTACTGAATTTGTACTGAACACTACGTACCTAATTACCTTGCTCTCTTGCAGAAATCAAGTACGTTGAAACACACTTTTTCATTACTTTCTTGATGGCAATGTGATTGGCGATAGGGATACGCCAATCACTTGCATCTGCAAGTACAAGATATTCCTTTCCTTTATGATCAAAGGATAAAATTTTCTGAACATAGTCAGGAATGGGATGCATCTTGTAGTGCCAAGGCATTCCCAAGATAACATCACACCCTTCAAGTGAAGCTAGTAAGAAAGACTCTTGATCTTTGTAGTTGTCGACCTTTAAATTTAGCTTTCCTATGATTGGAGTAGAGTTAGAGTTCTGCCCTTTGAAAGCAGGTTGTGCTTGAATAGAAACTCCAAAACGGTTGGGTTGTAAATTCAGATCATCGGCTAACTTTGTAGAGATGAAGTTGTCTGTATTGCCAGGATCAAACAGAATAAGAGCCCGTTGGTTGTTGTTGCTACCCCATGCTTTGAGAAGAGCTCTTTCGTTTCCATCCTTGGTTGTATTTCCATGTACATCTAGGACTACATTGGAAGAGGGTGGTTGCGGAGTTTTGGTAGGACAATCACCCTTCATATGTCCAACTTGTCCACACTTGAAGCATCTTCCTTCGCTGATGTAGGTTTTCAATTCAGCAGGAGAGAGATATTTTCCTTTCTTGGGCTGATTTGGCTTTGCTTCTGCTTCAGAGGCGGTTCTTTTCTTCTTTTGAGAAGAAGAAGTAGAGGTAGGCTGCTCATGGAGAGCCTTCTGCTTGGCATGATAGGTGCTTTGCTCCATCTTCCTGGGAGTACCCTTGTCATGTATTCCATCAGCTATGCGAGCTGATTCCATAAGTATCTGCAAGTTACCTCGAGGGTAAAGCTTCATAGCCTTTTGCAAGGCTTCATGCAAGCCTGCTTCAAACTTGCGCATCTTCTCCGAATCGTCAATCTTCTTGAATGAAGTGACTTTCAAGAGAACGTCCCAAAACCTATCCACATAGCGGTACTTAGAGTCAATGTCTACTGAATTGGTTTATGGCCTCTGTCTGTTTTGCAGGCGTAATCGAGGGCGATAACAATTCTTTCAAGAGGGGGGTATGTCACAAAATGCTGACGTGGCGGTACATACAACAGATGATGTGGCATGCTGTACAACAGCTTGTTGACGGGGCACAAGAGTACGGACTTCCCTTATTTTGCGTTGACTGCTGATGTGTCACAACAGTACAGATTTCCGAGATTTGCGTTGACAGTGTTGACGTGGCAGCTTGTACGGAATTCCGCAAATCACGCTGGTGCTTTTTTCTTGGCCGCTTTTGGAACAAATTGCTTTTGGGATTCATTGCTTTAGAAACCAATTGCTTTTGAGTTTAACTGCTTTTTGGGCTCTGCTTTTGGCATCCCTTGTAAGAATAAGGACCCTTAGGGGCACGGAACTATGCCGGGCCGTGTCTTTTTGAATTGAACTGTGATTTAAAGTTGTGAAGTATTTTCAGTGAATCTCTCTCTCTCGAGTCGCGACAGATTCTAGACTTGGGGTGCCCAAGTCTGTTACAATGCACATTGCACCTCCTCCAAGATCTTTCTTTCTGTTGGGCAGTTGCCATCAATATGTGCACTCGAAAAGAATTGTTTTGATTGACTGCTAGTGATTCTTTCTTGTTACGAGGTGCTAACATTAGACTACACGAATGATTGAAGTTGATGCTTTGAGCCTTCTGCCGGATGTATATAAAATTGTATCTCTAGTTAAAGTTTATGCTCGATGTCCAGCATCAGAAGATTTTAACGAGATTAATCTTGTACGAAGAAGTGTTTCCCTTTTTTAATTCTCTTGCAAACTCTTTACATAACACTGTAGTTTTCATAATGCAAGCAAGTAAACTGCTCAAATAGTATGCTGAGTGACCATTCATTGTAGAAGCTTGACTTTATGTCCTCTCATTCTGTATCACTAGTGGACTTCAAACAGGAAAAACATTGCTCAGAAGTATGATGATTGTGGCAGGGGTTGCTGACAGACATGGCCACCAGCTCATTGGATATGATACAAGCCTGGAAGGTGCATGCTGACACAGAGGAACATATGAAATATGTAGAGATTGAGGTGGCAGGCGATCTGAAGAATCTAGCAGCTGACATATTATCATGCACAATGTTTGGCTCAAGCTACCTCAAGGGCAAGTCAGTGTTCAAAAGGCAAGAGCTTCTCTTGAAGATGGTACTGAAACTTCGTGCACAGATTACTGCAAATCCATTTTATGAGTAAGCGTCAATATTATCTGTACATTACTAAGGACTGAAAAAAAGTTGATTTTGTAACATAAACCTAGTTTTTTATGTGCAAATGAGAATAAGCTCCAATCTCTTGTGATACAAAGCGTTCTGGTTCTGTAATCCTACTAGTTTGGGAAAGAGAGGCTGTCTTGAAGTTTACTATTTTCTGGACATATGCTGGATGATGTTGCCTTTGTTGCTGTTCCGTTGTTTGTGCGTATTTTTCTGGTTTTTGTTTCTCCCTTTTCTTGTGGAAGATTCTGCCTCTCTACTAGGTGTTTTGCAGTGGTATTCCTCTGGTATGTTTTCTTAGCCTCGTCATGATTGTCCTGTAGTTTGTGTCCCTTCTATGGCATGGGTGGGCCTCTCGGGATTGTCTTCATGGGTGTGTGTGTGTGTGTGCTTCCGTGTATTTTTCTGTGGGTGTGTTTTGGGGTTTGTGCTTGACTGAACTGCTCCGGTTTGCCTCTTCCTATCTGTTTTCTGTGCCATTGTACAGAAAAAAGATAGGAAGAGGCTTTACCAAAGTTAGATGAGTAGCGTCTAGTCAGTGATCTCCCTCTGTGAATGTCTCCCACTACTTGGTCTCCTCAAGAGACTCTCCTTGTGTCTGCGTAGCTCTAGCAAAAACAACCCGAGGCATTTCTGATCTTAATGTCTCATGACTGCAGCCAACGGTCCAAAGCCCTCTCTGAATTGACAGTGAAAGCGGCCTCGTATCTCATAGTATACCGGACAATGACAAATGTGATGTAACTCTGTCTCTGGCTCTATATGACACAACTGGCATATCTTGGCTTCTGCTAGTACCCTCCTAAATCTACTAGTCTCAATCTCTAGCTGATGCGATGATGTGCACATCTGACCAATAGCACATCGTATCCCATAGGATAAATGAGGGTCCATATAGGCCGGTCTGATCACATATCCATCCTGTGTTAGTTGGAGGAGATGCTCTCTATAGAAAGCCATCTTTGTGCCCAACTCTTGTACCGGCTGTATCCATGTCTATTGGTATCTAGTTGAATCAAATCCTGACGTATAAGTCTAGTGGTCTTTGTCCATGTGAGAGAAAGGGAGGGTGCATCCAAGGAGTACTGGAATGGAGGTAGTCTATCCATGCTGAAGCCATGGGACTGAAACCATGATTTCATCTGCCTATACCAACATGCTGAGTCCCCTTAGCGCTAGCTGTCGGAATGACTCAAGGGCTAGCCGAGTATATCTGTCTCTAGGAAGGTCCCATAAATTATGCATGAAGGAAACTGACCCAGTAAGAGCCTCAACTATGAGACGCTTTGCCAGGATTCGACATGTATCGACTAACAACTCCCACTGCATAAGCAATGTCGGGACGAGTGGCAACCATAGCATACATAAGAGAACCACAAGCTGATGCATATGGGATTCCCTTCATTGCTTTCAATGCCACCTCATCCTTTGGGCAATCTGCTTTGCTAAGCTTAGTGTATGGAGGTAAAGGTACTCCAAGAGGCTTAGCGTCAGCCATATTAAACCTGTCAAGTACTTTTGCAATGTACCTTTCTTGAGATAAAAACAACAATTTCAGCTTTCTATCTCTTTTAATACGCATGCCCAAAATATGCTCTGCATCACCCAAATCCTTCATAGCAAATGCTGAATTTAGCGTACGTCTCAGAGCATCAAGACTAGTCTTATGTTTCCAGGCAAGCATCATGTCATCAACATAGAGAACATGTATGATGGTACTACCATCTTCATCCCTTTTCATATACAAACAATGATCTGCATGGCTGCGTTTAAAGCCTTGAGACAACACAAAAGTGTACTTCTTATACCACTACGTGATGATTGTCTCAAACCATACAGAGCCCTTTTCAGTTTGCATACAAGTTCCTCACGTGTAGGAACTACAAAACCTTCAGGTTGTTTCATGTATATGTCCTCTTCAATGTCACCATGCAAAAACGCTCTCTTTACATCCATTTGATTCAATTCCAAATCAAGCACCACAACGAGAGCAAAAAGGACACATAAAGTTGTAAGCTTTACAACAGGGGAAAATATTTCTTGAATATTGATTCCTTCTTTCTGTGCATATCCTTTTGCAATCAATCTTGCTTTGTACTTGGGTTTTTCATCCACAATCTTAATCTTGTATACCCATTTGTAAGGAAGAGCCTTTCTCCCTTTAGGCAATGGCACAAGATCCCAAGTATCATTTGCATACAAGGATTTCATTTCCTCTTGCATTGCAAGCTCCCACTTACTGCTTGACTCACATGACTTAGCCTCTTTATAAGTAAGAGGTTCACCCTCATCTGTCAGCATAATATAATGCAAAGAGGGATCATATCTACTCACATTCCGCCTTGGACGAGTAGAACGCCTCACCCAATGATCCACATTATTTGGAAATGGGTCTACATCAGGTGGAACAATGATATCATCAACAAAGGGTTGTTGTACATCATTTTCAGCACTGTTTTCAACATTGTTATGTGGCTGCACATGCCTTCAGGAGCCTCATTTTGTTGTCCAACATCATCTGGCTCAAACACCACTGGTTCATCAACATTTTTAGCCATATGTGGTGCATCCCGAGGGTCAAAATTAGGACTAATAGGTGGCTGTACATGCTGAAATTTGACCTTCTTATGGTCACCATTAAAGGCACAATTGTTTTTAAGCAGCCTTGCCTCATTAAAAACAACATCCCGGTTGCGTACAACCTTTTTGAGCTGAGGTAACCAAATTCTGTAGCCCATTTCACCTTCTTCATCGTATCCCATGAAGAGGCCTTTAATGGACTTTGCATCCAGCTTACTCCTCAAACTCAGGTCTTACATGCACAAACGCTTCGCAACCAAAGACGCTTAAGTGATCATATGAAGCAGGTTTACCAGACCAAACCTCTTCAGGGATGTCACCTTTCAAAGACATGTGAGGGGATCGATTATATATATGCACTGCAGTTTTTAGAGCTTCTCCCCAAAATCCATGAGGGAGATTAGCTGTGGACAACATGCATCTCACCCTCTCACATAAAGTCCTATTGTATCTTTCAGCCACACCATTAGAAGAGGGATTGTATGGAACAGTAAGCTCCCTCTTAATGCTCAAATTTTCACAAAATTTGTTAAATTCACCACTTGTGAACTCACCCCCATCATCCGTACGCAAGCATTTCTGCTTTTTACTTGTTTGGGTGGTCACAAATGCATGAAACTTCTTAAATGCAGGAAAGGTTTTATCCTTGAATTTGAGCAAATGAATCCAGATTTTTCTAGAATGATCATCAACGAAAGAGACAAAATAATGTGCACTTCCCTATAGATTTAGTGGGCATGCTACAAACCTCAGAATGTACAAGATCAAGCACATTAGATTTGCAGAGACACGGGAGTAATAAGAACTTTTCACTTGCTTGCCATATTGACATTCATTACAAAAATCAAGCTTTGTGCCTTTAGCATCAAGCTTCTTCAATTTACAAAGCTTAGTAAGGCCTTTTTAGCTCATATGGCCAAGCCTCTTATGCCACAACTGCATATGTGAGTTAATTTCAGCCAAAGCAATAAATTTTGCCCAACAAGGCCTTTCCATGCAAGCAGTAAAGTGTCCCTTTCTTTGTACCTTTTACAATCAGCCTTGAGCCTTTTGTCATCTTCCATGATCCTCTCTCAAACAAAATGCTGTAACCATGCATATCCATTTGACCAATAGAAAGCAGACTCTTCTTGATTCTTGACACATATCTAACATCATGCAAGACAAGCTTATTTGTGCCATCTATAGAAAGATGCACGGTGCCAATACCCTCAATGGAACATACATGATTGTTTCCAATGTAAACATGGCCATGGCTGTCTGCAACAAAAGTAGAAAAGCACTCCTTGATAGGAGTCACATGAAATGAAGCACCGGAATCAACTATCCAAGTTTGGGATAATGCATCATTGACAGTCAACAAAGCATCAATAAGATCACTCTTGGTGATTTGCATGTTCTGTGAATGAACATTTAGAGAGGCATCAATGTCATAAGCATCATCATCTGACAAAGTGGCACACAAGATGTCCTCTACATCTGACAGCTCCTCAATCACAACACTAGAAGCCACATTGGCCTTCTCTTTGTACTTTGAGCTATCCTGTGCATCTGTCTTGACTTCCTTCTTCTCTTTCTTTTTGTCTCCACCGTTCTTCTTCCTTTCCAATTTTGCCTTACAGTACCTGCAGTCGGATTTCTTGTGACCTTTCCTGCCACATTGATAGCAGGTCACATCACCCTTGCCTTTGCTGGCATTTCCCCTTTCTCTGCTCTTACTCTTACTTCTCTGTGAATAGGCATTCTTCTTCTCTGTCCTGCCTCTAACCATGTTGGTTGAGCCACCTTCTTCTCCACTTGCTTTCCTTCTGATTTCTTCATTCAATATTGAACCCCTAACTCCATCAAAAGTCAAGTTGAGATTATTTGACAGTGAGACCACCAATGTTTCCCAAGAATCAGGTAGAGCCATTAGCAAGAAGATAGCTTTTGAGCCTATCATCAAAAGGGGGCAAACTTGAGTCCTGTAACCGAGATGAGTGCCTGTAAACAATGACAAATGCTCTGCAGTGCTCTTGGACTCATCTAACTGCATGCCAACAAGTTTCCGCATCAAATGCACCTGATTAACTGGGGTCGTATTCTCATATGTTGCCTTCAATTTCTCCCACAACTCAAACGCATTGACAAGACCCTTGAGATCTACCAAGATCTCGTCAGAGACGGCCATTTTAATGTAGGTAATGGCCTTCTTGTTCAATGTAAGCCATGCTGCATCTGACATATCTTTTGGCTTCTCTGCTTCAAGTGCCATGTCACAATCTTTAAGAAAGAGGATTCCTTGAATCCTATCCTTCCAAAGATCAAAACCTGTTCCCTCAAACTGCTTGATCTTGAAGAGATTCTTAACGTCAGAGGAAGTCGATGCCATAGTTGCACAAACAAGAGGGCTTAATTGCTGAATTTTTCAGGCAAAATGCACCAAAAACAGAATATAACCTCACTGCAACGTGCACAACAGCTCCAAAGTGTCACAGAAGCAATTTGAGCCAAAACTATGCAAGTTTAGGCAAGAGTAGCAATTTCTGAATTTTTTGTGCAAAAAATTCAGCAAGCAAATTTTTGCCCAAAAACAACAAACGATGTTGTTTTTAACCTCAAAGAGTGTACATAATGCAAAAACACAGCCTTTGGGAGCATGTATGGACAAAAGCCCCAATTTTTAGCATAAAAGTGCAGAAAATTGACTCGAAAAGGGTATTTTGCATCCAAAACTTGTTTAATGCTCCGGAATTACAGCATTTAATACTTTCCCCAATCCAAATACATCAAATACACATTTGCATAAACTTGCGTAAATCTGTAATTTGCTATAAAAACCTGTTTTAGAACCTGTTTTTCAGCAAATTTGGTTGATTTAGGGTAGTAGGGACCAAGTACAAGTGTTCCCACAACTTAATACATCATGAGAGAACCTGTACTTTGCTGTAATAACTTGTTTTTGACCTAAAAACAACCTGTTTTGAGCTGCTTTGGCACTCTAGGTATCCCCGGTGACCCTGGAAGCAAGGGGGTTCGCGATAGAAGCGGAGATTGTCGCAAGAAAACACCTTTTGCTTGTTGTCTAGCCACCTGTGCAGGTCCTTGTGAAACCCTAGGGCTCTGATACCAATTGAAAGCACAAAGCAGAGGGTACCGGTAGGTGCACGTCGTGATGTAGTGCAGGATTGGGGCAAGAAGCAGGAGACGGAGTGCAACAGAGAGAAGCGCTGGGGATCGAAGCAGGGAGAGAGAGAGCTCTCACGTTTTTGGGGAAAACTCACTTAGTGAGTTTTGGGTTTTCCCACTTTTATTATAAGTGACTTTAAAAAAATGTGTCCAGGTTCACATTACAAAGTATAAAAATGTACAAAACGGGGTTATTTAGGCCTTTAACCCAACAAAATATGACCTATGGGGCCAAGAAAACTTACATGGAGAGACTCTTTAGAAGAGTGCATGATCATAACAAAATGTGGATACAATCAAATTGTGACATATGTCACTTAGGAGGGGGAGGGGGGCGGGGGGAGGTGGGTAGGGGGTGGTGGTTTGGGGGTTTTTGGAGCCCGAAACTCCTCGATGATAGCCTTGCCACCTCGGTAGACGGCCCATTTACATGCGGCTCGTGCTTCTCGTACCTTTTGACGCTCTTGCTTTTCAACTTTGAGTTGGATGGGGGTCAAGGCCTCCCTAATCCAAACTTTGGTGTCCTTGAGGAGTCGTGCTTGTTGTAGAAGCGAGATGCGGGTCTCTTTAGTTTTGAAGACAAGAATACCTTGGTTGGTGCGGCTATCGTGGTGAGATGGTGTCGAGGTCGAATTCTGTTTTCTCTGAGACTTTGCGTCCAAATACTCTGAAGAGTGAGGCCCCAAAGGGTGTAGCAAACTTGGACACCCCAAGTCAAGATTCTACCGCGACACAACAGAGATTCACTTCAAAACAATTCACAAAATTGACACGGCCCAGCCTAGTTCCGTGCCCAGAGGTATTGGCCCCAAAGACTGGCGCCCCTTTTAGTATTTCTTTTTGTATTAATTTGTGTTCAAAGTACAAGAGAGTAGGCAGGTGCTCACTCTCAGACTTTGTGTTCAGATGCTCTGAGAAGTGAGGCCTTGCCCACTTATTTATAAGTACAAGGGATGCCCAAAAGTAGAGCCCCAAAAATCTCTAAACTCAAAAGCTTTAATCTCAAAAGCAATTTGCCCAAAAGCTGCCATAAAAATCAGCCAACGTAATTTCTGGAATTTTGTACAGCGTACTGACTGCCAAGTCATCAGCGTAATCTACGGCAGAAAGTCTGGGCGTCTGTACTGCCTGCCACGTCATCAACATGATTTCCAGCGTTCCGTACGCCCTGCCACATGTCTGTCAGCCTGAGTTAGCAAGAGTGTATGTGTTCAGGGGCTAGCCACGTCACGAGTTTGTGACAAAGGGTTTATTTATTCTTACAAGGGATGCCAAAAGGAGAGCCCCAGAAGCTTATGAACTCAAAAGCAAACAGTTCCAAAAGCTATTGGTCCCAAAATTTGGCCCAAAAAGCATTGGCACAATTTGCGAAAATCCGTATAGGTTGCCACATCAGCACCTATCAGCGCAAATCACTGAAGCCCATATTGTCTGCCACATCAGCCTCCCATAATGCCTGCCCGTACGTTCTGCCACGTCATCTGTTGTGTGTATGTGTGTGTGTGTGTGTGTGTGTGTGTGTCCGGATAATATTGCCACGTCATCATTTTGAGAGAGAGAGAGAGAGAGAGTTGACACGAAGTGGCGTTCCGCTTCCAGATGCACTGGCCCAAAAGTTTGGCATCCCTTTTGGTACTTCTTTCTTTATTGCTTCACAAAGGTACAATAGCCAGGAGGGCTCTCGCTTTGCTTCCACCATTGGAATACCAGAGTGAGCCCCCCTAGGCCGTATATAAAGGCCATTGGCCTCAAAAGCATACGACTTGAAAAGCATGACCTTTAAAAGCTGCAAACCCCAAAAGCTGGCTGTCCATACAGGTGCCATGTCAGCAGTTCTGCGATTTGCGGACGTCCCTACAGCAGGCCGCATCAGCATGAGTTCGCAGATGATCTCTTTTTTTAATGGTTTAAGGCCCCTCGAGCATACTCTTTAAGTTGATAAGGGTTAGGGTTTTAAGGTTTTAATAAGCCCTAACCCTCCTTGCCACATCACTAACTTGTGATAGATGGCAGCAGAGTCCACCATCAAAAGATTGACTAGTGAATACAAAGTATCCGCCGGGCCAGTCCAATCATATCGTCACAGATACGTCATTGCAGCGCTATATCTTGTCCAAGGAACGGTCATGTCAGGAATCTTTAATGATCTGGGACACAAGCCGCCCCCGGCTCATATAAAATTTCTTCTAACGGTGCATGGTACCTGTCGGTATGACGTGGAAATTGGCCAATTTTCCTAGCAATCTCCACCTTGTCCATGGAAAGCAAAGATAAGTGCATCCCACCAATCCTGCTATTCATTGTTTGTAATCCCCTGAAAAAAAGCCTATCTGCCAATCTGGTCATGTATGCCCTCTAGATTAGTCAATCACCTCCAACAATCCAAATATCCATCTTACGCAAGGCAGAGGAAACAATCTGCCATGTCTTGGACATACATTAATCAGTGGGTACCGAATCGAATATCCTCGATGAGCATAGAAATCCACATGGAAATCCTAGGAATGAGCATCCCATGGTTTACTACATCCAGCCCCTGCAGTACATATAGCACTGCCCTGATTGCCACCTCAGGCTCCCAAAAAGTGTTGACTTTGATGCTGCAATTTAAAAAGATGAGATTACAAAAATACACAAATGCATCCCAAACGACTGGCTTGTAGCACACTCATCAGCACAGGCTTGCATCAATGAAAAGTGCCAGCCACTCTACCTCGGAGGCCAATCATGTTGAATGAGTCAATGTCCTTACTCATGGAGATTGGCTGGACGACAGCATTCTGATCAGCAAATGCCCTAAAGAGAAAGTCTGTCCTAGATCCAATATGCCAGCTGTGTATCAATGACAGTAACGGAGGGTCCTAATGTGTTTATCCAGTCTCAAGCTCATAGGCAAATAGACCAACCAGAGGGGGTGGAAATAAACATACTCCAGCTGTGTAAACAACTGAATCATGATTCTAATGGACGACTCAGGAGGCTCAGTGGTAGGCTGCTCATAGGCAAATAGACCAACCAGAGGGGGTGGAAATAAACATATTCCAGCTGTGTAAACAACTGAATTATGATTCTAGTGGACGACTCAGCAGGCTCAGTGGTAGGCTGCTCCTATGTTGCCTTTCCAACCCTTGCAGATGTAGTCTGCCTTCCAAATTTGTAGTTAGGCTGTCCCACTCTCCACTCTTGCGCTTCAATTTTTTGAACTGAAGGAGAGCTTTCTACAATGAGAGTAGGACATGAGCAGGATGATTCTTGGACCTTTCATTGAGCTAGCAAGTTTGTGAAGCAGCAAGACTCCAGTTGACGAAAGAGAGATTTTGGTCTCTCTTGACTTTGGTCTTATAGGGCACCTCTTAATGTGTGCTTGGCCAACATCTATGTCTGCCGGTGAGGTCAAATTTAATGGAAAGAGGAATAGCGACGACCTGATTGCTAAAAATGCTAGTTCCTCACACCCCATACTGAAGTTCGAAGCGGTTTTAAAACCACAATGTAACTCTTTTTGTAACTCCTTATCCTAACTTCGGAGATTACATATCTTATTACTGTTTTGCATATACTTTTTATATTACACTTAATTCTCAACACATTCTGAACCCATCTTATCTCAACTAGTTGGTTTGGGTTGTGTGACGTCCATCAATCTTTGTGGTTTGATGCAAGCAGGTTCCTTCCTACCAATTTGAATCGCGAGGTACGGGCACTAGACAGGAAAAACAACCAAGAGCTTCGCGAGATCATAGAGCAGAAGAAGCACTCTGTAGAGGCAAACAGTTTAGAGTCGAAGGCTGTCTGCTCGTATGGGACCGACTTGTTAGGCTTAGTTTTGGATGCAGTAGAGGAGGGATCCAAGCTTGGGAGAGAAGCTGCTCACCTTTCCATGCAGAAAGTCATCGACGAGTGCAAGACCTTCTTCTTTGCTGGCCATGAGACCACCGCCAACTTGCTTGCATGGACCCTAGTGTTGCTATCCCTTCACCAAGAATGGCAAGAGAGAGCCCGGCAGGAAGTGTGGGAAATATGTGGAAAGCACGGCGAACTAAATGCGGATAACCTCAACAAGCTCAAAATTGTAAGAATTTCTTTTCCTGTTTCCCTTAGCTTGTCAGCTTCTTAATATAAGGCTCTCTTGGTTCGGAGTAGTATGGCTATGACATTAACTGCATTGCTGTACAGGTAGGGATGATATTGAATGAGAGTCTGCGGTTGTATCCGCCTGTGCCAGAGTATGGTACACGCGAGTTATTTCAGGATGTAAGGATGGGTGATGGAACCGTATTGCCACGCGGGGCAGGAATCACGATTGCCTGCTTATACATACACAGGGATAAGGAGGTATGGGGCGAAGATGCTGACGAGTTTCGGCCTGATCGATTTGCAAACGGGGTGTCCCAGGCATGCAACAACCCCTATGCGTTCATGCCCTTCGGCATTGGCCCCCGCACCTGCATTGGCCAGCATTTTGCTCTCATGGAGGCTAAGATCATTCTCTCTCTCATCCTCCAGAGCTTCCAATTCCACCTTTCGCCGAGCTATCGGCATGCGCCCATCACTGCGATCACCATGAGACCAAAGTATGGGGTGCATCTACTTCTCCGATCTCTCTCAAATTAACTAGCATGCTCAAGAGTTTGGTTGGGATTCTCATATTTTTTTTTCACGCAAAGATCCGAATGCAGTCTAAGCATTGTGCGCACTCGTGTGTGTAGCTTACACACAGACGTGCAGTTCATTGTATATTGCTCTTTCTAGATAGAACAGTGGCTTACAAAGAGCTTAGGTGGGCCTAAGAGCGCTTTTGGACCTCTTGTTCTCTCAACACAACCATTTAGCTTTATAGGTGCTCTCTCTCTCTCTCTCTCTCTCTCTCTCTCTCACACACACACACACACACACACACACGGTGGGCTGAGCTTGTAAATATGGCCAAAGCGAGATTACAAGGTGCAAAAAAGAAAAACCTAGGGATCGGGAGAAGAACGGAATGCATGTAAATGGGGCCGAGATGAGCACAGGGAGTTGAGATCCATGGGGGAACTACAGGATTGCATGCAGCACACTTGAGGAAGACGACAACAAATCCTGTAAACCCAAGCATCATATGCAAGCACACAAAAGAAAATCCACAAGCAAACACGCATCAAAGCAGACCAGAAAACTCTCTCTCTTGCTCGAACCAACCAACAATGGCAAGTGACTTACAATGCTCTCTTGGGGGACCTTTGTAAGCTACTCCTCACACTCATGTTAAATAAGCATAAAATAAATAAATAGGATCTCATTGGGCATTCACTAGAGATTCATAAACTTTTAACACCCTCTTTCCAGTTCATAGTGGCAACAAGTAGGAAGACTAAGTTGATAAAGAAGCAACCATGGGTACCCCAATAGAGGCCTTCTACTTGATGCACCTCAAATTTGCAACCACCAATCTGTTATCGAAAAAAATCCCATCTTAAACACCGGTTGCCTCATAGAAAGTTGAATTGTAGACTACACATTGTTCAAGAATCTCCATTTGTGAACTATGAACACCTCACATCCAATATTTTCAAGATAATGAATCTTGGAACACACCTTGTCCATAATCTCGCAAACAACCATGAATTGTATGCAATACATCCACAATGTTTTGTAAATGTCATGTTGATTCCTTGCCATATGCAATGAAGTTTGAACTTTGACACAGGGTTCAAATACCATTGACTTGAACTCCAATGCATAGGTCCAAATCAAGTATTGGGAGCACCACTTGCTCCTCTTTGCCACTCACGTGCCTTTGTGTGTGTGTGGCTTAAGGATGACCAAGAAATCAGAAAGCTAAGACTTTTGCCAGTGTAGTATGTGGCCACACCGACACTCCGTTGAGTTGTCGATAAAATCATCATCACTATTGTCCTTATCAAGTTTGCCTTTCGTTCTATTGCGAGCTTTTGCCTTTGCCTTTGGATTTACAATCTCGAGACGCCTTCCACACTTGTAAAAATGGCTCCAAGACTTCTTTTTAGTTTCTGTTGCAGCATGTACCAATTCATCACTTCTAAAAACTCAAACTTGCCTTGAGAGACTAAGACAGTTTCCTCCTTAATGAGAAAGCTGAGATGATCAAAATCCAACTTTTCCTTGATGATTCGTATGCGTAATGTCCTTGCCACCATTTCGTACACTTTAGACAACTTTGTAAGTACCAAGGCACCTAACACGGCTCTCACTAAATGTCGGACTCTCAAGGATGTGGCATCGTTGAGAGCTTCCAAGTGGCGAGCATCTTGACCTGCTGGGCCGGTGTAGCAGGTCGCATTTGAGCACTTAGATTTTTCGTGCCGTGCACAAAGGCTGAATTGTTGTTAAAAAAGGCCATTAAGCATTGCAACAAATTGACATGGAGGATTTGAACGTAGGTGCCCATGAGTAGAGGCGAGAGCTAAACCACTAGCATAGCGAGCCTGCTTGATGAGAGGCTTGTGTTCAAATATATCTATGGTTTAAACTTGGGGGGGGGGGGGGGGGGGGGGGGGGGGGGGACCCCTTTTACAAGTGCACCCGATTGCTGGTAGGCGGGACTCCCTACCACGTCGGTAGAGGCCGAAATCTAGATCAACCCGGCACCTAACTGAGTACTAGTCAATGCACTTCCCATAGGTGAAATACCTTTGCCCATGAGTAGAGGCGAGAGCTAAACCACTAACATAGCGAGCCTGCTTGATGAGAGGCTTGTGTTCAAATATATCTATGGTTTAAACTTGGGGGGGGGGGGGGGGGGGGGGGGGGGGGGGGGGGCTTTTACAAGTGCACCCGATTGCTGGTAGACGGGACTCCCTACCACGTTGGTAGAGGCCGAAATCTAGATCAACCCGGCACCTAACTGAGTACTAGTCAATGCACTTCCCATAGGTGAAAGTTGATCATGGATACCTTTGCCCTTCATTAGAAAAGACTGCATAGAAGTTTGGGCTTCAAGCTTGATAGAAAAAGATTGTTCAAGAAGGGTGACCGCTTGCATCTTAGAATCTCAATCAAACATTTTTCCAAGCTTTGACCACATTTTATTGGCAGTTTCCAAAGTCTGCACAACACCAGATTATAACCAACGTTTAAAAAATGCTACCTCTTGAAGAAAAGACTCATAGATTAGCACTTGAGATAAATGCTCGAAATAAAAATGTTCCAAAGCTATGTTGCTGCCATCGGAAATTCAATGTTGGTCAAAAAACGCCACATATGCCAAGCCCTTTGCTAAAAAATGTAACACTTCATATGCTCCTCAGCCCGCTCCCATGATCAAGAGCGAAATCTCTCTAATACCATGTCAAAGTTGACGATGCAAAAGCATAGAGCCAAAAAGAGAACACAAGAGAGAGAGAAAGAAAGAAAGAGAGTTGCTCAAACCAACCAACCAAGACAATAAATAGATGATCATACAATGGGGACAGAGTGGAGAAATTCCAAAAGCCAAGCAAGACTTTTTGAGCAAAACAAAACTTGATAACAACCAGTCAATTTATGAGAGCAATGTAATGACTTGTATGACTACATCTCAATCTAGCAAAAATATTAAAAAAACAAGATTTGGTACGTGTAAACATCATAAGCTTAAGTTGGGATCCTACTATTGTACAAGGACTTTAGGTAAATGTTTTTGAGAGGAATGAACACACAAACAACCCTATCAGTGTTGCAAGATTTACAACAATCTAGATGTATAAAACAATGGCTACACTCAGAATATTATTTGATGGGAGATTTTTATTTGGATACTTGAGCACATCTACAATAGCTTGAAAAATAATAAAAAAAGATGTTTGTAATTACCCACCTCTTAATGTAAAACCATGCATAGAATTTGCAAGTACAAATTTATCAACTTTCTCAAAGCAATCTAAGATTCAATTAAGGAAACATATTTCATAGCAATGTGGGTTTGTTGCATCTTCTTGCCCATGTAAGGTATATTTAATAGTCAAAAGCTTAACACATACTAATTTTGGAACCAAACTACTAAAGACCAATCAACAATTCAACTTACCAATTTTGGTGACACACTCAGTTATCAAAGCACCATCAAATTCTAAACCCAGTTTTTTTTTTGTTTTGTATCTTACGCTCACAACCAAAATACTCTTTTCTTTTTCTTTATTTTCTCATCTGACATGTGGCAAGCACAAATTCTCTCGACTGGTGTTCCTTGCGCCTCCCGACTGCACTACACACACACACACACACACACACACACACACACACACAGAGAGAGAGAGAGAGAGAGAGAGAGAGAGAGAGAGAGAGAGAGAGAGAGAGAGAGGGGCAGACGAAGGCCACCAGTCAGACTTGTCTTACTAATGTTGGACGACTCGAGGGAGACCAGACGGTGAAATTTTCTTTTAGTCCTTTTCCTCTATAGAGGCTGACTTCACAAGATCCTTTATATTTTCGGTGTTGAATCTAGTGATATTATAATACTCTCCTCACTCTCTCTCTCTCTCTCTCTCTCTCTCTCTCTCTCTCACCACACACACACACACACACACACACACACACACACACACACACACATTGTATGATCAACAACTTGTATCTATGCATGGAGTTTTGAGGCTTTTTTTACATTTGAAGTAAGTGTCCATCATAACATATCAACAAAAATATAAGGCTTTTGCCCTAAAGGTACAATGCATTTTCTTTGTTGGGTTTCTATACTATATATGAAGCAGCTTAAAATTTTCAAGGAAGGAGAGACCCTCCATGTGTCACATTCAACTTCATTTCAAAAAGAACCTTTAAAAAACATTTAATTGAAAATGCAAAAGTGAAGGGTAAGTACTAGGATGGTAGAAAATGAAAAGACTGTTGAGGGAGTCTAATTTTCAAGGAAGGAGAGACCCTCCATGTGTCACATTCTACTTTATTTCAAAAAGAACCTTTAGAAAACATTTAATTGAAAATGCAAAAGTGAAGGGTAAGTACTAGGATGGTAGAAAATGAAAAGACTTTTGAAGAAGTCTTGGCGTTGAAAAGTCAAAAAGACCTTAGTACTCTATCTAATTATAATACTTAAGCCTATAGTTTTTGGGAGGCCATTTCACTACGGCCCTCAATTTCAAGGCTGACCACTAGCTACTTTTATTTTTGAAAATCATTTGAAGGGTGGCTTTCCTTTACATTTTGAAGGCCATAAAGAAATTTTCTCCATGTGATGCTCAATGAACCTCCTTTTGGAGGTTTGTAGGGACCTTATATGTCATAAATGATCTTTGACCTCGATGCTCGAAGTTCAAAAGCTAGATGTCTATATTCGTGTGTGTGTGTGTGTGTGTGTGTGTGTGTGTGTGAGAGAGAGAGAGAGAGAGAGAGAGAGACCCATTCTCTCGATGTGTGTGAATATAAGAGACAAAGTCGATGTGTCATTCCTCGAGGTGTTAGCGCATTGTACAAAAGCTTTTCACATTTGCATTGCAATAATGAAGTACATTAAGCTCGACAATTCAGTTTTAGGACTCCAACGTGTGTTACGGATGTCGTGCATACATTATGTGTGTGTGTGTGTGTGTGTGAGAGAGAGAGAGAGAGAGAGAGAGAGAGAATACATGTGTAAGTGAGTGAGAGAGAGAGCACCATTCACTACAGCCTATGTGAGTGAGCGTGTGTGTGTCTATATGAGAGAGAGAGAGAGAGAGAGAGAGAGAGAGAGAGAGAGAGAGAGAGAGAGAGAGAGAGGGCTCTCACACCGGCACTAGAGAGAGGGGAGGGAGAATAAGCATTGTTTCTACAATCAACAATGACAAGGCAACAATTGGCGAGATCCACAATCGAGAATAAAAAATAAAAAATCGACATCGACATCTACGAAATTGAGAATTGACAAAATTGAGAGTTGACGCAATCTGGAAAGTTCAATCCGATAAATTCAAGGCAGAAGATGTGCAGCCCAAGGTAAGAGAAGACCTTAACAAACGGCAAAGATGGATGAAAGGAGGGAACTCCAACAATTCTTGGGTATTTATAAAGGTTTTTACGCTAGATTCCTTTGAACTTTGTTAGTGCTCTCGCCTTTGGGTTGACTTGGAATTCAAAGATGAATCTCAAAATTTATAAGTGAGATTGCACCAAATCTAGGTTTTCTCAAGCGTTTAAAGAAAAATTAGAATTTTTGAAGAAAATCTCAAAATTTTAAGGGGGGCTACTCTAAATTGAGTTGAGGCATAGTGATTTCTCCTAAAAACTTAGAAAACTTGCATATGAAAAATTTTAGGGGCAACTTGATTATATTTGAAGGATTTTCCACTCAATTTCTCTATACTTTGTGGGTTTTTTCACCTTCAAATCTATAATTTAGGGATAAATTTCAAAATATGCAGGTGGGATTGTACTAAATTGAGGATTTTTCAAGCATTTGGCTATACCATACCTTTTTTGCACTAAACTTTTCTGCACTTTGTAAGTTCTCCAAACATTAATTTATGTTCTCTAACCTTTGTATTTTTCTTAAAAATGCTCTTAAGAGCTTGATTTGAATTAACTAAAAAAGAATATACGCAGAGCTTGGCATATTCTTTGCACTAGGGTCTCCGACCAATACAACATATGCACACTGTGACCAAAATATACCTGAACATTTTTGCAAGTACACTATATTTCTATTAAGGATCTGACTTCTTCTTCTCGGCTAGCCACTTCCTCCTGCTTGATAAAAGCCATTCACAATTAGATATAAATCTCAAAAAAAATAGATGGAACTCTACTAAACCTAAGTTTTTTCCTCCAATTGTTGTGGGTGTCTTAACATTCAAACTAAATCTTACGAGTGTGTGGCCCTTCCTATGGATGGAGAGAGAGAGAGAGAGAGAGAGAGAGAGAGAGAGAGAGAGAGAGACCCTTTTATTGGCACCCAATCCACTCTCTTTCTTTCTTCTCCTTGGTCTCCCTCCCCCTCTTCCAAGCCCTTTCCTTATGTCACATGGCAAGGGCCTCCAAGGTGCATTAGATATAGTTGAGAAAATTTGTAGGTGGGATTATACTAAACCTAGGGTTTTCTTGAGCACCGGGTACACAATAGATTTTTTCTGTCATTCAATAGTCCATTATCTATACTCTTTATAGTGGAGTTTGAAAAATTAGAGGAAGGAGAGGGTCTCCAAGTGTTGCTTTTTTGTTGATTTGCATGGCCTATTGGATCATTACTGCAATTGAGATGTTGAGTCCCTGTTGGGTCCTCCTCTTACCATGGACACATTATAGAGCCTTCGAAAATTGAGTGAAGTAGTTCATATTCTATGCGATTCCATCTTTTTCAATGACCTGCAATAGTCAAAATTGTACGCTTAACAACCTGTTGTCCATCTATCGATGGCCGGCTTTGACAAGCCATGGCCGCGGGAACAAACCCCATTTGGGGAGCTTATAATGCAAGGAGAAAAAAAAAACGTTTTTTTCCCTGTTGTTGCTGCCAACCCACCTCCTCTCCCTTGCTCGCGCGCGTGCAGTGCGCCCCCCCCCCGGAATCACCCTTACCCCTCTCCTCCATTATCCACCTTCTCTCTCTCTCTCTCCCCTCCATTATCACTTCAAGCCAAAACCCTCTCCCTCTCCCTTGTTCGTCACCAGCCCATGTAGGGCGCAGGAAAGTCTCTGTACATCTTTCGTTTCCCCACCCACACACACACACCCACACACACACACACACACCCACTCACACTCCATCTCTATCTTTCACTCTTGCCATCCTCTCTTTGTGTGTAGCCAGCCCATGCAAGGCGTAGAATTTTTTTTAAAAAAAGAAAAAATCTCTCTCTCTCTCTCTCTCTCTCTCTCTCTCTCTCTCTCTCTCTCGTTCCCCACCCATGCCTACACGCTCCCTTAGTCTCTCCCTCACCCGCTCTCTCAGCCTCTCATTCCCCTCGTTGACTCCCACTCTCTCTCTCTCTCTCTCTCTCTCTCTCTCTCTCCGTCCCTGTGTCGGTAGCCAGGCACAAAAAGTATATATATCTCTCTCTCGTTTTCCCACCCATACACACCCATACACACACTCACCCACCCACCCACACACACACACACACACACACACACACACACACACACACACACACACACACACACACACACACACACACACACACACACACACACACAACATGACATGGGTTCTTCCACTCGACAAAAAAGCTTGGCTGATAATTATTTTGGGATCCCTTCATCTACATCTCTATTATGCCGCCCATTACATGATCACACAAATAGCTGTCACAGTAAAAGTATGTGTTTGGACGCTCAGCTAAAGGTAGGATACGAGTCGCCAAGGCTACCCCATACTCCCGAGTGCGGGGAGTACTGTTAAAATATCCTCTTAGTGGATGGCCATAACTACGATACAAAAAAATCTTATGAGGAGGTAGGAATTGGGCTAGCGGGTATAACCGATATGAAAAACCTTGCTTTATTGAATGTTCTATGTAATAATATTGTAGCCCTAGGCCCAGAGCCTCAGTAACCATCGCCAATCGGACATTGTTCCTGAAATGCTCACGACCCCAAAGGGTCCCACGTGTCACTCGGTCCTGATATGTCTACCACTTAGTTTGGGAAACAGAGGTTCCTAATTGCGGAAATAGATGAAGTTCATAACGGAGTAACGTTGCTCTCCGAGTAGATTCAATTGACAGATAAAGATGTGCAGTTGCTATGGAAAAAACCTGTTCTTGACTGTATGCCATAATATGTTAGATACACCGGGTGAGCAAATTAGCTGGAGATGCTAACTCCGGAAAAGTTACTCTGGACTCGGTTTTTGTAAAAATATCACCTGTCTTTTATAGACCCACTTTATGACTCCTAGACCAAATTGGAAATAATAAAGATTACCCAAAATTGATTAAACTCTCACCTTTAAGATTGGCGCATGTATATTTTACCCTAGTGGATAGCTGTATGACATAAGCTTACTGTAGGGTTGGGGAAGTATGTGTAACCTGCTGTGTATGATCATCCAAGGCTAGGTACAATAACTCGTAACAAATTACGGAATGGGTATCGACTATGGGAATAGATTGTTATCTGTTTCCATGGTGATGTGGGGGACAGTATGACCTGTCCTTGCATTTAACTGAAAACTATCTTTACATTGTACATAAAAAGCTCTATAGCGGTTTAAGTAGTCTCTGCATTAATTTTTTGTGCTTCCTACTGCACGTCACCGCCTGTGTACTGGGGTGTGGGTCTGCAGCCGAATAGAGTAGCGGATGTGGCGCGACGTGGCCTGTAACCTCCGAATCTTTGCCTGGGGGTAATCCCTGAGAATATGCCCTTATTGGCGACCTCGATTGTGGGTAACATGTCCAACTCGGTGTCGCGTCTTCTGCAGATGGGCATAAACAAGTATAAAAGACTCACAAGGTGAGTACTCATACTCACTTATCAGCGTGCTCTGTTATCACCTCTGTGTGTGTGTGTGTGTTCTAAACTATGTGAGTAAATATCTACTGACTGCTGTGAGCTCAACATGCCGAAAAAGACTGAGAAGGGGATTGTGGGGGCTTCTTCGTCTCCTAATCTACAGGTTAACAAAAAATTGTTTGTTCTCGAGTCTGTTGAAAGATATTATGAGCCGGAATATGTGGCTATGTTGAAAGAGCTTGTTTCTTTGTAAAATGAAATGTTTTGAAACAACATTATTCAGTCTGTCCTTTTATAAAAGAACCACGTTCTGGAAAACGGTCTCTTTCTGGTTTATGGGAAGGAATGAGAGTAGCATATAGCTAAGAATCATCAGGATTTTTACTATAGGTTTGCTTTATGACAGATGGGAAGTAGTGAGTCTCCATGAATAATATTGTTGGTTTCCGTGAAATAAGCGGTGTGTCGAACAAAATCTGGGTTCTGTAAACTGTTTTTTGGATGAGATAATATCTATCCCTATCGGTAAAAAAGTGCCAGGTTTCGAGTGTATTTTAATGTATGGCTGTACTGATTATTGGATGGCATGGTGTCTAATGGGAAATGGTATGTCTATGATGCTGTTTTTTTAGCTTCTCAATAGAAGGTAAGCACTTATGAATGGGATACTTCAGGGCTTTGAATAAATCTGGAATTTCACATAAAATTTATAAAAAAAACTCAAAACAGTGAGCTGTAATGTTCGGTTACCTTGGTAAGTTGTAATACAATTGAGTTGAAGTACTCTGGGTAAGTTGACATATCTTAGACTGATTTGTTTTTTAGTGTAGATGCCTATTTTACTGAATCAGCTAAAAGTTATTTTGAATTTGCTGAATACTGGATTCGGATGTGTAGCCCTATCTTCTGATATTCTATAGGAATTGAGTGGCATCACATACCGGATTGTGGTAGTAAATAGCTGGTTTCAAATTTACTCGGTCTTTTTTACCATAATACATCACATGCTTGGAAGATTAGTGAAAGTTTTTGGTGTCTTATCAATGATTCAACGTAGTGGCTGATTTCTACTGACCATGGTTGGTTTGACCCTCGGTTATTCAATAAAATATGCTTGCCATCATCTGCTTGCTTCTTATTCTCACTCAAGTATATATGAACTGGTCTTTACCTACCATCTTGGAGTATATACAACAAAAAGCTTCTAGTGGGTTGGTTTAAAAAGTTATTGATATTATAAGGAATGTCATAATTTTCCCTTTAGCTGATCCGAGCTGGTTACTTTTACGTCATTTCTTTCTCGGACGATGTCTGAACTGGCTCTAAGGGACTGAGTTGTCTAGATTATTATGGTATGAAATACAGTTTATAGCTGGCTTGGGGTAAGAGTATGTCAGACATGACATAATAACATAGATATTTCTTGATAAAGGAAGTGAATATAACTAAACAAAAAAAGGGGGGCTCTGGTTTGTAAATTGGTAAATACTTAGATGTTTTGTTTTTTTTTTTGGGATATCTCAGCTTGTTTATAAAATGGTTCTTAAAATAAGATCAGCTCCAAAAGATTTTTTTTATATTTCAAACTACAAGGAAGTGGTGGTCCTTAATAAACTGAGATCTGGCTCTAGATTGCTTGTGCCTACCTCTATAGAGCGAAATTCTCTCCAATCTGATTAGAGAAGAAGTTCTTTTAAGTTTTGATAATCTCCCTAAAAAACTCCTAAAATCTTAGGATTGGCAAAGAAAGTTTTTTTTTTAAAATATAATTGAGAAATAACCAGATATATAGCTGCTCTATGGGGTTTTCACTTTCCTTTATCAGATTGGCAAAAAAGCCAAGGAACTTTTTTTATCTAAAATAACAAAATACAAGTTAAGAATTGTGTTTTTTTATGGTGACATGGATAACAATTGGGATGCCCAGCATCAACTGCGTACAGTCACGTGCTAACGAATTATTTTCTTGTGGCTATGGGTGCAGGTGAGGGCTACCTTCCTTGATTAAAACATTCTGTTCTTAACATATGGAGGATCTCTTAACGTGAAGCAAAATTTCCCAGACTTTGGGTTTGCGGGTTCCTGCGCTATATTTTGTTATCTTCATTACCTTGTACAAAATTTATTTTCAACTGCAAATAAATTACTGTACAAATCCATTGTATTATTCTAGAATTGTTGTTCTGTGAACAGATAGTGTTCGTTTGCGTATATATATAGATTTAGAACTGCTACACACACAATAAACGTAAAAGAGAGATTTACTTGGTTGTTGATATCTCTCAGACAATGACTCTAGAAATAATCGCCTATTATAGTATAATTTATTATACTCTAGTAGGCTGGGGTGCTATCACACAGTCTCACTGGTTCTTTTTAACCTGACTGGTGAAAGGTTGCTAGCACGACCATTCCACTCTATATTCATGATTCTCATTCTCACTTTACTTTAATTACTATCATTTCACAAGCTATTACTTCTGTTTACGAGGTTTTGGGAAAGCTCACTGCAAGAATTAAAGTCTGCTCTGACCCAGAGAAAAGAGCTCTGATTTTGAAGAAGTTATGACTTGCTAAAGAAATAGAAAAGACCTTCCCTAATATCTCGCTTAGGATTAGGCCTTATCTTCATAGGGCTATAAAATTCAAAAAGATGTAACTCTATGTATTAGATCTTCAGATCTACTCAACTCCTCCAAAAATACGAAAATCTATCTACTGTTAATTTTGCAAATTGTTTCCCTTTCCCAAGGGCTCACTCTTCCTGTGGAATCCCTTTCTCTTGCTTCTCTTCTTGTACTGAAATGTATACAAGATAGAGAAGCCTCTGCCTTAATATTTGATGCTTCGAAGGAGTCTAGTATGTCTCTTGTCCAACTTATTTCATTTGACCTCTGGGTAAAAGTACTAGCTCTCCTTGTTAAGAATAAATATGATGGTATCAACCTTCTGATGGGATTTACTTCTAATCTGGCTGGTCTTTCCAAAACCCATATTCAGGACTTAGCATCATTCTCTTCCAAAGGCTCTGAACTATCCAATCTTCTTAGAAAATTTTGTGGGCTTAGTCCCATCTTTGTTACGGCTCCCTCTACTCCTATAGTCCCTCCACCGAATAGCCTCTTTTGTAGAGATGCAGTTGCATTAGAAGCTGTAAAAGAATTTCGGAAGGACCTTTGTTAACCCAGTGAAGCTTCGCTTTTGGATATGGTACCGAAAGTCACTAGGGCCTTTCCTTTTCTACTATCACGACAAATTGAGGTAGAATCCTTGGGGGTAGAG
Organism: Adiantum capillus-veneris; assembly: GCF_014529385.1. Taxonomy (NCBI): domain Eukaryota; kingdom Viridiplantae; phylum Streptophyta; class Polypodiopsida; order Polypodiales; family Pteridaceae; genus Adiantum; species Adiantum capillus-veneris. Next base: position 3,311,115 of record NC_140956.1, read on the forward strand.
CACAGGCTGTGGATGTTCCTAAATAAAGGATTTCTTGCACCCATTTCTATGGAAACCTGGGTCTTCCTTGCCAACCTAGCCCTTGCTACTATTGAAGAATGCAAACTTAAAGTTTTTGAAGGGATCCAGCTCTTGGATAAAGGAGATCTAATTAAAGCTCCATTCAATATGAGTTTCCTTGATGATAAAAAATGTTGTTCGAATACAGGTTTATATGCAAGAACCAAAGGAGCGACGACCTTTAGTAAAAGTAATGGTGATTACTACACTGAGACAGTGTGGAAGGTTTTCAGGCCTTACCTTAAGTGTGCTTGAAAATTTTTAGACTCCAAAGCTGCTTGCGAGTCAAGCATCATTTGGTTTGACCATGCTATTTGGTACGCCCTCAACAATCTGCCTAGTATCTTTCCTGACAAAGCGGAAGAATTTCACCTTTCCCTCTTTTGCTCATGGCTTGGTGGACAAGCTAAGGATCTGGTCTTAGCTCAAATCGCCTTTATTTAGTACAGATCGATTATGTGTGACACACTTGAAGAGCTTGGATCAGATGGGTGTGGTACTCTGCTAACCACTTATGGTAGCTTTAAAGGAATCAAAAGTATGGTTGGGCAAATCAAACCTAATATTGAAGATGATGAATCTCAAGTTTCCAAACGACCTAATACTCTTGTCTCTCCGGCGGCGTCTTACACCTCTTTCTTAACTCCCTCCTCGAGTGAATCTATTTTTGGGAGAGGGAGAGGGAGAGGTAGAAGTTATGTTAGAGGACGGGGTAGAAACCTACCAATCAGAAACCTTTTGGATATGTAATATGCAAGTACGAAGGAATGCGTGTGGAAGACTTTACCTACCTCCAAAGGAAGAAGTGTGTAATAAGATAATCTCACATTGCTTGTTTACTAGCAAGATTTTGGATTTCTTTACTCCCCAAGCTATTTTCTCAGAATGTTTTGGACATATTTTTGGATCTAATCTATTACTAAAGGATGTGATGTTTGGATGGAAATACTCGCCACCTAATAAGAATCTTTTTTATTCAAATGAATTTCTCCATAATAATATGATTCCTATCTGCTCTGGTCATCTATTTCAAAAATTCTGTAAAAGTTTCACTAACTTTGGATTACATGTTTGTACTTCTAACTTAGAAATCATTTCAGATCCATATGTAAGGAGCCTCTTGAGTAAAGGCTTGAATCATATTCCTCCTTTTCCATTAAATCCTCAAATTGCCTTATTGGTGCTACTTGAATGCCTGGCCGACTTGGCCTTAAAACTCCAACTGGAGGAGGAAGTTCACTTCCAACTTACCTCAACACTCAAAGAATTTTTTTGGAAAAAGATCAGTCTTATGCCACAAGTATGGCTAAGTACTGATACTACCTGGCTTACGCCTAAAATTAAGACCTCTATTTTTGACTCTAAGAAGAAATGGCTCATTATTGGCCTAGATAAAGCCTCAAATGCTGCGTCCTTTATATGTAAAAGATTAGCATTTGAGGCTACCAATTCAAGACTCAATAGTAAGGATTTTCTTAAACTTGAGAACTCTCCGCTTTGTATAGCTACACTATTAAATAATGAATTATCAGGACTTGGTTATTGTCCTAACTCTTTGAAAATTCCTATACTCTTCCCAACTTATAAGAATCATAAGCATAAATTTAGATGGATTCTGACGCATCCAATAGCCTGTTTTCTTGTGTTACGAATGACATCACCCACTGCTTAAATTTTGTTCTACTAGAAATTGAAGATATATGTGCCATCAAACATAGAGATATAAAAAGATTCAGAAATATAGATTATTGCTCTTTTTGGGTCATAAAAAATGCAACTGAGGTGTCTATCAACCTCCCAGAAAACATTTTCTCTATCTTCACGGTAGACATAATTCAATGTTATAAAAATATCCCTTAAATGGACCATATGGGCTTGTTAATACCTTATCTAGTTTTATATAGATTGCCTTTTCCCACAGAAAGAAACTTGGGTATACATGCATCTCACTAAAGGGGAATAAAGGATGGGTGGGTGAAAAAATCGAATAAGTCTACACCTTTCATCTTTAAAGAGGATGATTTATATAAGTATATCTTTTGGCTACTTAATAACAATTGTATCCAAGTAGGTGATACCTGCTACAAACAAATTTTTGGGATCCCAATGGGATTTGCATGCTCTCCGATTATGTGTAATCTCTATCTTTGTTACTTTGAATACCAGTGGCTCTTAAAAATATTAAATAACCCGGCTAGTACTTCGTTACTCACACACTTTGAACATTTGTTCAGATTTATGGATGACCTGTGTAGCCTTAATAATCCTATGTTTGAGGTTAATCTTAAAGATATATATCCACCTTGCCTTAATATTGAACCTACATTCTCTGATAGAGTTCTATGGCAGGATAAATGGGTAATTTCTAGGACGCACTTCCTGAATATTGAGTTTACTTTGATTCCCCCATTCTTGGGAAATTTTTATACTCACTTTTTTTGTTAAAGAGAAAAGCTCAAGCTTGTGTCCTCAGAATTTACAAAGAGGAAAAGCAATAGACCCTTCAAGAATTCTCTACACACTTGTCTAGGAATGCTTTTTCTTATAATGTATGCCTCATCTGACTGTTTTATAGCATATGAAGAAATCAATACTCTGATTACCAAGTTCATTAATAATCCGTTTACAAAAATAGACCTCATTGCATGTATCTGCAATTCCCTAAAAAAACACAATTGGACTTGCCTTAAGTTTGACTTACAAAATTTGATAAGTCTCCTTAAATCAGAATAAATTTAACTACAACATCGCATGTCGCAAATTAATAAAAACACTTCCTGAGGTAGTAAGCCCCTATTCTATGGGGTCTACTACCTCATAGGATATGGTGCCTAGGAATGGGTGGGCGCACACACACACACACACACACACACACACACACACACACACACACACACACACACACACACACACACACACACACACACACACACAAAATGACATGGGTTCTTTCACTGGACAAAAAATCTTGGATGATAATTATTTCGGGATCCCTTCATCTACATCTCTATTATGCCGCCCATTACATGATCACACAAACAACTGTCACAGTAAAAGCATGTGTTTGGACGCTCAACTAAAGGTAGGATACGAGTCGCCAAGGCTACCCCATACTCCCGAGTGCGGGGAGTACTGTTAAAATATCCTCTTAGTGGATGGCCATAACTACGATACAAAAAAATCTTATGAGGAGGTAGGAATTGGGCTAGCAGGTATAACCGATCTGAAAAACCTTGCTTTATTGAATGTTCTATGTAATAATATTGTGGCCCTAGGCCCAGAGCCTCAGTAACCATCGCCAATCGGATATTATTCCTGAAATGCTCACGACCCCAAAGGGTCACACGCGTCACTCGGTCCTGATATGTCCACCACTTAGTTTGGGAAACAGAGGTTCCTAATTGCGGAAATAGATGAAGTTCATAACGGAGTAACGTTGCTCTCCTAGTAGATTTAGTTGACAGATAAAGATGTGCAGTTGCTATGGAAAAAACCTGTTCTTGACTGTATGCCATAATATGTTAGATACACCGGGTGAGCAAATTAGCTGGAGATGCTAACTCCGGAAAAGTTACTCTGGACTCGGTTTTCGTAAAAATATCACCTGTCTTTTATAGACCCACTTTATGACTCCTAGACCAAATTGGCAAAAATAAAGATTACCCAAAATTGATTAAACTCTCACCTTTAAGATCGGCGCCGGTATATTTTACCCTAGTGGATAGCTCTATGACATAAGCTTACTGTAGGGTTGGGGAAGTATGTGTAACCTGCTGTGTATGATCATCCAAGGCTAGGTACAATAACTCGTAACAAATTACGGACCGGGTATCGACTATGGGAATAGATTGTTATCTATTTCCATGGTGATGTGGGGGACAGTATGACCTGTCCTTGCATTTAACTGAAAACTATCTTTACATTGTACATAAAAAGCTCTGTAGCGGTTTAAGTAGTCTCTCCATTAATTTTTTGTGCTTCCTGCTGCACGTCACCGCCTGTGTACTGGGGTGTGGGTCTGCAGCCGAATAGAGTAGCGGATGTGGCACGACATGGCTTGTAACCTCCGGGTCTTTGGCTGGGGGTGATCCCTGAGAATATTCCGTTATTGGCGACCTCGATTGTGGGTAACATGTCCAACTCGGTGTCGCGTCTTCTGCAGATGGGCATCAACAAGTATAAAAGACTCACAAGGTGAGTACTCATACTCACTTATCAGCGTGCTCTGTTATCACCTCTGTGTGTGTGTGTGTGTGTGTGTGTGTGTGTGTTCTAAACTATGTGAGTAAATATCTACTGACTGCTGTGAGCTCAACATGCCGAAAAAGGTTGAGAAGGGGATTGTGGGGGCTTCTTCGTCTCCTAATCTACAGGTTAACAAAAAATTGTTTGTTCTCGAGTCTGTTGAAAGATATTATGAGCCGGAATATGTGGCTATGTTGAAAGAGCTTGTTTCTTTGTAAAATGAAATGTTTTGAAACAACATTATTCAGTCTGTCCTTTTATAAAAGAACCACGTTCTGGAAAACGGTCTCTTTTTGGTTTATGGGAAGGAATGAGAGTAGCATATAGCTAAGAATCATCAGGATTTTTACTATAGGTTTGCTTTATGACAGATGGGAAGTAGTGAGTCACCATGAATAATATTGTTGGTTTCCGTGAAATAAGCGGTGTGTCGAACAAAATCTGGGTTCTGTAAACGGTTTTGTGGATGAGATAATATCTATCCCTATCGGTAAAAAAGTGCCAGGTTTCGAGTGTATTTTAATGTATGGCTGTACTGATTATTGGATGGCATGGTGTCTAATGGGAAATGGTATGTCTATGATGCTGTTTTTTTAGCTTCTCAATAGAAGGTAAGCACTTATGAATGGGATACTTCAGGGCTCTGAATAAAGCCGGAATTTCACATAAAAATTATAAAAAAAACTCAAAACAGTGAGCTGTAATGTTCGGTTACCTTGGTAAGCTGTAATACAATTGAGTTGAAGTACTCTAGGTACGTTGACAGATCTTAGACTGATTTGTTTTTTAGTGTAGATGCCTATTTTACTGAATCGGCTAAAAGTTATTTTGAATTTGCGAATACTGGATTCGGGTGTGTAGCCCTATCTTCTGATATTCTGTAGGAATTGTGTGGCATCACATACCGGATTGTGGTAGTAAATAGCTGGTTTCAAATTTTCTCGGTCTTTTTTACCATAGTTCATCACATGCTGGGAAGATTAGTGAAAGTTTCTGGTGGCTTATCACTGATTTAGCGTAGTGACTGATTTCTACTGGCCATGGTTGGTTTGACCCTCGGTTATTCAATAAAATATGCTTGCCATCATCTGCTTGCTTCTTATTCTCACTCAAGTATATATGAACTGGTCTTTACCTACCATCTTGTAGTATATACAACAAAAAGCTTCTAGTGGGTTGGTTTAAAAAGTTCTCGATATTATAAGGAGTGTCATAATTTTCCCTTTAGCTGGTCCTGGCTAATTACTTTTACGTCATTTATTTCTCGGACGATGTCTGAGCTGGCTTTAAGGGACTGAGTCGTCTAGAGTATTATGGTATGAAATACAATTTATAGCTAGCTTGGGGCAACAGTATGTCAGAGATGACATAATAACATAGATATTTCTTGATAAAGGAAGTGAATATAACTAAACAAAAAATAGGGGGACTCTGGTTTGTAAACTGGTAAATACATAGATGTTTTTTTTTTTTGGGTATATCTCAGCTTGTTTATAAAATGGTTCTTAAAATAGGATCAGTTCCAAAAGATTTTTTTATATTTCAAACTACGAGGAAGTGGTGGTCCTTAATAAAGTGAGATCTGGCTCAAGATTGCTTGTGCCTACCTCTATGGAGTGAAATTATCTCCAATCTGATTAGAGAAGAAGTTCTTTTAAGTTTTGATAATCTCCCTAAAAAACTCCTAAAATCTTAGGATTGGCAAAGAAAGTTTCTTTTTTTAAAATATAATTGAGAAATAACCAGATATATAGCTGCTCTATGGGGTTTTCACTTTCCTTTATCAGATTGGCAAAAAAGCCAAGGAACTTTTTTATCTAAAAGAACAAAATACAAGTTAAGAACTGTGTTTTTTATGGTGACATGGATAACAATTGGGATGCCCAGCATCACCTGCGTATAGTCACGTGCTAACGAATTGTTTTCTTGTGGCTATGGGTGCAGGTGAGGGCTACCTTCCTTGATTAAAACATTCTGTTCTTAACATATGGAGGATCTCTTAACGTGAAGCAAAATTTCCCAGACTTTGGGTTTGCGGGTTCCTGCGCTATATTTTGTTATCTTCATTACCTTGTACAAAATTTATTTTCAACTGCAAATAAATTACTGTACAAATCCATTGTATTATTCTAGAATTGTTGTTCTGTGAACAAATAGTGTTCGTTTGCGTATATATATATATATATATATTTATAACTTATATACACACACACACACACACACAGAGACACACACTCTCTTAGCCTCTCTCTCTCTCTCTCTCTCTCTCTCTCTCTCTCTCTTCCTCGACAGCATCAAAAGTCTCTCTTTGTCTCTCTCTCTCTTTCGTTATTTGCACACACACACATGCGCGCGTGCGCGCACGCACACACACACACACGCACACACACACACACACACACACACACACACACACACACACACACACACAGAGAAAACCATATACACACACTCTCACATACACGTACCCTCTCTTTCTTTCCCCATCTCTCGCTCATTGTCTATCTCTCTCTCCCTCGTTCAACCTCTCTCTTCCTCATTCCTATTTTGACAGGCCATGTAAAATCTCTCTCTCTCTCTCTCTCTCTCTCTCTCTCTCTCTCTCTCTCTCTCTCTCTCTCGCGTTCCCACACACACACACACACACTTGGCGACACGCTAACACACTTACACACAGACACACACACAACCCCATATACACACCCACACACACTCCCTCAGCCTCTCTCTCTCACCCATGTCTCGCTCTCTCTCCATCCCTTTCTCTCTTTCAGTTAACATATCTCTCTTGCTCTCTTTCCATACACAAACACACACGCATACACACTCATGAGCACATGCACATACATACACAAGTACATTGCATGCATGAGGACATGCAGATACATTCAAACAAGCACACGCACGTCATACACACGTAGAAGAAGAAAAAAACCAAAAGGACGACCAGATTTATGTGTTGAAATGCAATAAGTGTTAGGTCAATAAACATGAGCGTCTCAAGGTTATGGGGCTATTCCATCCTTTGGAGATTCCCCAAGGAAAATGGGAAAGCATTTCCATGGCTTTCATTATCGGTTTCCCCAAGGCTAGTTGAGGAAATGACTCATTGTGGGTGGTAGTAGATAAGTTAACCAAAATGGCAAAGTTTATTGCCATGAAGAAAATGACAGAGGTTGCAGAACTGTTTACTAAACATCTCTTTAAGCTATATGGCCTACCCGTAGATATAGTGTTAGATAGAGATAGAAAGTGTAATAGTCATTTTTAGAGGGAAGTCTTTTAAAAGTTGGATACTACTTTGAGCATGGGTTCAACATATCATCCATAGTTTGATGGTCAAACCAAAAGGATAAACCAAATCCTAGATGACATGTTGAGTTCTTATGTAAGTAAGAAGAAATCTAACTAGGAAGAATACTTACCCATTTTCAATTTTCCTTATAATAGTTCCAAACATGCAGCAACTAGATTCACATAATTCATGTTAATGTACGATGACTAGCAAAGATCTCCTATGGTTGTAGACATAGAGAAGGAGAAGATTCAATATGTCAAGGATTTTCTTGAAGATATGAATGATATGTTGAAGGCAACAAAGGAAAGAATTTGTAATGCACATGATCGTGCTAACACATATCACGACAAAGAAAGGCTACCTTTGCAGAAGGTGATTTTGTATTCTAAAGGTTCTTATGAAATCAAAACCATGAATATGGGAAAGTGTGACAAACTTTCTCCCATACACTATGGTCCTTTTAAAAATACTTAAAAAGATTGAGGACGTCGCATATAAACTTGAGTTATCGAAGAGCTTCCAAGTTCTCTTCCACGTCAGTAAACTAAAGAAATCAATTCACAATTTGGAGAACGTAGTTTCCCTAGAAATTTTGGTTGACTTGATAGAGCCCCCAAAGGTACCGCATGAACCAGAAATAATTCTTGGGTATTGAGATAGATAGATGTGTCCTCACAAATTGTACCAAGAGGTACTAGTTAAATGGACAGACTTAGACGAGGAAGCGGTAAGTTGGGAACATTGATAGTGTGATTTCCAAAATATTTTCCCATGTTGTTTTTGAGGATGAAAACTCTTTACGGGGGGAGTAATGTCATGGACAAGGCAACCGCTTTCCAACCCCTGAGTCAAAAAGTAGGATTCAAGGATAGACTGGCCGATTAGAGCACCCAGGCAACAGAAACAATGTGGACGGTAGGCCACAAATTATAAACGGTTTGAAAATGAGGGGCAAGCCTTATTTTCCTCAAGGTTGGGTGGTGAGCAGTAGATGTAACGCTCTTGTTTGGGTAGCATGCCCGTAGGAGCATTACAAAGGTGTAACAAAACCACAAACACTTTTATCACATGACCGAACCAAAAAAGAAGGAATAATGCATCCAATGTAAAAGTTAGAGTAAAATAATGTCATTACTACAAGAAAAAACATGGTGTATAAACTTTCCACAACTTATATGTAGGGTGCCAAAATAATAGGGTACACGTCCACATCACAAAAATATGCCATAAACTTTTGTTTCAATACATCCTGGTTTACAAATGTTAACAGCATAGGATACATCAATGGCATAAAGTAGCATCAAAATACATCATGTGCCCATCATTTTGAGCCTAAGTCAAAGCCTTCATGTAAGGGGCTAGCTTCATCCGCAAGTGGAGGCCAGCACAACTCTTTGTGTGATAGCGCACTAGCTGTCAATCGTTGTAGCATCTCTCACGTTGTACCTCAACTGCGTGAAAAGACTTGCTCAAAATTCTAGCATCCGCTTCCTTGGTCTCTTAGCCTTGTCACATTAGATATGTGCCAAAGGCGTCTCCCAGTCTACAAAGGTGTAGAGGGCTTGTCATTGTGACTTGCCTTCCTCACTCTACAAATGTGTCCTAAGTGCTCTCAAATATCACTCAATTTGCAATAAGATTGTCCAATAAGACTCCCTTAAATACCGTTCACTACCACTGCTAATGCCAATAATAACTTTCTTTAAGTGCTTAAATAAATATGTACTCCTCAAGGAATGATTTCAATACCACACAACTTTGGAATAAAGGTTACACACTTTCACATATCCACACGCTCAGTCTAGGTCACGCAAAGGATATATTAGGCAATTGCGCTAACATTTCTAGATTTCAAGTTTCAATTGTTGCCCATATGCTTGCTAAATGATTCTATTTTAGGCAAAAAAATCACAATGTTATCTTCTAACAGACAACTACGGTATGATGAATTTTCGTTTGATATTTCTTTTCAAGGAAGTTTCAATTTTGTTTATTTTGCATGCCATACAACCTGAAGATTATTCAATATTAAATGTATCTTTTTAATTTATGAAATAAGAGCATGATCTAAATAAACTCAACCAACCATTTATCACTTGTTCCTCTTCAAATAGTCAAATACTCCTTGCTTTTCATGTTAACAGGCTCTATTTCTGATATATTTTTTAAATGTAAATGGATGTAAATTTTACTCTCCTCTCTATGGCTTAAAGAAAATCTCTCTCTCTCTCTCTCTCTCTCTCTCTCTCTCTCTCTCTCTCTCTCTCTCTCTCTCTCTCCAGTTACAGTGACTCCCTCTATTTTCTCTCTCTAGAAACTTTTATACATGGAGGTAAGAGGCCAACTAAGATAACTTAACTTCATTTTGTTGTCACTCTAAGGTTTTTTTTTAATTTTAAGAAGGTTATTTTCCCTCTCTATACTGCTACACACACGACAGTTTCTCTCTTTAGCACTCTCTCTTTCTCTCTTCTTAGAGAGTAAACACACCACATAGAGGCTAATAGACATTACTCTCTCTCTCTCTCTCTCTAAGTTTTAAAATTTGTTGTTCACATTTTCAAAAATGAAAAGTATTTTCTCTCTCTACCATTTCTTATAGGGAAAATTTGAGACGTCAAACTTCTCCTAATGCAAGTGGTGCTATTATCTAGTAGCAGGAGTGCCACTACATAGTCATAGAATAGGATTAGTACCTTAATGATTTGAGAAATTGAAGCAAAAATTAATCTATATGCAAAGTGATCAAATTTTGAGATCAATACCATTGCTTCATAGTGACATTCTAGATTAAGTAAAAAAAAATTATTCTATACCTAAGCTTTCAATTGATGATCTTAATACTGCCCCAATGTTTCCTCTAAAATAAACCCTAGAAAGTTGATCGAGAGCATCCCATGAGAACATGCCGTGATTGGCAACATGTTTCCTCTTACACTAGTGTGAATACCATCACAGTAGCATACAAAGCAAAAGCTTATGCTCTTCAATTAATGGTAGCAATCACAATATTTATCATGGCAATAGAACATATTCATAGTTTGAACCTCCCCCTCAACATATTACTTGTAATTGTTCACGAGAGCACCAAGGATGGCTACATGAACTAGTAGGAGCATATCTCATGATCACAAAGATGTAGCTTGGGGATCCCTAAGGTGAGGTAGGGTTGATCATTTTTGTGTTTCCATTGCCCTCCTTATTAAACAACAATATTTAAGGCGAGTCCATCAGATTGTCCTGCTTACTTCTCCTTTTGATGATCTCATCAAGGAAAAACTCAGAGTCATGGACCTTCTCTCCAGTGCTTTCTGCCCAATTCTTCCACCTTCCACCCCCACATTACCACCTCCATCATGGAGATGCTTAAATCCCCAATTCATCACCCATCACTACGCCCCATTACTAACTTGCTAGACACATAAGCTTGTCCTTCTAAGCTAGAATTAACCTCTCTGTTGGATTGTCCTCCTGAGCTAGAATTAGCCCCATTGATAGATTGCTAGCCATCAACCTTTACCCGGTGATCCATCGATGGCAAGGTCATACCAATTGTGACCTTGGCCATGCTAGACCACGAAGGCCAAGGTGGCCAAGGCACCTATGGCTACAACCATGCTGGGAAGTGTATTACATGGACCGCTTACATATCTTCCAATGTGAGACATCCATTTATCATTTATCAACTCAATTATATTTCATCAAGAAATAACTAGGCAAGCCCTTTGCAGTTCCCCAATAGGAGGTCCTACATTTCTAGGGATTTAAGATTGATTTGGTAGAGGACAGACTATAGGAATTTCAAGATTCCATTGTTGTCTCAGCACGTGAATTATATGTGGGCATAATCTTCAATGGCCATATGGCATCTAGAACACTTCCCATTAGTGACTCTAGCCCTGAGAGCTCTTTCTCCACTCCATACTCCTTTATGTATTATTAACCACATAAGAGTGTTGTGCTTATTAGCCAGAGGATATGCCCAAAGACATTTGAATCTATAAGTCCACTGCTTACAACTCCATGAGACTTTCCACAGCCTATTGAGTCTTTTCTTTACATCATTTTCCACTCCACCTCTAGGGTAATCCAATTTGAAAACTTTAGTAGCTACATGTTGGGGTTGGACTGTGCTAGTAGCTTGAGTAGCTCTAGCAAGAATTTTGATCTTAGACAAAATCTTTCTAGCTCTTTCCTAGAACCAATTGGCTTCTGTTGGGATGATGGAAAATTCTCTTTGTAGGGAAGGAACTAATTTAAGTTTGCCTTTGTTTATAAGATCAAACTAGGTCCTTATTCCAGCTTTAAAACATTTATGAGATTTCCTGCATAGTTTGGGTTTAATTTTACCAATAAAAACCCCAAAACAAAAAAAATCTAACATAAAGCACAAGTGATTAGTTAAAAATCCTTGGAGGGGTTCCATGACACCTTGATAGTATTCCATGCATTCCACATTCTGCATACCAGTTTGGAACCTACTTGGATGAAAGCAACATGAGTTGTTAATAGCTTTTTAAATTCTAGATTAGTCTAGCCTTGTAAGATTGTTTGAATCTCTTAATGTCCTTCTTGAGAAGAGATGCCCAAGAGAAAGGCCCTCTACTCACCCCCAAAATCAGCAAAGACAGTAGCCAAACCACTCCTCTCTAGGGCATGGGAACCTTCTTACCACCTCTGCTTTGGGGTTGTCAAAGTGGACTGGTAGCACTCGCATGAGCCGCGCACATTGATAGGTGATCTTTCGCCGCTTTGCTTTGGATGACCTTCTTTTTGGCAGCCTAGGCACGATTCTGCTTTCCAAACTCAAAGCACTCATGTGGCTAGGTGTTTCTTCTTCCTTGGGGGTCATGTGATTTAGGATTGGCCTAGCCCTCCCTTTCCTTTGGCACGAGCAGTCCCTTTAGGCTACTTAGGAGCAGAGGCTATACCTTTACTTGCAGATTCCTTTGGGAAGAGAGGCCTTACCAACCTTTTACCTTCCTTGATATGCATGACCTCTTCACGGATGACGTCAATGTAGAGTATTTTTGCTTCTTATTTACCTCCATTGACGGCACTCATTGATAGAGTGCGGTGGGTGACGACAATAAGAGTAGCTTGCAGCCCTCCCTTGGGTGGCTCTTGACTTGCAGTTGGAGCGAGGGATGCGAGATGGAGAACTTAATTCTTGTATGTTGATGACGGTGTATTCTGGCAGCACCACTTCGATGACGGCGGTCAATGATTCTTCAATTTCTTCCTCCTCCGTTCTCCAATTGGAGAATTTCCGCAGCCACTCATCCATGGTCGACGACGTGCATCGTTTCAGTGTTTCAAACTGAAGGTTTTTGAGAAGCCCTCCTCAGTGGGGGCACCAAATGACAAGCGCAAGTGCAAAACGTACCCCGACCGCCTCTATGCCAGGACCGTGCATGCCGAACTCGTCATAGGAAGTGACCTAGGGGGCACCACCTAGGTTTGAGCGGCTAGGACATGGAAAATAGTGATTAAAATAACACTAATACTGCACACCGTAGAGAGAGAGAGAGAGAGAGAGAGAGAGAGAGAGAGAGAGAGAGAGAGAGAGAGAGAGAGAGAGAGAGATGTAGACGTAGATGATGAAAACCCCTCCGGATGTGAGGGCAATCTTGATTCAAAGTGGTATTTACAAAAAACTCAGTTTTGGCGAGGTGGAGACCGTGGTGAGAGAGAGAGAGAGAGAGAGAGAGAGAGAGAGAGAGAGAGAGAGAGAGAGAGAGAGAGAGAGAGAGAGAGAGAGAGACTATAGTGCGTTCTCTAGGGAAAATTCCATATACACGGAGATTCTACTCTTGTGTGTGGCGACCCTTGGAGTCAGGGTGTGTGCATGGCTTCCTTCTTAAGTGTTGACTCCCAAGTGCTGCCGAGTGCCCCCAAGTGTTTCCCTTGATAGTGACCTCTTAGTGTTCTTTTATAGGTGCAGGCTGCATTAGTTTAGGATAATATGATGAGGTTAGGGCCCTAATTAGGAGAGACAAAGCAAGGAGCCAGGTCCCAGATGGTTGACCCTTGCTTTGTTTTAGAAGAACTTTAAAACCATATCTCCTAGGTGGGCCTTTGTGACCATCACCTAGAGAGAGGTGGCAGTATACAATTGGTTTCTTTTTTACAAGTTTTTGGCTTGAAAATGGAAAAAATAGATTACCCTATGGATGTTTACTGCGAAGATGCGTCGTGGACGAGATGTATATGGAATTTTCCCTAGAGAACGCACTATAGTCTACTAGAATAATATGTGATGCCCACGGACTAGAACCATACATAATAATCCTTTGTTTAAGTATTCCGTTAATTTTTTTTTCCACCTCTTATGCTTTGGAGTGGTGTAATCTATAAGCAGGTTTGCTTATAGATTTTGATCTTGGCATAACATTGATGCCATGGCTTTGGGGTTTTTGGTGTTGCTACGGGTAGTGGCATCTGGACACTCACGATATACCTAATCAACTTTGCCCTTACCCACCAAACATGGTTGTGGGTGTACCAATTCCTATTGCTCTAGCCAAGAAAGACAAGTGTGTTACCTCTCAACAAGACCATTTCAAGTAACCATTTCAAGTAATAGATACTATTTAGAAAGATCCAAAGCATTGTCTTAATCAAAGACAAAAGAACTAAAAGTGGGAGCACTGCTAAAGTATTGAACAATTACACTTACAAACTAGCCATTCCATGGTGGCCCTCAAGAGAGTTCATTATGAAACATGTCTTATCAAAGATATCAATTGCAATAAGACTATGGCTAAAGTATTGAACAATTACTTTTACAACCTAGCCATTCCATGGTGGCCCTCAAGAGAGTTCAATATGAAATACGTCTTATCAAAGATATCAATTGCAATAAGACTCTACTCTGAGTTGTGGCAAGACCACCAGACATTGTCAAAAGCCTCAAAGATGAAAAACTCAAATTGAGCTATGGTTGCAAAAAAAACATACCCTTCATGGTAGGGGCAGAGAAGGAGCTCACAAATCTCATCAATATTGGGTAGCCAATTCCTTATGTTAGAATCAATTCACTGAGAGATGGTTGGGTTAACCACCTCCACTTTATGTTGGACATCTAACTTATAGTCATGCATCAATAATCTTAAGAAAAATACAAAGAACACACATAGAATCCATGCTCAAGAAAAATGTGTCTCAACTTAATATCGTGTCATTTTCAATTTCAAAAATACTGGCTGAGCTCAAGTAGAAAAGGAAAAATTCTGCCCCAAAATAGAGAAAAATAGTGTAAAAACTTGAAAAAGTAACCTAATTTTTAAAAATTTCCTCTTGGAAAATTCAAGGAAAGGGATTTTGTATGTTTGAAAAAATGATTTTTCCTGAACATTGCATAGAATGGTGGAAAATGGCGAACTCTTCTACATATAGTAGTGCACAATTATCTAGGTACATTTTGAATTGACACAAATTATGATGCATGAATTTGACCGTTTGGCATTTTGAATTGACACAAATTATGGTGCATGAATTTTGCGGTGCATGATTGGCATACTATTTATAGGTACCAAAGATTATAAGTGTCATTTTTTATCGATCTTTTGTATTTTGTTAAGATTTTTGAGTGGAACTCAAAGCTCAAAATGATGCCAAGGAAGCACAAAGGTACATTTTTTCTAAAATATATTTTAAATGCATTTTTGCAAAGGTATGTCATTCCAACCTGCAACTAATAAGGGAGAATGCCTCCTCGATGACTCAAAAATCATGCAAAGACAACACAACCTCAAAATTTTTACATATGTCATTTCTACGCCAAAATACAGTACCCAAACATGTGTCTTAGTACTCTA
Organism: Adiantum capillus-veneris; assembly: GCF_014529385.1. Classification (NCBI taxonomy): domain Eukaryota; kingdom Viridiplantae; phylum Streptophyta; class Polypodiopsida; order Polypodiales; family Pteridaceae; genus Adiantum; species Adiantum capillus-veneris. The sequence goes on from NC_140956.1 coordinate 3,326,538, forward strand.
TAGTTGCGTAGAAACAACACACCCTTTTTTTAAGCATAGTGTCTTCCCTACACAAAAATAGTGTAGCCGAATGCATGTCCGACTACACTATTTTCACATAGGAATGACACAACTTTTAATATATTGATTTTTTTGGTTGCTTTTAATAGATGTTGTTCTTGCACAAAATATATGTGTTCGGGTGTCCTTCCTTACCTTCTAAAATCGCATAAGAATGCATGCAAATCACAGTAGCTGTGAATGAGCAAGATGTGGAGGAAACACATGAAGATTTCAGAGAGAACGTGGAGAGGCTTCAAAGCAAAGATATTTTGGATGTGGCAGAGTTCAAGGAAAGGAACGTCACCAAAGTGGAGAAATCCTCTCATATTCCAAAAAAAAAGAGCTTGATATCTTGTTGTGCACAACAACCATGCCCACCTACAAAATAAACACTAAGGAGTATTTGCTCCTACATTATATAAAAATCTCTTTGATCTAAGAGAGGCCTACTGCCTTGCTATTTTGGCAGAGTGAGCAAAGCATGATAAAGGCTTTGTGGAATACAACATATCATTCCATTTTCATTTCTTGATACAAAATTTAAAAAGTCTATCTATCAGCCCCATGCTGGAGAGCATGTATTAAATGTTGTTCAAAGCTATGAAGTGCAAGGGCTTCCCGCAAAGGAGGAGTTCCAACAAATTCAAAAAAGATTTAAGATTGAACACATGGGCAAAGAAGTTCCAAGAGAGAGAAAAGAGAATAAACCAAGCTTTTCCATTGACCTCTAGAAAGAGGACCTTTTTGAAGATGATGAACACCCTATGGTAAAATAGTATTTTTGCAAGCACATAATTTAGACCAGTGAAACTTTATTTTCTTTAACTGATTTGAGGGTTTTTTTTGCAAGGATTGACGTTGTGGCCCTTGAAAAGTTTCTAGGGAGATGAAAGGGCTCTAGGCCTTTGGATCTAATGAGACTAGCATACCATTCACAATTAGCCACTAAAGGGAAAATAGAGTTGATTTAGAATAAATTTTGCAGATTATCAATGCTCTTCTCCAACCCTAAAGTTTGTGCATGTGCATGACTACCTACACAATGATCTCCACTCTCACAAAATGATGCTTCATTTTGGCTAGAAGGGCCTCTAGACAAGCATTGTAGATTGGGGGCCATGCACGAAGACAAAAACTATAGCCCACTTCCCTCCTCTCTGTGATTTGTAGATAGAAACCAGAAAACAGTGAGAGAAAGATTATCCATTGGCCACCCCCAAGTGTATATCTACTAAACCCCCCTCCTGGACTAAAGCCATGGGTCTTTTCTCCACAGGCCATACTTGTAAATGCCTCTTGAAGTGCTTGCCGATTACCTAAGTGCAAAACAAGAGAGAATATTTGAGCAGTGTGCTAACACACCTTGAAAGTGGCAAGCAAACTAATCCCTCAACCCGGCATAGCACCTTTGACCTCTCTCTTTGTCTAAACAGTGCCCATTGAGTGGTCTACAACATTTTTTTCTTTTTGTTTTCTAATTTGAAGGGTTTAGTTTGGTTGTTTATACATCATAGTACTACCCCATACAAAATCATTATACGACGCATGGCCCTGACACAAGCGTTGAAATGGTTCCACCCACCTTCTTAGCTCACACGGTGTTGAAAGATTCCAACAACAGTGAAGACCAAGTGTACATGTACCAACATAAATCTCATCATATTTGTAATTCTAATTTGTTGTAATATTTTTCCCAAAACCCGTATTTTCTATCATTATGTGATTTGGAGCCTAAGATGAATGTAATCTTGAAACTCAAGATGTAATTCTCATAATTTTATTGCATCAAAATCTAGCTTTTGTGCCATAAACCCAGGAGCTAGGGTATACAAGGAAACCTTGTAAAGTTTTTCATTATTATGAATGAATGAGTGGATAAGGTTATTCTGGAAATCATGCATCTTCTACTCTCTACTGTGATTTTTAATTTGTCGCATTGAAATTTAAAGGGCACCGTTGTGTTCATTTCATTGAGCTCTACATGTGGATACCTACATTGCAAGCACTTCACGAATGAAACAATGACTTCTATGACCTTTCAGGTGACATATCTCACTATCCGAGTGTTGCATTGTGATTCCATCAATTGCACGAGATACTTGGCACTTACGAGAACCTAATAGGTAGGTCGAAAAGTTGAAAAATCCACCTCCATCAGGCCTCTTGGAGAAAATTGTGTTTTTCTCCAAGGGTCTGATTACAAAGCAGATGGTTCAATTCTATTTCATATAGTCTCAAGATGTTTCCCATTAAGCTTGGAGTCAATTGAGTTGATTTTCTTGAAGATTTTCATGTGGTTGTGTGAGAGGATTAAAGGATAGAATCTGAGACTCGAGTAGATAGATCGTACATTGAGTTTCAAAGTGGAGTGTGCTATGTTCAAACAAGAGATTGGAAGCCTCTTGGCATGCCTCCGTGTCCTAGTCAAGTCACTTGCTTCCCAAGATTGACATTTTGGTCTTGGTTTCATCTCTTTCAAAAATGTGATAGGTGTTGATCCTTATGGTCCCCAGATATTGGTGCCGTTTCCAGGGAACAAGTACCTAGACTAGAGTGAACACAGTCAAGTCCGGTAGATTTGCCTTGAGTAGACCAATAGATTAGATAGGTTAGAAAAGAATGTCAAGGTATTAGTGGTCTTTTTTTTGTGTGATTTGGGTGAGTTTCTCGCTGCAAAAGTGTTTGTTAGTTAGGATAAGTGATTTAGATAGGTTTAGACCTTAGTGCAAAGCTTCCATAGAGGATTCACTAATATCGGAGAGAAGATGCCACTTGCATGCATTCCATAGAAAACCCCCCTATATGCGATCCTTTTATGTGGTAGCCTAGCCCCCTATCTATAGAGATTGAAATGCTAATATAACCCCCTACATAGGATCTCTGTAGTATTAACATGAACCCCTTACCTTACATGTACAAACAATTCAATGGCTTAAAGAAATTTCCAAGAACTCTTTGAATTTTTTTTGCCAAAGTTTTTCCTATATAGAGACCAAATTTTTAAATTTACATGTGCCACCTACTTTGCACACATGATTTAAGGCTTTGTAATCAAGGAGTATACCCAATATCTTTGATCCAATACTTTGAAAAATTGAAAGTGCTTTGATCTAATTTATGAAGAAATAAACAACCATAGCATACAACCACTTCGCATCTCAAGTAATAGATGAACACTAACCATAGGTGAACCATACATATGAAAGTTACATACTAAATGAGTTGCTTAAAAGAGAACTTCATAGTACAATTTCACAAAATCAATCTAAATCACATAAAGTCAAAAGTAAGTCTTTACAATGCTAAAAATATGCAACATCCTCCCATGTTTGTAAAATACTTAGTCATAAAAATACTTGGTCATAAAAAGCTCCAAATATAGAAAGTTTATCAACCTGTAAGATGCAATAATTTATATGAGAATTGGCAAAAAAATGTAGCATCCTCCCATGTTTCCAACATCCACCCATGTTTCCAAAATACTCAGTCATAAAAAGCTCCAAATTTAGAAAGTTTGTCAACCTGCAAGATGTAGCAATGTAGGTAAAAAAACTAGTCTCTACATAGAATAACTTAATCTATCTTTGATTGTTATGTTGATTCATAACTTACTTCATTCTTACGTAATAGAGATAAAAACATTATAACCGACCTTTTAAATTGACCAAACAAATGCATGAAATATTAAGTTACCTTTCACATAGTCATTAAAGACTTTGTAGTCATCAGCATCAAGTTGATATTTTTCGGTCTCCAAATTGTATGTTAAATTTTCAAGAGAGATTATGGATTCCAAGGGTACACATTGGTTGTCCACAAGATCATATGTGTAGCATTGTGTTCCCTTTTTCTTTTGGTACCACGCTAGATGTATATGTACATTAGCAGGATGATCAAGAAGATCAATAGGTCCTCTCGTCTCCTTCCTAGAAGACCCCAACTTTATTCTCATACAAGTGAGTCTTCCTAAGTACCAAGTACCAAGTACCAAGGCATTCCATGGCGAGGTTCATCTGTTCGGTTGTTAATAGGGTTTGCATTTACTAACCTCCACTAAATATTTTTTTGCTCACTATTTAACTTGCATTTCACTTGTCTATTGTAGATATCTATCCCTCCATTCCATGCATCGATGGGTGAATTGTTGTATAAGAGGCAAATGAAATATAAATTTTCTTGCAACCAAAGTATGAGCACAAATGTTTTTTTGAGTCTAACTCAACATGTCTTTACATTTGTACACTGAATTGTCCAATTCAATACATTTGATTTGTAACTCTCATTTACAATAGTGGGGGAGATCCCTCATGTGCTTGATTATCATGGCTAGAATGTAAAGGCCCGCTCTAGAAAGGAATAAATTGAGAGTTAGCAGGGATAGAAGGTGAGTGAGCAGGTGAATGAGTAGCATCATCGACAGCATGAGAGACTGAGGGTGCCGAGTCATGCTCAAGAGATGGTTCCAGTGTTGGATGATGGGTTGGGGGTTGAGGAGAGGATTGTGCAATGGGATCCTCATCCTCTATAAAATCACATATAACAAAAAAAGCTAGATGTGGAATGATTAGAGAGAGGAGGAGAGGCAACTACAAGAGCTTGTTGTGATGCTTCAGGCACCACATCGTACCTCCAAGGTGGATGCCGTGGTTGTGGATTTGGTTGTGGGAGGACCAATGCATTGGAGATTCCTTTAGCACATGTCTCCACAAGATTGATCATATTTTGGATCATCGTCATCCTAAATACCTCGACTTGGACATCAAAATAGTATGTTGGGTTCCTTGCCTGCAAAATAAATTCCTACCTTAAGTAAATATATATAGGAATCCTTAAAGGATTGCAAAACCAAAAGAGTGCACTTACATTTCTATGCTCCTCAGCATAAATACACTCTAATAGGAGCTTTGCATTTGCAAGAACTCTCCATCCACAAGAATGCCCGGCGTCTTGTTTGGGCACCTTGCAACTAAGAATCAACATGTCTTCTCAGATATTGTCTTGGGTCAATGCTTCCCAAGCAGCCACAAGTTTCTTAACAGATCTACAAGACATAGTAGATGGTGATGACATGTTGCATATAATTTGCAAAATTGATCAACATAAAATTACCTTTGGACATTCACATGAAACATGTGTGCAAAGTTTGCAGGAATGCTTGCGCTTGATGTTCATTCCAACAAGGCTCCAATGTGAACTATTTGCAAATAATTAGGTATTATGTTGCTCTTGATGGTAAACAAAATATTGAAACAATGATAAAATAGACAAGACTTATTCCTCATTGTAAGCTAGAAGTAAAACCTTGAGTGTGTCCATGTTGATTGATTGAAACCAATCAACAACATCAATTAACAAAGTGGCCTCCAAGGTTAGTACCACTAAAAGTTGTGCGTCTAACATAGCTACCTTGGATTGGCGATTCTATGGAAAATTAGAGATAAGCATGCTAAGAATGGGTAAAAATCAATGAGTATCCCAAACATGTTAGAATTACAAAAGAAGCTTTGTAAAACAAATTCATGGATGCCATTTGAGGGCTAAAATTGATGTATTAAATTTTCTAACTCTTTGCTTTTCTAAAGTATTGAAACATTAGCACATTATTTGGAAACTAGTGTTTTTGGATTACCCCTAGAGATTAATTTATGACCCCAAAAAAGTGTCATAAAGTAGTTGTCGCATTACAACATGGAATTGGAGCTGATCTCTTTAGATAGCTGATTTCAGTGTTAGAGTTTAGAGCTACTGGTGACTCATTAGCTCAATCAGTAGGACTGGAGGAAAGATAGAAATTGAGCCAGAACAGTTATATGAACTGGAATATATCTACTGAGAATTAGACAAGCTGAATGAATGGAATTAGTGTTTAGATTCAGATTCATAAGAAATGGATACAAAGCATATCTGGCTGAAGTATACTTGACTATTGTATTAGAAATTACAGAGTAAGAGTACAATAATGTAGCCTAGGAATAGCTTCAGGACTACTATCACACACTAAGAGTAGGAAGTCAAAAGATAAAACAACCTAAAAGTACAGCCAGCAATTTCCAACCTGATTACAATGTAATGGGTCCCGTCCGTTTCTCGGATTTCCAAGAGCTGGTTCCCAGCTAGTGAAACTGCCTCCGCCATCTACATCCTTCTCTCTTTTCTTGAATTTTTGTAAGACTCCAAAATTTTTGAAAAAAAATCCACCGTTTGATCCTTCTGAAACATGGCTTTATACCATACTTCATGCTTTGTTGAGTGCTTGACACCCCCTATAGTTGTAATTCCAAGGGTGTCAGCCAAAGAGATGTCCACACCCAACTAAGAAAATCCATCGTCAGATTCTGAAATTGTTGGGAAAAATCCACCATCTGATTCTGAGATGGCTGGAAAATTCCTCTATCAAGTACCAAGATGGAACTACCTAGTATCCTTCCATTGAACCCGCTTTCTTTTGCCCTTAGGTCTGGATGGTGTCCCCGAAGTCCCAGTGCCAGCATTGTCCTTCTGAATGAGTCTATAAATGGTCTCTTGCTCAAGTTGATCCTGCCTCTCTGTGGTCATTTCTACTTCATAAGGCATGAGAGGATGATAAGTTTTGGTGTCAGGATCATAGAGCGTGCGTTTGCCTTTTGTGAGACGAGTTCTGGCCAATATGTGACAATGCAAGGCTGTATGGATCCATCCCTCTGGAAGAGACTGATTAGTTTTAATTTTGGCTTCAAAAAGAATCTCAGCCATCTCTCTATACTGGGGTCCTAAACCTGGTTTAGCCGTAATCTCCTCTTCAGGTACTTTAGAAGACTCAATAGTGAGTTGCAGCAGTTGGTTGGTGATCTTAGTGAGACCTTTGAGCTAAATTTTCCATTGTCCCATACACAGTTTGATCCTCTGCACCTCATCTCTTAGCTCCTGGAAATCATTCAGTTGGAGAGCGTCATTGAAAAGTGTTTGCCAGGTTTTCCATTCCACAGCCGATCGCCCATACCAATCCTGAAGATCATTAGTAATCTTGAAGTATGTGAGCCGATCTACTGGTTCTGTGTGTTGAGAATAGAGTGCTGGAAAAAATCTTGGCAACTCTGCCTCTCTTGTTGGTAAAGCATACAGGAGAACTCGGGAATCAAGCACAAATTCTAAGAAATTAAGGACAGCCTGGTTCTCTTGCTGCATCATCTTTTTGGTTACCTTAACGACCTGAAACAGTTGTTGGAGAGCAGTTGCCTGTTCTCCCACTGGCATTTGAGTTTGAGGTCCCTTGCTGGTGGCAGTCTGATCTTCAAGAATACCTCGCACCCTTTGATCCAAAACTCCCCTAGCGATCTGCATTTACACTAAGACCTCTTTTAATTGACTCTTGACATCCTTCATGCATCTATACGTTGGTTTGTTTCCCAGCACAAAGTTCTAATTCCATGGCTAGGGAACAACAATCTGCAGTAGAATGTCGTTGCCAATGCGGATTATCTACTCTCTCTTCAGCAGTCAATATCCATTCAGGCACCCTTTCTAACAGTTGTATTATACTGGGATGCTCAAGCAGTTGACAGACCTCCTGATCATGGAAAGTAGCTAATTTCCAATGCTCAACCATTTCCCTGGCGCCGACATATAGTCGCTGAAATCGCTCCAGATCAGAGATAAGATCATCATCCTCCAGATACCACCTGGTTATAGGAGCCTGCTGATGTCTCAATTTCTTATTCAGCGTGATGAGATGAATGTTTCTCATCACCTGACCCTCAGTCTCACAGCTTTTCCTTTCCCTTTAGCATCCCTACTGTGTTGTGACTGGTGTACTGGTGAATTTCTAGTGTTGCTGGGTTGTTGCTTTCCCAGCTTGCTAATCACTCGATTGCTACCCGTCAAGCTGGTCTGGTTGGTCTGTCTGAGACTGATTTCCTCCTCTTGTCCCTGCACCACCAGTACTAGGTTCTGGAGGTGGAGATGGAGGAGAGTCATCATCATCATCATTATGCCCTTCTTCTGGTTCATCCTCCTTCTCTGCTTCTTCTTCCTCCTTATCATCATCCTTCTGATGTTTAATATAATCAAGGATAGCTTGATTTTCCAGAGCACTGTTATATTCAACAATTTTATTTTGCAAATCACTCTGCATTGTCTCCATAAGAGACCTCAAGTTATCCATGTTGAAAATAGCATTCCCTTCTGGATTCAAGATCTCGGCCAGATTATTATAGATATATCTTTCTGTTAATGTGGCCTTCATAGTAGTGTGGCTGGTCAGTAAGGAGTTGAACTCAACTCTCTTCATTCTCAGCATAGTTTCAAACCTATCAGCAGCTCTTTCAGCTTCTGCCTTTTCTTCCCTATGGTTCGTATCTCAGACTCCACCTTGTCGAGCTTACTTTGTAATTGTTGAATAGTCCTAGCTGACTGAGCTTAAAGGATACTGTGGTGCAGGTTCTAGGCTGCTCTCCCTTTCTCGAGCTTTTCAATCTGCTCCTCAGCCTCCCTCAGTTCAGTCTTTACTTTAGTTAGTATCCAGCGTTTGTCCCATGCAATTGACAATAGTGTTCCATGATGACTGAATAAGTACGGAACAACCATCCTTAACTGTTGCTGGGTCAAAGTCAGTTGGCTCATAGACCGTGAGATAGGAGCCAGGTAGGGTAATGCAGAATAAGTGGATTTTTGCAAAACTAGTCATCCCTTGAGAGGATGAGTTTGCATCTGCTGTAACCTGTCTTTCTTTGTCAATAGTAGGGCTGCTTCATTGTATGGGACGGAAACCCTGCCAAGTGGACTTGGAGATGTTGGTCCTTTTCCCTTATCAGTCTGGTCTACTGGCTGCTCGAAACTGGCTCTTTTTCCTGATTGGTCTTGTCCAGTATTGGTGGTTGCTGAAATCTGGCCTGCTTGCTGACCGACTCCACCAGTGGTTTGGACCGTATGTTGTTCAGTCTGGCTATCTCAAGTCTGTTCAGTAGACACTATTTTGATTTGACTTTCTAGCTGCTTCAAGAGAGCCGTGCTTTTGGTCAGTGTCGTCCTTGGCCTCTTTGAATAGCCAGCTTCCTCTTGTATAGCCTTTCTCTTTTGTCCAGTGGGAACTAACTGGCTTTCTGGGGCTTCTTCATCAGATGATAATTCTACATTCTGGGATACTGCGAATGGCTTCTGGCTCCAAGCCATTCTCACTTGATCATGGCTGTCTGGAGCAGTTGCCAGTACAGAAACTGCCAAAAATACCAAGCCTTGAATACACTTTGAGACTTCAACTTGGCAGTTTGCTGAAGTAGATTATGCGACAATATCTGACAGAGGTTGATATCAACTTTAGAATCCAATCTCTTAGCTAAAAGCATAGCAAAGAGTTTCTCTGACACATATGTCGGATTATTTTTCAGGCTCACAGCTTCAACCAGAAATCGGTAAGTAGTAGGAACGTCCATACCTGCTACTGGAATCCCTTGCGCATTGGCTTTTCGTTTCCTTTTAGCATTATCATCTTCCTTCAAAGCTGCACTAATCTGCTCTGTAGTTGCCACATATGGATTTGGCTCATTTGGCATTCGGAAAGCAAAAGCAATGTTCTCTGGACCAGGGCACTTCCATCTTCAACATTAAAAGAATCCAGGACTTGCCTTATGATGGATGTGTCAAACTCAATCCTTGTGGCTTGCAGAACCACATGCAAATCCCATAGTTGGAGTAAAGCCTTGGCTTGCTCAGTAAACACATAACGCTGAATCTTACTATGCGGAATGAGTGGAAGAGTTGCCTTTGCAGCACTAATAAGGGCTTGGATTTCATCAATAGCCTCGTGCATCTTCTCCAACATTTTCTTCCTACCCATACACCTTGAGGACGATGAAGCACTAGACAAGAAGAAGATGACTTACTTGATTCGTCGAACCCGTATCTAGGTGTGACTGGCAAGGACAAGCGGCAATCCACAGTCTCCTCAGAAGAAGAGGTTTGCGGCTGCAGTGAGGAAACTTCGGAGCTTGGCGATGGTGAATGGACAACAGAAGGTAAGTGTCGTGCAGGAGACTTGTGAGAAAAAACACCTACTCGCCTTACTGTTATACGCGTTCGCGCCATAAATGCTCCACCACTTATCGTTCCTAGAGTTCTATGCACCGCAAGTGATGTGGCAGACATGCATTGGACAAGAAATTTTCTCGTCTTTGAAATGATTACTACTGATATTCCATCTGACCGTTGGTTCCCCAAAAACTGATATTGATGTCCATGCTTTTCTGGTTCTAGTCTGGATAGGGTTTTATCACACTGGTGTTGTTTTGGCTTTTTGACTGGTTCTGGAACTGGTTGTACATGAAAAGACCTAAAATAGCTGATTCTAGATTTTCCTGGTCTTCAGCTCCCATACCATCAATGTCCGTTTCCCTGGCTTCTGAATAATAGAGATTGATTTTAGCTCCATTATATGCCACCGGCAACAATAATCCAGACAGATCTTTCAGCCTTATCGTGCCATTTGAGAACACCCAATCAACTTCAAATGGTTCTGCCCAGGCTATCTTTAAGTTTGGTTTCTTAGGGCCTAATTTGGGATGATATAATAGAACCAGATCGCCTTTCTGAAACTCTCGAACCTTAATTCATCTGTCATGCCAGTGTTTCCTTCTTTGCTGAAAAAATTCTTGTTCCAACATAGCCCTCTGTCTCAGCTCATCTAAGTGGGTTAGCTCTTCCAGTTTGGTCTTCAAATTGTGATTAAAATCTAAACCATACGCTACAGCCATTCTGAGACTTGGTATAACAAATTCCATAGGGACAACACCTTCAGTGCCATACACCATTCTGAATGGTGTTAACCCCGTAGTGACCTTATAAGTTGTTCTATATGCCAATAGAGCAGTCTGAAACTTCGAGTCCCACTGTTCTGGCTTTTTCTGCACAATCTTGGTGAGGATAGTCTTAATGGTCTTGTTGCTGCTTTCGGCCTAGCCATTGCATCTAGGATAATATGGTGTGGATTTACGATGCTTGATTGAAAGCATATCCATGAGGATATCCATAGTGTCATTTATGAAGTGTGTCCCTTGGTCTGACAAAATCTCCACAGGACATCCATAGCGACATACAATAAAAACCTTGCAGTGGATTTTGCTGTATTGTCAGGAAGAGAATTAGCTTCTACCCACTTGGTTATATAGCAGGTAGCCATCAATATATACCTATTTTTCGTAGGAGTAACCCTCTTGAAAGGTCCCTTAAAATCCAAACCCCATTTCATGAAAACACCCAGTGGATGTACTGGTGTTAAAGGAGTCATGTCTGCTGCTGTGGGTCTACCCATTCTTTTGCATATGTCACAGGTTTTGCAGAAACTTCTGACATCAGATATCAATGTTTGCCACCATAAACCAGCCTACAAAATCTTCTTGAAAGTAATATCCGTAAAAAAGTGTCCACCAGATTTCTCATTATGTGCTTCTAAAATAACTTGCAGTCTGCCCTCCATAGGCACACATCGACGAAGAATCCCATCAACACCCAATCTATAGAGTGAGCCACCAATAATGGTAAAATTTCAACTTTAAATAACCAGATCCTTCTTTTGGTTCTACTTCCAGTCATCTGGGAAGCCACCCTGAGAAAGAAACTAATATACTTCATATAATTCAGGATCAATTGATTCCATCGCTTCTAGCTGAAATAATTCAGCATCCACTGGTTCGTCTCTTAAGGATGCTTCAGAGTAGCCCTTCGTACTCCTAGAGAGGAAATTCAAAATTCAAATTCCATAAGGAACATCATCCACCTTATTAGCCTTCCTTGAATAATGAATTTATTAATCAAGAATAATAGGGTTTGATGATCCACATAGAAATGAAACAATTTGCCTAGCAAATAATGCCGGAATTTTGTAGCACTGAAAACCATCCCTAAAGCCTCTCTTTCAGTGGTTGTATATCCTTGTTCAGCCTGGTTGAATCTGCGACTAGCAAAGTATACAGGAAAATCAATTCTTCGATCTGGCTGAGCTAGTATCGCTCCCATTGCCAACCCCGAAGCATCCACATGTACATGGAAGATGACGTCCCAATTTGGTTGGCGAAGAACTGGTTTACTGATGATGGCACTCTTTAAATTCTGAAAACTTTCCTCACAATCAACAGTCCAAGTGAACTTGCTGGTTTTCTTTGTAAGCTCATACAATGGTAATGCTTGAGAAGCAAACTTATGCACAAACCTTCTGTAAAAATTAATATATCCCAAAAAAGAACTTAATTCTGATGCATTCCTAGGCACCTTGGCCTGTTGGATGCACTGGATCTTGTCATTGGACATTTCTATTCCATTTCTAGAGACCACATGTCCCAGTAGCTGTCCTTTCCGGACTTAGAAAATAGATTTAAATGGATTTAGACAAATCCGCTTCTCCTGACAGCGCTTAAAAACCATCTCCAGAAATAGTAAATGCTTTTCCTCTATGGAATATACAGTGAAGTCATCCATGAATATGGCGAGGAATTGATGAAGAAATTCACTAAATATTTATATCATACGTCTTTGAAAAGTGGCTGGTGCATTGCAAAGGCCAAATGGCATTACCAGATACATAAATGCTCCCCACTCCGTAATGAAAGTGGTCTTTTTTCGATCCTCAAGAGCAATTTGCAACTGGTTATAGCCACTATATCCATCCATAAAGCTTTACATCTCATATCCTGCAATCTCATCAAGTAACATATCTGTGAAGGGTAATGGAAATGGATCCTTAATGGTTTGAGCATTCAGCTTCCTATAATCTAAACATACTCTTAGCTTCCCATTCTTCTTAGGCACAACCACAATAGGAAACAACCAATCACTACTGGCTACTTCAGTAATGAACCCAGCTTTTAGAAGGTTGTCAATCTCTTCTTTGAACTTCTTAGAATAATTTGGATTCATTCGACACCGTTGCAGTCATACTGGCTTGGCATCGGGTTTCAGTGGTATTCTGTGTTGACAGACCTCTGGATCCACCCCTTTCAGATCAGTATGCTCCCATGCGAACACATCTTTATAGTGCTGGAACATATGTCGTGCCTTCTCTTTCATCATAGGATTTAGATGTTTATTTACCTTGATCATTCTAGGGTTTTCTTCAGACCCTAAATTCCATTCCTCAATCTCCTGATCATCTGGAAGCAACCAGTTAGGCCCTCCACCCTTTCTCTTGGCTGACTCCTTAGCATAATCCCAGGACGATCCTCTGAGCTTTGAATTACCATTTTGATTTCCAGTAGGTACTCCAGAGCATGCTGGTTCTACTGTTGTGTTGAGCTCAACCGGTTCTTCTAGCCTTCTAATTAACCTCACTAGACGTTCTCCTGAATTCAGTTCCGTGAACTATTCTGGAAACTGTTTCTTTTGTTTTTCAGCTTCATCTTTGTTTATTAAAACTGCATTGAGATCTATCTTTGTTAAAGGAAAAATATTCATAGGTGCCAACATTTTCTCAATTTTCTTCACCTTGTACCTCTGGCAGAGTTCTTTGGGTCTCAGTTCTTTTCTCCAACTTCTGGTGTTATTCGTTTGAATCTGGATTCTGCTATCGGCCCCTTGTATTGTCAAAGTCTAATTAGCATAGTTGTGAACAGCCTGTGCCGTTTGCAGCCATGGACATCCTAGTAGCATCCCATATGCTCCTTGCATATTCTCTACCATTCCAGTTTCCTGCACCACTCGATGATCCGCCATTTGAACTTTGAAAGGTGCTGGTTTCAGGTTAGTAATTCCCATCCTTTGCTGAAGATGTACTCCCAAACTGTTTACCTCTGCTCCTCCATCTAGTTTGATGCTTGAGAGTGGTTCCCACTGTTTCACTTTGTAGTCCACCTGAATCACCGGCACTTCATCATCTCTGACAACTGTCAAGTTGACTGATCTGGCCTCCACCTCAGCCTTCATTCGATGCCTGATGAATTTCGCTGCTTCAGGTAAAGTTCTTCTAATGTCCTCTAACTCCACAGCGAGTTTCTAAATTCTGTCATAAATCTTGTCATGAATTTCCTCTTTCTCATGCTCAAAGTCGTCATTAGAACTTGAAGAACTGGTATTATCTTCACAATACCATTCCTTTGGTTCAGTGCTTCTAGCTCCTTTAGCAGTTCCCAACTCTTCCATCAACCCTTGTACTACAGCCAACATGATCTCGGGCATCTCAGGGTTCGACTGATTTGGTTGTGCTGTCTCAGACAATTAGGTAGGTATCTTATGAATGACTCGGGTATCAGAACTCTCTGGTTGCTCTGGCAGCTTCTTGGCTAAATCCTCACTGATTTTCACCGCTAGTTCTCTTTGCTCCTGCTATTCATCAACCACCTTTTCTTTACCCTTGGCCTTCCATACCCCTCTTCGCTGAGCCCATTTGCTACTTTCAAGAGTGACTGGTTTTGCTGGACTTTATGGAATTTCCTCAATCATCACTCCTCTACTTCGTGTAACTGCACGTATAGGAACTGGTTCTGGAACCTTCGCCTCGGTATCCGCAGCTCTAGGTGTTTCTGGACACTGAACTGTGAAACACCCATACTTACCACATGTATAGCAATTCAGCCTTCGATTTTGAAAATTACCACGACCTCAGCCTCGGCTGGTACTCACTGTTGGTATCTACCGCGCCCTGCTCCAATACCACTTACACCTGGTTTTTCTTCTTGAGAAACACTGGTAGTTTCCACTCTTACTGGTTCAACATTGGTGAATGCTACCACTGACAAATCTTTTCCCTTCTTAAAATGATGAATTCAAATACCACAGTTGTTCCATAATGGCCATAGGCTTTGCAATAAGTACACTGTGGACATTTGTTTGAAACATGGTCTTTAGATTTACACTTTGAACACCAGGTTTCCATTCTTCTTACGGGTTGTCTGGTCTGGCTAATTTCAGCAATTTGTCGGACCATCTCTTCAATCTTCCTAGACCAAGATCCTTTCTTAGTCTTGTCTTTGGTTCTTTCATCTGAACTGCTTTCAGAGCTACTGGAGGCTCTACTAGACTCAGAATCTTCAGTAGAAGTACTGCTACTAACTGGACCTCCTCTTCTTATGACTCTTTTCCTTCTTAGCTTGTTGTTCGAGCTTCAGGGCCTGCTGCACCAAATCATTAAATTTGTTGGTTGGTGCCGGCACCTCCGGTTCCCTAAGCTTCTTACTACAAAACCCATTCAAAAACCATGCCTGCAGCCGCTTTTCGGATGGTGGTTCCTGCAATTGTCTAGTTAGTTCCTTGGATTTCTCAACATAGCTTCTGATTGACAATTTTCCCTACCTTATCTTATCCAGCTCACAGAGTATATCCTCATCCCCTCTGTTGTCTGAATATTCCAGTCAAAAAGCTTTAAGCACTTTATTATATGATCTAAGTTGACATGTCGGATAATGGTAGTACCATTTCCTTGCTGCCTCCTTTAATGTTTGCGGGAAGTAGTCACCCCAATCATCTTCATCAAATTTTTTAACTCAGCATACTGCTCAAAGGCTTGGATATGAACATCCGGGTCCTCCTTCTTTCCCCCTTTGAACATGGGAAAAGAAATTTTCAATGACGATGTGTAATCATGTCTATCAGCCTCATTTCTTCCTCTTCTCACCTTGGAATCCTGACTCCTTTTTGAAGCTTTCTTACAATAGTCTGTGTCTACATCCCAATTAATTTTTGCCTCAGTCTCAGTTGCTGTCTCCTCTCTAGCTTTTCTACTGGAACAATGACGACTTCCTTTACTGCCTTTGGCACCTTTGTCTCCCTATGTGGTCTGAGAACTCTTGGCCTTGCGTTCTTCCCTTTCAGCCCTACGTCGTCGGACTGACTGGAATGCTGAGAGTCCTGTGCCTCATCAACATGACTGTGCTCCTCCTGAGCCACAGTGTCAGTTACTTGTTCATCCTTGAGATCATAGTCTCTTTCTGACTCCTCATGAATAGGGTCAACACGGTAGGATGATTTCCGACCACGACTGGGTTTGGGTGCCATTACTGTAGCTGAAACTCAAACTGGGAGAGGAGTCTGTTGGTCAACGAGCAACAACTCTAGCCACGGTGATCGCCAAAATGGAATTGGAGCTGATCTCTTTAGATAGTTGATTCTAGTGCTAGAGTTTACAGCTATTGGTGACTCATTAGCTCAATCAGTAGGACTGGAGGAAAGATAGAAACTGAGCTAGAACAATTATATGAACTGGAATACATCTACTGAGAATTAGACAAGCTGAATGACTGGAATTTGTGTTCAGATTCAGATTCATAAGAAATGGATACAAAGCATATCTGGCTAAAGTATACTTGACTATTGTATTAGGAATTACAGAGTAAGAGTACAAGTGGGGATAATGTAGCCTAGGAACAGGTTCAGGACTACAATCACACACTAAGAGTAGGAAGTCAAAAGATAAAACAACCCAAAAGTACACCCAACAATTGCCAACCTGATTATAATGTAATGGGTCCTATTTATAGCCTTTTGGAGTTATTGTGGTAATCGTCATGGTAATTATTGAATGGTCTGTCGCTCGGCTTTCTAAGAGTTGGTTCCCACCTAGTGAAACTGCCTCCACCATCTACACAACACATAAAAGGGGGGGGGGGGGGGGGGGGGGGGGGGGCTGCTTTTTCACGTTGTGGCGAGACAAACTTCTAGGGAACGAATTGGGGCGATTTTAAGCCCTAATCTAATGTTTTTGATGTTTTGGATGCAACGATGGGGTCATTTTCCTCATTTGAGAATTTACATAGTGAGTTTGAAGACTTGTAATGTTGGAGGTCCAAACATTTTCTAGTGTTCCAACTAATGATGTCTTTTTTCTCAAACACATAAATATGGTGCCACAAGCTCTTTATTTTCACTTAGAACCCATCCTTCTAAAAAGTTTCACTTGCATACATACTTATATGACACTTAATTGGTACCTTTGCTAGCTTATGACACCAATGTAGTTTTACGTAAAGATAAACATCCTTTGTGCCCTAGTTGTCGTGTTGCCATCAACATGAAAATTGGTTGAAGCATTGCATGGGCTCAAAGGGTATGGTATCAAAGGATTGTTAAAAAAATTAAAACACAAAAATATTGGAAATCTTCATATGCTAATCATTTTAATCTTAAAAAGGATAGAAAGTGTGCAATGATTGTCTTGTATATAATGGATTCATTCATTGTTTGCTAATAATCATAAGGATTTAATTTAAATAATAAGAATAATATTAGATACTAAATTTGGAATGGCACATCAAGGTTTTTTATATTACAATTTCAAATTGTATGAATTGTATGGTTGGAGCAATGGTTATCGTTGTTGTTTAAAGTGGTTTGTTGCAATGGTAGACAAGTCCATATTAGAAAAGGTGTGGAAATTCCATTATGAAGAAAAGGAGAGGGGCTAGTAAAAAAAGAAAATCCAAGCTCTGAGAAATGGTTGGAGCTGTAGTAACTTTCTTCTTGTAAGAAATCCTACAAATCCATAATAAACAAAGTTTCAAGTGAGCAATGAGCTTGGTTACATCAAACTGGGCATCTTGGCTACATATGATTCCATTAAAATTCCATTCTAAAAAAAAGAAATATCTTTCATAACAAAAGTAAACATTACCTCAATAGCATCATAACCTCCTTTTCTACCACTTTGATTGATGAAACAATGCACAATGAAAATGTGGTGAAAAAATATTTTCTAAAGCCCACTTACCTAAAGCTATTTCGCACTTCTCCAACCCCCCTCCCCCCTTTTCCCCCTTGGCATGTAATATCTTCCTCAAAGACAACAATGTAAATTTTGGCCATTATATGACCAACCATAGTAGCTCTATAACTTTTGAGATAGTGCACATCTTTGAATCTGTTGAAAAGTGCAATAGGATGCATTCCTTTATAAGCCCTTTTGCTATTGGCTTATTTTCAAAGTGTACAAGAGCAAGAAATAGAGTATCTTTGTGGAAATAAGAAAGTTGGGTGATCTACTTGAGCATGAGTTGCAACACAATTTTTTAGATTGGGGTGCTATTTGTACCAATACAAAGGTAGAAAGAAGATCCTACAACCCTTTAGGCTATCTTGCATTGTCAAGATTTTTGTCTCACTCACAATCTAGCTTCCATTTGTAGGTAATTGATAAATTGCATGTTCACTTATTGGCAAGGCAACCACCTATACTCATCAAACATCAAAGGCATAGAGGTGATAGAGACAAAAAAACATGAGAGAGAGAGAGAGAGAGAGAGAGAGTTTGAGAGAGAGAGAGAAACATAGATAATAGATAGAACAATATGCAGATATAGAAAGACACAATGACAAAGAGTAACAAAGCATCATTGTTTGCCACATTATTGGATTCTTTGGTAGCCATGGACAATGATGCATGATTATCTTTGATGGTTGCAATAGCTCTCTTTTGCTCCTCGTCCTAATCTCAAACACTACACCAAAAGTGTAACATACAAGGTAGAAAAATGTTCATAAATGTCTTGTCGCATTTTTTTGTCATAACTCCTCTACACTTACTAGTCCTTACAAAAGAAATCTTTTGAGATACGCAACGCTGAATTCTGAGCACTTGTCCTTTTGTATCTAATGAAGTGTGCCATGATATGAACTTTAATCCTTTTTTGTACCTTTTTTTAAAATATATAAAATGAAGAAATATTACTATGATCACCTCAGAATTGATTGTTGAAGCTTTATAATTATCAGACAGAGCAATTGGTTGAACTATCCAACACTACCAGGACCCAAAGATAAAGAAAGATTAGATAAAAATACATGCTTAACACTCTTTAGGCAACATTCAAATAGTGGGAAAGACTTCTTGATTTTTCTTTTCAGATGCTAAGGAAGATTTGCAAAATGATGGCTGCATGCATCACCATGTATCACAAGCCTTGGATTTTGGAAATTTCATGGATATCCCTTTTGGAAGGAAATAGGGGCTTAGTCTACAACCTCAGTATGCAGCCAGATAAAAGAATTCTACATGGCTTCTTTGCACGCATTAGGTTCATGCCCTCTTATTTCATGAACACTTTTGAAGAAGCATTTTATTCAGGATTCTTCACAATGGACACCACCCTCTTTGGTCCATAAGTCAACGACATCCAGGCAAGGTTTGTAAGCTATCATGCAATGGAACTCCATTCAACGGACACAATGAGACCCTTTGCTCATGAAGATAGAGAACTGGCAAGAGAATACCAAGAAGGACTACAAGAGTAGGCAGAGTGCTACTCTCAAAAGCAACCTTTCATCCGCCAACAACCTCGATTTTGACTCATGTTGAGGACGACATGAAATAGGAGGGGAGGAGTGTTGGAAGATTCCAACAACACTGAAGTCCAAGTGTGTACCAAAAGGAATCTCATCATATTTGTAATCCCAATTTATTGTATTATTTTTCCCAAAACCCATATTTTCTATCATGATGTAATTTGAAAGTCTAAGATGAATGTAATCCTAAAGCTCGAGATGTAATTTTTAATATTATTGCGGCAAAATCTAGTTTTTGTACCATAAGACCCGGAGCCAGGGTATAAAGGGCAACCTTGTAAAGTTTTTGGGGGCAATCATTATTAATGAATAAATGAGTGGATAAGGTTATTTTGTATATCGTGTGTCTTCTACTCTCTACTATGATTTTCAATTCTTTGCATTGCACCGCATGGTTGTCGCATCTAAATTTTGAGGGCACCATTGTGTTCATCTCATTGAGTTCTACGTATAGATACCTATATTGCAAGCGCTTTACAAGAATTGAGCAACAAATTCTATGACCTTCCAGGTGATATATCTCACTATCTGAGTGTCGTAATGCAATTCCGTCAATTGCATGATATTCTCAGTACACGTAGGAGAACCTAATAGGCAGGTCCAAAATTCAAATTACTTGAAGATTTTCATGTGGTTTTGTGAGAGGATTAAAGGGTATAATTTGAGACTCCAGTAGATAGAATTCACATTGAGTGTCAAAGTGGAGTCTGTTGTGTTCAAACAAGAAATTGACAACCTCTTGGCAGGCCTCCTACCCTAGTTGAGTCACTTGCTTCCTAGGATTGACATTTTGGCCTTGGTTCTGTTCTTTCAGAGATGCGATATGTGTTGACCCTTATAGTCCCTCAGACACATGGTGATATCCACATATACACACATTTAATATAAACACCCAGTTTCATCCTAAGGATGAATAGTGTTGTGATATTATAATTTGATCTCTAGAGGTCAAAATTTTTCACTTTCATCACCACATTGCAAGCAAAAAGGTTGGCAGTTTGTAATCTTGTTGATTGGCTTGTATTGACCTTACTCCACTGAATTTCCTCAACCATCTCTTTGTTTGTCTTCAAGACAAGCTACCACCTTCTTCAAATTTTCTTTAGCTCTCTCATCTAAATTGTACAACACTATCTTTTCATGGTCATCAAACTGTAAGCCAATAGGGACGACCTTAGACGTGGGTAATGCATGTTTTACTACACTATGTTGCGCAACAGATTCCATCTTTGAGAAGGCACTCAAGAATTTTCCTCTCTTTGCTTCAACCTCTCCTTTGGCCTCACAAGTGCACATGATATTAAAATCCTCTCATTCCCATTTACCTTTTGATGATCGCTCTTCATGGCCCCTATGCAGTATTCCCATACAAAGCCCCCCACAAACCAGTTGGTGAGTTCTTTATTGAAGGGCATCTCCTAATACACCTTGAGGTGCACCTCTATGAGATGCACCTATAAGTGCCCATGAACCTAATAACTCATTACTTTTGTGCCTGGTCCATGTTTCGCACAACAAAACAACGTTGAAATGTTGTCCATGTTGATTGCCTGAGGGTTGCCAGCCCCATCATACCACCCATGGACCTCTTTGAAGTCATCCTTTGCCTTGCAAAATTACAAGGCTCATTAAAATGGAGCTTGGGAAGGTTTAAGGACCTTGAAGGATGTTTCACTATCTTGTTGCACATGGGACTACATTTGGCTAGAACCTTTTTTCTCTCAAAGGGCTTGGTTTTACCAAGCTTTGTGGTTGTAGCCCACCATCTCTTCTTTGGTGACATCCTGCAGTACAATATTAGATAGACGATGAGGCACCTAGTGCTTCTCTCTCTCTCTCTCTCTCTCTCTCTCTCTCTCTCTCTCTCTCTCTCTCTCTCTCTCTCTCTCTCTCTCTCTCTAGATCTTTAAAGTCTCTTAGGATAGTTTCCTACGACGTTAAAAATCTCTTCTTCTTCTTCTCCTCCTCTTCCCTCCTCCTCTCTCTCTCTCTTCTTCTTCTTCTTCTCCTCCTCCCTCCTCCTCCTCCTCCTCTTTAAAGTCTCTTGGGATAGTTTCCTACAATGGTAAAACTCTCTTCTTCTTCTTCTCCTCCTCCTCTTCCTCCTCCTCCCTCCCTCTCTCTCTCTCTCTCTCTCTCTCTCTCTCTCTCTCTCTCTCTCTCTCTCTCTCAAAGTGATGCTTTGTAGCCCTATGCTTGCTTAAAAGGTTTCAAAGAAGGAACCATACTTAGTCTTAGAAAAGGCAGACACCCCATGCACTGATTTCAATAGATAGTATCAATATTCATCCAAGTCTAATGGACTTCGCTTTTAGTATGATGGACCACGGTTACAACAAAGACTTGCAACTAAAATTTTCTACAAAAATTAGATTAGAAAATTGAAATTATTAACCAAAATAGAGTTCATATGTTAATATTTGAGCTAATAAAGATAACCGTAGCAATTTGAACATTTAGGGTACTAGCAACAAAGAAATACCAAAAGTTAATATCAAAGCATTTTGAACATTTAGGGTACTAGCCACAATTTATCTCATCTCAGGTTTTAGCATACAAAAGTCAAGTTCCCATGTTTCAAAATTGCATATGGCCATACAAATTGTACTGGATAAAACCCATGTAGATTCATCAATTACTCATATGACCATAACCGAGAGCTTTGAACCAAGCTAATGTCATGTAGTCTAATCAGGAGGTAAGTAAAAGATTAGCGATGGTATCCTTACATTTAGGTATTTTATGGAAAAATCCAGCAAGAAAAATATGTGCTACAAGTGTTTGACCCTCATTTTCATCATTAGGAAACTATGGTGTTTTTATTAATAGTAGCAAAAGACCCGGGTTTATGTGTTCCTCCAAATGATTTGGATTATCTCAACATGTACCAAAGCACATTCACCAGCTCCATTCTTCCTCAAAATGGGCATAACCACAAGAGCTAGCATTAGGTCAAAGACCGTCAACAAAATCTCTAAGTAGCCCTATCTCCCATAGTATGACATAACCAAGTGCTTAGAACTAGGTCAAAATCATAAAGTAAAGAGCAAGCAACATCCATCCATGCACGACAAAAGGAACAATAAAACAATCCATTACAGTCAAAATCTCAACTCATATCGAAATAATTCTAGGTTTTAAAATGCATATGATTACCTTGTATGCTTTAAGCACCATTTTTTAACTACCATTTTCCATAACATGACCATAACCAAGAGTTCCAAACTTAAGGCAAAGTTCTCAAGTATACTAAAAGTAAATAAACATGAAAGCAAATGCATACACATTGTATTTTAAGAGCCACCAAAGTATCCCTAAATCCTTCACAAATACAATTTTTTTGGAAGAATAAGCCAACAAGACCCCATTTTTAACTAATGAGAATAGGACACTATGAGTGACCACGATTACCTCAAACTCAGTAAGTCAAAGAAGACACGTTTTGAATAATTTAAACACCCTTAATTTTTCACATATCAATAAATTGAAATGATTGCCTTAGTAACTCAAAATCAACAAGGCAAAAACCATATGTTCAAGTTCAATAGAGTAGGATTAGATTCAATTTGTGATAAAATGACAAAAATAAAGATATTGACTGACCTTGGAAGACGCAATAGTAACCACAATTTCTGTGTTGTAATTAAAATCAACAAGGTCACTCAAAGCACTCTCTCCTGCTCAAGTGTATATGCTCATACTGTAGGTGTAGACTTAGAACCAATGAGAAAGAAAATAGTGGACAAGGCCAAGTGAGGGTAAGAAAACCCTCACTTGCAATGTTCAAAAACACACAACAATGAGATTAGAGTTAGTTCAAAAACACACAACAATGAGATTAGAGTTTTCCACTCTCTCAATTTCAAACCAAGACCTTCCACCATTCGATGTGTGTGTGTGTGTGTGTTTTTTTTAGCCGGCCACTCAAGGAAATGACCACAATCCAATAAGATGTCTATAATCACCACATTACCTCATAGAAAATCAATGCTATAACCAAACACTTACTTGATTACAATTTATCCGTGAGTGTCATATAACATAGTTTTGTCTTCATCACCCTTGTTTCATCATAAGTAGATGAGAGTGTCCATGCGTGTGTGTGTGTGTGTGTGTGCACGCGCGCGCGCATAGTTCACACACACACAACAATGAGATTATATTTTTCCACTCTCTCAATTTCAAGCCTAGACCTTCCACCATTTGATACCAAAAGAGGTACTTCAAAGATGAAGCTTGAGGTTTCATGTGTATGTGCATGTGCGCCTGCGTGTGTGTGTGTGTGTGTGTGTGTGTGTGTGTGTGTGTGTGTGTGTGTGTGTGAGAGAGAGAGAGAGAGAGAGAGAGAGAGAGAGAGAGAGAGAGAGAGAAGGGGAAGCACAGATAGAGAAAAAGAGAGGGAGAGAATTGGGGCTTCATTTGCAATTGATGAAAATGTGTTCTTTTAACTGAATTGCATGTGTGTGTGTCACCCCATCCATGTAGCCAATATTTACGCAAGGCCATGAGAGGTGGGTGGGTGTGTGATTGTGTTGAGGGGGGGAGTCTTTCTAGAGCAAGCAACATGAGATTTGTGTGTGTGTGTGTGTGTGCGCGCGTGTGAGAGAGAGAGAGAGAGAGAGAGAGAGAGAGAAAACAGATGCGCTTCCATGTGAGCATTAATTTCTCTTTCCAATTTGAGGTAGTTGCAAACGTTAAGGGGTCCTTATTTAATTCTGTTTTCATCTATAAAGTCCATGACGGGTACAGAAATCAAACAAACAAATGATGGGTTGTTTTACGGCGGATCCGCACGCAGCATAGGGCGGGGGTTAATTATACGTCAGCAGTTTTGTCGCTATTCTTCCAACGCTACCTTTGCTAATCCAACTCTGCCAAAATCAGCAGAATTAGCCATTGCAAGCTTCCTTTTGCAATTACACGACATAGGCGCAAGTGCAGCAGGCTTTTTCGCTGGCAAAAGCATCCAAAAAGAGTGACGGCATCTTACCCCCTCCAACCCTACGTGCAAATGCGCCTTTATGAATTCTCAAAACAAACAAATGGTTGTTCAATTGGCCATATGTCAAGTTTGTTCTTATGTAAAATAATATCACATAGATATGTGTGTAAAAACTAAAATTTGTCCAGCATGTTTTGTTATGACCTTCTATTAAAGGTTACCTTACCTCACAAACAACTCGTATGATGTGCTCTATTTGTCCAGCACGTTTTGTTATGACCTTCTATTGACGGTTACCTTACCTCCCAAACAACTCATATGACGTTTTTAACCCAAGTATGCATACTTGCCTTTGTTCTCAAAGAAAATTTTCTAAGAATACAAGAAAGGAAATAATGTAATTGGAATGTAGAAATGGATAACAAATAAAGTGATGTTCTCAAAAAGGAATTGTATCATAAAGGCCACGGTATTTCCCACAAAGGACTCCCATTGTTTTTGGGTCATGAACCCAAGACTTAATGAGAGAGAGAGAGAGAGAGAGAGAGAGAGAGAGAGAGAGAGTTCACATGAGTCCACATGTGAACTGTGTGTGAGGGGAGGCAAGTAAACCCTCAATTCCTCAAGGGCTTGGTAAAAATTCACTTGAGAGGTCCCAAGGGAGGTTACAAGAGAATAAAGGGACATGTGTAATTCCATCCAAAGTATAGAAAGGTAGGGGGTAAAGGTGTTTGTGCATGCCCAAAATTTCCTCATAAATTCTCATGAGAAAAATGAGTGTGTGTGTGTGTGTGTGTGTGTGGCCCTTTATCGACATAGGTGTGAGCTACTCGCAACAGCAAGAATGAGAATGGAGAGAAGATTGTGCTCATACAATTTTGATGTCCCCATTCACGACGATAAAGTAGGGCTATCAAAGGTCTAACCACCATGATTATTGTGTGTGTGTGTGTGTACACATATGTTTTGGATTCTTAAGAGCGACTGCCCTTAACATAAATCATTAAAAATGATGAATAGGACACTATGCTTTCTATGAGTGTAATCAATGACTATTTGTAGTAGTTGAACTTCCAAGAAGAGAGATGGAGTGCAAATCCATAGTCAAAGAGGAGGGCAAGTCTGAGCTCACATCGTTTGCAAAGATCGTCCAAGAACATCTTTCAACCATGGAGCCCAATGATCCTAGGACAATGAAGTCACAAGAGGAGCTTGCAAAGTTGGATGTTGGAGGATTTGGCATTGCCACACTAAGAAGCTCTCTAGATCAAGCCAATGTAAGACAATCTACTTCTGGTGACACATGACCACTCAGTGCTATGTGGAAAAGTATAGTAATATGGTAATCTATATACCTACATGACTATCTAATTTTATGTGCACATATATTTATGATGTCTAGAGTTGTATCTCACCTCTAATGATGTAGTGGCTATTGTGTTGTGCATCAAAACATAGTACATGCATGTGTGCTTATGTATGTAGTAAAGTGTGTACCTATAATGCACATTACATAGCTATATATTAAGTATGCATATCTATTGAGGCAGTCCGAGGCAGGCATTAGGAGAGGCAACCTCTAAACACCTATCAAAGCTCATGTGCTGCTCAATTGGGGTTGAGGCAGTCCGAGGCAGGCATTAGGAGAGGCAACCTCTAAACACCTATCAAAGCTCATGTGCTGCTCAATTGGGGTTGAGGCAACCATAAGCAATAAAAACAACAACAAACCCACAGGCAAACAAGTGAAGGGATGCCACCTAGTTAAGGGATGCAAACTACGATGCAAGCGAGATTTTTTCATAAACAAGAAGAAACACAACAAAACACACACAACAATCTCACACCAAGAAACACATCAAATGCAACATAGAGAGCTAGAGCAAAGGGAAGAGAGAGAGGAATGGAACTTGCATTATACCTTGTTTGTGACTTGAAAATGGAGATGGTTTGTTATGATGCTATCGTAGAGCTTGTACAAAATTAACCCAATGCTTAGTGAATGCTAAACATTGCCAACACACACACACACACACACTCTTAGGGTGTGGGAGACCTCTCATCACAATACCCTCTTACAATGGACACAAAATTGGCAATGAAAACACACTAAACACTTTTTCAAACAAGCTCAAATGATAGAAACTTAAAAGACACAAGTCACCTTGAATTCACCAAACCGCATTGCACAAATGGAAGGACAAAGATTTAACAGCAAATCATGCCTTTGAAGCACCACACCTCAATTTTATTGATGATGGATGAACATATACAATAGTTGTTTTGAGATTTTGAACTCACGCTCTCTCACTTGCAATGTGTAACTTGAAAGCTTCTATCACACCAAGTGTGAAACTCACAAAGTGATTGCTACGCCTAAGTCTCTCCTTATACATAGAGTGTTGGGGTGCTATGTGAGATGTTGGATATGGTTTATAAAAAGGAGAGGAGTCTATTTATAGGTTGGAGACCCTCATTAAGATTAATGAAAATCCTCATTAAGACTATGAGAGAGGGAGAGTTTTTACTATGTACATGTCTTGAGGTGAAGTGCCTTTTAAGATTAGGTCAATAGATATTTTGTGTTAGTAAGGTAGTGATTAGTGTTTGTAATCACTAAAAAATTAATGATACCTTTAGAATGGGTAGAATGAGTTGAATGGTTGAAGGAAAATGGGTGAATGAAGTGAAGGAATCTTTGTGATCGTGAAGCTTTGAAGAAGTTGGACTCACCTTTGTGTAGATCCTTAGAAATGATTTTCGATCCTCTTATTTTTCTCTTCTTTACTCCACCGCCATAGTTGAACACCACAAAGATAATGAGGGTTTTTGTTGATAACCCCCCTCCCCCATTTTCTAGAGGTTAAGCATGGTTAGGTTTTTGAAATTTTATGCAATTGTGAAAAGATGAAATAAAATTATAATATGGGAGTAATAGAGAGAGGTATGGAAATGGTGTATGTACGTAGAGCTTCAAAAGAGAGCTATGGGTGTGAGAGTGGAGGGTATTGGTGAAGAGGGTGAGAGAAACCATGGAAGGTGCAGGTTTGAGGGAGGGATTGTGTGTGTGTGTGTGTGTGTGTGTGCACGCGCGTGTGTGGAAGTGTGAAGGAAGGTGAAAGAAAACTAGGGTGACTTGTGAGAAAAAGTGGGAAGAATAGGGTCCACCAAAAAATTATATCTCACCGGTGGTAGCTCCAAAAATTATGAAAAATTTTGGAGAGATTATTCAGCTTGTGAAATACATTTTGTCTTTAAATCACTTCTTTAAATTTGGGGTGGAGGTGGACACCAAAAATTACATCAAATATTTGCTTTTTGTCCTTGCAAAAGTCTTTCAACAGCCCCCCTTTTGTTGAATTTTCATAAGGCTCCAAGGGTGAGCCCCTCCTTGTATGAAAGTATGACATAATAGATTCTTGAAGACAATAGCCAAAAATTGGCTATCACTATCTAGTAAATTCTAGCTATAATGCACAATATATAGCTATATACATAGGTGCACATATCTATGAATTAAAAGGTGGAGCTATAATACACAATATGTAGTTATGTACATGTATGCATACCTATGTAGTGCTTAATAGTTTTATGATAATATTAAACTAAATAATTCTACATAGACATAGTTATATAGTACTACATGGAAATACATAACTATTGTTGTGTGCTTATATAAACTTTACAAATTCATGCCACTAAGTATAATTATATAGTGCTATTTATACTAGTCATGTAGTGCTAAGTTTCTCTATAAAGTATTTAGGAAAATAGCTTTTTAAAACATAAACTCAAGAAGTGCAAAAGCTTCAAAGGAACTTAAGGAAGAGTGAGTGGGGAGGAAAAATGATATGGAAAAGAGTAGATTGTATTAGGCTAAGTGCCAACGTGTAGAGATATATGGGTGGTTTGGAGTGAAGTAGGGCTAGGTAGAGTTCAAACATCTATGGAAGGAGTAAAAGGTATTGAGGGTTGCTTTCAAGGGGTAGGTAGAGTTTGAACATCTATGTAAGGAGGCTAAGATTTGAGGGTTTCTTTCATTGGTTTATGATGAAGAACCTTTGGAATCACCTTTCAAAATTCAATGCTTGAACATTAAATCTTGAAATGAGATTTTCAAGGCTAGATGTGACCACTACCCACTTATAGTGGCCATTACGTATGTTTCCATGCTTTTGTAAAGGGAGGAAAGGGTCAGAAATCAAAAGGGTTTGCAAGAGGCTATTTTTTATAGGGTGGTCAGAGGTTGGTTTTAGTTGCAGCAAAGAATGAGGGCCAAGTATGAAGTTGAAATATAAGAATGGAGTGTAAGTAAGCATGTATATGTAGGCAATAGTTTGTATAAGAAGGTTAAGGTTAGAGCTTGAAAGACTAGAAAAGACTTTAAGGAAGGTAGTTATGTGCCATTATATAGCACTCTACAATCTTATATAGTAGTTTTTTAACCCATATATAGATAGAGTGTTCTATATAGTGCTACTATATTTCCATGTGCTTATATTTTCTCTATAAATACATAGTGGTAATGTGATGGTGTAATTTTAGAGTGATATTTATAGTTATTAAGTAGTGCTAGATTGCTCTATAAACTATATAGAGATATAGTCTTATATAGCTAGATAATACTATTTAGCCTAAATACCTCTCTGCACTTGTATTTAGTGCTGAGCACACTCATATAGTTTATAGACCGTGCTATAAAGCTACACAATATATTGCACTCATTTTGATGCTATATACTTGAACAAAATGGAAATAGCTACTTGAATTTGGGTGAGTAGTACATTATAGGACGATAAAGATTGCTAAATAGCCATATAAAAATCAAATACTAATGGATTGAAACCTATGTTTGTTGCTTGTGTGTGCAGGTTGAACTAAGTTTTGGCAGAGGCTAAGCACAACTCTGCTATTCATAAATGTGATTTTGTAACTCACTGGAAACAATGCTATGAGCAAGCTTATTAAGTCTTTCAAACTGGAATACTCTGACAATAGGGGAGATGAGGATATTTTGTGCAAGCTTGATAAAATCAAGCAAGAAAATCTCTCTGTCAGAAGCTACGTCAAAAAAATCAAAGAAATAACCAGACAGTTACAGGAATCTCCTTCTGAGAAAAGAATGAGAGCCTGGTTCTTGAACGGCTTCACAATTTGAGAGAGAAAGAAGTACCAGCACCAACAAAGAATCTCAATGATCTGGTGCAAAGAGCTTTGAAACTGGAACAGCAAGCAAAGAAACAAAGGGGGCATAAGAAAAGGTAGCCTAGTGAGAGTGAGTCTTTCACTGAAGAGGATTCCGATTCAAGCTCCAAGTCAACCTCATTTGAAAGTGAATCAGACAATAAGGGGAAGGGAAAGAAGAAGGGTTCATGGACCGTTAGACGAGAGGAAATGTCCAAGCAAATTGCTGAATTGCAAAGACAAGACCTTTAGTCAAGAAGATAGAAATTTGGTGCTCAAAGTGCATATCCAAGGATCATAAGACCGATGAATGTTCCCAATGGACTTACTGCAAATCCTATGGTCATGTATGGAATAAATGCAGAATAAGAATTCATCACTTCAATAAAGTTAAGGACTTATCAATGATCACACTCACCAACCTTGAAGCACCCAAGGCAGATGGGACCAATGGATCCAGGGATAATGAAACTAGTACAAGTACTGGTACTTGCAGAGGAAGATATTGGGGAGGCATTGGTAGGGGCAGAGGATGAGGCAATTATGAAAAAAAAAAACTAAATTGTTATGATTGTGGCAAGTATTTCCACTTAGCTGGCCAATGCCCAGAAGGTTCAAAGCCATAAACTATTGACCAGAAGGTGCTAAAACTAGTGCCAATCAGGGTGGTAACCAAAAGTAAAGGGGTAGTCATTGAAGAAATCCCATAAGAGAAGGAGGACAAACAGACTATTGAGACTAAGAAGTGGAAGCAGCAGAGATCAATCCAAAAGGCTAAGGGCAAGGGAAAGGTAGTGGATGAATGGCATGAGCAAAGGGATCTTGCAGCAAAAATCATTGAAAACTTAGCTAAGAAGTTGTTAGAACAGCCAGAGTGTTCTGAAGCCCAAAGGATTCAAAAACTACCATCCCAATCTTTAGGTCCAAAAGGAGAAGGCAGAATATGGACTAGACGAGTCCATGATAGTTGTAGTGCAAAGCCAAGCCAATGAATCACAATAAGTCATGGTAGAATTGACTAAAACTAGGTCAACTAAACTGAAGGAGGGTCAATCTGAGGGTTCATCTCAAGTTCAACCAGTGGCTAGCCAAGAAGCACAATGGAGAGGTGAAGGTTTTGAGGACAGATCTTCCAGTTCAAACAACAATTCTAGTGATGAGCAAGATGAGATTTACATAAAAGTCTCTAAAAGGATACAAAAGTTGACATCCTAACTGGGATATAATTTTCTATGTACATGTATATGCTTCTGGCATGGCTATGGGAGCCATACTGGCCAAGCCTGATGGAAAGATGGACTACCTGGTCTACTTTGCTAGTCGTACTTTCAGTACAGCTAAACAAGGGTACTCAACTACTGAAAGAGAAGCACTAGGGATGGTATTCACCGCTACCAAATTCTGGCATTATCTATTGGGCAAGCTATTTCACTTCTATGTAGATCATCAAGCTCTATTGTTTTTTATCAACAAGGTTACTATACAAGCCTAAGGCTAATCAGGTGGATTATGGTTTTTAATCCAATTTAAATTCAAGATTTTCCATGAGCTAGGAAAAACACATTGTGGAGCAGAATTCCTTTCCGAAAGCGCAGAGGGTGTTCAGAAACTTCATTAAGTGATGAGCCATAGATGCTGAATTGTTCCAGGCTACACCTGAAGAAGAGCCAGACCTAGAATGGCAGAACGTTTATGATTTTCCTTAGCTGGGGAAGTTTCCAGATGATTGGTCCCAGAACAAGAGGAAAGAACTGATCATAAAGTCTAAAATTTACTATCATTGTTGGAGCACTTTACAGACTAGACATTGATAGTGTGTTTCGCACATGTGTGTCAATGAGAGGACTAATGCACGTTATCATTGAAGCTCATAATGGAGATCTTGGAGGACACTTTTCAATTGATATCACATATAAGAAGATTATGCAAGAAAGATTATGGTGGCAGACTATGATGGCTAATGTCAAAGCCTTCTGCAAAATGTGTGACATTTGCCAGAGAATGGGAAGGCCAACGGTAGCGGATATGACACCACTAACTCCAGTGTATCCACTAGGAATTTTCATGAAATGGGGTCTAGATTTTATTGGGCCATTCAAGAAAATAACTCCAAGAAAGAATAAGTATATTGTTATGGCCACCTATTATGTCAGCAAGTGGGTTGAAGCTGTTACCATATACATGTAGTAGTGATGTGTGTGAACACACTAGGACCGTCGCGGCATTTTTTCCCTCTTTAGGAGGTTTTTCCCCCATGTGCATTGTATATACGCCCATCACCCTAGGGCTATCTATCTTTCCATTGCACACTAAGTAATACATGCTCATTTTGTGTGCCTTGAGCTTCCTTCGTCTTCTCCAAGCTGTGTGATTTTCTCTGCAACCCTAATTCCAACAATTGGTATCAAAGCAGGTTGCATCCTCCTGAGCTTAGTCGCCAACAGCTCCACCACACGCCTGCTCACCTACATAGAGACATTGCTATGTAAGTTTGGACTTGAGGATTGAAAAGCTATTGCCAGTCCCATGGAAACAGGTTTGAAATTGAGTCTTCATGACGTTGGTGATCCTGCTGATGTCACTCTTTACTAAAACTGCTATTGAATGCCTCATTTATGTATGCAACGCAAGGCCAGATATTCAGTTTGTAGTCTCACAAGTCAGCAGATTTATGCATAGCCCAGGGTCTAAGCATTGGCAGGCTATCAAGAGGATTTTCCACTACCTTAGTGGCACTTTACATCTTGGCTTGTTTTATCCCAAGGGGGGACCATTGCCGCCATACTTACATGCCTTTTTGGACTCAGATTGGGCTGGTTGTTTTGACATGAGAGTGTCCACAAGTGGTATTTGTTTCATGCTTGGTAGTTCATGTATAGCATGGTTGAGCAAGAAGAAACCTACCGTGGACACTTCAAGTTGTGAGGCTGAGTACAGGGCAATCTTCACAGCTACAATTGACTGTGTATGGCTCAGACGCCTTATGGCTGATTTGGGTGTTGGACAGGACACTGCCAACACTATCTACACTGACAGTTAGAGCGCATTGGCAGTTGCGAGGAACCTAGTTTTTCATGCTCACACAAAGCACATTGAGGTGCATTACCACTGTCAGGGAGAGGCTCTCAGCAGGAGAGGTCAGCTTGGTTTATGTGCCAACACAGGACAACCTTGCAGATCTTTTCACAAAGACATTGTCTTGTGAGAATCTTGAAGCTTTCCGCAAAGCTTTGGGCTTACTCCCCTTTGTTGATTGATCATGTCCTCAGGGCATGGCACTTCCGTTTACTCATGTGCTATCTCTCATTCATCGGATCACTCCAGCGGGGATTTGTTACCATATACATATGTAGTGATGTGTGTGAACACACTAGGACCGTCAGGGCAATTTTCCCTTCTTTAGGAGGTTTTTTCCCCCGTGCATTGTATATACGCCCATCACCCTAGGGCTATCAATCTTACCATTGCACACTAAGTAACACACTCTAAGTTGTGTGCCTTGAGCTTCCTTCGTCTTCTCCAAGCTGTGTGCGTTTCTTTGCAACCCTAATTCCAACAGAAGCAAAGGCCTTTCCGAACAACACTAAATCAAAAGCTACACTTTTGTATGAAACCATCATATACAAATATGAATGTCCATTAGAAATAGTTTCATATCAAGAACTGCACTTTATGAATGAAACTATTCAGATGTTTTCAGTAAAGCACCGAAAATCCACACCGTATTACCCTAATGCAATGGTCAAGCATAGAACAACAATAAAACCATCAAGACTAGCCTCACCAAGATTGAGTAAGGCACTAAGCTTCAGTCAACATTATGGGCTTATAGGTCTACCTACAAGGTCACTACTGGTATGACACCTTTTAGAATGGTGTATAGCACAGAGGCAATAGTACCAATGGAATTTGCTATTCCCAGTCTGAGAATGGCAGTTGACTATAGGATGGATTTTGATCAAAATCCGAAGCAGAGACTAGACGAGCTTTTATGACTAAATGAATCAGACAGAGGGCCATGCTAGAACAAGAAGTAGTCTAGCAGAGGAGGAAGCACTCGCATGACAATAAAATTAAGGTCAGAGAATTCAAGAAAGATTGTTTGGTATTTCTTTATCAATCCAAGTTGGGACCAAGAAACCAAATTTGAAAATAGCTTGGCCAGGAGCATATGAGGTATATTGGGTGTTCTCCAATGGTACGATAAGACTCAGAGATTAATCAAGATTTTTGTTTCTATGCGTATACAATGGGACCAAGGTTAAGCTATACTATGCCAGAACAGAGAAAATCCCAGTAGAGCCGGTACGACATGTACCACTTGAATCCGATAAAGAACCCTTGAATTTATTTCATATCAAGCCAGTAGTGTCAGTTTCAGAACCAGTGCATATTCAACAATTAGGCCGTATTCTTAGGAGTTCCAAACCCAATGATCCAGTTCAGAACCAGTGGGACATTTTCACATCACCTAACGGTCACCAATAGATAATAAATACCACAGTCATCAAAAGGATTATGTCAATGATAATTATTATAATGAACCATTGCATGAGTGACACGTCACAAACGGTGCGCATAATTTGAGACAGCCAAGGAGCGGTGCATTCATGGTGCATATACTTATAAAACTATGTGAAGGGTTCACCCATCTTCACTTTACTCACATCCTCTTGTGCTGCTGGCATCGCAATCTGCAAAATTTCTTTGAGCTTGCAGCAAAGAGCTTCTTTGCTATAGACCAATCCCTCAACAATTGTAGCAACACTATCCAAATCCCTTGGGTGCTCTCTATATGACTCTTTTACCACTACAAGTAAGTCTTCTTCTACACAAACCTGCTTGTATGAGTGTATGGGCAGTCAGAAAACCTCAGAGAAAATGCAAGTAACATTATACACTATGTTTGCCGAAGCTAATAGTTTGAAAGCATGTGTCGCATAATTAATCGATGTAGTAGCACACAGTAAAATAGCAAAGTATGTCTTTCAATAAAAAGAGCAAGCTCTGTTACAATTATGCTAGAAGTAGTGGTGGAATCCGTGGCACTACCCTTTGATGTTGGAATCACTCAGCAGGTGTTAGATACATATCAAGCTGACAAGGGCAGAACAATTGTGAATGGTAGAACACTGGAGCTGACAGCAGGTGATTTGGCCCAGGTGTTCAAAATCCCATATGTACCAAAATCCACACCGACCACAGCTGATGAAATCAACAAAATCCACACCGACCACATGCCAAGAAGAAGTGCAAGGATGGTACATAGGGCATTGTAGTGGCCGAACTGGAATGCACCTTAGTATATAGATTCATTGCGGAAACCATCCGCCTAAAAAATAACCCTCTAAGAAACTATTTGCCATGCTTCTAGCCAAGATCCACAACCCAGAGGTCAGTATCAATATCAGTCAATTCTTGCGTGCCAACGTTGTCCAACAGATGGCTAAATCCAAATCCAAGAATTTGTTTAAAGCCTGGTATGTTTGGCTATTCCTCTATTGGGAAGACCTAGCTCCGGTACATGTCAATGTTCAAAAAAAATTGGATAAGGTGACTAAGGAGAGGATGCCAACGACCACAGTAATATCCTTTGAAGAAACTGAAACTAGAGAAACCGCCAAGACTAGAGCTAAGCAGACAAAGGACACTGCAACAAAGAAATCTGAAGGCAAAGGAAAAGAGACAATGCAAAGTGGGGCAAAGCGACCATCAACCCACACAGCGACTAGATCATCTAGCAAAAAGCAAAAAACAATGGATCTACTGAAAGGATTTAAGGCTAGAACACAAAATCCAGTAAGCATTGAGACACCTCTAGTATACACAATGCAAGGACAAGCAGGTGAGAAGCAAGAAACCTAGAACATTAATAAAGATACCAATACTGAACAAGCTCAGACCAGTGTCACGTCTGGAGGAGAGGCACAAGGAATCGGGCAGTGGCTTAGAGCCTATCCAAACCCATATTTTTATTATAAAATTGGACAGGTTGCAACGTCTGCAAAAGCAACTTCTCAAAGGGAGACTATTGATGAAAAGGCCAGATCAAGTAGCATTTCCCTATGCATTCCTGATGATGGTGTATGAAACAGACCATACTGATCTAGATGTCAATACACAGGGATGTGTTGTGGTGATCCAATCTAGCTCCAATACCATCGTCAACTCCATAGGCCAAATGATGGAAGTTTAGGCATCCATTTCTAGCTCAGAGGTCGACAAGTTGAAAGAAGTGTCTCAAGCAGCTAGCTAAAGCTGATTTGGAAAAGATAAAAAAGGACAAAGCTTGGTGGACACAATAGATTTTATAATTACAGTTTTAGCAACAACAACACAACAGAGAAGTGCAAGGTCTCCAAAAAAGATAGATAAACTGACCGACGCAAATAGGGTGCTGGAGGAGGAGAAAGAAATTGCTCAGCAAGACATTGACCGATTCCAAACACAGTTGGAAACAAAACAAGCAGACTATAAGAAGTTGTACCACAAGTTAAGGATGGGCATATTGATGATCAACCACCACCTGTTGATGATGCTCAACACTAAAACCCATGTGGCCAACAACAAGCTCGACAATAGGTAGTTCATAGTTAGTGCAAGGTTAATAAGGGAATGGTATAAGGAAGCTACTACAGAGTGGTTGGCTTGGAATAAGGTTCTACATGATGCACTAAATAAGACTCAAGTCAACGAGCTGATTGTAGATCTTCAAACTTTTTAGCTAAAGATGAGCCAGTGGAAGGTGCAGCTCAAGCACCTCATCAAAATTACAAACCAACTTCTCCAGCTGGCAGTGGAACCTTCAAAAATCCCTAAGAAAGACCTAGCCAACAAAGCAGTCATTGAGCCCAAGTTAAGAGAGCTTTCTAAAATCCTGTTTGAACCCTTCATCGAGTTCAATCATCCATTACCTCAAGGATGGATGCATATTTCATTAAATTGTCATAGGTTGGCTAGAGCCAGGATTACTAGGGGTAAACACACTTTATATGAACTCGATACCAAGACTTGGAATCCGCTGATGCCTGACAAAGTAGAACTGAAGACAAGCCAAAAAGATTGCTAGAGCAAGAAGCTCTATTCAAACTAATTCAGAAGGACAACATTGCTCCAACTTTTCAAGAACCTTTCAAAGTATTGCATAAACCTCCTAAAAAGAGGGCGCCTAATAAGAACAAAGTCAGATGAATAGATACTGGCTGAAACCACAGGGCTGCTGAAAATTTTGGTACATGCCAAAATTCAAGAAAGGACATGAGAAATGTAGAAGGCGGCCGGCAGATGGCGGATGGCACGACTGAAGGCTTCTAAAAGTGGTAATCCAAAGACAGTTACCATGATAACTGACACGATACACAATCAGTCAAACACCAGTCCAAGGACTATAAATAGGACCCACTACTTCATTTTGGGTACTTGATAACACGTTACCTTATATCCAAGAGCCTAGAGTTTAGATCCAATTCTTGAGTTCCTAACCCCAAGTCTCATATTTGTATCTTGAGCCATTGCCCGATGTATGCTGTACTTTCATTAATTTGGAATCGCATTCAGTGTACTGACTCCAATTGTACACTTTTCTAATATGAATAATACAATTCTAGTTCCAGTTGTTGTTTCTAGTGTCTTTCATATTTCTAGTTCCAATTTCTTCTTTCAACATACCGAACTTTGATATGAGATCTTAGTGTAAATTGAACTAACTCTAATTGCCAACCTAGAATAGCTCTCTAAACACATTCAGCTCATTCTACATGTGCAACCAAGTAAGCATGTATTTTCTCATACCAAGCAGGAGGAGCTTTCTATGTGCCCTATAAAGCCTTCTTCAATCTGCACACCTTGTTTTCTTGCTTCTTATGAACAAACCGCAAGGATGTGTTTTATAGATCCTCATAAAAATCACCATCCAAAATGTATTCTTTGATGTCCACCTAATGTGTATTCCATGTGCTTCCAATGCACAAATTTTATCAATGGTATTCATACACGAGTGGAAGCAAGAGTCTCATCAAATTCTATGCCTTTCTCCTAAGCTTAGCCTTTTGCTAGTAGTCTAACCTTAAAGAGATCAATGCTACCAACTTGTAAACCCACTTAGTGCCAATGGTGTGTTTTCCAATAGAAAAAATGCATAAAGACCAATTACAATTCTTCACAATGGCAATATACTTAGTTTTTGTAGCATTCACCCAATTCAATACCTCTTCAATTGAAACATGTTCCTCCTCAGCACATATAACTCAAGCAGCAAAATCCAAGCAATTTGATGCATAAGAGGCATGTATAGAACTCAAAAAGGTATGGCTAGAAATATGTGGATCCAATTTATAATCACACAAATTTTGTACTAGCATGTGTCTAGCCTCCTTATTTTCAGTCATTTCCTTATCAACTATAAAATACATTTTTTTGAGTTATACATTGATTTGTGACCTTCTTTGAAACTTGAATAAGCTAATTTCCTACCTTAAAATGCTCAATATGCGATAGAACACCACCTTAAGAAAGAGGCAACATCGTATCATACATATATTGTGAGCAAAAATTTGTCTCTTTGGTACATGACAACAATGGTTATAGAGAGTCCTCCCCACAACAAAAGAACTCTCAAATAATCAAGATAGATTGTGGATTAGACAACTTGTAGCCCTTGGCCCTCTAAACTATAACCAGCACAAATACATTTCACAACCTTACCATCCATTTTTTTGTGTTGTTGATTAAGCACTAAAGCAATTCAAACAACAACAAAAGGATTTTTCTATGCTAAGCTTCATACAAATGATAGACTATAAAGATTTTCCAGGTCACTTACTAAGTATAGGTGCAGCACAAGACAACCTATAGCCAAAAAGCATCTGGAAAAGCTTTGCTTTGACCATACGTCTTTCCATCACCATAAGTGACTATTTTGCCTCTTATTACCACCATTTTCATGAAGAATTTATGGAAATATACACAATCATCATATCAGAACCTATTCAAAAAGTTGTAGAATTCTTCAGACATATACTCCTCCCCCCTTCCCTCTTAGCTTTCAGTTGTCCTTCTTTCTTGTAATAATAGCGTTTTAGGCACAATCTAGATTGTATGTACATTTTTAGAGCGCCCATCAACACTAGCATTTTTTACCTTTTTTTTGTAACCAAAGGGATAGGCACTATAGTACCTTTGAGCCTCAAGTTAAAAACCTCATTCACAAAAGCACTTAAGAACCTAAGTTACTTGAATTATATTTGTAGTTTTCTATAGGAGTTAAATTTGCCAAATGTTTCCTCAGAGTATAGAACTAAGTAAACTTGTTTCCATGCTTCAAGGGTTTTAATTTTAGAACATCAAACCCCATACTCATCAAATCATTGATTAGCCAGTAGAGGACTGTTGGCTAATCAACTCTAGCACAAGAATATCTAAGCATCACCTTTGAGTGGAATGATATAACAAGGGGACATTGAATAACACAACATGGTAGGAAAAGACTTTCTACTCCCCTTGATGGGGAAACTTGCTTCTTGTCCTTGTCCCAGTAGTTGGAGGCTCTCTTCTTCTTGCGAGCTTGTTGGCTCTAGCCTAAAAATAAAGTAATTAATCGAAAGAGTCTTTATAGCCTAGCACAAGAGCAAAAGAGCTAGACTTTGATATGAATACAAGGTGCCACAATACATTCATGTATATTTGCAACCATAGGCAAAAGAAATTTAAAACACATAAACACTTTGGACTTTCCCTTAAGCAAAGCATATATACCCATGTATGCCTCCATGAATAATCAATGAAAGTCTCAAAGTATAAATGGCTGCTAAAAAGTGGAGTATGCATGGGAGCACAAATGTCACAATGGACAAGCTGCAATTAAAAGTAGCCCACAAAAAACCATCCTATGGAAACTTAGAACACTACAGTATAGCCTTCATAGACATGTCTATGTGGTGCCTCGAGAGCGGGCAACGAGCAAACAAATAAAGCATCTTAGATTTTTGAAAACATACAAACAACTAAATAACTCCGATGAACAAACCTTGCATGCCACAATTTTGTGTCCTTGATGGGCTTGAATTAGACACTAAGCATGTTGAATCTTCCATAGACATAGATTATACATTGTGCTAGATGCCTCAATCATTTCACTTGAATTCATATTATGATCAATATATTTGACATCCACTACAAGGCCATCTTGTAAATGCAAAGACAAGAAAAACGTCATTCTTGGTACCTATACTTGAATTAAGGTCATGATCCATGGATTTTAATACAAGACTATCTTGTAAATGCAAAGACAAGAAAAATGTTATTCTTGGTACCTATACTTGAATTAAGGTCATGATTAATATCCATGGATTTTAATATCACACCGAGTCTCGTAAATGCAGAGACCAAAAAAAATTTATTCTTGGTTTTAGGTACATACAATGCATCGTATTGCTAACTAGATATGAGGCATTGTTTGCATACATGACAATGTTCTTGTTTTGGATAGTTTCAAGAGGAGTGAGTATCACAATGAGACATAAGTTGCTTTGTATCACTAGTGTCAAACTATCGTACATATAAATCCAAAGTCACTGTTATACGTGCATCATGAGCAGTAGAAGCAACCCAAAGTTATTAAGGAAGAGGCAAATACGACCTTTGCAGATTTTCTTATAATGTAGAGTATACCAAGTGTAGGATACAAAACGAACATTTAATGGAGATGGCTAGTATGAATAACTTGTCATTTGTCATACAAGAATGACATTGTAGCTTCTCTTGCCTTCACCACTAGACTTCCAAACTTATTGTTATTTGAAGAAGTAGCTATGGACTTGTTACTCAAAGAAAGAGCATTTGAGATAGAAACACTAGTATTCTGTTGAAAAGCCACGGATGCTTGTCCAACGTGCTATTGATCCTTCTTTTTTCTAGACTAGGCCTCTTGTAGTGATATAGAGACAAGACCATCAAACATTGCAATGAGGGCTGTCCTATATCAAAAGTCTCCAATTGGAGGCAAATGTTACCATACACATGTGATAGTGATGTAGAGACAAGACCATCAAACATTGCAATGAGGGCTGTCCTATATCAAAAGTATCCAATTGGAGGCAAATGTTACCATACACATGTGATAGTGATGTGCGTGAACACACTAGGACCGCCGGGGCATTTTTTCCCTCTTTAGGAGGTTTTTTCCCCCGAGCATTGTATATGCGCCCATCACTCTAGGGCTATCTATCTTTCCATTGCATACTAAGTAACACACTCTCTATTGTGTGCCTTAAGCTTCCTTTGTCTTCTCCAAGCTGTGTGTGTTTCTCTGCAACCTTGCTGTCATGTACTAGAGACAATAATGTAAGCTCACAAGACATTTACGACACTTTGTTGCCTTTTTTTAGTGGTGGAAATACGAATGTAATTTCCGATGAGGCAAATGTACAGTCTATAGGGGTTTCTGAAAATGTTACAGATCAGCCTATTACTAATGCAGATGTACATGATGTACTTGATGAGGAAAGGGCTGAAAATGAGTAGGCTATAGGTATTTCAAAATGGCTCGTGTACACTTTGCATGACAGTAAATTGGATGCACCTTTGTCTAGTCATACTCGTTCCGGATCTCGCTATGCATCTTATGCATCAGATTGTTATGCGTTGGCTGTGTCTAGCTCACATGATGTTGAGGAGCCTCTGTCTTTTGATGAAGCGCATAATTCAAAAAATTGGATGGCTGCCATGCAATCAGAATATGGTGCACTTATAGAAAATGACACATGGAATTTATATAATTTGCCTCCTGGCAAAAAGGCCATTCCTACGAAGTGGGTTTACAAGTTGAAATGCAAGCCGGATGGTGAGATCGATCGCCATAAGGCTCGACTTGCTGCAAAGGGTTATGCATAGCAAAAAGGCATCGATTATGAAGAGACTTTTGCTCCCACTTGTCGTATGACTACTGTGCGTTTTCTATGTGCATTGGCAGCTCATTTTGGTTGGGATGTACATAAATCAGACATTGTTAATGCTTTCTTGAATGGTGACATATTTGAGGAAGTTTATGTAAGGCAGCCTTGCGGTTTTGTCATAAAAGGACAAGAGGACAAAGTGTTCAAATGTAAAAAGGCTTTGTATGGATTGAAGCAATCTCCTCGTGCTTGGTATGAGAAAGCTGACACTCATTTGGTTAAACGAGGCTTTCGTAACAACCAACAGAAAGCACATTGTATGTAAAGCGTGAGGGTGATGTACTTCTCATTGTGGTTCTTTATGTCGATGATTTGCTGATCACTAGACCAAATGAGAGACATTTGCTGAATTTAAGGCTGATTTGAATTCTACTTTCAAGATGAAAGATTTGGGGCTAGTGAATCATTACTTGGGTATACAGTTTAAGTAGTGTGATGGTGGTATTGCCTCGTGTCAGAAAAGTTACATAGAGACATTGCTATGTAAGTTTGGACTTGAGGATTGCAAACCTGTTGCCACTCCCATGGAAACAGGTTTGCGGTTGAGTCTACATGATACTGGCGATCCTGCTGATGTCACTCTTTACCAAACTACTGTTGGTTGCCTCATTTATGTATGCAACAAGAGCCCAGATATTCAGTTTGCAGCCTCACAGATCAGCAGATTTATGCATAGCCCAGGGTCTAAGCATTGGCACGCTGTCAAGAGGATTTTTCGCTACCTTAGTGGCACTTTACATCTTGTCTTGTTTTATCCCAAGGGGGGATCATTGCCGCCAGACTTACATGCTTTTTCGGGCTCAGATTGGGCTGGTTGTTTTGACACACGAGTGTCCACAAGTGGTTTTTGTTTCATGGTTTGCAGTTCATGTATATCATGGTTGAGCAAGAAGCAACCTACTGTGGCCACTTCGAGTTGTGAGGCTGAGTACAGGGCAGTCTTTACAGCTACGGTTGAGTGTGTATGGCTCAGACACCTTATGGCTGATTTGGGTGTTGGACAGGACACTGCCAACACTATCTACACTGACAGTCAGAGCGCATTGGCAGTTGCAAGGAACGCAATTTTTCATGCTCGCACAAAGTACATTGAGGTGCATTACCACTATGTTGGGGAGAGGCTCTCAGCAGCAGAGATCAGCTTGGCTTATGTGCCAACATAGGACAACCTTGTAGATCTTTTCACAAAGGCGTTGTCTCGTGAGAAGTGAGAAGCCTTCCGCAAAGCTTTGGGCTTACTCCCTTTTGTTGACTGATCATGTCCTCAGGGCATGGCACTTCACTTTACTCATGTGCCATCTCTCGTTCACCGCATCACTCCAGGGGGGATTTGTTACCATATACATGTGGTAGTGATGTGTGTGAACACACTAGGACCGTCGGGGCATTTTTTCCCTCTTTAGGAGGTTTTTTCCCCCAAGCATTGTATATGCACCCATCACTCTAGGGCTATCTATCTTTCCATTGCATACTAAGTAACACACTCTCTATTGTGTGCCTTGAGCTTCCTTTGTCTTCTCCAAGCTGTGTGCCTTTCTCTGCAACCCTGATTCCAATAGCAATGTTTCATAAAGCATTCGGCAATGCATCAAGAACATTTTACACAACAAAAGTTGTCAAGAATGGCGTCTCCAATAGTAGTTAATCTCTCCTTGAGATCTTATAACTCCAAAAAATACATCTAGATCATCTTGCTCCTACATAGTCTTTGATTTTAACTCCTTACGCAAGTAAGCAATGTTTGTCTCAATGTCCCCATTTGTGTTTTGAAAGCAGTTTCATAGACATCTTGATCAAACATTTTGACTTGGTGATACCTCGATTTGAGATCAATTTTGCTAAAGATGTTTGCCCCTTTTAGTTTGTCTAATAGATCATCCACTCTAGGAATAGGGAACCTATTCTTGATGGTGATCTTGTTTAAAGCCATGTAGTCAATACACATATGAAAAGTTTCATTTTTCTTCTTAACAAGAAGTAATGGAGCTTCGTAGGGTAAACTACTAGGTTTGATAAGTCCTTGATCAAGCAAGTCAATGATTTAAGTTTGTATCTCCCTGTGTGCAGTTGGATTTACATGATAGGGTGCTCTACAAAAAGGTTCACTACCCAGTATACTATCTATTTTGTGGTCTTCTGGGCGTGAAGGTGGTATTCCAGGTGGTAGATCATGCATAAAATAATTTTGAAATTGTGAGAGAAAATCATCATGTGAAGAGTTATGTGGGGCTTTGATTTCAATGAAAATTTGATTTACCAACACTAGATATGTTTTCCCTTGTTTTCAAATGGCTCTTTTGGCTTGACTGTGAGAGAGAAGTGGAAATTTTTTATGTGCTAGTGTTTCTTGGATAGGGAAATTTTTATTATTATGAGTGAGAGACATGGTACGTGTTTTATAATTAATCAACGGATCGATTTCATGATGAAATAGCATTCCCAAGATCATATCAAGACCATGCAATGGTGCTACCAAAAATGTACGTGCTTGTGTAAATTCACCAATGCAAACTCCAATAGTGACTTGGGTTTTACAATTAAAATGTTGATTAATAAAAATAGTTTTGACTTTGTGAGGTGAAGAAATTTTAGAGAGAGAGAGTTGGTGTCAATCGTGTAGAAATAAAATCATGGCTACTGGTATTGTCTAAAAGAATGGTGACAATTTCACCCTTCACTATGCCTTACACTTTAAAAAAAGTGTGAGGAGATATAGGAGTATATGAAGATGGGTTGTCATTGTCGTGATCATACTTAGGATCATATTCCTCACTGTAATTAGCTTCCACTTCATTGTTGTCGAGATTAGCATCTTTGATGAGGCTAATAGTAGCACCATTGGGGTGGTTGTTGTTGAAGGGTTTTTGGCTTGGATTTAGGGTGACTCCATTGGATTGGCCATTGCTCTTAGTAAGACTTTTTGGGTACTTATCTGCATAGTGACCATATTGAAAACATTTGAAACACTTCACCTTTTTATTACCATTAGAGTTTTGAGCAGGACGTTGGTTGAAAGAATTTTGGTTTCCTTGTTGTTTCATGTTGTTGTTGTTGTTGCTATAAGGTTGAGAAGTTGTAGCAGAGTTGTCAAATCTTTGTCTCTTGAAAAAAATAAGGCTTTGATGTTTGTTCTTGTCAAAGTTAGGAGAGAAAGAAGATCTCTTGTTACGGTTAGTGTTAGAAGTTTGTTCGGTGTAAGAGGGTTGTCCACCTTTCTTATTCTCCGCATTAAGGGCCAAATTAATAGCCTTTAACAGTGAATCCGGTTCAAACATATCGACCTCGGCACCAATTTGTAGTGCTAAGCCAGATATATATTTATGCTTTATTTTCGTGCGACTGACATGTTCAATA
This sequence comes from Adiantum capillus-veneris, assembly GCF_014529385.1. Classification (NCBI taxonomy): domain Eukaryota; kingdom Viridiplantae; phylum Streptophyta; class Polypodiopsida; order Polypodiales; family Pteridaceae; genus Adiantum; species Adiantum capillus-veneris. Next base: position 3,371,241 of record NC_140956.1, read on the forward strand.
GCTTGCAATTGAATCAAATAGTTCCAAAAACAATCGGTATAGCCTTGGACATCTTCATTTCGACCCTGTCGAATTATATCCCATTGGCGTCGTGCTTTATCTTTATATTGTGTGGGCAAAAATTGAGGTACAAACAGCTTCTTGAATGCATGCTAGGTACGTGGTCTTTTTCCGTGTTGTTTGGTGGTGTTCCACCACAATGCAACGCTATTGGTGAGATGAGGGAAAGTCTTCATCATGAAAATAGTCATCTAATTGACTAACCGTGCTAGCATCTTTAATGCCATCAAAATCCTTGAAAGTGAAGGATTTTTTGCTAATTTTGTTTTGCTTGGGTGCCAGTGCAGATTCTATGCATGCAGAATGCAATAATTTATCTTCAAGCTCTTGCCTTCGCATGCCTTCATACGTGAGAGATTGTTGCAGATTGGCAAGCTGCTCAGCAATTGTGGGTGCTTGTCGAAGGTGTGAGATGATTACTTTCTTTTCTTCTTTTTCTTCTTTTTTTTCTCTTTTTTCAATGTGTTTTAAAATTTTAAATGGTTATGTCGAGATATTTATAGATGCAGTATGCAAAATAAGTGAGAGAAAGTAAACAAAATAGCAAAAAATAAAATGTAGTTAGCTTAAGATTGCATTGGCGTCTAGTCCAAAATAGCAATGTGCAACAAAATTGCCGAAAAGGTGAGCCGCCAGATGATTGGTCTATGAGTCGATCGAGTTCGCGGCGTCCAATCTCCTGTATCCCAAAAATAATGGCAATACAATCAGCAATTTATGTTATTATTCACCATAAAATTGAGTTAGCGCAGGAATGGCCGTAGTTGCAAACAGTGTCGCTTGAGCAAGCTTGGACAGACGAGGTTATAAGAGCTCCAAATGAGAATGATATATATATATTTTTTTTATTTTTTTTTATTAGTGGTTTCGTGGTGTAGTGGTTAGCACTTTGGACTTTCAATCCAACAACCTAGGTTCAAATTTCGATGAGACCTTCCTGCTCGAGTGGTTAAAGGAGCTGTCCCAAGATTGATCTTGCCAAGGTGAGGGTTCGAACCCTTATCCTTCTTTGAAAGGTTGCCGAATCCTTCAAAAGACAGCACGCAAGGGAGAGAAGAGACAGGGTAGCCTCTGCAGGGATTTTCAGGCTTTGAGACAGGAGGGGAAAGTGGTACCACACCCGAGGCGCTCCCTTTGAGGCCGGTTACATGTAGTTTGGATGTGGTCGAATTTCTACTGCAAAGGTCGCTCCCACTGTGGTTTTCGTCGTCAAACCTTTTATATGCAAATTGTAGCCTCGTGTCTAGATGTCATGCCTCCTTTGAAGTAGGGCTCCCCGGTTCATGCTCTCCCTTGAATCCTTGATCTCATGAAGGTTGACGATGATCCATGTTCTCCTTCTTTTCCTTAAAAATGTCGAGGGATCGTCCTCCTAAAAATCTTTCAAGCACTCCGATACCGAGTTTCTTAGTCAAGGCTTCCTTCCAAACTCCTTTTAAGCCTTTCCAATGTCGAGCTTGAATCACCGACTTAATACAAGTTCTTCAAAATCTTCAATTTCCTCTGCTTTCTTCGACTCTTGCTCTCTCTCGCGGTCACAATCGACAGGAATTAGCCATCAATTAAAATTTAAATTGAGCATACAGAATCTCGATATCGATAATCAAATTAATTTGTCGAGTCGTCGATTGTTCATCAATTAGCTTCAATTTGCAGATTTGATATTGCCAATTGGAAAATTCCTCTTTGAAATGTGATTGCCGATTTCCTCGAACCTGAGGCTCTGATACCACTGTTGGGAGGAAGGGGGGAGACCGGTTGCTTAAAACAATTCAACACTTGCTCACAAACATCACTATCAACCTGTCAACATCTTTCCCCAATTTCCAAGCGCACACACACCTAGACTATCACACACACACACACACACACACACACACACACACACACACACACACGCACACACACACACACACACACACACACACACACACACACAGCATAGAATTGACAGAGAGAAGTTGTAAGAGGGTTTAAGAACATGGAAGAGAAGATGTAGAATTAATTAAGGAGTACACAGTAAACACAGAATAGGTTAAAGAGAGAGGAGATAGAAAATTAAGAGCATCTACACAAGAAAGGCCTAAAATCATAGCCCCAAACTCCACGGCACCTCTTGTGGAGTTGGTATTTGATATTTTGATTCATTATTGGTGCCAAAATTGGAAGCCCCTCTTTTACACTTTAGTTTCACTTTAGTTATGAGTGGTACACACTACTTATTGCATGACCCTCTTAGGGTGGGTTATTACTGTCCTATTTACAAAGGAGCCATAGTGGCTTATTTCTAAAATATTGTGCTAGGATAAAATGACTGAGAGAATTATTATTTGCCGATGCCTCCTCGTCAACTCCCAAAGTTCCAATCTACCAACCATCATGCACTCACTGTTAGTAAAATTCAAATAGACAGCACATAATTAACCATTAAGCCAGCTATCCCAATTGCAATTAACCACATGCAACAAGAGGGTGCCCAGTCTCGTAACACTTGCAACTCCGTGAAGCAGATTTAATGATTGGAGTCGACAACTAAAAAGACAACCAGAAAAGCTGCTGTAAATTGTGAGAAGTCATATCTACAACGCAATCGACCAGCATGCATGCAAACATGGAGGCACATTGAGAGCTCCAATCTCCTATGCTCACTGTGTCTGTCTTGGCCAACATGGCACACCTCCACCTACCGGTCCACAGCCGAGAAATCTACTTCATGTGACCATCCATATAGCACGATTGTTGTTAGTTACCCATTACTAAGGCTACCATGCTCTTAGGAAACTTTTGGTTCCCATATGCTAAGATCTTGCAGTTTGCATAAATCTTAATCCTTGTGCATTCCTTCCGCCACGCATGTCCTCTGCGTTAACTCGCCACCCATCTTCTCTACGTTGGGATGCAAATTGACACTGGCAGTGGGGCGAGGAAGAGAAGAAGACTGCCCTATTAAGCTATTTTAAACCTGCTACTCTTCTATTTCTGGATGCAGAGCAGTGTGCAGAGCATAACAAAACCTTAATCCAGCTCGCTTAATGAACGATTTTTTAAAATTTGGGAAGTCCTACGCTCCTCCACATTCAATTCAACACCTTGTCCATAGAAAGAATTCAATGGGATTACTCTTGTCCATAGAAACACCTTTCGGTAGCTCCATTTTGGAGAAGGCTTCTCAACAACCTCTTCTCAGGGATCCCACCAAGGTAGGGCATTAAGTTACCAAAAAGACCCTACAAATTTTGAAGGTTGGAGATTATGATTTTAGATAAAATTTGACGACACTTGTAACACCAAGCATGCAATAAATCAAGATTCAAAATGCAGTTTCCTTGCAATAGAAGGTTGATCATACAATTCAAAGCCAAGGAGTAGATGATTTTGACTGAATACTTCATTTGTGCAAGCATACATGCAATTTGATTGTACATCCATATACAGAACTCTCCAAGCTATGTGTGTTTTTCTGCAACCTTAATTCCAACAATTGGTATCAGAGCAGGTTGCATCCTCCCAAGAGTAGTCGCCAGCAGCTCCAACACACGCGTACTCACTTTCTCCGATTTCTATGAGCTTTGGCGAGCGTTCGCATGTCAAAAAAAAATCGAGAGATCTCGAAGAGCTTAGTCTGCTCATATTTTTTATTCGGGCTCATTTCGGCCTCCGTTTCCACTACATACAGTACTACACAGGCTATTTCGTCATTTTGTGCAAAATTTTTGTCAGTGTCATTTTTTGCATAACAGGTCCCTTATAGTCTTCTACGGTTTGTGCTATATAGCATGTGTTGTTCCCGTTTCGTTTCTCCTCTTTTTGAGCAGTTTTCACATTAGGTGCAGCATTTACCATGGCTGACAACAACACATATGTGTTCAAGATGTTTGTTGCTGAGGGCAGATTCGATGGGGACAATGACCCTATGTGGGCTTACATGATGCAACACGTTCTTATGTCAAAGGGTGGCTGGAATATTGTGCAGGGCATTGATGTACGTCCTGGTTCTGAGGATGTAGGTGATGTTGAGGATGTTGCAGGTCTTGCTGCAAGGATTACTGCTGTTAGAGTTTTTTTGCCTACGGCAAAACAAGCTCGTTGGGATGTAAAGGATGCGCGGGCTTATGCGTTGATTGTGTTGTCTGTGAAGCGCACCATTACTCCTCACATTCGTTCAAAAAAATCTGCAAAACAGGCTTGGGATATTCTGGTTGGTCTTTATGCAAGCCGCAATGAGGCAAAAATTGCATTGCTGCGTAAAGAGCTGGAGTCGAAGATTATGCATGAGGAAGATGATATGGACACTTTCCTTACTGTTGTCAAGGATATTAATGAGCAACTTATTTCTGTAGGTAAAGTCATTTCAAATAGTTCCCTTGTGTAGACTGTTCTTGATGCCTTGCCAGACTCTTACCAGACTTTTGCTAGTACTTGGAGACTCATGATCGAAGGAAATCCTGAAGTTGTCAAGTTTTATGCATTGTGCACATTGCAGTTGCAAGATTCACTTTTTAGAAAAATAGGACTAAACAGCATGCAGTTAAACATGCTTTTATTGCTGGTCAAAGAAAGGGTGGTAATAGCAATGCAACCACTTCTTATGGTTCGTCTGCGACGAGTGGAAAATCACATGTTTCTAATGCTTATGCTGGCAGCAATTCGTTTGGAAATTCTGGTGATAAGGGCACAAAGAAGGTGTGTTGCGATTATTGTAAAGCTAATGATCACTTGATCAAATAGTGTCATAAGTTTAAGGCCAAAGAGGCTAAGAAGAAAGAGGGTGGTTCCATTGCAAATGCTGGTTCCACCACAAATGCAGCTATTGTTGACTCTTCTATGGAAGGAGATTGTGATGTTGATGTTGATGCAGAAAGGGTTTTTAGTGCAGAGTGTCAAATTACAACAAAAACTAACAACATAATATAGATTAAGTATTACGCTTCAAATTTTGAGTCACTATTGCAAAAAAAAAAATGGACAGCATCTCCTTTGTAATTTGGAGCACTTTTCGAAGTCCAATCTAGTGTCATCTCATCTGAGACCCTCACATGAGGATTAAAGCTCTTTTGAAAAACCATTGGAATGATATCAAACTGACAAGAGCTTTGTATATATTTGCCAAAAAAGGAACATCAAAAAGTAGGTTATGGTTTTGCACTCACCAATGTATAGTTACCTTGATTGGGGTTGTAAATCCAACCTATCCCTTTCATTAGGCATTTGTCTACAATATACACTATCAACTATGTACCAAAAAAGTTTGTAAATCCATGTATTTATACATTAGCAAGAGTTACCAATATCCATGTGTCAGCCATATGAAACACCATGTGAAGCAGTTAGCCACGCATATCTACTTGATCTTTTAATCTTGATCCAAGAAATTTCCTCCTCAAAAAGCTTTTAAATTTCAATTCCCAAAAGAAAGTGCTATTTGTAGCTCAAAACCCATAAAAATTTGATCCGCAAGAATGTAAACTTCTATGTCAAAGAAAGAGATGAGTGTTCAGCTTTAAAAACTAAGAAAATTTTAATTATAATTCCAAGGTGGTAATGTAAGAAAATTTCAACTATAATTCCAAGGTGCCATTACTAGCTTAGAGGGAGTACAACTTAGAGGGAGTACAACATCAGCAGTCAAAGCAAAGTCACTATTATATGTGCATCATGAGCAGAAGCAACCCAATGTTGTTAAGGAAGAGGCAAATACGACCATTGCAGATCTTCTTCTAATGCAGACTATGCCAAGTGTAGGATACAAAACGAACATTTAATGGAGATGGCTAGTATGACCAGATGGTCATTTGTCATACAAGAATGACATTGTAGCTTCTCTTGCCTCCTTCACCACCAGACCTCCAAACTTATTGTTGTTTGAAGAAGTAGCTACGAGCTTGTTACTCAAAGCAGGAGCATTCGAGATAGCAACACTCTTATTCTTTTGAGTATCCACGGATGCTTGTTCAATGTGCTATTGATCCCTCTTTTTTCTAGACTAGGTCTCTTGTAGTGATATAGAGACAAGACCATCAAACTTCGCAATGAGGACTATCCTATATCACAAGTCTCGAAATTGGACGCAAATGTTTCATAAGCATTTGACAATGCATCAAGAACATTTTACACAAAAAAAGTTGTCAAGAATGGCGTCTCCAATAGTAGTTAATCTATCCTTGAGATCTTTTAACCCCGACAATACATCTAGATCATCTTACTCCTACATAGTCTTCGATTCTAACTCCTTATGCAAGTAAGCAATGTTTGCCTCAGTCCGTCTTGCATGCAAAGAAGCTATCCCATGCCTATTTTGCTAATTTTTTGAGTAAATGTGTGTAGTGAGAAAATCCATAATAAAGAAGAAAATCAATGGAAGCGTGTCCGCAACTCTAGCATCCAAATAACTCTAGCAAAAATTTGCTAGAACCTTCACCATCATCCACAAACTGTGTATCCATGAACTAGTGTGGCTTTTTGAGATGGGTGCAACAAAGGAAATGGATACCCACGGTAATAACTTTGTGTTGACAGTGATTAAGTTTTTTTTTTTTTTTTGTTTTTTTTTGAGAGAGAGAGAGAGAGAGAGAGAGAGAGAGAAAGAGAGAGTAGTATGTACAAGCTGACATTCAAAATAATATGTTATTGACTGTAAATGCACTGGATTGATTGATTGATTGGTGGCCAGGGTGGTAATCGGTGAATCGTACTAGCCGGTGGTTTTCTAGAATAGAGTTGTTATAGGCATCGTACATCTGGCTCTTCTTAGATTCTGTGGTGCTCTTCTCGATCTTAAAAATTTTGTGGTACATGCAGAACGTGTATTGCTCCAGCTGCTGCAGTGGCCTTGCACAATACAAGTCGATTGGATGCATGACGATCATTTGGCTCTGTGAAAGCAATCTTTGTCTTACCGAAGGTGGCAATGAGTCGATATAAGTTCCCCAGCTTTGCTTCTTGTGATGATCGAAATTTGCAGGCAATTATGCGAATTATGCTTCAATTATGCAACGCTTGACTTTGTCTAATCCATTCAAGCCAAGCCTCACCGCATTCTCCTTTGATAGGTTAAGTGGACCCAGTGGCTCTGTCTTCATTGCGTACTTTACCAGGTAGTGAGATATAGATGATTTGGTCACACGTTGGATGTTCATGTGCACTCTCCACAACAGCAAGATTATTGGGTGGTAGGGAACTATGTTATGGTGCTCATCTATGGGCCGATAGTACAACCATCTTGATGTTTATGGGTCCATTACGGGCTTGGTTGATAGTTGAGGGCCGAATGGAAAGCTGTATTTGCATGCAGATTGTTGGTCCATTACCTTGCAGGTGGACTTGCATTTGTGGATTTGTTTTCTTATCTCACGAGATGATGTAAATGCTTTGAAAAATTCAAAGGAGGCTACTCTGGGTCAGGTATGTACGCTGCTATTTCATTTGCTATCGATTCAATGTCGGCTCAGAAAACCCACAAAATCAGATGTGCATGTCGCGATCCTCGGTTTTGTATCTCGTACCTTAAAAGGTGATGCTCTATTTCCCCAGGACTTTGCTTCCCCTAAAATGTGGTTGTTCAAGAAGTTGTGTAGGCGCTTGTGGAACAGGACAATCTTTCCATGTGTAGCTTCCATTGAATGAATAAGCGATACTCTTGATTACTACTACTTTGTTTCACCTGCTATCTGTGACTTCGTCTACCGTAAATGCTAGGAATAGATCTGGTAGGCTCCACATGTCAACCATTGCGATGATCTTTGAGGTTCTTTCGATGCCATGATGGAGTGTCGGGCATTGTCGACGGGAGCTTGTATCTTATAATTCCTCTTATTGCATCTTGGTTGGATGCATTCTTGTGCCTCCTCTTATACGCATCTATGTCGTGCTGTAACATCGTCGTGTTCGTAGAATTGGATATCATGATTGCTCTCTTGAGTTGGTACATGATGAGTAGGTATGGCTTGTACAAGGTGCACACGGAGAAAAGCATGCTGATCTTCATCCTGATGTAGTCATTGAATTGGGTATCCTTCGTAGTTTCCACGTCCGAATGGGAACAAAAAAGGGAACACGGCTTTTTCTATTGTCACGTCTTTGGCCTCTGAGTGGCTAGTAGGCATTCCATTGTACCTGAAGATTGCCGTACGCCCAATGGCCTGAGCCCTTACGAAGCTTTAATAAGCCAAATTCATTAGAGTCTGTTGTAGTATAGGCCCTTCTTCTTGAGGTGGTGTACGTGCTTTCAAGAATGTTCATCTCACATTACGCTTCTGCTTCCTCCATCAATGCGAATGGCTCCGTTTTTGAGTGGCTTGTTATGATTGAAGTAACAGCATCTAGTGTCAGCACACACAAAGTAGTTTTTTTGTGGGGTTGCTTTGCCACAGTCTTATACATCTTGATAACTGGATTATGGAGTAAGTGATAGGCTAAAATGTTTGATAAGCATGAGGATGTGAGCTGCTTTGACAGATGCTATAGATCTGCCTCTTTTGTCCAACAAATCAAGCAAGGATCTTTTTTTTTCAAGTAGGCCAGATGCTACAGCGTTCGCAGAGCTTATGAAGTTTAAAGAAATGTCAATTATACTGAGGAGTTGAGAGTGAAGCTCGTTGGATTCTAAGATACGCCGGACATAGTCTGGTGGCAATACTACTACGCTTTTGGTTCTGATGTCTCTATCACAGCTTGAGCAACATGACCAATGTATGGATACTCCTTCCTTCTCGACAACATTTAGAAATGTCATGCTAGCTAGACTAACACGGGTATTGTCTAGTTTTTTCTTTTCGAGGCGAGTTTTTGAGAATGTCAAAGTTCCGCAGCTAGCACAAACCCTAATGTTTTTGGTTGCAACGATACACTGATCTTGCCAATGTCGTGATAGAATGTCGATTCCAGACCACGAACATGCAGCTGCCCTTAGACTCTCTTTCCTCTTTTTTCTTGTTCGTTGTTTTGCTATTTGCCTCTTTCTTTTTTGAGTGAGTTTGTCCATCACCATGTTTGGGATCTGAAAGCATCCATTACAATACGAAACTTCGTGTTCATTCGAGTTTTTCAATTGTGGTTTGGTAGCGTACAATAAGTTAGGTTGAATTTATAATAAGGTGGAATAACCTATTAGAAATGATGCAAGAAATGCAGTACGTGCTCGCATGCCAGTGCTTTGAAAAAAAAGAAAAAACCATACGTAAGTATGGCGGGGAGGTGGCATGTCCTCACCCAAGTTTTACAAACCATAGAGAACGTGCCATTCCCCGGTCACCTTTTTTCACCTCCAATGTTGGAGGGACACCAATGCTTCTCCTCCAGTGTTCGAGGGATACCTTTCCATCTTTTGTAATTTTCATATTTATATGTGTTACATTAGTATTTCTATAAAATACATAGCATCCATAATGCCATTTCAATTTTATGTTCATCAGTCTCTACATTTATCACTCGGTTGTTCTTGTTTCTTGGACGGGGGATGGAGCAGCTCTGATCACATTTTTATGAGGCTTGGGTGTGTGAGCAGATGTTATAGTATATCTTGTTATCAAATCCAAAAAACTACCACTGACAGAAAACTATCAGGACATTTTGATCATTTGAAATTTGTATATTTATGCTTGTTACATTCATCTACGATCCCCCCCCTCTCTCTCACACTCACACTCACACACAAACACAAACACAAACATACAACCGCATGCTTGCTTGCACACATCATGCTCGCACCCGCCCGCCAAGATCCCGCGTGTGTCAACTCAACCTGTCCATCATCTTGCTCACCTTGTCTGTATCTTTAAATGTTTTCTTTCTGTCAAGGTGGTTATGGTTGACCCTTATAAGCCACCAACAAGGGCTTGCATGAGCTCCCATGAAGGAGAGAGAGAGGCTTTCCTCCATCATACACCACAACCTAAAGCTGGATGGACTCGGAAGGCGTCTGATGCCGCCGAGGCAGGAGCCCTCTTCAATTGTAGCGGCCATGTAGACATCTACATCGACACTCATGAAGGAGAGACAGAGGCTTTCCTCCATCACACATCACAATCTACAGTTGGATGGACTCGGAAGGTGTCCTAGTTGTTTTGGGCTACGCAGGAGCCTCTTTGCAGCAAATTTTCAGCCACCTTCTGAGGGCTCTTTCCTCGACCATTGAGGGCTATTTTGGTTCAACATATAGGGTTTTTTTTTCATCTTGAGATCAGCAACCCCTTTGTGGGTGCTTTCAAACTTGGGTGCTTTCAAAAGTTTGAAAGCACGTCTGATCCCCTCTCTTTCTCTCTCTCTCTCTCTCTCTCTCTCTCTCTCTCTCTCTCTCACACACACACACACACACACACACACACACACACACACACACACACACACACACACAAACATAAACACAAACAAACAGTTGCATGCTCGCTCGCTATTACTTCACCTGAACAAAGCGCATTAGCAATTCACCTGGGTGTTCATGTCAGTATGGGTGAGCAAAGTGAAGAGCAAGATGGGGAGGAGAATGACCTCTCTGTGTCCAGCAGGCGCTCAAGAAAGAAGAGGATTCTGTGAAGGTTTTGTACATATTACTAGTTATATCTCAGGAGCAGCAAGTTTCTCCTTGCTGCTTCGACTTGTGGATGTGATGTTACCAGTCCATATGGGAAGTTGGTTTTCCAGGAGGGGATACTGATATTGGGTTGCTCTTGATGAGCTTAATCTCTCTCTCTCTCTCTCTCTCTCTCTCTCTCTCTCTCTCTCTCTCTCACACACACACACACACACACACACACACACATAAATCGTTTCAATGCATAGCTATACACCCATCCCTCTATGGCTAACTAATTTAATTCTTACTTGGTGAATATGCAAATTCTGCTCCATCAGTTTTCACTACAAAAGATAAAATAGAAAATTACACGCGGCCACGACTGACATGTAGACCGCCTGGCACAGAATTGTCATCTAGCGCTCTCTCTCTCTCTCTCTCTCTCTCTCTCTCTCTCTCTCTCTCTCTCTCTCTCTCTCTCACACACACACACACACACACACACACACACACACACACACACACACGCAAGGGGAGGGGCTCACTTAACCTTTCATTGTGTTCTCCAAGATTGAGCTCCCAATTAAGCCTGTGTTTTGCAAGCCAGCGCTCCACCTTGTACTTCCAATTCAAGCGCTCGCTTGTGCTAGCTTGCCTTTAAAATCAGCTAAAATCAGTTTGCATTTTTCTCTTTATTTAAAATCAGATCAGCTTGCGTTTTTTTTTACTTGTCAATCAGCTTGCGCTAAAGATAAAAACTAGTCTCCAATGCGCAATTTCTTTCCAATAACCATGCGCCAAAGTGGCATGCTTCTTCTTGCAATATTGCCTGCAAGCATCTTACATTGAAAAGTGTAAGCATTGTCATAGATCACGAGCCTACACAATGTTGTGAATATCCTGGTCAGATCAAAATGAAAGTTTTTCATAAATTATCCAGAAGTAAGTTTGATGCATAAAATATGGTCTCCTTCCTCTAGAGAGAGAGAGAGAGAGAGAGAAGAAAATTGATGCATTACCATAGGCAGTGGTCACACGAGGCATACTTATCCGTCAAGGTCCAGGGTCGCGGGGCGGCAAATCTGGAGCGTCCATCAACTGCCCATTACTGAGCGTAATTTTTGCCTGCAACAGTTTGATGATTGCCAGGTCAGCACCCGGAACCCACTCCCATGCATCCAATGAAGAGCCGGCATGTCAGCGCAGGGAAAAACGATCAACTGCTGACACCTCAGCTGGCGAAAAATCTGCAGGACCCATACTGTGCAAGGCAATCATTGCCAATGATTGCAAGGCACCTCACCATACATAATCGCTCCTTGACAGCGTGTGCGACTGTACCTGCTCGTAGTTGTGTTAGTCAGAGACCAATTTTGTGGCCCCTCTCCCCTGGACGCTTGACGGGAGGGAATGGTCCTCAATCGACCATTCCCATAATCTGTGCTCCCACCATGGCTCCCGGCTCCCGCCGGTCGCCATGTGGTCGCACAGATTATGGGGAATGGTCGATTGAGGACCATTCCCTACCCCATAACTTTCACAGATAGCTATGCCTCATGAGTGGTCATGCGAGAAACAAAGGAAGCTCTTGCAACTTGATGAAGCAGATTTAAAGAGAGGATCAAAAAAGCTGCCGTAAATTTTGAGAAGTCGTATCTACAACGCAATCGCTCCAGCCTCCCGTGCTCACTGTGTCTGTCTTGGCCAACATGGCACACCTCCACCTGCCGGTCAACAGCCGAGAAATCTACTTCGTGTGACCAACATACGGCATGGTTGCCGTTAGTTACCCATTACTAAGGCTCGTGGGACCATGCTCTTAGGCACAAACTTTTCGTGCCCATATGCTGAGTAAGATCTTGCAGTTTGCATAAATCTTAGTCCTTGCGCGTTCCTTTCCCCACCCATCTCCTTTGCGTTAGCTCGCCACCCATCTTCTCTGCGTTGGGGCGAGGGAGAGAAGAAGACTGCTCTATTAAGCTATTTTAAGCTGCTACTCTTCTATTTCTGGCTGCAGAGCAGAACGAGTAGTGCTCAAACCTTACGGTATAAACCTTTTTTTTTTTTTTTTAATAGCAAAACTCACAATTGTGAGTGGATTATATTGAGCTGCCCAAAAAATTACAAGGTTATGTCATGCTCATGCTCATGTTAAGCCAGGACAACATCCAAGGATCAAAATTACAACGGCTATCAGGGCAGCCACCCCTACCACCCCGCCTCCACATCCTTGATACACAAAGCCCATGCTCTTGTCATTCTGAGATCTTTTGGCAATCTTGACGGTATAAACCTTAATCAAGCTCGTTCACTGAACGATCTTTTAAATTTGGGGGGTCCTACGCTCCTCCACATTCAATTCAATGGGATTACTCTTGTCCATAGAAAGACCTTTCGATAGCTCCATATTGGAGAAGGCTTCTCAACAGCTTCTTCTCAGGGATCCCACAAAGGTAGGGCACAAAGTTCCCAAAAAGACCCCACAAGTATTGTAGGTTGGAGATAATGATTTTAGATAAAATTTGACGGCACTTGTAACACCAAGCATGCAAACTGCAGTTTCCTTGCAATAGAAGGCTGATCATACAATTCAAAGCCAAGGAGTAATGATTTTGACTGATTATTTCATTTGTGCAACGATACATGCAATTTGATTGTACAACCTCAAATTATAGCTTGAGTGGACAACCTCAAAATGAGGTAAAATAAATTGAAAAATCCCATGACTGGGAAACATTTAATGAATACAATTAAGACCTGAAAAGCTTTACAAAGTATACAGGGTTTAATGGTTGAATACAGAGGAAAGGTAGGCCAACCTGATAGGTACAATCTAAACATATTACAGTCATTCCTAGTTGGTCCAAATCAAACAAGATTCTTTACAAGCAGAGCCACCATCAAAATTTTCAATGTTGCTGAACCTCACACCACCACATATTTTCAATGACAGTGCATTTAGAGTGCACACCACAAGCGTTCAATGCAAAGGAAGCTGTCAGTATCCCACAACGTCAGTGCCCCCAGATGCAAAATTCTCTTGCATAATCTGCTCAAAAACAATCCATTGAAGGGTGAACCTGATGCCACCGCAGGCTTTCACTGGAATTGCATTTAGAATGCCCTCACAAGCTTTCAACGAATATGAAAGAAACTCCAAGTCTTTGCTGGTTGCCAACAGGCTCTGTGCACCTAGATGCGAAACCAGTCCATGAAACATGCCCAACCTGACACCAGCACAGGCTTTCAATTGAAATTGCATTTAGAATGCCCCCCACAAGCTTTCATCGAAAATGAATTTGCCGGAAAGCTGGGAGAGAAACTCCAAGTCTTTGCCGGTAGCCAACAGGCTCAGTGCACTGAGATGTGAAATCCTGTTGCAAAATCCGCTCTAAGCAATCCATGAAACATGCCCACTCCTGTTCACTCATGTCTTCAAAGGAGAAGGCTGCCACACTTCCAGCTGTATTGACCTTCCCATGTGTTTCAGAAGCTGACACAGCAAATGCTCCCTGGTCTCGCAGAAAACTTGACCTTGGCTTACGGTCACTTAAGCTTGCACTTTTGAAAGACATTGCTTTAACTCGAGGCCAAGCATTCATGCTTTCAGCTGTCTGACTGGCTCCATCCTTCACATGACAGGTGTTCTCAGGACTGTGCCATAGATGGGCTACTCTCAACATTGACCTCCCAGAAGAGCTCAAGGTTGACACAGCCCTTGACAATACTTGCCCACCATTATTTGTGCAGCTGTTTCTCTGCTTAGTAGGAAGGCTGAGAAAGTCCTCTCTCTCTGATGATGGGGCTTCACAAGGTAGATAGGCTTCCAAACATGGGCCCGTACAACAGCCTAAAGATGAAAAATCTTTGATAGGCGTAACCATTCTGTCAGGGAAGGTGCCATGCTCCAAATGAGCAGACAGGCCACTTAATGCCATAGACTTCAACTCTTGAGCAAGGAAGGGCAACTGTAAATCTGGAGGTTTAGAAAGGCCTGCTGGATGCAGTCCTGAATAATCACTTAGCGTGTAGGACGATCTTCTTGGCGTAGTGTCTTCACAAAGCTCGTCATCTTCTTCAAACTTGAATTGTTCTTGGACATCATCACCTTCCATTGAATTGTCAGAAAAGAAATTATCATCCTCTAGCAATAGACTGTGAAGTTCACTTTCATCTTCTTGTCTGGCTTGCAGACAAAACAATTCCAGTTGACTGATTTCTTCAAGTCCATCCCTGCTCATAAGGGCACCAATTTCTGCAAGACAGAAACCTGCTGCAGCTGCTATCTGCAAAAAGGTTGTAGACAAAATCAGCACCCTTAAACAAGCTACTCACAACATTGGTAATTCTTCCAGAAGCATCTCTGCATCTTTCTTTGCATCCAGTTGTCGAATGTAATCTAGCTCATCATCTGAAAATGCCACTGATGATTGAGGCCAATGCAGCCACTCAAAGTAAGGATCTTCCAAAGATTCTGGCAGACAAAGACCATGATCAATTGGTATCAACTCGAGGTTATTATTCACATGCATGCGACTACTTCCCCAAGTCCCAGGCACGTCCACCTTTTTAACAAGAATGTTTCCTGCATGCCTGTCCGTGTTGAGGATTCGAACATCAAGAATACCGATTCTATGAACCGCAGCTACTGAAAAGCCTGAACACCCTCGATCACTAGCATCGAAATCATGACATACAAACTGCTGGCAGGATGCTAGTTTTGTCACAGAAGGAGAATGTTTGACGAGGGCAGAGGTGGTGCTGTTGACGTGAAACACATGGTGAGTTATCTTCACCAACACTGTGGGTGGCACCTTTGCAAAATTTTCATGATCTAGAAGGTAAGCAGCTACTTCCCGTACCCCAGTCTCTCCAACCCGAATGCCTTTTTTCAATCCATGTTGCCCCAACACCCTTCCTATATAGCCCTTGGGGTTGTTAGGGGCCAAAGGCTCCTCATCTGTAGGCTTGACAATGGCAATATTTTCTCCTTTGCTGTTCCTGAAGTAATAGGCACCCCCAAGTCCTCCACTTATCAGGACAGGTTCTACTCCAGATTGAACTGCTTTTGCTATTTCTTTGACAATGACTCTCATCTTCGAACAGCAAAGTGAACCTCCGACTATTTCAATGACGTGACTTGAATCTGCCTCTGCTTGAAATGCTGACGTGGGAGACAGGCAAGGAGATGAAAGACTTCGCTGGACGGTCCTTGTCAACAATAATGGAGTATCCTTCTTCAGCTTGTTAAGATCATTTGTCAGGATCAAATCACCACAGCTAAGGGCAGCTTGATCCATTGGAGCATGGAGTAATGCCTGCAATCTTTTCTTGACAGCTTGAACACTGTCAGCCCGATCGAGTTCTATTCCATAGACATTTCCAGTATCAGTCTGGACAAGTATCTTTCTTCTCCCAACCGGTCTTGTGAGATTGTCTCGGTTTCCTTGGCTGATGGGCATGGGACTTTGAGATCTGACAGTAGGCTCCACACATGGTGGCATTTCTTGATCTGCCCCCACCTCTGTAACAGCAGGCCACAGATATACTCACATGAGTCAAAAAAGGCCTCAACTGCTGGATTCATAAAGAACAAAAAACCTTCCGTTATGCAAAGGATTTGAGGATGACCTGCACTAGTATAAAGGGCCAAACACAATTCACAAAATACGTAGATGGAGGGACACAGACATTGGAAGCAAACGAAAGCAGCGTTAAAGTGACAAACCGCAGGGAAAAAGCCAACGGATGGTGATGACTTCAACGCACCAATAGTTTAAGAAAACAAGTTCGAGGGCAAGGGACTCCGCGAAACAGTCAAAAACATGATGTAGCCAGAACCATGATACTGCAAGAAGGAACTATATAATGCAAAAACCATCTCCTTCAAAGCAATGAGCAACCTGCTGCACAATGTACCTTGTCTATGTATGGCCAAAGCCAATTCGCGACTCCAGTCACGCGGCTGTGTGCGGGCGCGCGTGTGTGCGTGAGAGAGGGGCACGTTAACTTCACTCTGCTGCACACACGCGCGCACCCAAGGGAGGCGGCCTCGAGCAACAACAAGAGCTCGCAGACGCAGACTCGCAGTTATGCCCTAGGCCACCTCCCCCGATTTTGGAACACTCTCATCTCAGTATAAAAAAGCGCCCTTCAATATTCTTGACAGATGAGCAATCATTTTCTACTGTCTTAATTATAAAATGGGCGGCGGCGGCCCAGTGCTCGAAAAAAACCTAGGTTTAGTGTAATCTCACCTACAAATTTTGAGAATTACCTCATGAAATTTATTTCCTAGGTTTTGGAAACCTAAGAGAAAAGGGATCCCAAGGGTTTTTTAATTGTAAAGAGTATGAGTAAAGGTGAAAAACCTTTACAAAATATGAGGGTAAGATTCTTTTAAGGTTAAATAAAAAAGTATCAGGTGTGTATATATATATATTATATATATAACATTATGTATGACTGTCCTGACTCCTGACTGATTATGTTACTCGTGAGGACGGAGGAGTACACTCCAGTTGTCAAATTTTCTTCATGTTTTAATTAGCCCAAGTTCCAACGCGTAAATGAACGACATCTCAGACTCAAGAAGTCTCACTTATATAGTTTGAATCTCCAAGCTCCCGCCCCTTTTGCTCTCATCCGCCTTTGGCAAATTGCAAGCTTGGCACCTCATTTCCATAGGCACACATTGACTGAAAAGCAACACAGCATCTTTGCCATTTCTTTCTTCATCGCATCATCTCTAACCTACTCTAATCATCTAAGCATTGAGGGAGGGCTTCTTTCCTCATCACATCTCTATCACCTAGCCTACTCGATCAAGAAGAAGCTGCCATGCTCCAAGGAACCAAAAGAGCGAGTGCTAAGCGTTGCAGAATCTAGATTGAGAGGTGTCAATCCACAACTCAAGGAGCGGTTAGTTTCTCTCTCTATCTCTTTGTCGTTTGAACATTTGTTTGAGTAAAACATTTATGTAAATCAATGTCCAGTAGCAGCTAAACTCCAAAGTATAGATTCATTACTTGTGCGCTATGTGTGTGTGTGTGTGTGTGTGTGTGAGAGAGAGAGAGAGAGAGAGAGAGAGGGTGAGAGAGAGAGCATCCTGACTCCCTCCTAGCATCGCCATGACCTTAAAAGCCTGCTGAAGCAGTGTAAATGTGGCTAGTGAGAGACATCGCACGGTACGTTCACAACATGAGTTAGAAGCCGGCCGCTAGTGCAAAACAAGTCATGCCCATGTCTTCGGGAGGGTCATGCCAGCAGTGTTGCACTAGGTGGAAGCCTGCGCTTCTGAAAAGCTAGAGAAGCAGGGTGTCGATTATCGAATGATGGCCAGAGAGAGAGAGAGAGAGAGAGAGAGAGAGAGAGAGAGATGGATTGAAGCTGCAAGCTGTCGAATGCTGAGAACGCACTGCTCTGTCGGGTGCTGGAAACACGCAGAGCAAGGCTCCCAATGATGGACCCCTGAGAGAGAGAGAGAGAGAGAGAGAGAGAGAGAGAGAGAGAGAGAGAGATGGATTGAAGCTGCAGGCACAAGTCATGCCCATGTCTTCGGGAGGGTCATGCCAGCAGTGTTGCACTAGGTGGAAGCCTGCGCTTCTGAAAAGCTAGAGAAGCAGGGTGTCGATTATCGAATGATGGCCAGAGAGAGAGAGAGAGAGAGAGAGAGAGAGAGAGAGAGAGAGAGAGAGAGAGAGAGAGATGGATTGAAGCTGCAGGCTGTCAAATGCTGAGAACGCACTGCTCTGTCGGGTGCTGGAAACACGCAGAGCAAGGCTCCCAATGATGGACCCCTGAGAGAGAGAGAGAGAGAGAGAGAGAGAGAGAGAGAGAGAGAGAGAGAGAGAGAGAGAGAGAGAGAGAGGCTCTAAGTGGTCGCCCGTGAGGTCTTGACTGCTGACTCCTCGTCTTGAATCTTCATCTAAAAGAGAGAGAGAGAGAGAGAGAGAGAGAGAGAGAGAGAGAGAGAGAGAGAGAGAGAGAGAGAGCTCATTGCCCAATGCCCATCAAATGCAAAAATAAAATGAAGTGAAATGTTACTTCAAAAGCCTAAAATGACCTACAGGCTACGAGACCAAAGTCTAGTTTTGGTGGATCTAATACAATGCTTGGGTACAAAATTAAAATGAAGTAAAGTGAAAAACTAAAATCATCATCATCGTCAATGTCTGAGGATGCCCGACATTGGATATTGTGTAAGAAAGTATTGCATCGGTTGCTAAAGAGCATTGTCAATGTTCACCTCTTTAAATAGGCATGCTAGATGTCTCTCGTGTTGTGCTATGATCCTTTGATGGAGTTTTTGTCAATGTCGTGGTTGCCCTCGTAGACATAGGCGTCTAGCTCTCCCGAGCTCAATGGCCCCATCAACTAATATTCCCTCATATAAGTGGAGGGAGAGAGAGAGAGAGAGAGCGCCCCAAAGGAGCTAAGTGAAGGGTAGGATTTTAAAAAGGCATGGTAATAAGATTAATACTTGAGTAGCAGGTTATGGAAGTGCAAAATTTTGGGATAAACTTAATTTACCTATGTCTACAAGTTTCGTACTTTTTTGAATTAAGAGAATAGAAAGAAACCTACGTCCTTCCATAGTTGGAGGTTTTATAAGACTAAAAACCAAGGTTTTTTTCGAGCACTGAAAATGGCCCAGCTTCAACTTTACAAGGATCAATCACACATGTCATCCCACGCTTCGTTCTAGATGACCCCAACTTCCAAGCCACAAACCCAGATTCAATGAATTTGGTTATCAAAGCCAGATTTATGCATAAACTAGCTCGTGCTACCCGCTTGGCGATGGGTCTCGCTCGCTCTTACCACCACCGGCACATGTGTGTGTGTGTGTCTTTATACATCTTGCCATGACACACACACAATGGACACTTGTTTGCCCATGCTCAAATGTTGATTTGTCCCACTCTGTCTTTGGCACTCGCGCGTGCGAGCGAGAGAGAGAGAGAGAGAGAGAGAGAGAGAGAGAGAGAGAGAGAGAGAGAGAGAGAGAGAGAGAAAGAGAGAGAGAGAAGAGAGAGAAGAGGGAGGGGGGGGGGGGGGGTGGTAGAAGGTTAATGTACATACATCTTCTTTTTTTGTTATCATGCATTTGTGTCTACTATATAATTAAATTGCAATTTTTCACTTATGCTTGCAAACATTTGATTCAAATTGTTCTTTTCTCTTTAGATAGATCTTAAGGTCCCTTCGGATTGAGACAAGGAGAGTATTCACACAGGGAGAGGTTAACCCATGCTTCGCTAAGAAAACAATATTGACATGGATGTAATTTTTCAGTTTTTGACAAACTTACGTAATGCTCTATCTACCCATACCACTTTGATGGATGAAGCTAGAAAAATGCATTGATCAGCATGCAAAAAAAACCATTGTCATTAGCATAGTGCTATCAAGAGAAGTACCTCAAATGCTTGAGGTGTACTACTGATACACAATTGGAAATGTGTCTCGTGTAAAATTGGAACAGATACAGGTCATACTCAATTATTATTCTTCACACAAAAACCATTGTGTGTCAACACAATGCTAATGATAAGTGAGGGGTCAAGGTGGTTCAAGTCTCTTTGTGGCAAGCATGGCAATGCTTGATAAAAAACCTAGGTTTTATGTAATCCCACCTACAAAATTTAAAATTTTCCTCTAGATTTTAATTTTATAGGTGAGATAACCTACAAAATTTAAAGTGACTTAGTATAAAACCCCTTCACATATAGCCAAGGCAATGCTCTAACGGTAATAGTCAATAAAAACATATAGCCTCCTAAGCCTCACAACACCTCTAGTATGAGAGAGAGAGACACACACACACACACACACACACACACACACACACACAGAGAGAGAGAGAGAGAGAGAGAGAGAGAGAGAGAGAGAGAGATTTTTAAGATTGACAATTAATGTGAGGGAGATAATAACATGTAGGTATTAAAAAGCTTCATTAGTTTGGAAAAGCCTACCCAAGCTAAGGTAAGCCTTATGGCTTTGAATGAATGGACCCTATTCGCCCAAATGGCAACTCAATATCCTGTCCAAATTTGACAGTCACTTTTTGCATGTACGCATGTATGTTTTGCCAGAGTTAGGCCTCTCCAAATGGCATTACATGAGCTCGAGGAGGGATCTAGACTCACTCCCAATACATTATAATAGAGAAGTAGATTCACATTAGCTCTCTACATAAGTTATTAGCTCCCCTCATTTTGTGGTCATTAATATTTCCTTGAATCCCTATTGTGTTGCTTATGTGTTGCCCCGTTTGCTTTAAGACCCCACTTACGTCCTTTACAACCTCTATCTCACTATAACAATCAAAACACCCATTAATTGGCCTTTCTCTCAACAAAGCCCTCATTATCCATGTCATAAAAACTAATATCCAATTCTCCCAAATGATTTTCTCATGTTAAACTGATTATTTAATATGGGGAGGTACCACGGGAGTAAAAGCTAGAATATTGGTAAGGCGTTCAGATCGGTCTCAGTAGGGATCCAAAGGGGGACAGTCTGCAAAAGAGCAATGTGCATCAATGGAGCTTAGAAGACCTAAGGTTCAGCTCCATTAAGACTTCCATAGACTAAAGTTCCAAAAATTAATTAAAAAGTCCAATGGTCAAAAGTGGGGAAAATTAGATGGTTATGGGAAGACTAAAAAGTCTTCCCACATCCCTAGGAAGGAGGGGGCGAGCCCTAATGGTAGGATGCTCCCCCTTTACACAAAGGGAATAATGGACACATGGAAGGCTCTTAGCCCAGATGCCCCCAATCTCCCCTCGAATCCTATTGGATGGCCATAGAGGTGGACCAATGAGAATTAGGCTAGAGTAAAATAAGTCTAATCAATTTAAAAAAGCTTGATAAAAGAACAAATAGAAGTTAAGCTCCCTAGAAGACTATTGGACAGTCTACCAAGGGGTCCAATGAGCATCCAGCAGCCCAATGGCTTGCTTGATTCTTATTGGCCAAAAGACTACAAGGTCCAATGAGAGTTTAAATAAATTATTTTAATTACCTAAAGCTCTCACAAAGGGGGAAAGGGGGACATTTGTCACAAGGCTATCAACTATGCTTCTTAATTGTTATTGGCTAAGCTTTGCAAGAACCAATGGGAAGCCAGCAAGAGTTGTTGGGAAGAGGGGTCGACCAAGAAGAGAGAGAGGTTGGAATTTTACACTAACCAACTTTGCTACACACACACACACACAACTCATGTGTTGAGCAAGAACTCCATCTCCTTCTCCAAGCATTGAGAAGTAGAGGCCTACACCAACAACTCTTGGCTATGGAATGCAAATCCAACCAAGAGCCAAGCTTCAATGGCATGCTCATCTCCTGTACCATGCTAATTAATAAGCTAAGCTATGTTATTAGAGTGATTATGTGAGGAGAGTACTCCTTTCTTGTAAGATACATCTTCTTCCTCTCAATCTTTCCTCATTCCCTGCTAGCTCTCACCATCTTTGAAGGTGTGTGAGGTCTTGGGACTGAGGCTAGGCCCACTAGGTGTGTTTTTCAAGCATAATTTGGTGCATGAAGCTTCCATCTTCATTGCACCAACGAGTTTTGTCAAGGAAGACAAAGATTTTATTGTACAAAAGTCTTCTTTGATGGGAGAAGCTTTAATACAAAGCCTTTTTGGAGGGGGGACTGGCTCCATGCAAATCCGGTCCTCAACTGTTGTCAATTGTTCTATTTCTCTCTCTTTTCAAGTATTGTCTATGCCAAACTAACTAGGTGTAAATTGTTGTTGCTTTCTCCAACTACGTACTCTCTCTATGCTCATTAGGAACTTGTTCTTAATGAAATTCTCACTATGTTATCATTTTTCGCTACACACAAGTTACTAGTGCATTAAATATTACATTGGTATCAGAGCTATTAGTTTTCCTTTTCTTGCTCAAGAAGTGAGGTCCTCAAGCTCGCTACAAATGGTTGGTGTTATTAATTGCAAAAGAGTAAGTAGAATAGGGATTTTTCATCCTTGAAGCACGCCTGCTTTATGCAGTTAACGGGGATACCGTCGAGAGCTATGGTCTTAATAATGGAGTCCTACGGGGCTTGCTTATGGCTTAACCATTGTTGAGCTATTAGAAGCTAGACAAGAATTGGCTCTGGGGAACCCTCTCTTCTATTCCTTGCAATTAATAATATTTGAGCCACATGTATAGATGCTTGAGTGCTTATCTTTGAAGGTAAACGGGAGTAGCAACTAGGGCTTGAAGTGCCAAAGTACAAGTAAAAATTTACACCTAGAACTTGCTAGTATGACTGACAAGGTAAAAGAGATTGAAATGAATGTTGATAGCTTTGATTTTGCTAATGAAAGAGCAACTAATGATGCCCCTATGCTTGTAAACTATCTTGTTTCTAGGCTTCAACAAGCCCTGGGCAATCCATCCCTCCAAGGTGAAGTGTTATAGCAATTGCACACCCATGGTATTCTCCAAACTCCCCACCAAGAAGAGAGAGTACCTAGGCAAGCTCCTGGTGAGACTTCCAAAAGAGGACTCTCTCCAATAAGGGAAGAAGACGAGGATCCGTACGAAGGGCTCAAAAAATTACTACTCAATGAAGCATCTCCCTCTCAAAGGAGAGCCCAAGTTTCAACAATAGAGCCCCCACCAAAAGAACGAGAAAGAAGTGAGTCTCCTTCCACCTCGGTAGAGATGGCTCCATGAAGATGGTGGGCAAAACGCTCTTCAACACCCCCAAAACAAAGAAGACCATCGCATACTCCTCTTCACCATAATTCAAACAGGGGAGAAAGGAAACAAGAGAAGAAAAAGATGAGAAAGAGGTCACCCTCTTCTCCATCTTCTTCATCCTTTTCCTCTTTTGAAGAAAGCAATGGTGCCGAAGAGGAGGGAAAAGGGAAGAAAAAGGTGAGAAAGAGGTCACCCTCTTCTCCATCCTCCTCATCCTCTTCCTCTTCTGAAGAAAGTGATGGTGCAGCTCTCGAACCGCCCAAGAGAAGAGGCCATAGGAAATCCTATGCCGCCTGGAAAAGGTCGTCCAAGCTCAAAAAGTTCAAAGAGGGAGGAAAGAACATCTCTTTCCTTACCTACGATGGCACCTTTGGTGCTATGGACAAAGTCTTGGCCTTTATCCAACAATTTGATGTGGCGTTTGGAGATGAGGGCTTCACGGAGTCCTCTAAGCTACATCATGTAGCTATGCATTTTCAAAAGTCCTCCAGGCAATTGTGGTCTAGCCTACGAGCAAACAGTGAAGCTCCACGAACATGAAAAGCTTTCAGAGCTTCCATCATGAAGCAGTTTTTGGCTAGCGATGCCAAAGACAAAGTACTCACCAAATGGTGAAGCTTGAAGCTCTCTTCCTATGAATCTATTCACAAAATGTAGACAAGTTTTGGGATTTACATCTCAAAGCCACTGTCTACAAAAAGATGGATTTTGGAGAGCAAAAACAACAATTGTGTGGGTTTATATGAGGATATGGCAGAGTATGCTAACTCCCAAAGGCCTCGCACCATACCTGCGGTCATACACCGTACCATGGTGGCTTCAAGAATCAACTTCCAACAAGGGGCTAAGAGAAATCTTAAGCCCAAAGAAAAAAAGGACCGTAGTGAGCCTAAGGGGAAGGACAACGTCCAAAAGTCTCCCAAAGGCAATTCCAACAACAACAAAGCCAAGGAGAAGGGAGTTTATAAAGGCAAAAATAAACTCTCTCCTGAAGAGCTAGAGCATTATAAAAAACATAACCGTTGTTTCAAGTGCGGGGATCTAGGGCATGCCTATCGTGCATGCGCCCACAAGAATACACGTAATGAGGCTCCTAGAGCTTCAAAAATCAAGAAGAGGATGCTCATCACAAAGGATCTCCTCTATGTCACGCTTGGGGAAAGGTAAGAGAACATGATGCTTTTATTTTTTTGACCCTTGTTCTACTCACAATTTCATATCCACAGAGTTGGCCACCAAGCTAGGCATCCAAGCCTATGCGATGGGAGATGTCCTACCTATCGATGGTGCTTTCAAGGGACAAGAAGCCTCAGTCACTCCCTTAATTGGGAAATTGAGGCTCCGTGTCCAAAGCTATGTGGACAAGGAGGATTTCTTCATCTCTCCTCTCAAACATGAGGATGTAATCCTTGGTTTGATCGCATGGCTGCCAATGTTAAATTCTGTGAAAGACAAATCTACTTTAGGTACAGGGAAAAAGATATGTACATAGATGCTAAGGAGTCGGGTAACACCATACCCATTGTACATAAGCAAGCTTTCAATAAGTCAATAAAGAGCTCTATTTTCGTGTACATGATTTTTGCTAAAGATTCTCAAAATCAACCTAATGTTTTAGCAAAAGAAGATATAGGCAATCAAAAGGAATTAGAGTTATCCAATCTCCTAAAGGGATTCCAAGATGTTTTTATTGACGACATCCCTTGTGAGCTACCTCCCAAACAAGGGGATGACAACCATGCAATTGAGCTTCTTCCCGAAAGCTCACCGCCCAATAAACCTCCTTATCGAGTTTCTCAAGTTCAACAAGAGGAGATTATGTAGCAAGTGCATGAGCTGGTTGAGAAAGGCATGGTTAGGCCTAGCTCATCTCCATTTTGTTTGCCAATTTTATCAGTGCAAAAGAAAGATGGCACATATCGTATGTGTGTCAACTATAGAGCACTAAATAGGATCACTATCAAGAATAGGTTTCCCGTTCCACGATAGAAGACCTATTTGATAAGCTACAGGGGTCGACCTACTTTAGTAGGATTGACCTAAAAAGTGGCTATCATCAAATAAGGATAGTTGATCAAGACATAGTAAAGACCGCATTTCGTACTACGTATGGTCTTTACTAGTACATTGTCATGCCTTTTGGCTTGACCAATGCACCAGCCACATTCAACCGTCTGATGCAGAAGCTATTTAGGCCTCACCAAAGCTTTACTAGAGTGTTCTTTAATGATATAATCATCTACTCTAATTCATTAGATGAACACAAGCAACATCTCTAGGTAATATTTCAAGTTTTATGAGAGAATAAACTTTATATAAATCGAAAGAAAAGTGAATTTTTCTTACAAGAGATTCAGTATTTAGGTCACATTATCTCTCAAGATGGCATCCAAATGGATCCATCAAAGTTAGAGGTAATAAAAGGATGGCTTAATCCAAGGAATCTACATGAACTAAGAAGCTTTATAGGTATGTGTGCATACTATAGACGCTTCATAGAAAAATTCTCACAAATTGCGGGACCATTACATGACCTTACAAAGAAAAACGTTAGGTTTATATGGTCCACCAAGGAGAACAATGCTTTCAAAAAGCTTATCTCTCAACCTATGCTTACACTATCGGATCTCTCAAAACCCTTTGAGGTCCAATCTGACACCTGTGGTGATTGCCTTGGAGTTGTTTTCCTCCAAGAAGGGACGCCATAGCCTATGAAAGTCAAAGGCTCGACCTATTGAGCAAGCTCTAGGTATATATGAGAAGGAACTCTTAGCAGTTCTACATGCTCTAGACTTGTGGAAGCACTATTTATTGGGGACTCCTTTCATTCTACGAACGGATCACCAAATCCTCAAGTACTTCCTGACGCAAACCAAGCTCTTCAACAAACAAATGAGGTGGGAAAATTTCCTTTTGCAATTCCATTTTCATATTGCTCACATTGCTGGCAAGCATAATCAAGTAGCCGATGCACTCTGAAGACGATCGAGAGTGAATGCGATATCCATAGCAACTCACAATGATCTATCTTCTATGATAGATGAGTACGCTATTGATCTCAATTTTAAAGATGTGATTTTAGCCCTTGCACTAGGGAAGAAGGAAGAACCATTTACCTTACAAGATGGTTATCTTCTCTATGGCAACAGGCTATGTGCTACTAACTCACTACGTGAGAAAGTAACGTATGAATCTCATGCTCCTCCTTATGTGGGGCATAGAAGGTTCAATCTACCCTAAAAGGGATAGAAACATGCTTCTATTGGCCTGCCATGAAAGCAAACATACAAGAGTATGTTTCAAAATGTGTGGTATGCCAAAAGACAAAGTTTGATAGAGGGAAGCAACCTGGATTGCTTCAACCTTTGCCAATCCTTAATTCACCATGGGAGAGCATATCCATGGATTTTACCTTTGGATTGCCCAAATCTATCCATGGGAATATAGGAATATGGATGATAGCGGACAGGTTTAGCAAACAAGCACATTTCATACCTGTCAAAAGAACTATCAAGGCCCATCAAATGGAAACCCTCTTTGTACGACAAATCTTTAAGTACCACGGCTTGCCAATGTCCATAGTGTCCGATAGAGATCCTAGAATGACTAGTAATTTTTGGAAGGGTCTCTTTGAGAATTTAGGTACAAGTCTAAACTTCTCTTCGGTCTATCACCCCCAAACGGATGGCCAAAGTGAAATAGCTAACCTAACAGTTTTTTATATACTAAAAGCTTATGTCACAGAAGTAGATCAAAAGTCCCAATAGAAGAAGTACTTACCTTTAGTGGACTATGCTTATAATAACACTGTACATACTTCCACGGGAAAAGCACCTTTTGAGGTGATAGAGGGAAGATCGAAAAGTCCCCTGCTACTCAAGGTACATGGGAAGATCTTTGCTGCAGATGAATATAGACGAGACCTGCAAGAATATTTCCAAAATATTAAGGATGCTCTCTCAGCAAAGGCAAAAGGCTCCTGCTGGTAAGGACGGAAGAGCTCTAGCCTTTAAACAAAATGAATGGGTCTTGCTTAAGTTTTTCAAGGCTCGATTAAGGCACACAATGGGCAAGAATCCTACGGGACACCAAAAGTACTATGCTAAGTTAGCAAAAAGGTACTATGGTCCCTTTCAGATTCTTAGGCCAATCAATGAGATGACCTATCAACTCAAGTTGCCCAACCGTTGTCTCATAATGCTTTCACGTGAGCCTACTAAAGCCTTACAAAGGAGAGCCACCTCAAGAAGCGACCATTGAAGACCCACCGGAGATCGAGGACCAAGAAGAGGCGTTGCAGCCTGAGTCCATTCTCCGACATGAAGACAAGGTATTACGAGGCAGTAAGACTATGTGACCATATCTTATCAAGTTTAAAACGTATCCTTTTGAAGATGCTAGATGGATGAAAGGCATACAATAAAAGGATAATCTAAACCTTGTCAATGCTTACAATGACTCCCTAGAGTAAGAAAATGTAAATATGTATAAATGAACGAAGTTTTGTCTTATAAGACTCTCTTTTTCTTTATTGTGCACAAATGTTAATAAATATGCATGCTTAGGATCATGTTTGTGGAGACGACGTCTCCCGAACACGAAGTAGAGTTTGTCACCCTACTATGGAAGATTGATACGGATTAACGTGCAGACATGCTTGCGGCGGCAGCTAAGACTCTCAAGCACCAAATGGACTAGTCATCCATTCTAGAACGGTGTCGTAGGGTAAAATAGGGATCCTCTACCCACTAGAAAATGGATTAATGACTAGGCTTTATCTTCTCTACCTCATAGTCGAGGACGACTATGATTTCTGGAGAGAGGTAATGTCATAAAAACTAATATCTAATTCTCCCAAATGATTTTCTCATGTTAACTAATCATTTAATATGGGGAGGTACCAGGGGAGTAAAAGCTAGAATATTAGTAAGGTTGCTAGACCGATCTCAGCAGGGATCCAAAGGAGGGAAAATAGGGATCCAAAGGGGGGCAGTCTGCAAAAGATCAATGTGCATCAATGGAGCTTAAAAGACCTAAGGTTCAGCTCCATTAAGACTTCCATAGGCTAAAGTTTCAAAAATTTATTAAAAAGTCCAATGGCCAAAAGTGGGGGAAATTGGATGGTTATGGGAAGACTAAAAAGTCTTCCCACATCCCTAGGAAGGAGGGGGCGAGCCCTAATGGTAGGGGAAGAGAGAGAAACACACACGCACACTCCCAAGCTCCCCCTTTACACAAAGAGAATAATGGACACATGGGAGGCTCCTAGCCCAAATGCCCCCATCTCCCCGCAAATCGTATTGGATGGCCATAGAGGTGGACCAATGAGAATTAGGCTAGAGTAAAATTAGTCTAATCAATTTAAAAAATCTTGATAAAAGAACCAAAAGAAATTAAGCTCCCTAGAAGACTATTGGACAATCTACCAAGGGGTCCAATGAGCATCCAACAGCCCAATGGCTTGCTTGATTCCTATTGGCCAGAAGACTAAAAGGTCCAATTAGAGTTTGAATAAATTATTTTAATTACCTAAAGCTCTCACAAAAGGGGAAAGGGGGACACTTGTCACAAGGCTATCAACTATGCTTCTTAATTGCTATTGGCTAAGCTTTGCAGGAACCAATGGGAATCCAGCAAGAGTTTTTGGGAAGAGGGATTGACCAAGAAGAGAGAGAGGTTGGCATTTTACACTAACCAACTTTGCTACACACACACACACACACACACACACACACACAACTCATGTGTTGAGCAAGAACTCCATCTCCTTCTCCAAGCATTGTGAAGTAGAGGCCTAGACCAACAACTCTTGGCTATGGAATGCAAATCCAACCAAGAGCCAAGCTTCAATGGCATGCTCATCTCCTCTACCATGCTAATTAATAAGCTAAGCTATGCTATTAGAGTGATTATGTGACTTCTTTCTCGTAAGATACATATTCTTCCTCTTTCCTCATTCCCTGGTAGCTCTCATAATCTTTGAATGTTTGTGAGGTCTTGAGAATGACGATAGGCCCACTAGGTGTGTTTTTCAAGCATAATTTGGTGCATGAAGCTTCCATCTTCATTGCACCAACGAGTTTTGTCAAGGAACACAAAGATTGTATTGTACAAAAGTCTTGTTTGATGGGAGAAGCTATAGTATAAAGCCTTTTTGGAGGGGGGACCAGCTCCATGCAAATCCGGTCCTCAACTGTTGTCAATTGTTCTATTTCTCTCTCTTTTCAAGTATTGTCTATGCCAAACTAACTAGGTATAAATTTCTACGTTTCTTTCTCCAACTACGTACTCTCTCTATGCTCATTAGGAACTTGTTTTTAATGAAATGCTCACTATGTTATCATTTCCCGCTACACACAAGTTACAAGTGCATTAAATGTTACAATCTATCCACCTTTGATGACCCTTTCCAACACCACCCGTGTAGCACCTCCCCTACCTCCCACTGTCATTTATCATGTGCTATCATACTCAATTGAGCTGCTTACCCTGCTTACACGTATAGCACCTCCCCTACCCTCCCATTGTCCTTTGTCATATGCCATCGTAGTCAATCGAGCTGCTTACCCTACTATACCAAAGTGCTTGCTCCTTCTAATCACTGTCATGCAGAAATCCATGCTAATTTCTCATTGTCTTTCACCTATATGGTAGGTACCGCATCTTCTCTCTCTCTCTCTCTCTCTCTCTCTCTCTATATATATATATATATATATATATATATATATATATATATATATATATATATATATATATATATATATATATATATATATATATATATATATATATATTATATACACACACTTGGTATCAACGGGATTTGATCTACCACATCCTATCTCTGGCTTGGTCTAAACACTAGACTAGATCGGACTGGATATCATATCTACTACATTGTAACTCTCTGATTTACTTTGACCCTTCTCTCTCTCTCTCTCTCTCTCTCTCTCTCTCTCTCTCTCTCTCTCTCTCTCTCTGTGCATCCTGCTAAAGGATTGGCGCTCTTCATCCATGGTAACTACCTGGGGTTTCTTTCACCCCTTGATATTATTGTGTGAAAAGAAGACTTCTTGGGTGCCTTGGACTTTTTTGAGGGTCTTCATTTTTCTAACCAAAGATCTCATTGCATAATGAGGCGTGACATCACATCATATCGACTTCAATGGCAGAAGGTAGCGCCGCGTACTATTTTTGGGTTGCATGCACATAGCACCGCCCGGCATCGGATGGGGGAGGAATCGAATGCTCTGCCAGCCAACCTCTCCATCTGCCCCGAAGAGGGCTCCACGGCCAGTTGAATGCGACTGCGGACTTTCTTTGGCAATACTATATAAGGTGAGCCTAAGCTCACTTAGCTTCCACTCTGCGTTGGGTTTCCTTTCTGTCTTTTTCAATACTGTTGAGATTGTGAGTGGCTTCATCTCTGCAAGTCGTTTTGGTGATGGCTCCTAACAAGAAGACGCTGGCCGAATCTACTGAGGTACCCTGTGTGATTTTAATATTGAATGGCACTTTGGGCATGGTATATATAACGGTTTGAAATGAAGGTTTTTCTGCTATGTAATTCACTGATGTTTAATGGTTCAAAGGAAATCAAAGACCTATTGAGTAAAGGTCTAAATCATATCCCCTTACAACCTTTGAACCCGCACTTGGCATTGGCCGCACTACTTACCTGCTTGGATAACATAGCCAAGGTATTGAATTTAGAAAGTCTACAACATGCTAGACTTTTTGAGTTTATTTTCTCATATTTTCAAACATGTATTGGAGCAATCCCACCTACATGGTTAAGCCAGGAAACAACTTGGCTATCTCCTTCACTGTTGTATATGATAAATAAACTAAAACAGGACTGGTTTGTGGTAGGGCTTGACAAAGCCCCGCATATACCTACTCTTATCTGCAAGCACCTAGCCAAGTAGCAGATGAGGCTAGGCTTAAAGGACCAGAGTTCCTAATATCTGAAATGTGTCCAGAAGAAACCACACGATACCTCGGTATTTCACTAAATAACTTAAAGCTAGACACTCATAGTTCGAAACTACCTTTACTATTTCCCACGTATAAGAGTCACAAACACAAGTTTAGGTGGATTTCAGATGCCTCTAATTGCATTATGTTACACGCCACAGATGTAATTACTGCGTGTCTCAATCTCATTCTCACTGACTTTACCAACATCTGCGAAGAAAAATTTATAGCAGCTAGGACCTTCACAGGGCTTCAAGTGAATAACTTTTGGCTAGTAAAAACTGCGACTGAGGTGTTCATTAATCTACCACAATGCATCTTTTTCATGTTTTCAGCAGATATCACGCAATGCTATGAAAACATATCACTATTTGAACCTTTGGGGCTGTTTTCTGTCCTACAACAGATGATTAAATGGGTGTTTGAAAAAAGAAGTTTGATAGGTTATCACGCTATTTCACTTACTCGGAGTCCCAGACGGGTAAAAAACGCACGTAAGGGACCACCCACTCACTATAATCGGTGTAGTCTGACTATGGTTATTGAATGGCTATTTCAAAATTGCTTTGTTTTGTTAGGGAATCAATGCTTTCGGCAGATTCATGGTATCCCTGTGGGATTCTCATGTTCACCTGTTATGTGCAATCTCTACCTTGCTTTTTTTGAGTAAAGATGGATAATGAAACAACTAGAGACAACGGACACCACTATTGACTTAACACTCTTTCGGCATACCTACAGGTATATGGATGACTTATTGAGTCTAAACAATCCCAATTTTGCAAAGTACTTACCACTAATATATCCCGACACACTTCAAATTGAACCTACCTCGTTGGATTGCGTGAACGATACCGAGCTGAATATCATTACTAAAACAGTATTTCTTAATATAGAGTTATCACTTCTTTCTCCATTAACTGGGAGGTTTGTCACAAATTCTCCTGGAAAAGAGATAATCTGCACCTGAGCTTGATCGAATACGTCAAAAGGAAGAGTAATCGTCCACATAAGATAGCTATAAAAACCTATCTCGGCATGGTGTATTTGATTATGTACTCATCCTCGGACTCATTCTTAGCCTTTCAAGCAATTTGTCACCTTATGAGGAAATATAAGGCGAATGGTTTTGCCATGAAAGAACTACAAGGCACGGTTAGGAATTTTCTCTCTAAAAACTCTTGGCCCTTATGCTTGGCTGACAAGGAGACTATTATTGAACTTCTAACACTCATACACTGATACATTGGTTGTAGGGGAGGTCTCACCACTTGGTGATGACCCCCCTCACCAAGTGGAAGATCTTCCCCTAGGTAAGGGTGGGTCTCTCTGTCTCTCTCTCTCTCTCTCTCTCTCTCTCTCTCTCTCTCTATATATATATATATATATATATATATATATATATAATATTTATATAGATATATATATATACTTGGTATCAACAGGATTTGATCTACCACATCCTATCTCTGGCTTGGTCTAAACACTAGACTAGATCAGACTGGATATCATATCTACTACATTGTAACTCTCTGATTTACTTTGACCCTTCCCTCTCTCTCTCTCTCTCTCTCTCTCTCTCTCTCTCTCTCTCTCTCTCTCTCTCTCTCTCTCTCTCTCTCTCTCTCTCTCTCTCTCTCTCTCTCTCTCTGTATCCTGCTAAAGGATTGGTGACTCTTCATCCATGGTAACTACCTGGGGTTTCTTTCACCCCTTGATATTATTGTGTGAAAAGAAGACTTCTTGGGCGCCTTGGACTTTTTTGAGGGGCTTCATTTTTCTAACCAAATATCTCATTGCATAATGAGGCGTGACAGCACATCATATCGACTTCAATGGCAGAAGGTAGCGTCGCGTACTATTTTTGGGTTGCATGCACAAAGCACTGCCCGGCATCGGATGGGGGAGGAATCGAATGCGCTGCCAGCCAGCCTCTCCATCTGCCCCGAAGAGGGCTCCACGGCCAGTTGAATGCGACTGCGGACTTTCTTTGGCAATACTATATAAGGTGAGCCTAAGCTCACTTAGCTTCCACTCTACATTGGGTTTCCTTTCTGTCTTTTTCAATACTGTTGAGATTGTGAGTGGCTTCATCTCTGCAAGTCCTTTGGTGATGGCTCCTAACAAGAAGTCGCTGGCCGAATCTACAGAGGTACCCTGTGTGATTTTAATATTGAATGGCACTTTGGGCATGGTATGCTTTGATATAACGGTTTGAAATGAAGGTTTTTTTGCTGGGTAATTCACTGATGTTGCTTACACCATTTTTGGTTTAAACTTTGCAAAATAATTAAAATATGCTTTCTATCTCTAATGGGGAACATGGAAGCTCGTGGTTCGGGCTGTAGCAAGGCTCACTCTATGGTTTTTTGGATATGGTATGATTGGGTTTCTCACAATAGCTCAATGGATCGTGCTGGGTAATCCAATGTGTTTAAAAGGTTGTACTGGCCTTGTATCCGAGTAGTGGTTTACACTGTTCGGGTGTTCTACTGAATGTGGTGAATAAAAGGATGGATTGTATCCTGTCCGGTGTTTGGTATGGGGTAATGTATGCTTTCTTATAATGTCCTAGCTATTTTGCAGACTGAGTTGTCTTTCTTTCTATGGGTATCTTACAAAAGCTTAAGCTTTGATTTCGGAATGTTGCATGGCTTAGTATATCCGTTAAGGAGTAAGGTTTTGAGACAAGGTGTAGTCTCGGGCTGTTGGACTACTCTTCTCTCTCATTTTGAGGGGTTGGGCTGGATCTACCTTGACTCTTGGCATTATCTGGTAGTGATGTGTCTAATCAGTGGATGGACTGAGATTGATTGTTGACTATGTAAGGATCCTTGCCGTTGGTAAATATATGGTAAGGTAAGCTATCCTATGCTGGTTTTGGCCGACTGGTTTGCTGGTGTTACTCACGACTGCCGACTGTTAGGATTGGCTTACCTTGACTCTTGGCACTATCTAGTAGTGGTATGTTGGATAGGATGACTGGTTTTTTTCTGACTAATTGCTGGTGAATTAAACTGATGCCTAATATGATACAGCTATGATGCTTACTCTTAAATATTAAGTCTATCTTGCAGCGTTTTTGACGGGTAGGTTGGAATGACCTAATGAGTTGTTTTGTGAGAATCCTTGCTGATGTTTGATATATGGTAGGGTAAGCTATCCTCTGCTGGTCTTGGGGTTATTTTTGCCGACTGGTTTGATGGTTATATTCACTGCTGTCTGCTGACTCTTGGGATTGGTCTACCTTGACTCTTGGCACTATCTGGTAGTGGTATGTTGGATAGGATGACTGGTTTTTCCGACTGGATTGCTGGTTTATTAAAGTGCTACCTCGTATATACAGTTATGATGTTTAAACTTAAGTATTAAGTTTGTCTTGCAGCGATTGACGGATAGGATGGACTGACCTAATGAGTTGTTTAGGGCTGAAGCATAATCTGGTGATTGAGTTGGTTTGGGAACGGAACGTCTTAAAGGCTCCCCACTCTATGTGGAAAATTGTTTAATGGCCTTTGCTGGTCTTAGCTGGTGCCGGAGCCATACTCTTTTTCTCTAATTTTTACTGGCTGGTAGCTATGGCAATTATTTGTTTTTCTAAAAGCCATATTTTACATACAAGTATTTGTACTAGCTAGGAGCTTTTGGTTTTTTTTGGCCTGACAGAAATACCAATTGAATGACTGGATTGGATGTGAATGTATGCATATGCTCATATTCTTTCTATCTGGATTTAGGAGGTTGTTCGTGCTGATGCATTTTCTCACACTAGCTTGATTGAGTGATTGTATACATATGCTCTTTTTCATTTATAGGGATAGGGTTGCATGACCTTGGGACTGGCTCTTACAAATCTATACTATTTACTCGATACAACGTGTGTTTCGAACGGCTGGATGACATTGGTCGGGGAACGGACTGGTTTTTCCCTCGACTGACTTCTATTTTGCAGGCTATGCAAAGCAATAAAATACTAACAGTTGAGCATTCTGTTGCGGAGAAATGAACCGACAGCAGCAGGTTGTAGTCGTAACATGGGTTGGTCTAATGGTTGGTTTAGGGATTTATTTTGGAAACACATGAGGGATATGGGCCCCTCGTTCGACCTGAATGAGTGGGGTTGCGAAATATATTTTTATTTATTCTCTACATGATTAAATGGTATCATAATCGGACGATAAAAAGGCTGGTGGTAAAAAATTCTTTTGTCTGCTGACTAAAATCTCGGATCATTACTGTTTGGGTTTTTGGTTTTTAAAGAAAAGCCATGACTCAAAGATTGCTTTAACTGATTAAAATAGGCTTTTTGAAATATTTTTGGTGGTGGAAATACTGGTAGAGGCGGACAGCCATGCTAATGATTGATTAATCTGGATGAAAAACACTAAGACCTAACTTCACAGTAACATAAAAAACAACTGATATAGCATGAACACTGTTTTGATCGATAAAAGCTAAAATTTAAAGTACGGAAGGAAGGATTTTTACTTGAACTGAAACTGGAAAGTTGTTGCAAAATTCCATTCTAGTTTAGGGAAACAAAATATTATTAATCACTTTAAACCTTAGCAGCATGATTTTTCTTTTTTTGATACCTTGGTGACATGGATGACAACTAGGTCACCCCAGTTACCTGCAATGCTGTTTGGTAGCTAACGAATAGTTTGTTTTCTTATTGTGGATGCAGATAAGGGTGTCCTCTCCTTGGCAATTGATTAAGAAGATGAAGTGTTGTACTTGTAACTATTGGACTATACAGGACCATCCTACCCTTTAATGGCATGTTACTATGATGTATTTGCTTTGGATAAACTGTCGAAAGAAATACATGACTTTGTACTTTATCTGTAGGACAAGGTCTTTGTAGAATATCTCATGTGTTATGTATATTGTTAATAGTTAAAACTCTCTCTCTCTCTCTCTCTCTCTCTCTCTCTCTCTCTCTCTCTCTCTCTCTCTCTCTCTCTCTCTCTCTCTCTCTCTCTCACACACACACACACACACACACACACACACACACACACACACACGGATCCCCGCAACTACGTACCCTAAACCTTGCCACAATCTCAATCTCAATCGTTACAACTTACCCCTATCTCACCATGTCCCGACCTAGGGTTGTCTTCCATCTCCACCATGCGTGTTGAGACACCCACTTTGCAACACAATTGTCAAATTGCATAATGTTTTTTTGTTATCGTCTCGTGCATCCGTAATGTAGCCTCACACTTTGCTACCATCTAATGGCCTTACCACCCTCATTCACATCCCCCTGTGTGTTGTACGTTGTGTCTGCCATTGTATCCATGCACACGATAGGCTTCGCTGCACAATCCATGATACAACTCATGTTGATGGCACTACACCCCTTACCCCTTCATCAAGGATTTGGCTATGTTGCATCCTCATGCCATGTACTGCTCCAATGGTCAACCTTTTGGGTACTTATGTAAATGCCCGTTATTAAGAAAACATGAGGACAACTACAATTATGGGTTCCACTTTGTGCTTGAGTGGGAACCTCGTCCTCTGTAGTGCACATCATTTTTGTGAGGATAGGAGCCCAGTTCCTTTTAGTGTGTTGTCACCTTCTACCAACATTTGGATCTTCTTGAATGGTATATGCCTTGCATCATCAAGACCACCATCAACATGCAAATGAGATCATGTTGGTGCACATTCACCTGCCTCACTGATAAAGGTTTCTTTACCAAGTTAGGACCTCCCAAGGTCCAACTCTCTCTCTTTCCCCATCAGTTCGCACTCAAAGAATGAGCTGCCAGCCCTTCTTGGTCATTTGGTGAGGAGAAATTTGACACCATGAGCCGGGATGTATGCGACATGAAAAATGTATGCACAAACAAGTCTTGGGCTGATATATGTGGTAGCAATGTGGTTTCTAATTTCCACTCATGCAAGCTATGGTTCAAACAAAGAATGTTGAGAATGTGGATGTGTGGAGTTGAAGGAACGGGAGTGATGTTCCAAGAACATTGTTATTCATGGAATTCCCAAAGAGAAGTTAGAGATACCTCCTTCTCTTGCCATTGTTATCGAAGAATTCTTCAAAACCCACTTTGGCATATCCGGAGTTATGGTCTATGGAGCACATAGAGTGGGAAGCAAGGAGCTCCTCGCTCGGGAGAACGGCCAATTGTATGCACCATGCCGGATGAGACCAAGCGAAAGATTATCCTTGATAATAGTTGTATCTATTTGAGGGATACGAAATGTTTTGTATGTGAAGATTGCAGTATTAAGCAACAAAATATGCGTCGCAAGGCATATGAGGAAAAGAATCAGAAAAACAAGGAGATCTCTCATGAAGAAAATGTGCCCAAGGAGGAGGCAAGTCCCTCGAGCAAATAGGGATGCGTGACCTATGAGACCGAGTTACAATTGAAAATATGCTTTTGAAATTGTAATGGATACCCATGGAATGCGGGGTTGGCATTGATGAATTAACAAGCAAAGCCGATGTTGTACTTCTTGTTGAAACTTGGGAGCATGATACACAAAGGATTAACGGCTTGGAGGATAACAATGCACATTCATTGATGTGGTCAAAGAATCTCAAGCAACAAAGAGGACAAAGAGGGGTAGCATGTATGGTTAAGAAAGGATTGGAAGATTTTGTATCAATTGTGAAAGATGACAAGTACAAACGTTATGTATGGCTGAAAATTATGACACCAAAAAGAGCACCCATTTTTGTATCCGGTTGCTAATTTCCTCATCATGATTCCCCCTTTTATGTTTGCATGGATAGAGATCATCCATTTTTTGATTTAGAAGAGGACATTTTTTATTTCAAAGGTGAAGGTGATGTTATTGTATTTGGGGATATGAATGCTCGCACAAAAACATTGCAACATGATTCTCAACAATTTGATATGCCATACATTTCAAGGGAGTTGGAGGAAGTTCACTTGTATGATCGTACTTCAATGGATGAGAAAGAGCCGGATCACTACGGAAAGTTACTTCTACATATATGTAATAGCACGAGTATGCTCATTGCCAATGGTGTATCTTTGTGGAGTGGAACCAATGGATTTAGTTGTAGGAGACATAATGGGGACAATGTGATTGCCTATATGCTACTTTCCGAAACCATCATGTATCACATAAAGAGTTTTATGTTTGGCCAATGGTCCCCGGAATCTGACCTTCGCACCTTATGTATTGACCTTTCATGTGGAGAAGCAACTAAGCATGATAATTTCAGCCAAAAGAAAGAGAAATAATCACTATGTATGGATTTCAAACAGGCACCAATGTACATTGAAATGGTTGAGCAAAAATTATGGATGACAAAGCTTCAATATGATGCACCATTGGAGACTAAATGGGAAGCTTTCAAGAAAGTTATTTGTTCTTGTGCCGAAGAATGCTTTGCCATAAAGCATCTCCATGGTATCAACAAAGATAGATCACGCAAAAGGTGGTTTGATAAAGAATGTCAAGATGCTCAAAAATCCTTGATAAAGCTTGATGCAACTATGGACAAAGACAACTATCAAAGTCATTTTCATACACAAGGCATTGATTCAAAAGAAGAGAAGAAGATGAGAAGTAAAGCAACAACTTTTTCAAGTCCAAGAAAAGGCACTTGCATGTGGAAGATTTTGGAGAAAGTTGAGGGGCAAGCGGGTTGAGGATTTTGGTAACTTGAGTCTTGTGGATATGTACACACATTGTAGGCAATTATATGACCAAACAAATGCCAAAAAAAAACCATTTTATGGTTCACTCCCATGTATGCCCTCTTTTTTTACTATTGAGGATGTATGCGGTGGGCTTGAAATGTTGACCACTCGCAAAGCAGGAGATCTTCAAGTTATCAAGCCGGAGATGATCAAATGGACGGGAGATTTTACCCATGAGTGGATGTGTGATATGTTCAACCTTGCACTTCAACATGCCATGTCTTATGATTGGAGTACTAATTGGATTAAGCCTTTGCATAAAGGAGGGGATGTAAAAAATGTAAACAACTACCGGACTATAATGATTGGGTCTCTTATGGCAAAGTTGTTTGGGTGTATAATGGAGATGAAATTGAGTGAATGGACTAAAGAGAATGATAAGCATGCAAAGGGACAAAGCGGGTTTTTGCTGATGCCATAGCACCATTGATCATCTTGTCACTCTTCGTGTTCTCATGGAGGAAAGTCGATTGAAGGGCAAGCGATTGTATTGTTGTTCTGTGGACTTTAAGAAAGCCTTTGATATGATTCCACATAAGAATTTGTGGAGAAGGATCGAAGAACTCCAAGTGCCAAGTGAGTTTATGCTTGGGATTTCTTGAATCTATGAGAAGGTGATTTGTCAATTGTGCATGGGAAGAGAAATTTCAAAAAAAATTGTAAGCACTATTGGGGTTAAACAAGGATGTCCGTGTTGTAATTAGGGTTGCAGAGAAACGCACACAGCTTGGAGAAGACGAAGGAAGCTCAAGGCACACAATTGAGAGTGTGTTACTTTGTGTGCAATTGAAAGATAGATAGCCCTAGAGTGATGGGCGTATATACAATGCACGGGGAAAAAACTCCTAAAGAGGGAAAAAATTGCCCCGACGGTCCTAGTGTGTTCACACACATCACTACCACATGTATATGGTAACAAATCCTCCCTGGAGTGATGCGCTGAACGAGAGATGGCACATGAGTAAAGTGAAGTGTCGTGCCCTGAGGACATGATCAGTCAACAAAGGGGAGTAAGCCCAAAGCTTTGCGGAAAGCTTCTCACTTCTCACGAGACAATGCCTTTGTGAAAAGATCTGCAAGGTTGTCCTATGTTGGCACATAAGCCAAGCTGATCTCTCGTGTTGAGAGCCTCTCCCCAACATAGTGATAATGCACCTCAATGTGCTTTGTGCGAGCATGAAAAATTGTGTTCCTCGCAACTGCCAATGCGCTCTGACTATCAATGTAGATAGTGTTGGCAGTGTCCTGCCAACACACAAATCAGCCATAAGGGGTTTGAGCCATACACACTCAACCGTAGCTGTGAAGACTGCCTTGTACTCAGCCTCACAACTAGAAGTGGCCACAGTAGGTTGCTTCTTGCTCAACGATGATATACATGAGCTGCCAAGCATGAAAAAAAAACCACTTGTGGACACTCGCGTGCCAAAACAACTAGCCCAATCTGATTCCGAAAAAACATGTAAGTCTGGCGGTAATGATCCCTTATTGGGATAAAAAAAGCCAAGATGTAAAGTGCCACTAAGGTAGTGGAAAATCCTCTTGACAGCCTGCCAATGCTTAGACTCTAGGCTATGCATAAATCTGCTGACGTGTGAGACTGCACTCTGAATATCCGGCCTCGTGTTGCATACATAAATGAGGCATCCAACAACAGTTTGGCAAAGAGTGACATCTGCAGGATCGCCAGCATCATGAAGACTCAATTTCAAACTTGTTTCCATGGGAGTGGCAATAGGTTTGCAATCCTCAAGTCCAAACTTACATAGCAATGTCTCTATGTAACTTTTTTGACACAAAAAAATACCACCATCAAATTGCTTAAACTGTATACCCAAGTAATGATGCAACAACCCCAAATCTTTCATCTTGAAAGTAGCATTCAAATCAGCCTTAAAGTCAGCAATATGTCTCTCATTGTTCCAGTGACCAGCAAATCATGTACATAAAGAACCACAATGAGAAGTACATCACCCTCATGCTTTAGATACAATGTGCTTTCTGTTGGATTGTTACGAAAGCCTC
This sequence comes from Adiantum capillus-veneris, assembly GCF_014529385.1. NCBI lineage: Eukaryota > Viridiplantae > Streptophyta > Polypodiopsida > Polypodiales > Pteridaceae > Adiantum > Adiantum capillus-veneris. The sequence continues at coordinate 3,412,247 of NC_140956.1, forward strand.
GTTTGACCAAATGAGTGTCAGATTTCTCATACCAAGCACGAGGAGATTGCTTCAACCCATACAAAGCCTTCTTACATCTGCACACTTTGTCCTCTTGTCCTTTCATGACAAAACCGCGAGGCTGTGTTACATAAACTTCCTGAATTATGTCACCATTCAAGAAAGTAGTAACAATGTCTGATTGATGTACATCCCAACCAAAATGAGCTGTCAATGCACATAGAAAATGCACAGTAGTCATACGACAAGTGGGAACAAAAGTCGAGCCTTATGGCGATTGATCTCACCATCTAGCTTGCATTTCAACTTGTAAACCCACTTCATACCAATGGCCTTTTTGCAAGGAGGCAAATCACATAAATTCCATGTGTCATTTTCTATAAGTGCATCATATTTTGATTGCATGGTAACGATCCAATTTTTTAAATTTTGTGGTTCATCAAAAGACAGAGGTTCCTCAACATCATGTAAGCCAGACACAGCCAAAGCATAACAATCTGATGCATAAGATGCATGGTCAGAGCCTAAACGAGTACAACTAGACAAAGATGCATCCAATTTACTCTCACACAATGTATGCACCAACCATTTTGGCATACCTCTAGCCCGCTCATTTTTAGCCCTTTCCTCATCAAGTACATCATGTACATCTGCATCAGTAATAGGTTGATCTATAACATTTTCGGAAACCCCCATAGGCTGTACATTTTCCTCATTGGAATTTACATTCGAACTTCCACCACTGAAAAGAGGCAACAAAGTGTCATTAATGTCCTATGAGCTTACATTAATGTCTCTAGTACATGACAACAAGGGCTAAACAGGATCTTCCACAAACACTACATCTTGTGAAACCAAAATATGATTTGTTTGCGGATGATACAACATGTAACCTTTGCTTTCAGCACGATAACCAACAAAATACATTTGACAGCCTTATTGTCCAATTTTCTGCGTTGTGTTTGTGGCACCAAAGCATATGCCAAACAGCCAAAAAAATGCATGTGCTCAATAGAAGGCTTTCTATCATGTCATGCTTCATATGGAGTAATAGACTACAAAGCTTTTGTAGGACACCTGTTAAGTACATAAATGGCCAAGGGCAGAATTTGCATGGGCCAACAAACATCACTATGCACAAGTTGCAACCTGCATGTAGCCCTAACTGAACCATCCTTTGGAAACTTTTAACGTTACATTTTACCCAAAATACAGCATTCACAAACATGTTTGACAGGTGCTTTCCAAGAGGCGACAAAGAAGCAACCATATCAGATTTCTACAAACGCAGCAAACTGGCAAAATCCAGATGCCCAAAATGTGCATGCCATAGTTTTGCATCTGAAACAACCTTTGAATCTGCAACTGCATTTGCAAAATTTTGTCCGCACTTGTCATACAAAGTGAGCTTATATAGCCCACGGCACAAAAGGCCAGATGCAACAATTTCATCACCAAAATTGAGATCATAAACTATACATCTGTCATCCACAAATTTGACTACTAGTCCAAGTCTAGCAAGTGCAGATACAAACAAAAGATTCTTCTTGATCCCAGGTACATAAAGTGCACCAACAAGTGTGAAAGAACTGCCATTTGCAGCAGTAAGCACAATCTTTCCAACCCCCTGAACCGGATAAGAGCCATTCTTGACACAAGTGACTGAATTCCCATGAAGGACAGACTCAAGAGAGGTGAACAATTCACGATGTGAGGTAATGTGCTTTGTAGCACCACTGTCGAAATACCACACATGTGAATCTGCAGCAACTAACATGCATGCATCATGGACAACAGGATTGTAAGTGCACTCTGCACTAAAAGCCCATTCTACATCAACATCAGCATCACAGTCTCCTTTCAGAAGACTCAAAAATGGCTGCATTTGTAGTGGAACCACCCTCTTTCTTTGGCCTTTGACTTAGGACACTGCTTGATCAAGAGATCATTAGCTTTACAATAATGGCAACACCTCTTCTTTTTGCCCTTATCACCAGAATTTCCAGACGAATTGCTGCCAGCACAAGCATTAGGAATAGAAGTTTTCCCACTCGCAGTAGAACCATAAGAAGTGGATGCATTGATGTTACCACCCTTTCTTTGAGAAGCAATAGAAGCCTGTTCAACTGCATGCTACCTAGTCCTGTTTTTCCTGGAAAGCGACTCTTGACAACAATGTGCATAATGCATCAAACTTGACAACTTCAAGATTTCCTTGGGTCATAAGTCTCTAGGTACTAGCAAAAGTCTGGTAAGAAGGTAAGGCATCAAGAACAGTCTGCAGAAGGGAATTGTTTGAAATGACTTCACGTGCAGAAATAAGTTGCTCATTGATATCCTTGATACAAGTAAGGAAAGTGTCCATATCATCTTCCTCATGCATAATCTTCGATTCCAACTCTTTACGCAGCAAAGCAATTTTAGCCTCATTGCGGCTTGCATAAAAACCTGCTAGAATATCCCAAGTCTGTTTTGGAAATTTCACTAAACGAATGTGAGGAGTAATGGTGCCTTCACAGACAATGTAATCAACACATGAGCATGCGCATCCTTTACTTCCAAACGAGCTTGTTTTGTCGTAGGCAAAAAAACTCTAATAGCAGCAATCCTTGCAGCAAGACATGCAACATCCTCAACATCGCCTACATCCTCAGAACCAGGACGTACATCAATGCCCTGCACAATATTCCAGATGCCCTTTGACACAAGAACATCTTGCACCATGTAAGCCCACATAGGGTAATTGTCCCCATCCAATTTTTCCTCAGCAGCAAACATCTTGAACACATCTGTGTTGTTGTTAGCCATGGAAAATGCCTGCACTTGATGTGAAAAAACTGCTCGAAATGAGGAGAAACTAAGTGAGACCAGCACGTGCTATATAGAACAAATCATAGCAGATTGTATGGGACCTATTATGCAGTAATTGGCGCTAACAAAAAATTTGCACAAAATGACAAAATTGCATGTGCAGACCTGGCTGTAGTGAAAACGGAGGTCAAAATTAGCCCGAATCAGAAATCTGAGCAGACTAAGCTCTACGCACTTTTCCAAAAAATGCTGGTGACTAAGCCCGAGAGGATGCAACCTGCTCTGATACCAATTGTTGGAATTAGGGTTGTAGAGAAACATACACAGCTTGGAGAAGACGAAGGAAGCTCAAGGCACACAACTGAGAGTGTGTTACTTAGTGTGAAATGGAAAGATAGATAGCCCTAGAGTGATGGGTGTATATACAATGCACGGGGAAAAAACCTCCTAAAGAGGGAAAAAATGCCCCGGCGGTCCTAGTGTGTTCACACACATCACTACCACATGTATATGGTAACAGTCCGTTGTCACCAACTCTCTTTGGTTTATGCATCGATGAATTGGAACAAATGATACTTGACTTTATGCAACAAGAAGGCATTGAAGAGGTCACTATTTGCAATGTGGTAATCATGCTTTTGTTGTATGCAGATGATGTAGTGCTTCTAGCACACACTTTAGAAGATGCACAAAAGCTTATGATTGTCCTTGAGAACTTTTGCTTGCATAGTGGGCTGATTGTGAACAAATCCAAAACAAAGGTTATGCTTGTGAAAACCAACCATAAGGAGAAGCCATGCATTGTGTACAACAATGAGACACTTGAAGTTGTTGAGAGCTTTAAGTACCTTGGCCTTGAGGTTCCGTCCAATCATTAGTGGCATGAATGTGCTATGCATCGTTTGGAAGCGGAAAAGAGAGCATATTATGCATTTGAGAACATGTGTAATGTGGGAAACATCAAGTGTTGGGTTCTCAAGAAGTATCTTTTTGATGCATTGGTGACACCGGTTCTTCTTTATGGAGTTGAAGTGTGGGGCGGGAGCATCTCAAAGTCTACTTGGAAAGAGTTTGAAAATGTCCAAAAGGTTTTCTTACAAACTTTCTCCAAATTAAGACACAAACACCATATATGCTCCTGCTTCTTGAGTCGGGATCTCTTCCAATTGAGGTTATGGCCATGGAAAGGGTTGTGGAGTACATGATAAAGATACATCAAAACCCCTCACATCGACTTCATACAATTGCATGGGAAGCAAGCAAAAAAGTTCAAAGACGCATAAAAGCAAGATCTTGAGCACGGGATGGATGCAAGACATAAAGAAGTGGTTTGGTAGATGGGATGCATTACACTTGCTACATGATGCTTCAATTGACTCCCAAGTGAATGAAGCTTTTCTACAATACCAATGTATTATGGCTTGGGAAAAATCAAGTGGGTCACGCTTCATACATTACACCACCCATATTGCCCCTAACTACAAAACCATGTTCTTCGCTGAAAGAGGAAACCATACTCACACTTACATACTTGAGCCTTTTTCCTTGTCGATGATACGCACTATCGCAGCCATTCGGCTTAGCTCCCATTTCCTTCGATGCGAGATAGGGTGTTGGGGCAATGGTGAAGAGTCAAATTGACTGTGCACATTATACTCATTGCAAGTTCGCGAGTCTGAGTACCACACACTACTAGAGTACTCAGCTTTTGGTCACATCCGAACTTGCTTCTCTCACATTTTCAGCCATAAGTTAGACCTACACACTTTCCTCTCCCAGCCACAATGTGGGCTCTCCATTGCGACTCTCATCACCACAATTTTGAAGCATCAAGAGTCACTCATCAGCCATACACATACTACATCACATGTAACTTTGGTCCCATAGGTCATGTTTGACCTTCCAGGATGATAATAAAATCTCTCTCTCTCTCTCTCTCTCTCTCTCTCTCTCTCTCTCTCTCTCTCTCTCTCTCTCTCCTTCCTTTAGAAAGCTTCTGCCTCCGTAGTCTAGTGGTCCTCCACAGATGGCGAGTAGTCATAGCCGCTATAGCTTGCAGCCGGGGTACTCAAAAATGATCAATGGTGCTGATATGAAGCTACATCCTACAGCAAGGGCCTAAAACAATAATGTTTATGGTGAGTTAGTTAATGGCGCTAATCTTGCAGTAGTGAGAGTTGTTGAAGCTATGGCTCAGAGCTTAGGAACCAATGCTATGAGGCGAGGAGATGAGTTGCGATGCTAGGAGAGGAGATGCATGGTATGGAGCCTACTTAGAAAGAATGAGGATAAGGTGGCAAGTGAAGGGAGCATCTGCTACTACGAGCTCAACACGGGGGGGGGCAGGGAGGGAGGGGGGGGCGAGAGAGAGAGAGAGAGAGAGAGAGAGAGAGAGAGAGAGAGACAAGGGATTTGTTGTGGCTTTTGGGCCGTTTGGACAAGAAATCCCCAGCAATTACGCGAGGTAAGGCCTAGGAGTAGTTAGTGGGCATATGCAGATCTCGAGCATTGCAAGCCAGAAGCTGCCGCTTGCACGGACTGGCAGTCCTTTACAAATGGCGGGAAACTGTAGCCATTACCGCCTGCTGTAGAGTTCGCAGATAATGGTGTTGTCAATAGGCAGCTACAGAAACAATAGCATTGATGCTGAGTTGATTGATGGCACAGATATGGTGCTAATGAGAGCTACAGAAGCTATGGAGCAAAGCTATGAATACAAAACCCAGGAGTCGCTATGAGACGAGGGAATGAGTTGAGAGGTTATGCACCACACTACACAGTTGCACTGTTGGGTAAAGGCGTTGCGCCTTTGACTGGGGCCAGCGGACGTCCATTGTCTGTGTGTACACTTCCTTATTCTTTGTATACATAAGAATAAGGAGCAACTCACTTATACTTCCAAAGGTTGCTCCACCCACACCATTGTTAGAAGCTGGACACACCCCACAACAGTAACTACTCGGAGGATTATTATTTTTTGTAATTATTCATTCATTGAGGAAAACTTGATTTTTCACCCTGTAATTATTGGGACTTACAGAAGTTTCCAGATTGTATCCCAGTTTTGATAGTTAGATTGAGTAGATGGTTGATTTTGGAACTTTAGGGTTTGAGAAATTGTAAGGTATATATACCACTTTTTGACCTTAAATGAAACACCTTTTGTCATTTTAAAAACAAGTTTGAAGTCTGTGAGTGAGCGTACTGTGTACGAGAGAGGGAGTGTGGGCTTCATCTTGACGCTACGTGTGCTCCGGTGGTCGGAATCGAGTGCGAAGAAGTGCAGCGTGTTGCCCCCGACAAGAGCTACGCACCGATACCTACATTGCGCGCGTACGGTCCGGTTTTGCAAGCTCCTTCTACGAGCTTCATCGGGTGTTTGGGTGAGCATACGTTGTCCGATTTTGCATTGCAGCATATCCACGCGTTCACATTGAGTAGAACTACACGTTAGGCACTTTAGATTTCGGAAACGAAGACCCGCAGATTTAGGCCAGACATCCTACGTGTTTCTGCACCAGGTGGTTTGGGTTGGGATTTTAGTTCATAGTCCTTAGGGAGAGCGACCTATTGGTATTAGTAGGGTCTCCTTCAAGTTCTATGTTTTTTTGAGATTGTTTGATCGGTGTTCGGCTCTAAAAAGCGTTGTAAGAAGTTTCCTCTTATGCACTCTTGAAGGCTGTGACTTAGACAATTGGTAGAGACCTCTGTAGGAATTAGTTAGGAGTCGGTCGAGTGTAGGTTGACACCTTATGCTTGCTTCCACGCGCCTGCGGGGGTCGAGCTTCATCCTTAGCTGACATTACATGTTAGGTGAGTTCTCGCTGTGCTGACGTCCGTCACGGCGTATCCGTCCAACATTGGCGCCGCTGCCGAGGATGAAAACCTTAGGTAGGTGACCAAGACTAATCCTTGAGGATTGGTATTTTTGGCTTGCCAAGAGTCTCGCTTTACATTTAGATAGGATCAGAGGGTGGAGGACTCTCTAGGTCTTAGAGGGAGTCTAGGAAGCGTGTGCCTGGCCTAGATCCTTCGACTTAAGTGGATTAGGTAGACCAAGATAGTTTTAGGTAGTAGTCGAGTTCTAGAGTAGGAGTTGGAGTGGTAGAACCGGTAAGAGGGGAGCTTGAGAGTTTGAGGAGGCCAAAAAGCAACCAAAAACACCATTATCACCATTTCACATGAAAATTAGGAGTAGAGTAAGTAGGACATCATGATTCAGGATCTAGAGAATTTCATGCATGTACACTTGCTTGGTAAAGTCATTACAAGTTTGTAAAAGATGCAAAAAGACGCAAAAGTGTGTTTGAACGCCTAATTGAAGTCCAAAAGTTACTGTGAGTGTTTCTGATAGATCTACAGAGCATCAGGAGCATTACTGTCAGAATTTTTTTTTAATTTTAAGCCAGGAGACATCCTACGCATAGGATATCTACAGGCTAATCTGGGAGGAATTTTGGGATTTTGAGTTGACCAGTGTGTTCAGAAGGTAGGGTTTACCCTAATTTCAACTGGAAAGTGGAAATTTGGCCATATCTTGACAGGATAAGTCCAGATAGACTGAAATTGCCAGACATCCTACCCAAATAGTGCCAAAACATTATTTTGAGACCAAAACCATAGGATGGCTGCATGAGCATGTCTTGCATGATATACTGAGTGACTGAAAGGGGTTTCACCTCATTTGGGTGAGAAAATTGGGTTTAAAGCGGACTTTAGAACTTTTGACTGAAAAAGGCAAGAACAGCTGAAATTTGGGACTTTTGACATCCAAACCAAAATCTAAGCATACCACTGGGTTACTGACATCAAGGGGAAGCTGTGGGACAAGTCTGGGGTCAAACAGGCCAAAAAGACGTCCTACGCGTAGGATGTCTTCTGTGTGATTTTACACTCCAAACCTAATTTTGAGCATATCAAACTGATCAGCAACTCAAGGGGAGCATGTGTTTTGAATTTGAAGCCATTCTGATGAAAAAGACAGGATGTCTAAAGCAAGAAATTGAAGCCAGACTTTGACTTTGAGCATAGTAAGGTGTTATATAGCCTAAGGCAAGCCTCCTAGTCAATTTTGGTCCAAATTGGAGTTGATTACACTGATCAATATCAACAACCGGCTGTCGAAACAGATTTCTGACTCATTGACCAGCTAATAGGTGTCCAAATCAAAAAGTAAAAGCAGCTGTAAGCTCAGCACAACAAGGGGAAACTACAGTGAAAAAATCCAGGCAAAACACAGCAGGAGACATCCTACGCGTAGGATGTCTATTGGGGCAATACTGTTAGGAAATAAGACGTAGCTAAATAGATTTTTGAGTAGATTACTTAATGGAGAGAGATAGATTTCACACATAAGAGATTATAGAGTAGAGAGAGAGAGGGAGTACACACGATATACGTGGTTCACCCAATGTGGGCTACGTCCACGGGAAAGCAGCCACTCAATGGCTTTAAGCACTTCAAAGAAGAAGTAGTTTACAAAGGGATTAAACCCTTGATAGAGCTCCCGCCTTGCTTCACTCTCACCACCTCACACTCACCTTGTTGCATCAACTTCACACTATGAAATGTGTGTAGAAATGGCCTCCTTTTATAGGCCAAAAGGGCTGCCCTCTCTTATGAGAGACAGCCATGTGTAGCCGCCCTTGTGCGAATAAGTCCAAATCGGACCCTCCAATCCGCCCATGTGTGGCCGCCCTTGAGAAGACAAGTCCGCTTTTGAATTCGGCCATCGGCCATTGAATTCGGCCACCGGCCATTGACTTTCGACCATCGGCCACCGGCCATTGACTTCCGACCACCGGCCATCGGCCATTGACTACCGGCCACCGGCCAACCGACTGGTTGTTTTCCGACCACTTTCCGACCGCCGTCCGATCATAATATTCCGGCGAAAAAAAAGTCTCGGGGGCCTCCGCCCCCGAGGCCTTTAAAGTTGCCTCTGATTCTTGTCCGTGAAAATTTTGGTTTCCGGTGAGTGATTTTCCTTCACGCACGATGGCTTCTCCTCATAATGGGGGCCTTACAAATGTGCGCTTTTACCACAGAAAATTACAAGGGTAAATCAGGCTCCATACTTAACAAATACTACAAAGGAAAATTTGACCTGGCATAGACAGTGAGATTCTATTTGGCTTAGGGGTTCCAGAATTTCTTTCAGAAGTGAATTTGGACCTTGTTGGCCCATTTGACGAAGCAAAGACTGAATTCAGACTTTTTCGTGTAAGTTGACCAACATCTGAGGGTATTACTGTTTCAGATTAGCAAACCTAATCCAGAACATCATCACTGTATAAAATACAGTAGTGGTTGAGATTAACTCTCCAGTTATACCAATCATTACTAAGATAACCTCTAGCAGATAAATGCTTTCATTCAATTGCCGAAATTAAAACGCTTTTGTACAGGTATATTCAGCAACAAAGCAAGAAGTTGTGCAGAAACTGACCCTTTGCCAGGTGAGTGGTTGGATTTGTGATAAATTGCATTGACAAGTTTGATGAATTTAAGATCAGGAAGATACATTGTTAGAGACCAGAAGGTGGCAGGTGACCAAGGTAGCTTAGTGTCCACCGAAGAGAGTGTAACTCAGGCAAGGCTAGATCCGCTAGCACCGATTATTGAGGAAGGTAGTGATACTGACACTTCGTCAGACAAATCTTTCTTCATGATGGGTAGTCAACAGCCAGGAGGTTTCACCTATGATGGACCTGTGCGAGGAGGAAGCACCTCCCAAAATCCTTTGAATGATTCCAAGGTCACGGTGATCTTCTTAGAGGGAATAAACTCGAGAGGAGCCCTAGTCTATTCTGACTATCGAGGCCGCAAGTGCATTTGTATTGAAGAGAGGCCAGCTCAAAGATTGGAGATAATCCGAGTGTATGATGATGGAGATAGATTCCGAGACGAAAAGGGGAACCACTATTTAATAGTTAGTAACCCTGAAGATTACAACAGATATGGAGATAACGTGGTGAAAGGGAAAATGGTTTCAGAAACTCAAGAACCGCCACCAAACATTGATCGGCCTGGAGCTATTTTTATGTATGATAACAAAACAACCAGGGTTCCAACTTATAACGAGAACGTGGGAATCTACAAACATGAGAGTGAGGGTATAGTCTCTTACTTTCGCAGCAAAGAACCATACATAAACGAATTAAGAAAAGACAAGGTTCTTTACTTATTCTCTTATGAAACTGCTACGGGGAAGGGTATAGTTTTTGTTGATAGATACGGGTGAGAATACCAGCATATTCTCCCAGAGGAGGTAGAAAGGGCAACAGGCCCAGGAGCATCAGCATATGCCCCTGAGGAAGTGCCAAGAGCCACCTACACCCCGAGCAAGTCAACGAATCCTTTTTCAGATGAGTATGACGCTACCTCACATTCCCCCCGACCGCAAGCATTCAACGACCAAGACCAACCAGCAAACTAGCCATCATTGCAGGCATGGCTTCGGCAGAGTGCAACAATGGAACTAGATCGAAATCGAGATGGTTATCAAGCCGCATGAGGGCTCAGGGATTGCAAGAACCACCACTCTATTCAAGGTATCAGGTAGAGAGTAAGCCAAAGACTCAAGGGTCAACAGAGCCTGGAGGACCACCCATAGAACGAGTTCGAAGAGAAGAACCACCTCCAGCAAGAACCGTTAGAAATTATGGCTTAGGAGCACCATTGGGAGAGGAACCAGCCTATTACAGAAGACCTGAGGAGGTAGATCGATTAGGACGGGGAGATCCAATGATGAGGTTTGTAGACCATCGAAGAATTAGACCTTCTCAAGTGCAAAAATGGGTAAACAAGAAATACACAGGAAGCAGAGACCCATGAAATCATGTAGCAGCCTTTGTGCGTGTAATTAGAGCCGAAGAGGTGTTAGATTTTCTTACCCAATTTGCAGGTTTTGGACTAACCCTAGAGGATGATGCTGCCACTTGGTTTGACTCTGTAGAGCGTAGAGACTTTGAGTCGATGGAGGAAGTGTTTGACGAGTTTATCGAGGAATTCTCTCAAAGGGGAATAGCTCATAATACGGTCTCACAGATCCATAAATTCAAACAGAAAAATGGGGAATCTGTACGAAAGGCAGCCCTAAGACTAAAAATATATGTTAAGTTATGTCCTGTTGAAGAACTACCAACTCAGTCCAGACTTATGATGATATTCATCCAAGGACTAAGGAATGCAGATCTCCAGAAAGATTTACATATTAAGAGGAGCACGACGTTGAATGAGTTGACCAAGGAGGCTCTTTACCTTGTGGACAATTGTGCGGTCTACAAAGAAGGGGAGTTCAAGGACCTTGATGACGATTCGTCTTCACAGCAAAGTGGAAGCAAGTCTTCTAAGACAGCACCGAAAGGAGAAGTAGCGGTAGACCAGGAGCAGCTCGTAGACGAAGTGCTAAAAAAGATCAACTTGTACGCTAAACCCCAGGCTAAACAGCCCAAGTGGTGTGCTATTGAAAAAAAATGGACAAACCATGGGACTGAGGAATGTTATTATAACAAGGGATATGTGAGAGAGAGACCTTACGCTCCCCAAGCTCCAGTAGCCTCCCCTCAAGTTCCACCGATGCCTAGATATCAAGCAGGCAACTTACCAGGACCTGTAGGTGTAGAAAGACCACAACCAGTGTTGGGACAACAACCACCCCTACCAGGATTACGACCAGTTGGTATAAGATACACACCAACAGTAACTGAATCAGAGGATAAGGCTTTGGTGCCTATGCATGCATATTATGAAGATCCCAATGGATATGCGGCAAACCCTGTCTATTATCCACCGGAAGAACCCTCGACACCAGAACCATGGAGCATGATAGGAAATGCAGGACCACCAACTGTTGCACAGGCAGCAGGAGAAGGAAGATATAGCTTAGATGAACGAACATTGTTGTTCATAGCCAATGGAGGCATGGGCGGACAGAGACATGCTTACCAACAAAGAGGAGCTCAAGGGGCACCTCAACAACCCAAGGGACCCTGTTACAAGTGCGGTGGAGACCATTGGCTGAGAGACTGTCCTCATGATGAAATCATTAGAATCAATGTGTATTGCCCAGAATGTGGAATTACTCATTTGATTCCCAATTGCCCTAAAAACCCGAGCAAAGGAGCAAAAATCACCTTGAACATGTTAGAAACAGTACCTTCTAGTGGAGGATCGGAAAATGAAACAATCATACCTATTCAGGCGGTAACACAAGCCCAAGCTCAAAGAAGGACGAACGAACCCATAGTTGAAGAGCCAAAAACCGATGCCCAAAGTTCAGAAACAAAAAATCAGAGAAGCACTTGGAAAGCTAGAAAGGCGCGTAGGAAAGCCACGAAGGAACGAGAGCAAACAACCCTATCCGAGGAGTTGAAACATACAAAGGACAGATTGGAGCGGTTAGAGGATCTAGCTAGCTTAAGCTCACACACCACAGCAACCATAGCACCCAAGGAAATAGCAGAGCCCAAAAGTGCACGATCAGGAGGATCTGTACTGGCAGACAAGGTAAATGAGCAGTTGGATGCGCTTCTAAAATCTTATGAAGCTTGACTTAAAAAGAACCAAACCCAGGAGCAAAGGTGGATGACTTATCCATATGCAGAAATAGAAAAACAGAGGTTGGATATGTGTAAAAAGATGATCGAGACGGCTCAATCATTGATGGAAGACCCGCTGGGTAAACCTGCAAATTGGCATGAGGCACCAGCTCCAACCCCTATCCAACCAACTTTAGAGAAACATGTGGAAACGAAGGAAAGACTCACTAATGCCTATGAGTTCAGAGGAGAGCCTATCATAGTGCCAAATACCACGGATGGGACAAGTGACGGGTTCCAGCTTAAAATATTGGCAGAAATGGGTAAGGACTGTAACGGTCTATACGATCTGTGGAAGCAAATCCGTGAGGCCAACGAGGCTAATAGGATGAGTAACCACTTGAATAGCACGAGAAAAGAAAAGAATGTAACCTTACCTCCTATTGAAGAATTTGAGGCAAGGTTGCAAATGAACTTTGAGATACAGTCACAAGGGGGAGACCAAGGATCAATTAGTTCAGGGCACAGCCAACCAGACTTGTTGAGAACTTTACCCTCTTACCTGGGAGAGTACAAAGCCAAGTCGGAGGTGAGAGCAATCCCATTTCAAAGACTTTCTTCTAACAAGGTGATGGATTCGCAAGGATTGATTGAGTTGTTATCCACCCCGGTGGCATGCACAATCACGCTAGAAGAACTCCTAAGGTTAAGGCCAAACATGTGGACCACAGTAGGAAAATGCCTAGAAAAATTTGGAGTGAGAGACCCCACCTTGAAGCTACAAGAAGGGATCAGATAGTTGGACAGGCCTCAACTAAACAGTAGGCCAATACCATTGAATAAGGTTGGAGAATATTGCGAGGGAGAAGATGGAAACACCACGCTACTGGTAGAATTCCAAGGAGTAGTTTCCAAGGCTAGTCTTGACAGTGGAGCGGGAGTTGCTATCGCCACCAAGGAAATCTGGAAAAAATGGGGAAAACCTGCTTTGAGGGCTACCAGAATGAAACTGCAATTGGCAGATGGGTTCATGGAGAAGCCTCTAGGACTCTTAGAAAAAGTGATTGTCACTTCTTGCGGAATCGAATATGAGCATACATTTGCAATAGTCGATTTCGACAAAAAGAATAATTAAGAGATCATCTTGGGACGATCGTTCATGTGACAATTGAAGATGGTCCAAGATTGGGGTCATGAACACATATACCTCAGACATGGCGAGACAACAACTAAAATACACCTGAAAGACCATAGTTACAAAGATGTGAACCAAACACCTGTGGAAGAGTTTGATTCGGCTATAGTAGCACGATCGAAACTCCCAGCATGGTTAGGGCAACCAAAAGAGCTATGGATGTGCGGAGCTTCACATTGTGGAAGCTTAAGAAGAGAGGAATGCGTCTTACAAAGCGCAATTGAGGACAAGGAGTATATTCCGGAGCCTTTCCCTGAAGATGCCTTGGAACCTCTAGAATGGGAACACATACTAGCAACATTGGATGTCTGTACCATTACCGACAGTCCAACAACAAAATTTTACGATAAGGATGGCTATGATGTGTTACCCTATTACATGGTAAGCGTTATACCAGAAAAGGAGACGATAGAACCACCAGGACAAGAAGAGTTTTACAACTCCTCTGAACATTTAGAAGTAAATGATGATGCAGATAATGAGTGTTCAGACACCTCAAATAAGCGTGGGAATGAAACCAAGAATATCAAGTTTTATGATTTTGCTAATCAACACCCTAGATGCAAGAACTCTATAGGAGGAAACGAGCAGGAAACAAAGCGAGAGAGAACCTGATGCCCAGGATAAAAGGTAAAACTCACTATTTGATGCTTGTAAAAGCAGAGGATTGTGTAAAAGATCAAATATCAGGAAGATTCTCAAAAAATCGAAAAGAAATAACGCGAGAGGAAATAAAACAGGTACGAAAATCTAAAACCAAAACAAAATCACAAAAATCTCAAAAATAAAAAAAAGAAACAACAAAAGACCAAGAGTGGACCAAACTGAGCGTAAACAGAAATACCAAGAACTGAAACGGTCTTTGAAAGAGATATGGACTACTGAAGAAGATGGTGATGGTAAAGGGGAGTCAGAAAATGGGAACATGAACGTACCATCACACTATCGGAAATTTACTATCCAGGATAGAAAAATCATCATAACACCACCAGTCAGGGAAAGAACCAACCAAGAATCTTACGATGGGCCTGAAAATGCAAAAAAGATAGAACTCGCAGAACCAGGTGAAAAGCCTCAGCCGGTCTATATAGCTAACGATTTAGAGCCCGAGGAGGAAGAACAACTAACACAACTTCTCAAGAAGTACAAAGATGTGTTCGCTTGGTCCTATAAAGACCTCAAAGGAGTCGATCCATTGATATGCCAACATACAATTCCTTTGAAATCGGATGCAAAACCTAGCAAACAACGTCCTTATACATATAATGACACATTTGCTAAATGAATCAAAGAAGAGATTGATAAACTGATGGAAGCCGAATCCATCTATGAAATCGAACATACACATTGGGTGTCACCCATTGTGGTAGTTCCCAAAAAGAATGGGAAACTACGAGTGTGTGTAAACCTCAAGAAGGTGAATGCAGCAACCATAAGGGATAATTATCCCTTGCCAATCACAGAACATGTACTTGAGCGAGTGGCCGGGAAACGGGCTTATTCCTTTCTGGATGGTTTTCAGGATACAACCAACTGGCAATAGCGAGGGAGGATCAACACAAAACAGCGTTTTCCATAGAATGAGGGATTTATGCGTATCGAGTTATGCCATTTGGCTTAACTAATGCCCCAGCCACGTTCCAAAGGTTAATGACTCACGCATTCAAGGAATACCTAAGAATATTCTTAGAAATTTACATGGATGACCTGTGTGTACACTCTCTTCTACGAGAGGAACATATTGATCATTTGCAAAAGGTCTTTGAAAAACGTAGGACATATCGAATCTGTCTTAACCCAGAAAAGTGTGTATTCATGGTCAAACAAGGAAGAATCTTAGGACACATTGTCTCAAGGAATGGTATAACCACTAACCTAGACAAAGTCAAAGTCATTGTAGACCTACCCAGGCCTACTAATGCGAAACAAGTGTAATCCTTCATGGGACACTGCGGATATTATCGAAGATTCATATACATGTATGCGGTTATCACACAACCTCTGTATCGTTTGCTAGTCAATTTCGAGGGGACCGAGGAGTGTGAAACTTCATTCCAAAAGCTCAAGGAAAACCTTATATCAGCACCTGTACTAAAGGCACCAGATTGGGACAAGATATTCCATGTGCACATTGATGCTTCAGCATATTCCATTGGAAGTATTCTGGCTCAACCTGGAGACGGAACAATGGATTTTCCGGTTTGCTTTGCGAGCCAACAGTTAAACAGTGCGGAAAAGAACTACACAACCACCAAGCAGGAAGGGTTAGGAATGATTTATCCTATAAAATTTTTTTGGCATTATTTGCTTGCAAACAAATTTGTGTTCTTCACAGATCATCAAGCTCTTTTGTACCTGGTAAATAAACCTTGCAATACAGGGAGAATCGTACGCTGGTTTACTATATTTCTAGAATTCGACTTCACAGTGGTGGTCAAAAAGGGTAAAACCCATCTACGAGCGGATCATCTTTCAAGGATACACAATGGGGAAGCTCCTGAAGGAGTAGATGATGACATACCAGATGCGTATCTTTTCAAGATTGAAATGGTACCCAAATGGTCTCAGGAAATTGTTAGCATTCTTTCCTTTGGAAGTGGGTTTGATAATACGGAATGCAGATCCAAACATCAAACAATTCGACAAACAAAAAACTTCCAGCTGATAGCAGGACTGCTGTATCATCTTGGATCGGACCTAATCCTACGATTATGTATAAATCCGGAAGAATTCGAGTGCTACCTTGAAGAGGCACATGTCCAGGGTTGTGCATTTCATTGTTCAAAAGTGAAGACACACCAGAGACTGAAACAGTTAGGGGTTTATTGGCCAACTATGCATGCACACACACATTCTTATGTTACCAATTGTACTATATGTAGTGCCAAACGACCAGTGGATCACGCAACTTTGTTTCAGGTAAACATAGCACCTGCATGGAGTCATTATATCATTGACTTCTTGACCACCAAGATGTTCCTTGAGAACAACACACGAGCACGGAAAAAAGCTATAGAGCTGGAAGCTCGTGACTTTCAGTTAATTAGGAACCAACTCTATAAGCGAGGTAAGGACAATCAACTTAGAATCTGTGCAAGTGAAAGCGAATACCTACTGATTCTAGAACATGCACATAGCGGAATAAGTGGAGGCCATTTTTCGGGCGATAAGACGACAAAATTGTCTTAACCTCAGGAATTTGGTGGCTTACATTGCACATGGATGCTGAAGAGTTTGTAAAGCGTTGTGACGCATGTCAACGCACCAAGGTGCCAATAAAAAGAGATGGGGTGTCATTACGGCCAATGATGGGAGCAAGAGCATTTGTAAAATGGGGCATTAATTTTGTGGGACCTATAACACCCCCTGCATATCGCACCCATACCCAATATATCATTGTCGCTACGGACTATCTCACAAAATGGGTCGAAGCCAAAGCAACACAAAAAGCTGATGCACGCACTACGGCACAATTTTTGTATGAGAATGTTTTTGTGCGTTACGGGTTACCAATAGAAAATTGTCAGTGACCGTGGAACACATTTTCTCAATGAAGTCATTGAATATCTGCTAGAGGAATTCATGGTCATACATAGAAAATCCGCACCCTACCATCCACAGGCCAATGGGCAAGCTGAGGCCACTAATAAAACACTATGCACGGTTCTCACTAAAAAAGTGTCAGAATCAAGAACAGATTGGGATCAGCAGCTACACTCAACACTATGGGCATATAGGGTAGCTTACAAAACATCAATAGGAACAACACCATACAACATGGTGTTTGGCCTAAATGCTATACTACCCATAGAGTTTTTAATTCCAACTCTACGAGTAGAAAAAAGCTTAGAATGGATAGGGCATGAGCTCTCTTCAAGAATTGATGATCTTGAAAAGCTAGATGAACTCCGCTTACGAGCTGTCGCTTCAATCTATGCTAAAAAGAGAAGACAAAAGGATTTTTTTGACAAACATGTGCGCACCAAAGAGTTCAAAATAGTTGATTACGTACTTGTTTATACCTTGAAGCAACATGCTAAGAAACTTAAAAAGCGAGGGATGGGACACTTAAAAAGCGAGGGATGGGACCATTTGTGATTAGTGATCTATCACAAAGTGGAGCTGTCAAGCTTGCTACATTAGCAGGTGAAGAAATGCCAAACTGGATTAGTGGATGTCGACTAAGGAGGTATCATCTACCACTCACATAGGAGATGCTCCAACAAATTCATCAAGGAAAACAAAGAATGAAGAAAAACAGAGAGTATGAGAAGAAGCTCAAGCCAAAGCACAAGAACGCATTGCAAAAAGACGGCTTCTGCGACAACAACAACAAAGTGGACAACCATTGCGAATCAATGCCATTCGACTGACAAAGTTGGATGAAGAAACAGTGGAGCCAATAATTGCGGTCAAAGTGGCCAGCAATCAAGTTGAATCAACAGCCTTGCTTGATTCGGGTGCTCAAGAAAATTTGATCTCTTACGAATTATACCAACAACTCAAAGTAACAGGTCAACTTCATCCTACTCCTGAAGTGCTGGAAAGTAGCACATCACACCCGTTGAAAACATTGGGATGGACTATAGTGCATGTACAGATACATCAATATCTTTACCCACACAAATTCTATGTGGTGACAGATGAAAGCACACAACACCCAATGATGCTGGGGCAACCTTGGAAAAAAGAGTACAATGTGCAGATAGATTGGAAAGCAAAGGAAGTCAAAATTCAGCATGAACATGAACAACAGGTAATAGACTTTGATCAGCAATACCGGAATGATCAATTGCAAGCCATGCAATCACTGGAAATGAAGCCAAAAGCACAAATGCCATCAAAGAACAACATGATACTCGAGACCAACAATCAGGTAAAAGCCGCCCATGCTACTTACAGACACATGAAGTCACCGGCCACAATGCAACAATCTAGGTTACTAACACAAGGAAAACAAGTATGGATGCGGAAGGATAGAAATGCCATGGCGGACAAACAACAATGCAACGAAAGAATACCAACGAAGTAGATGGTTCAACCAAAAACCAAGGGCATAAAACAGATATGGATCCCAAAGAAAATGCTTAGCCATAACCCAAATGTCACTCACATTTGGATACCAAAGCAAAAGCAAAAGGAACTCCCTTCAGTACAAGCAACAATAGAAGGCAGACAGCCGCGTTTCAAAAAGGAAAATCAACTTATGTGGATGCCAATCAACAACAAACCAGTGGCAAACAAGAAAGTTCCAAACCATCTACAAAAACCGGCAACAACAAAATACCAATGAAAAGCAAAGGCAATACGGCCCATAGCCATTCCGGCCCAGCCAATTCTCTCCTTAGAAACAGCTACGACTCTATCAACAGTTTCGGCAAAGCAACTGCCCTTTGCAAAAAAGACAATTAAACAGAGAGTAGTAGAGTTACAGCTGTTACTTGCAAAGAAAGCAGGAAACCTCGACGGCGAATGTCAATAAGCATCTTGCTTATTCCCTCCTTTTGCACAACATTAATTTTTCCATGCATTGATCGAATATGCATAAAGTAGGGCCACATTAATCGGCCAGGCATTAGTACAACTTTTTCAACCTATGCACAGCACATACTCCGCGGCGATACCTTGTCGTCCGGGAGGACTCCGGCTAGGAGGGGGGGAGGCATTCTAGAGGCACTCTCAAATGCGGAACCAATAACAGAAACAACAAAAAAGGGCATGATTTTTGACTATTTTAAGGGTTTTTGTTTGATTGCAAAATTTTCTGGAGTAACCCAAGTATATATGCCCTTATACAACATAAAGCTACTGGTATATGGGGCCAAACACCAAATCAAGCCCCTAGGTGTGTGTATACAAGTAGAAATAGCCATTTTTCAGGCAAAATATTGGTAAAACAATGAAATCCGGCAATTTTTTTTTTTGCATGCGAGTGTATATAATGATTGGCGGTGATGTTTGTGATTTATTATTATTTTTGGGGATTTTCTGGGTTTGATTTGCTATTTTCCTTTTAATTTTAATTTTGCTAATTTTCGGCAGAAAAACTTCAAAAATACAAAAAGCAGGTGAAAAATAGTCGTAATGAAAAACAAAAAATATGGGGATGATCAGTGACTATAGGAAAACCTATGGTGCAGTGGGGGTGAAATTATGAGACTGGAGCGGAAAGCATGTTTTGGCCAGATTTTGACCGAAATGCCAAATTTCTGGTAAACAAAGCAAATGGAGTCCAAATCAAGAAATTTTTGAGCCTAAACCGCATCTCGCAAGAAGATAGGAGCACATGTCAAATTTCATGAAAAGTTGTTCGGGGACCTCCATTATAAGAAATTTTCACCCCATTTTTAGCTCATTCTCACTATTGACTTTGTGGAGAGAGCTTCTGCCACCTAGAGCGGATCAACCTTCCAGTAGCTTCTACGACGCGTACGACTACCCGACGAGCTCCAGACATAAGAGGTAGGCTCACCATCTTGAGCTTTTTGCGCATGTTTGTCATTATGTCGCGAAAACTAGCGTAGGGATCACACACAAAGCGGGCGGTAGAGACCTACAAGTAGAGATGGCGGCCTAACGGCTAACCCGAAAGCAACAAGACTTCATCGGCAGCTTACCCTAGTCTAGGAGACCAGTCCTGGATGTCCAAAGGCAGTAGGAAACCATCGGGAAAAACCCTAATTCCCAGAAACCCGCAAGAGGCCACCAAATGGGAAATTGGCAAAACGGCGACCAAATGCTACCAAAATTGATAGGTAGGAGCATCTCGACATGCTCGACAAGTCTATATGACCCGCATGACCAAAAAGTGACCCGAAGTGGCACTAAACTTCAGAAACGGCATCAGACACACAAAGCGTCAAATTGCACTTGCGGCCAACCAAACTTCACGAGCAGCTTTCCTAGACCATCAACAACCAATTCCTATGGTGGTAGACCACCACAAATCATCAAAGGTATGTGAACGCAACCACGGGCGCTTCTAGAGCGACAAATTGCCAAATGGAGCTCCGGTAAAGCCAAAGTCGACAAAAACCATACAGCAAGGATCCCCGAGGGATCGGGAAGCTATGGAGACCAACATCAAGAAATTTCATCACCAAAAAGCACTCCAAAAGTCAGAAACGGCTCGGAGGCTCTGAAGTCCACACACGGAGTTATTCTCTATCCATTTGATTTTTTTGTTGAAATTAGGCTTAAAAGGGACTTAGGGGGGCCAAGGGCAAGCATTGGGAGCACCAGCAATGAAAAAATCACCAGGAGATATCCTACGCGTAGGATGTCTCAAGGGCACTTTTGGGCACAAACTCCAAAATTTTTCATCATGCACATGTTCTGAATGACATTTACAAGCTATCCACCAAGTTTCATCACATTTGGACCAAATTTGACCTCATATGCATGAAAAACGCAAAGTTAGGGCATAGAGGCAATAATGGGCCATAGACCTACCAAATCTTGTCCAAATCCAATGAAACTTTCACAACACATTCACCAACACATCAACAGACAATCTGTGTGGTCAGAGGGAAAAAATGATGAAATAGACATCCTACGCATAGGATGTCTATTTGACTTTTTTGACATGCAAGGGATGTTTTATCATTCCAGATCCAATCACCTCATCATTAGGAGCCCATATATCAAGTTTGAAGCCATTCTAATCACTTTTGACCCCAACACCTTCAAGATACACTTTTTTAAGCCCAAAAACACCACACAGAGCCTTACAAGCATCAAATCTTGTCCAAATTCAAATCCAAGAACATGGCCATGTTCCATAGGCCAAGGACAACCCACATAACAAGTTTCATGTCATTTTGATGAAAAAGACATCCTACGCGTAGGATGTCTCCAGCATAAATTTAGCCTTCTGTGCAAAGAATGACATCATGGGAGCCAATACCATGGTGTAATAAGCCCATATACCAATTTTCAACCCATTTGGACATCAATTGCTACCTATGATGGACATTCTACCCAAATTGTGACCCAAAGCCTGAATCAGCTCAAAAAATCCACTTTTTGATATCCAAATTCAAATCCAAGCATATAGCCATGTTCCATGAGTCTTACACTACCTACATGTCAAGTATGAACCAATTCTGATGAAAAAGACATCCTACGCGTAGGATGTCTAGATGGAAATTTTTGGCCAGATTTGCACTATGAGCACATGCACAGCTTCACAAGTTCCTTTTAAGCTTTATTTTCAATTTTCAAGTCATTTGGATAAGTAAAACTCAGTTTCGCAGCTAATGTGGAAAAAACGCTAACTTCGGACTACTGAGTGCAACAGGATCTATGGCAGCCTCGAAGTCACCGGCAAAGAGGAAAAGAATGACCATCAAGGATTATCTGGAAGAAGTGGAACCCTTTGTCATTCCAAAAGGAACACTAAAGCCCACCAGCACCTGGATACAAGAGGATCTGTTACAGTCCAACGACCTAAAGATCTACCAGGGAGTGTTCAAAGACACTGAAGGCAATGTTATAGAGCTACCAATGCTGCCGAGAGAACTCAATGAGTTTGTACGAAGCAAGATGGCCGGCTACTTGGAGAAGATTGATCTCCACAACTACTTTGAAGCAATATCGGCAGGGGTGGACATCAAAAGAGTCTGGGATTTTGTAAAGCATCAAAGAGAATGGAGTGGCCAAGGTAACAGATTTACAAGGCAGACCAGAAACAGAGATAATAATCACTAAGCGGGTTGTAGCCAATGCACTAGACCTCTCCAATGAGGGGGACAGTGTAACAAAAAGAAGGGATGAGGTCAAGGTGTACAAAGAGAAAAAGGCGAATTACACCTTTGAAGACATTGCCAACCCAAAAGTGGCAATCATGAGCCAGTTATACAACCAGTACTTCCACATGTGCACGAAGAGGCCACAGAAGTACAGGATGCGCCAGGTGCAATTGCCACAACGTTCACTTGGGCAATGACAAAAGGCACCCCAAAGATAATCAACTATGCGGCATATATACATCACAGCCTGGTAAAGATGGGCAACAAAAATCCAACCTATAACTATGCGGCATATATACATCACAGCCTGGTAAAGATGGGCAACAAAAAGCCAACCTATATAGTGCCCGGAGAACTAATCACCAAGGTGATTTATGGGGCACTACATGCAAAAGGAAGGTGGCCTGACCCCCCATCTCAGAATGATTGGCTGAGAGTAAAAGAAGACAAGGAAGATGAGCCACAAAGGGCACCAAAGGTGGCAACGAGATTGAAAAGACGGCTAGAGCCAATCCAAGAGGAGCAGCCCGAGCAGAAGAAAGGGAAGAAGGAGTTTGCTCAAGTGCCGGCCAAAGAAACAAGGTCATAGAAAACGGCAAGACTAGAGAGGCTGATGGAGAGTTTTCGAGCGGAGAGAGCGCTCAAGGGTGATTTAAGCGAACTCTGGAAGCCATCTCTAGAGTCTATGTCCGGATCGTCCAGAAGAGTGCAAAGGGACCGATTTGAAGATTATATCAAGAATTTTGAGATTCTTGATGCTGCAGCAGAGAACATTCCTCATGTCCCTTTCACAGAGGAAGAAGTACAACAAATACGGCAGAAACTGCTGGATGAGCAAGAGAGCCAGGAAAGAGAAAGAAAAACAAAAGCAGACAGGGACTTAAAGGGCAAACTTGCATCTTTACCAACCAGCCCTAAGCCCAGTCCACAGCCATCCCCACCGCCCTCACCACCTCCTAGCAGCCCTCCACAAGAAGATAAGGAGGCTGAGAACAAACAAGAAGAAAGGCAAGCAGAAGAGCAAGAGCAAAGACAAGATCCTGAGCCAAAAGCAGAGTCCAATCCTCACACTGAGCAAAAAGAATTAGATGATTCTTACTATGCATTTTTGGACCTGCTAGCTGCAGGCTATACTAAGGAAGAAGCCGCCACAGTCGCATTCGACTTGGCGAGGACAGGGCCTAAAGAACATATGCAAGGCATCAGGCTAGTGGAGCTAAAAGAAATTGCTACAGACACGGTAGACCTACACCCGCCCTCCAATGACTGGGACGTGGTGATGACAAAGCTAGCCGGATTGAGGGCACAATCCATGGCTTCAGAGAAAGGCCACTGAAGAAAAGATCAAAATGGAAGTAGATTCTCTGCAGGCACAAAGCCAAAGGCAAAAGGAGAGAGAAGCTGACCTACAGGCCAGCTTGGCAAGGGCTCTACAAAACTGCCTAGCAATGGAAGAAGCAAATTAGGAAGCAGCAGAAAGAATACAAGCAGCTGAAGAAGAGTGTCAGCAGCTCAGCAAGTCATTGCGAGATGCCGAGAAAGAAAGAGATAAACTGACACTACAGCTGGTAGAAGAATCGAAAGAAGTGGAAGCCATGAGGGACGCCATGGAAAGAGCAGAGATAGATCAAGAAGCAAGCCTGGATGAAGTCCTTGAGCTCAAGGACCAACTAAAAGTCAAAGATCAAACCATCCAGAGGCTGTGGGCATCACCTGCTAGAGTCAGGGCTACGAGCTCGACTCAAATCATGACTGAGAGTCAACTCTATGAAGAGCAAATGCAAGAACTTCAGAAAGAGCTGACTCTCGAGAAAAAGCAGAGGTTGATGATGGCAGAAGGTTCTATAGTCATGCAAACGAGAATGGAAGAGGGCCAAAAAGCCCTGCAAGAAGAAGTAGAAAGCATGAAGAGAAAGCTCGAGGAGGCGGAAAGAATAAACGCCGAACTTAATGACCTCCTCATGAATATGGGCGGAGAAGCTGAAGTGGAAAAGCAAAAACTCCTCAGGAAAATTAAGGAGTTGAAAGGCTAGCAAGGAGGAGAGGCAGAGAGCACAGGGCCAGCCGCCAATGAAGGCATTGACCTAGAAAATGTGGCAGATCCTGTGGACACACCTATGCACGAGGAAATCATAGCAGGATCCTCTCAAGAGCCACAGGATCTAACACAAGAAGAGGAAGAAAAATTGCGTAAAGCAATAGAGGTAGAGCTCAGGGAAACCACAAAGGAAGCCTTGGAGTGGGAGCAGAGGGTCTTCAATCTATGACGATTCAGAAGATCGACGCCAGCAACCTTTGGCGCGAGTGGCTTCAACCCTCTCTCCCATACCCATTGCTGAAATATGAGGCAGCTACCATAAACAAGCGGATCAGAGAAGAGCCAGCTGTGCCTCTCTACAATGCAAATACCTCCAAACCAGAAGGAGTCAAGCTTATTGTGGATTCTCAGCCAAAGTGGAGAAAGGCCTGGCTTACAAAGTACCCACAATACCTAATCCACTTGATGGAGGCACCTAAAAATATCAGAGACAACCTCAGCTTCTGTCCTCTACCAAGAATTAGGATGTGGAAGGCGCAGGAAATTTTGCAAAGAAGCCAACCCACTTGGCTGAACTACCCCAAGCTGCCGGGCTTGAAGGCAGGTGAGAGAATAAGTGTCCAATACATGGTGAAAACCCTAACGGGCACCATAGTTGTTCACTGGCTCACCTGACCTTACATGCATTATGATGAGGAAAATGTGTAGAACCCTCTTAGCAGTATTCGAGACCTTCAAGCCAGGCCAGGTGACCGATAGCATCTTCTTCTTCCAGGATACATACAGATGCGCCTATGATCTGTCAGGTCAGCCTTCCAAGGAGGTGATACATGCGCTGTATCAACGGATAATGTTTCTACCATCCTATCACCTCCAGGCTTTTGAAGAAGCATTCTATACAGGTTTCTTTACCATAAATACTGACATTTTTGGCCCAACAATGCTGAACCTGCATGCCAGGTATGAATCACTGCTAAAGATGCGGGAAACGATACGATGAAGCAGCAGATCAAGGCCATGTCGGGGACGACATGAGTAAGGAGGGGGGGAGTGTTAGAAGCTGGACACACCCCACAACAGTAACTACTCGGAGGATTATTATTTTTTGTAATTATTCATTCATTGAGGAAAACCTTATTTTTCACCTTGTAATTATTGGGACTTACAGAAGTTTCCAGATTGTATCCCAGTTTTAATAGTTAGATTGAGTAGATGGTTGATTTAGGAACTTTAGGGTTTGAGAAATTGTAAGGTATATATACCACTTTGTGACCTTAAATGAAACATCTTTTGTCATTTTAAAAACAAGTTTGAAGTCTGTGAGTGAGCGTATTGTGTACGAGAGAGGGAGTGTGAGCTTCATCTTGACGCTACGTTTGCTCCGGTGGTCGGAATCGAGTGCGAAGAAGTGCAGCGTGTTGCCCCCGACGAGAGATACGCGCCGATACCTACATTGTGCGCGTACAGTCCGGTTTTGCGAGCTCCTTCTACGAGCTTCATCGGGTGTTTGGGTGAGCATACGTTGTCCGATTTTGCATTGCAGCATATCCACGTGTTCACATTGAGTAGAACTACGCGTTAGGCACTTTAGATTTCGAAAACGAAGACCTGCAGATTTCGGCCAGACATCCTACGTGTTTCTACACGAGGTGTTTTGGGTCGGGATTTTGGTTCATAGTCCTTAGGGAGAGCGACCTATTGGTATTAGTAGGGTCTCCTTCAAGTTCTATGGTGTTTCGAGATTGTTTGATGGGTGTTCGGCTCTAGAAAGCGTTGTAGGAAGTTTCCTCTTATGCACTCTTGAAGGCTGTGACTTAGACAATTGGTAGAGACCTCTGTAGGAATTAGTTAGGAGTCGGTCGAGTCCGTGCACTCGTGTGTGCGCTACTTGCCGCACTGTCGAAGCAAGGGATTGCCAATACACCGCGTGCGAGCCACAAATGGCTCCAAGCACACAACAAGCCTAAACTAGCAAGCTCAAGAGAGCAAAGGGTGTGTCACTCACCGCTCTACGCTCGCCTTCGTGGTGGATTCCTGACCGCGATGAAGAAGAAGCTGCAGTCGTGCCGCGCTCAACCGCTTCGCCGCTGTCGTGCCTTCGTAATGCTCGATCGCACACACACACTCTCCCTCTCTCTCTCTCTCTCTCTCACACACACACACACACACACGAGGAGGTGAAGAAGAAGAAGATGGAGATGGAGATGGAGCAAGAGCACTCTTCTATTGCACAAATGAGAGAATGAGTAAAAATTAGGTTTAGTTGGCTTTTATATGAGCTCACCCCATTCACACTTGGGCGCCCATGCTTAGCCAACTAATCCCTTGAATGTCCCAGTTAGAGTGCGCCTCTCATCGGCGATCACTCTTACCCTTTTCCTATCGGTCCGACAAGCCCGGTACATGACTCTACCAAATACATAATACACGTCCGTCGTAGGTGATGGGGTGTCCGTGAGCCGTGAGGGTTAACTTCGCTAATCTCTCAACTCTAAAACAGAAACACTCCTATCGTACTAATCTTACCTACCCTCCATCACTCAAGTGATGAGGATCAAAGGTGTTTTATGGCATAGGTTTCTGTTTCACTGTACCAGATGTGACATGTGTAGGTCTGAGTCAATGTTTTGACTTTTAATGTGCATACTCGTTTGCTAATTGCTCTTGCTCTTTATTTTTTTTTAATTTTTTTTTTGTGAGTATAAAGCTTTATATATACATTCCCTAAGATTGGGAGATATAGAGGTCAGGGAGAAAGGTTGAGAGGGGAGCGAGTGAATGATGGATGTCCACAAACACTCCCCCCTTCCTTGGGTAGATCATACCGTTTGAAATGAGCTTGTCACCCTTTGAAACCAATTGTTCCAGTTGGTAATAGGTGAGGATTTTTGCCAGTAGTTTTCTATTACCCTAGGTGCCTCGTCAAGTTGCAACGGTGGTAAGGTACTCTCCCATGATCGAACTTGAAGTGGTTCATCAGGTGATTCTTGAACACTGGGAGGTGTGGATTCTTTTGTAGCTTCATGGAGGCCCACTACTATAGATGGAGGCTGTGTAGAAGCTTTTACCTCTATGGATGTATTACATGATGAGCTAGAATCTTCATGGGACTCCCCCATTCCTGAGCTAGGTGGAACAAATCGTTCTTTCTTTGGTACCCAAACTAGCTCGGGAGCGGGTGTGTAGCATTCTGTGATTTTTTTCTTTCCACGATCATTGATTCGTTTTGGAGCTACGGGATTGGGCTCACTTGGGTCAGGTGATAGGTAAGAGCACAATCTACGTTTTGACACCCAGATTTGATCATTTCCTTGATAGTAGCCTTGGGCTTCCAATAGTCGTTTAGGGATCCATCGCAACATTTTCTTACTTTTCTTGGAGCGAGTGGTACGTTTCTTACAAGGCTTCTGTTTTTTAGCACTAGCTATGGTCACTAAGGAAGCTTTAGGGACCCACTTGTATGTTTTCTTCGTTACATTAGGATGAGTCTTGTCGGAAGTGATATGCATTGCTTGTAGCATATTTAAGGGTACAGGCATTTCATCCCCCTCAGGTGTTACCCAGGTCGTCCCCCTATTTCCCCAAGTGTCTATGGTTGCTGCTAGGTGGACCCAATCCACATTGTCCGACTCAGTCATCCCAGGTAGGATATCCATATAAGGAGAATCTTGGCCAATGTCTGTATCCTTCTTACAAGTGTAACAATATTGTAGTGGGGCCGAGTGAACTGTGGTGTCAGAGCGATGATCAATAATGGTTTTACTCCCTAAGAGGTGTACCTTACCAGTCACCAAATCCACTCTAAGAACAGAGTCTTGGAATTGCAAATAGACATGATTTTTAGACCAATCATGAACCATTTGTGCTTCCCTCATGAATGGTCGTCCTAAAATCATTTCATATGACATAAGGTGTTTAGAGAAATCCATTACAATGAACGTATGTCGTACCTTGTGTCCTAGAACTTTGATCTCAAGATCCTTGAGCATCCCCATAGGTTTGGCTATGGTACCATTTGCCATCTTTACCACAATGTTAGCAACACTGAGGCGGGGTTTTCCCATGGATTCCCAACAATCTTTTGTAACGATGCTAACTCCCGCACCACCATCAAGAATTCCCTTTATAGTTAATCCCTTGGTAGTGATGGGTAGGGTCGCATTAGACTCGTCGCCTTCAAAATACTGCCCTAATTCGTTAATGGGTACCTCGATCACAGATTCGTGTCCATAGCCAAACCTATGGGACCCCATAGGTTTGGCTATGGTACCATTTGCCATCTTTACCACAATGTTAGCAACACTGAGGTGGGGTTTTCCCATGGATTCCCAACAATCTTTTGTAACGATGCTAACTCCCGCACCATCATCAAGAATTCCCTTTATAGTTAATCCCTTGGTAGTGATGGGTAGGGTCGCATTAGACTCGTCGCCTTCAAATTAATGCCCTAATTCGTTAATGGGTACCTCGATCACAGATTCGTGTCCATCTAAGTCAAGTGATTGCACATGATTTTCCTCATCAATCATAATCGAGTCAGGCCTATTTGGTTGCGCAAACTGCGGTAATCCCGTTCGTAGCTCTCCGTTAAGGAATGCTCGAAGTGCAAGGAATAACTCAGGATCTCCATACAGCTTTGCTATGATCGTGGTTCGGACCTCAGAAGACATGAAGTCCACTAGTTTGGCAACATTCATTGGCGTTTTGCAGGGTGTAGGTCCTTGACTAGGAACTGGTGAGGATGGAATCTCATATTCCTCAATGGGATCAGGTATTCCTTCGTTAAACATCCTTTCCAACAAGAAAGGTGTATGCTCACTTTCTGATGTCCCGCCCTCACTCCCTTCTTGGATGATACTAGATATGGCTAACGGTCTATGGTTCATGTGGGGTGGATGAACTTGCGTGGGAAACACTGTGTCATGAATTTTGACATGCATGGGTTCTGGTTCTAGTTTCCTTTGAGTCTCCTCCACTAAACCTCTTAGATGTTTCACCTGCTCAATCTCGTCTACTGGGTTTGGGTACGTCCCAATCTTCTTTTTACGATTCTTCCCTTTTTGCCCCTGCGGTTTAGCTTGGGGGTCTTGGATTGGATTTGGAAACACTTGTGGTGTTTTCAGAGGCTCTTTATGGTTTTTTCTTATTCGGTTTTCATTTGGTTCCATGTTACGGTTTTCTTGGTCGGTCTTTCCCTTTGTGGTATTGGTTCTAGTCTCCATTGTCTCGATTGAATCTGAATCATCCTCGAGGTCATTCATATACACGGGGTCATCTCCTGTTCCTATGTTTGTTTTGGAACTTGGCTTTGAATTTTCCGTATTTTGCGACCTCTTCCTTCGTGTCTTCTTGTTCTTTGCTTGGATAATTGACACGGTATCTCTCTCTTCGAGGATATGGCCTGGCCCTTGAAGCATGGACCGTGTAATCGCATAAGCGGGTGCGACGGGTGGTATTGGCGATGTCACACTAGCAATTTCGACCAAATTTAGGGGTGTGATTTTAGGCGCATTGGGCAATCAAGTGATCTATGCCACAACGATTACATGTGAGTATTGGCATTGCAGACGTGCTCCCTTGATTCATTTGCATCTGTGCAGCATTCTATTGCAGACTAATAGGGCACTCCGCTGCCCGATGTGGTCCACCACACTCGTAGCATTGAAGAGGTGGCCTCCTAGACTGGGTGTTGATATTTTGACCTCTGAATGCGAGAGCAGCAGCTTGATAAACCGGCTTGACTTGCCCCCAACAATCTTCCATGTAGTATATAGGACACTCTTCCAATGTATCAAGTCCGTAGGCAATACTAGTGTCTATTTCCTCCTCCCACCCATTTGCATAAGCAGTAGATGGCTCGCAACCCACTTGGTTCATAGGGGCGACTCTTGGATGCAGGGGCTGCGGTCCTAGCACAGGAGGTGCTAGCGGTGTAGCTTGTACAACATTTTGAGATCTAGGGACCATGTGTTGCGGTAGTTGCTCAACAGGTGGAGCAGGCATCAATACAGGAGCTCGAGGTGCATCCGTCCAGGCTACAGGTGGTCTATTTGCCATCATACGTTTGATCATTAAACAATCCTTAGCTTGGTGACCATACCTACCACATGCGTTGCAAGTTCCATTAAATTTTACTCTAAACGTAGGGCACTCACTAGTGCTATGTGGACCTAAGCAAATGGAACACTATTGTTGCTCCCTTCTTGGATACATGTGACTATTTTGAGGGGGTCGATTATCCTTAAGAGACTCTTGGATTGCCTTGGTGAGGTCTATCAAGAATGTCTCAAATACCTTTGGCTCATTGGCAATGGGCTTTGCAGTCATGGGTTCATACTCAATGGCTTGTGAGCTAGTGGATCTCGTGTCAGTAGACACCCTCATGCCTGCTATCATCAAGTTTTCCTCTATTTGGATTGCATTGGCAGTGACATCTTC
The DNA here is from genome assembly GCF_014529385.1 of Adiantum capillus-veneris. Classification (NCBI taxonomy): domain Eukaryota; kingdom Viridiplantae; phylum Streptophyta; class Polypodiopsida; order Polypodiales; family Pteridaceae; genus Adiantum; species Adiantum capillus-veneris. The sequence continues at coordinate 3,443,021 of NC_140956.1, forward strand.
CCAGGTTGTGATACCTCTAATCACTAGTCCATTATAGATTCCTTCATTCCTCAACCCTCGAATGAATCGATCAAGCAGTTGGTTATTGTTGAAGCGCTCATTTACAGGGCAGCGAGAGTTTAAGTGCTTTAGACGACTAATGAAGTCCCTTACTGACTCTCCTTCCTTACGTTCGGCCTTCTGCAGCTGAGATGCTACACCCCAAAGCACACCTTCTCGTATGTACTCCTTTAGAAACAACCTTCGAAGGGTAGGGTAGATTGTTTTCTCGTCCACCCTTAGGGTTCTATACCAATCTCCAGCCTTCCCACTTAATGGCAATCTTAAGGCATTGCACTTATGTAGTTCGTTGCGTTCCCCTAAGGAATCACATACTTGTTCAAAAACTTCAATGTGTTTTCTAGCATCTTCGTCCCCATTGAATTTTTGCGTCAGTTTGGCAATTTGTAATGACTTACTTCTAGGCTCTCTATCAGATGCATGACGCATATTTTCCGCGATCGATCGACCTATGGTTTGAGCAAACGCTGCCAAGTCACCTATGTGAGGAGGCAGGGCCGCTGGAGGTACTCTTGGAATCATATGTGGGAGAGGGATGGGTACCGGTCTTGGCATATGTGTGGATGATGCAGGATATGGAACATAACCGGGCATAGGTCCACTCGGATAAGGGCTAGGGAGCGGCACTCGAGGAGCATAAACAAGTGGTACAATTGGAGGTGTGGGGGCCATGTGTGCATAAGGGGCTAGAGGCACATACGGTCGAGGCCCCATATTAGGTACTACGACACTAGGTAGTGGCACTGCGCTAACCGTAGATGTCATCGGTACATTCTCTGTCAGGCTTATCCCTGGAGTGAGCACTGTGTTTTCCTTAATAGAGGGTTGAGCCAAGTTAGGGAAGCTAAAGTTGTCGCTCGGAGGCTCAGATTGCATAGAGACCCCAGGTGAAATGACGTAAGATGGGTCCATGGGGCTCATTAGAGGAGTCTCCATTTGTGATAGAGTAGGCTGTTGAGCCTTGCTCGTATCCAAAAATCTCATGGGGCCAGCTGAGAGTATATTTATCCCTCGGTTTTGCCTTTCTGATTGAATAATGCCATGGATAACATTACAGATCATTTTCTGTTGATCTTCAATGCTCGTGGCACTAGAGGTGGATTGTACAATCTCTATCCATCCTACATGGTAGGCGTGGCCAGAGTGTAGATCCGTCAACACCTCAGTGTGGAGGTCGTATGTCCAATGATCGTTAATGAACAATCCTTCTAGAGTCGACGTGTTAACGGTTTCTTGTGAGGTAGAAGCAATGTTGCTCCCCGTGGTTTTACTTGTCAGCAACGGTACTCTAGAGGGAACTTCTGAAGGAGGTAGCTCAATAGGGCCTTCTTGGTAAGAAGTTGGCAGGATATCCACATGGACACTCTTTGGGGGTGTGGGGTCCACGTGCGATGTGAAAGGAGAGTCCACTTCCCCACCCCCTTCATGTGCTTCATTTGCATCAGGTTCCGAGCGAGTAGCTCTACCTAATGTTTCCATGAAACGGCTAAACATACTAGTACTAGGCTGTGGAGCTTCGGGAGGTGCATGGCCTTCTCTCTCAATGTTTTGGGTAGGGTATGCTTCCATGATTTCTGAGTCGGAGGAGGAATCACTAGCGGCTATTTTAGGGTCTTGGGTGGTGCTACCTTGTGTCCCCGCTGAGGGTCTAGAGCCTATCGTGGATGGGTAATGGGTGTCCGTATGAACAGAGGCACCCTCAATATGCTCGTGTTCTAGCACCCGCCCAGAGCGTAAGTGCATGTGCTTTTGATACCCTAAGGTGTCAAAAAGTTGCTCTAGGAGGCCTTGTGACTAGTTTTTTGCGTGTTCTTTGTTTGTTTTTTTCCTAAATTTTTTAGAGCATGTCGTGGAATGGGCCGTGTGATAGCTCGGAATGAGTGTATCGCTAGGAGGGACGCGCTGTGCTTTACAGCCCACCGTTTGGTTCTATTTTGCTCCAGAAAAGCTCGAAACAGTCTTTTCCTAGCTGGGGAACTAGGCTCCAAATAGCAAGTCTAAGGGTGCAAGTGGGAAGAGAAGGGAGGAGAGTGGAGGACTTGTCCCACATGCTCTCATTCCCTCTTGAGGGGGTAGGGTATATATATAAGAGTGAGTCTAGTATATATCATAAGACTGAGGACTGAGGCCTGGGCCTGGGCTTGGGCTTGGGGAAACGATCCCGATGTAACTTTTATACAAATCAACCCGTCCGTTTTTATAAGTCACGTTTTTTATTTTCGAAAAATTTAACCTCCCCCTCACTCACGTTTTTTATTTTCAAAAAATTTAACTTACTGTCTCGCCTTCCTACTGACCTGCTAATCAGTGGTTCACCTAATTACTAACCTACTTAATTAACTAACTGTGCGCCTAACTGTGCACAAACCAGGAAATACAGAAATTTGAAACTTGACAGAACTGTGCAGTGCAGACCAGAAAATGCAAAAAAACGCAAGAAATGCTAACTGTGTGCAAACAGAAAAACAGAATTTTGCTAACTGTCTAACTAATACTAAATGTACGCAGCAGAAAAACAGAAAATGCAAACTGTGCGCAATAGAAAAACAGAATTAACAACTTGCAGAAAAAATACGCCTTCCTCTCCCTCTTCTTTCCTACTGCAAACCACTCATACAAGAAGCACAAAGTGCCTCTTGGGCTTAGTGCAGGGCTATTCCCCGACAGCGGCGCCAAAAATGTACGCTCCTTGCCGCACTGTCGAAGCAAGGGACTTGCCAATACACCGTGTGCAAGCCACAAATGGCTCCAAGCACACAACAAGCCTAAACTAGCAAGCTCAAGAGAGCAAAGGGTGTGTCAGTCACCGCTCTACGCTCGCCTTCGTGGTGGATTCCTCGCCGCGATGAAGAAGAAGCTGCAGTCGTGTCGCGCTCAACCGCTTCGCCGCCGTCGTGCCTTCGTAATGCTCGATCGCACACACACTCTCCCTCTCTCTCTCTCTCTCACACACACACACACACACACACGAGGAGGTGAAGAAGAAGAAGATGGAGATGGAGATGGAGCAAGAGCACTCTTTTATTGCACAAATGAGAGAATGAGTAAAAATTAGGTTTAGTTGGCTTTTATATGAGCTCACCCCATTCACACTTGGGCGCCCATGCTTAGCCAACTAATCCCTTGAATGTCCCAGTTAGAGTGCGCCTCTCATCGGCGATCACTCTTACCCTTTTCCTATTGGTCCGACAAGCCCGGTACCTGACTCTACCAAATACATAATACACGTCCGTCGTAGGTGATGGGGTGAGGGTTCGAGGACTGACTAGAGGCTATACCTAGAAGACTTTGTAGTTAAGCTACGATAAAAGGAATTTGTCATGAAATCATCGCCTGACTGATTACCTTTTCGTTGACCCCCCAAAGTCTTTTCACATTGATTCAATTATGATGTGTTGGCTTATTTTGTATGCCTTGGGTTTTTTGCTTTTCAAGGAAAAGCGCCCACACTGGGAACCTCTAGGGCTCTAGTACCATAGGCGATACATGTGAGTGAAGTACCAATTTAAGCAGGGATTTCTCTTCCAGCTTAAAATTTTACATTGTGGCACTTTGATTTTTTGTTTGTTCATTTTCAGCATTTTAATTTTGTAATTTTGGGGGGTCATATAACACTGTTACCCTCCCCAGGCTCATCACATTAGTAAACTCCCTTTATAATACTTAAGCTAAAGGTCAATAGGGTTAAGCCCACTAGAAAGCCCTAGTACATTTCATACAATGCTGCCAAATCGGATTAAGAACCTAAGTAACCATTGCTTATTAGGAAGGCATTCCCCATGGTATTAAGAGAAGATTTCTAATACCTAGCTTGGTCAAACTAGCTTAGTCGGACTGCTTGATTTTTAAACCTAGACAAGTGATGATGACAAAACATTACATTGAATTAAATGTTTGATACTAAGCCAATGCACTGAATATTATGCTACCAATCACAATCAAAGCAGACAAACATGGATGCAAAAAGATAAGGGCAATGCTAATGTACATAAAACACCTGTTTGTGTTGATGGTCGCGCTTGATTTGAAGTGTGAACGAGAGAAAGGTTCCATGAAGGTCCAAATCCTATCAATAGCAACACGCTCCTGTACACACTATGAAACACAAACAATACCTCTAGGAGGCACATCAGTGGGAAAAGAGAACTTTGCTAATCACTCAACTCTAAAACAGTCATGACATAGGTTTCTGTTTCAGTGTACCGGATGTAAATGTGTAGGTCCGAGTCAATGTTTTGACTTTTATTGCGCATACTCGTTTGCTAATTACTCTTGCTCTTTATTTTTTTGTTTTTTGTGAGTATAAAGCTTTATATGTACATTCCCTAAGATTGGGAGATATAGAGGTCAGGGAGAAAGGTTGAGAGGGGAGCGAGTGAATGATGGATGTCCACAAACACTCCCCCCTTCCTTGGGTAGATCATACCGTTTGAAATGAGCTTGTCACCCTTTGAAACCAATTGTTCCAGTTGGTAATAGGTGAGGATTTTTGCCAGTAGTTTTCTATTACCCTAGGTGCCTCGTCAAGTTGCAACGGTGGTAAGGTACTCTCCCATGATCGAACTTGAAGTGGTTCATCAGGTGATTCTTGAACACTGGGAGGTGTGGATTCTTTTGTAGCTTCATGGAGGCCCACTACTATAGATGGAGGCTGTGTAGAAGCTTTTACCTCTATGGATGTATTACATGATGAGCTAGAATCTTCATGGGACTCCCCCATTCCTGAGCTAGGTGGAACAAATCGTTCTTTCTTTGGTACCCAAACTAGCTCGGGAGCGGGTGTGTAGCATTCTGTGATTTTTTTCTTTCCACGATCATTGATTCGTTTTGGAGCTACGGGATTGGGCTCACTTGGGTCAGGTGATAGGTAAGAGCACAATCTACGTTTTGGCACCCAGATTTGATCATTTCCTTGATAGTAGCCTTGGGCTTCCAATAGTCGTTTAGGGATCAATCGCAACATTTTCTTACTTTTCTTGGAGCGAGTGGTACGTTTCTTACAAGGCTTCTGTTTTTTAGCACTAGCTATGGTCACTAAGGAAGCTTTAGGGACCCACTTGTATGTTTTCTTCGTTACATTAGGATGAGTCTTGTCGGAAGCGATATGCATTGCTTGTAGCATATTTAAGGGTACAGGCATTTCATCCCCCTCAGGTGTTACCCAGGTCGTCCCCCTATTTCCCCAAGTGTCTATGGTTGCTGCTAGGTGGACCCAATCCACATTGTCCGACTCAGTCATCCCAGGTAGGATATCCATATAAGGAGAATCTTGGCCAATGTCTGTATCCTTCTTACAAGTGTAACAATATTGTAGTGGGGCCGAGTGAACTGTGGTGTCAGAGCGATGATCAATAATGGTTTTACTCCCTAAGAGGTGTACCTTACCAGTCACCAAATCTACTCTAAGGACAGAGTCTTGGAATTGCAAATAGACATGATTTTTAGACCAATCATGAACCATTTGTGCTTCCCTCATGAATGGTCGTCCTAAAATCATTTCATATGACATAAGGTGTTTAGAGAAATCCATTACAATGAACGTATGTCGTACCTTGTGTCCTAGAACTTTGATCTCAAGATCCTTGAGCATCCCCATAGGTTTGGCTATGGTACCATTTGCCATCTTTACCACAATGTTAGCAACACTGAGGCGGGGTTTTCCCATGGATTTCCAACAATCTTTTGTAACGATGCTAACTCCCGCACCACCATCAAGAATTCCCTTTATAGTTAATCCCTTGGTAGTGATGGGTAGGGTCGCATTAGACTCGTCGCCTTCAAAATACTGCCCTAATTCGTTAATGGGTACCTCGATCACAGATTCGTGTCCATAGCCAAACCTATGGGACCCCATAGGTTTGGCTATGGTACCATTTGCCATCTTTACCACAATGTTAGCAACACTGAGGTGGGGTTTTCCCACAATGTCTCCTCCACTAAATCTCTTAGATGTTTCACCTGTTCAATCTCGTCTACTGGGTTTGGGTACGTCCCAATCTTCTTTTTACGATTCTTCCCTTTTTGCCCCTGCGGTTTATCTTGGGGGTCTTGGATTGGATTTGGAAACACTTGTGGTGTTTTCAGAGGCTCTTTATGGTTTTCTCTTATTCGGTTTTCATTTGGTTCCATGTTACGGTTTTCTTGGTCGGTCTTTCCCTTTGTGGTATTGGTTCTAGTCTCCATTGTCTCGACTGAATCTGAATCATCCTCAAGGTCATTCATATACACGGGGTCATCTCCTGTTCCTATGTTTGTCTTGGAACTTGGCTTTGAATTTCCCGTATTCTGCGACCTCTTCCTTCGTGTCTTCTTTTTCTTTGCTTGGATAACTAACGCGGTATCTCTCTCTTCGAGGATATGGCCTGGCCCTTGAAGCATGGACCGTGTAATCGCATAAGCGGGTGCGACGGGTGGTATTGGCGATGTCACACTAGCAATTTCGACCAAATTTAGGGGTGTGATTTTAGGTGCATTTGGGTTATAGGGGCATTGGGCAATCAAGTGATCTATGCCACAACGATTACAGGTGAGTATTCGCATTGCAGACGAGCTCCCTTGATTCATTTGCATCTGTGCAGCATTCTTTTGCAGCCTAATAGGGCACTCCGCTACCCGATGCGGTCCACCACACTCGTAGCATTGAAGAGGTGGCCTCCTAGCCTGGGTGTTGATATTTTGACCTCTGGATGCGAGAGCAGCAGCTTGATAAACCGGTTTGACTTGTCCCCAACAATCTTCCATGTAGTATATAGGACACTCTTGCAATGTATCAAGTCCGTAGGCAATACTAGTGTCTATTTCCTCCTCACAGCCATCTGCATAAGCAGTAGATGGCTCGCAACCCACTTGGTTCATAGGGGCGACTCTTGGATGCAGGGGCTGCGGTCCTAGCACAGGAGGTGCTAGCAGTGTAGCTTGTACAACATTTTGAGATCTAGGGACCATGTGTTGCGGTAGTTTCTCAACAGGTGGAGCAGGCATCAATACAGGAGCTCGAGGCGCATCCGTCCAGGCTACAGGTGGTCTATTTGCCATCATACGTTTGATCATTAAACAATCCTTAGCTTGGTGACCATACCTACCACATGCGTTGCAAGTTCCATTAAATTTTACTCTAAACGTAGGGCACTCACTAGTGCTATGTGGACCTAAGCAAATGGAACACCACTGTTGCTCCCTTCTTGGATACATGTGACTATTTTGAGGGGGTCGATTATCCTTAAGAGACTCTTGGATTGCCTTGGTGAGGTCTGTCAAGAATGTCTCAAATACCTTTGGCTCATTGGCAATGGGCTTTGCAGTCATGGGTTTATACTCAATGGCTTGTGAGCTAGTGGATCTCGTGTCAGTAGACACCCTCATGCCTGCTATCATCAAGTTGTCCTCTAATTGGATTGCATTGGCAGTGACATCTTCCCAGGTTGTGATACCTCTAATCACTAGTCCATTATAGATTCCTTCATTCCTCAACCCTCGAATGAATCGATCAAGCAGTTGGTTATTGTTGAAGCGCTCATTTACAGGGCAGCGAGAGTTTAAGTGCTTTAGACGACTAATGAAGTCCCTTACTGACTCTCCTTCCTTACGTTCGGCCTTCTGTAGCTGAGATGCTACACCCCAAAGCACACCTTCTCGTATGTACTCCTTTAGAAACAACCTTCGAAGGGTAGGGTGGATTGTTTTCTCGTCCACCCTTAGGGTTCTATACCAATCTCCAGCCTTCCCACTTAATGTCAAGCTTAAGGCATTGCACTTATGTAGTTCGTTGCGTTCCCCTAAGGAATCACATACTTGTTCAAACACTTCAATGTGTTTTCTAGCATCTTCGTCCCCATTGAATTTTTGCGTCAGTTTGGCAATTTGTACTGCCTTACTTCTAGGCTCTCTATCAGATGCATGACGTATATTTTCCGCGATAGATCGACCTATGGTTTGAGCAAACACTGCCAAGTCACCTATGTGAGGAGGCAGGGCCAGTGGAGGTACTCTTGGAATCATATGTGGGAGAGGGGCGGGTACCGGTCTTGGCATATGTGTGGATGATGCAGGATATGGAACATAACCGAGCATAGGTCCACTCGGATAAGGGCTAGGGAGCGGCACTCGAGGAGCATAAACAAGTGGTACAATTGGAGGTGTGGGGGCCATGTGTGCACAAGGGGCTAGAGGCACATACGGTCGAGGCCCCATATTAGGTACTACGACACTAGGTAGTGGCACTGCGCTAACCGTAGATGTCATCGGTACATTCTCTGTCAGGCTTATCCCTGGAGTGAGCATTGTGTTTTCCTTAATAGAGGGTTGAGCCAAGTTAGGGAAGCTAAAGTTGTTGCTCGGAGGCTCTGATTGCATAGAGACCCCAGGTGAAATGACGTAAGATGGGACCATGGGACTCATTAGAGGAGTCTCCATTTGTGATAGAGTGGGCTGTTGAGCCTTGCTCGTATCCAGAAATCTCATGGGGCCAGTTGAGAGTATATTTATCCCTCGGTTTTGCCTTTCCGATTGAATAATGCCATGGATAACATTACAGATCATTTTCTGTTGATCTTCGATGCTCGTGGCACTAGAGGTGGATTGTACAATCTCTATCCATCCTACATGGTAGGCGTGGCCAAAGTGTAGATCCGTCAACACCTCAGTGTCGAGGTCGTATGTCCAATGATCATTAATGAATAATCCTTCTAGAGTCGACGTGTTAACGGTTTCTTGTGAGGTAGAAGCAATGTTGCTCCCCGTGGTTTTACTTGTCACCAACGGTACTCTAGAGGGAACTTCTGAAGGAGGTAGCTCAACAGGGCCTTCTTGGTAAGAAGTTGGCAGGATATCCACATGGACACTCTTTGGGGGTGTGGGGTCCACGTGCGATGTGAAAGGAGAGTCCACTTCCCCACCCCCTTCGTGTGCTTCATTTGCATCAGGTTCCGAGCGAGTAGCTCTACCTAATGTTTCCATGAAACGGCTAAACATACTAGTACTAGGCTGTGGAGCTTCGGGAGGTGCATGGTCTTCTCTCTCAGTGTTTTGGGTAGGGTAGGCTTCCATGATTTTTGAGTCGGAGGAGGAATCACTAGCGGCTATTTTAGGGTCTTGGGTGGTGCTACCTTGTGTCCCCGTTAAGGGTCTAGAGCCTATCGTGGATGGGTAATGGGTGTCCGTATGAACAGAGGCACCCTCAATATGCTCGTGTTCTAGCACCCGCCCAGAGCGTAAGTGCATGTGCTTTTGATTCCCTAAGGTGTCAAAAAGCTGCTCTAGGAGGCCTTGTGACTAGTTTTTGCGTGTTTTTTGTTTGTTTTTTTGCTAGATTTTTTAGAGCGTGTCGTGGAATGGGCCGTGTGATAGCTCGAAACAAGCGTATCACTAGGAGGGACGCGCTGTGCTTTACAGCCCACCGTTTGGTTCTATTTTGCTCCAGAAAAGCCCGAAACAGTCTTTTCCTAGCTGGGGAACTAGGCTCCAAGTAGCAAGTCTAAGGGTGCAAGTGGGAAGAGAAGGGAAGAGAGTGGAGGACTTGTCCCACATGCTCTCATTCCCTCTTGAGGGAGTAGGGTATATATATAAGAGTGAGTCTAGTATATATCATAGGATTGAGGACTGAGGCCTGTGCCTGGGCTTGGGCTTGGGCTTGGGCTTGGGGAAACGATCCCGATCCCGATCTAACTTTTATACAAACCAACCCGTCCGTTTTTATAACTCACGTTTTCTATTTTCGAAAATCTAACCTCCCCCTCGCTCACGTTTTTTTTTTCCGTTTTTTTTTTTTTTCGAAGAAGAATTTTTTTTTTTAAATTTTTTTTTTTTGGTACGCGTTTTGCTGCACGTTGACCTCACCTACCTACTTTCTGTCTCACCTAATTACTAGCCTACTTAAGTAACTAACTGTGCGTCTAACTGTGCACAAACCAGAAAACACAGAAAATGCAAAAAATTGAAACTTGACAGAACTGTGCAGTGCAAACCAGAAAATGTAGAAAACGCAGAAACGCAAGAAATGCTAACTGTGCAGTGCAAACCAGAAAACGCAAAAAACGCAAAAAATAGAAATCTCCACACAACTACACACACTCATTCCTTGCCTTTCCTATGATAGAAATTACACCACAAGAAAGCATAAAGTGCTTAACCGAGCTTAGTGTAGGGCATTTCCCCGGCAACGGCGCCAAAAATGTGCGCTCCTTGCCGCACTGTCGAAGCAAGGGACTTGCCAATACACTGTGTGCGAGCCACAAATGGCTCCAAGCACACAACAAGCCTAAACTAGCAAGCTCAAGAGAGCAAAGGGTGTGTCACTCACCGCTCTACGCTCGCCTTCGTGGTGGATTCCTCGCCGCGATAAAGAAGAAGCTGCAGTCATGCCGCGCTCAACCGCTTTGCCGCCGTCGTGCCTTCATAATGCTCGATCGCACACACACTCTCCCTCTCTCTCTCTCTCTCTCTCTCACACACACACACACACACACACACGAGGAGGTGAAGAAGAAGAAGATGGAGATGGAGATGGAGCAAGAGCACTCTTCTATTGCACAAATGAGAGAATGAGTGAATTTTAGGTTTAGTTGGCTTTTATATGAGCTCACCCCATTCACACTTGGGCGCCCATGCTTAGCCAACTAATCCCTTGAATGTCCCAGTTAGAGTGCGCCTCTCATCGGCGATCACTCTTACCCTTTTCCTATTGGTCCAACAAGCCCGGTACCTGACTCTACCAAATACATAATACACGTCTGTCGTAGGTGATGGGGTGTCCGTGAGCCGTGAGGGTTAACATCGTTCACTCACAAATGGTATCCGAGCTACTGCGGCGAACGCCGTGCGCGATCGCTTCTCAACCACTGATTTGGAAGCAATGGAGCTCGCCGGCTATGGCGAAGCTTGGAGAACAAGATTGAGCTTGGCGGTGGCAGCAGATCCGGCACGGATTGGGGCTTGATCGGAGGAGATCGAAGATCTTGGATCTCGGCGGTTCTCGGCTGCTCGGTGTGTGCAGTCCCTCTTAGCTTGGAGGGGATCTTGAGGATTCTCACAGAATTGAGGGCAACAATTGGATCTGTAGGTCGACACAGAGATTGGAGATCTTGTGTGCAAGAGATCAAAAGCTTGCATTTGAAGCCTTGCCAAATCAAAACCTATGGAACTAGCATCTGCAGAGTTCGGCTATAAGCAGGAATTCGAGCAAGCCTTGAGGGCTTGAGCAGGTCTCAAAACAAGGAGGAATCGGATCAGGCTGTAGCAAGGAATGTAATGGAAATGGCCTATGAACTTTACGAGTAGCAGAATTAGGAAATTAGATAAAGCACTTTTGTGAGATTACTTAGTGAGCATAGCAGGTGAACTTAATTGATGATAGCAACATAAAAATAGTACTTAGTTAACTTGGCATGAACAATATTTTTGCAAAAGAGAGAGAGAGTTTAGAGAACATGACAACAGTTGAGGACCGGATTCATGTGGTCCGGATTCATGCGGAGCCGGTCCCCCCTCCAATAGGCATTTGTATTATACTTTCTTCCATCAAGAGAGACTTGGTACAATACAATCTTTGTGTTCCTTGTGACCTAGGTGATGCAATGAAGATGGAAAGCTTCATGCATCATGAGCATAACATAAACTTTGTAGAAATCATTAACTATCCCAAGCCTCAGTCCCAAGGCCTCAAACACCTTCCAAGGTGGAGAGAACTAGCAAGGAATGAGGATAGGGAAGAGGAAGAAGAAACATTCCATAGGAGAAAGAAATAGTTCCTCACCTATCATCACTCTTGTTGCTAGCATACATAATAGCATAGTAATGAAGGTGGAGAAGATGACAAACTTAATCATTGAAGCATGGCTCTTGGTTGGATTTGCATTCCATAGCCAAGAGTGTTGGTGTAGGCACTCAACTTCTCAACAACCTTGGAGAAGGAGATGGAGTTCCTCTACTTTCACCAAGTGAGAATACTAAAAAAGAAAAGAGTGTGTGAGAGGTGTATACCCCCCAAGGATACCCCTTGCTTGCTTTGGGCGATCCCCCCTTTTTGCTCAAGCTTGAAGCTTATTGGACCCCTCTCCCCCTAGCCAATCACATGCACCATGCATTTCGAGCACATGGGTAGCCTTTGGACAAGTGTCCTCCTTACCTGTTTGAGAGAGAGAGAGCTTGAAAATATCTAGATATTTGTTGAATTGAAATAGAAGCTCATTGGACCCCTCTTTAGCCCAGCCAATAGGATTCAAGCACACCATGTGGCTAAGCATAGGGAGAGTCTGACATGTGTCCATGTGCCCCTTGAGAAAGGGGGTGCCCTTTGGGTGAGTGGGAGGTTAAGTCAAAGATTCCCCTAATTTTGGGGCTTTCCCCCTCCTTTGTAGGGTCTCTTTTTGAATCAAGCACCTTACCTCCCATGCATGGGAAGCTTCTCAAGCACCTTCCTCATCAAGCATGACAAGCACCTCAAGCACCTTAGTCATCAAGCACGACAAGCACCTCAAGTACCTTAGTCAGCAAGCACGACAAGCACCTCCAGCTTAGATAGGCTTCCCACCTCAAGCTCACCCCTAGCTTTCCTAAGGTCAAATTACTTTTAACACTAACCATTGGAGGTCTTTAATGAAGCTAACCCTAAGGTCTTTTAAGCTCCATTAGCTAGCCTTGCTCTTTAATAGACCATTTTGGTCCCCTTTATCATTGGCCCCGTGTTGAGATAGATCCGTAATCACATGTCTATATTCTAACCCTTGTTCCTATTTATTATCCCACATTAAATGATCAATTTAATATGAGAAAATCATTTGGGTTTGTTAGATATTAGATTTTATGACATTACCTCTCTCTTGAATCATAGTCGTCCTCGACTATGAGGTAGAAGAGATAAAGCCTTAGTCATTAGTCAAGTTTTCTTAGCGGGTAGAGAATCCCTTTTTACCCTACGACAGCATTCTAAGATGGATGATTAAGCCATTTGGTACTTGGGAGACATAGTTGCCGCAAGCATATGTGCTCTTTAGTCCATTTCATCCTCCCAAATAGAGTGGCAAATTCTACTTGGTATTTGAGAGACGTTGTCATCACAAACATGATTCTAAGTATGCATACTACTTAAATTTGTGCACAATAAAAAGAGAATTGGTCTTACAAGACAAAAACATTGATCATTTAAAAGAAGCATGTACATTTGCTTACTCTAATATAGCATTGTAAGCATTGACAAGGTTCATACTATATTTACGTTGGATTCCTTGCATCCATCTAGCATCTTCAAAAGGATAATTTTGAACTTAGTAAGATACCATAGAATAATCTTACCATGTCGTAGTACCTTGTCTTCATGCCGAAGGGTAGCTTCGGGTTGTAGCACCTCTTCTTGGTCTTTGATTTTGGGAGGGTCTTCAATAATTGCTTTACTGGGTGGCTCTTCTTTTTGTAGGGCTTAAATAGGCTCACATGAAAAGCATTGTGTATGAGCCAATGGTTGGGCAAGTTGAGTTGATAAGCCACCTCATTGATTGGCTTTAAAATTTGAAAAACATTATAATATCTTTTTGCTAGTTTAGCATAATACTTTTGATGGCCTGTAGGATTTTTGCCCTTCGTTTGCCTCAATCGAGCCTTGGGAAACTTAAGTAAGACCCAATCATTTTCTTTGAATGTTAAGGCCCTTCTGTGCTTATCAGCATCAGCTTTTTGCCTTTGTTGAGAGATGGATATAGCCTCCTTAATCTTTTGAAAAGATTCTTGTAGGTCATGGCTATACTCATCTTCCAATGTACTTTAAGTCTTAAGGGACTTTTAGTCTTCCCTCTACGATTTCAAAAGGTGCTTTTCCCATAGAAGTATGGATAGTATTGTTGCACGCATATTCTACAAGAGGTAAGTACTTTTCTCATTGTGAGCGTTGATCTACTTCTGTAACATAGGTCTTTAGTAGATCAAGAATCGTAAGATTGGCTATCTCATTTTGGCCATCCGTTTGTGGATGATAGGCTGAAGAGAAATTCAATCTTGTACCTAGATTTTCAAAGAGACCTTTTCAAAAAGTACTGGTCATTCTAGGATCTCTATCTGACACGATGGATGTTGACAATCCGTGGTGTTTGAAAATCTGGGATATGAAGAGAGTTGCCATTTGGTGTGCCTTAATAGTCTTTTTGACAGGAATAAAGTGTGCTTGCTTGCAAAACGTGTCGACTATTGTCCATATTTCCGTATTTTGATGGATAGACTTGGGTAATCCAAAGATAAATTCCATGGATATACTCTGCCATGGTGAATTAGGGTTGACAATGCTGGAGTAATCCAGGTTGCTTCCCTCTATCATACTTAGTCTTTTGGCATACCACACATTTTAAAACATACTCTTGTATGTCCACTTTCATGGTAGGCCAATAAAAGTACGTCTCTACTCCTCGAAGAGTAGGTTGAATGCCTCTATGTCCCGCATAGGGAGAAGCACGGGAGTGGGTAACACATAGCCTATTGCAAGTGAATGGTTCCTCTTTCTTCCCCGATGCAAGGGATGACATTATTTCTTTAAAGTCAGGGTCAGTAGCATACTCATCTATCATAGAAGATAGATCATTGTGAGTTGCTATAAACATAGCATTAACTTTTGGTCGTCGTGAAAGTGCATCAGCCACTTGATTGTGCTTACCAGCAATGTGAGCAATATGAAAGGAAAATCGCGAAAGAAAATTTTCCCACCTCATTTGTTTGTCAGAACGCTTGGTTTGCGTCATGAAGTACTTGAGACTTTGGTGGTCAATTAGCAAAATAAATGGAGTCCCCACTAGATAGTGCTTCCATGTGTCGAGGCATATAGAACAACTAAAAGCTCTTTCTCATAAATGCCCAAGGTCCATTCATCCGTATTGAGCCTTCAGCTCTCATATGCTATGGCATGCCCTTCTTGAAGCAAGACCACTCCAGAGCAATCACCCACAAGCATCACATTGGACCTCAAATGGCTTTGAGAGATCCGGAAGCGTTAGGACTAGTTGGGAGGTAAGCTTCTCTTTGAGCTTGTCAAAAGCATTTTGCTCCTTAGTAGTCCATGAATACTTAACGTTCTTCTTTGTTAAGTCATGTAATGGTCCTACTATTTGAGAGAATTTTGCTATGAAGTGTCTATAGTATGCACACATACCAATAAAGCTTCTTATCTCATGTAGATTCCTTGGATTAGGCCATGCTTTTATTATCTCCAACTTTGATGGATCCATACAGATACCATCTTGAGAGATAATATGACCGAAGTATTGAATCGCTTGAAGGAAAAATTCGCTTTCCTTTGATTGAGAAAAAGCTTGTTCTTCCTCAATGCTTGAAAAATCACTTGGAGATGTTGCTTGTGTTTCTCCAAGGACTTGGACTAGATGATGATATCATCAAAGAACACTCTAGTGAATTTGCGATAGGGTCTAAAAATTTTCTCCATTAATTGATTGAACATGGCTAGTGCATTAGTCAAGCCAAAAGGAATGACTAGATATTCATGAAGACCAAACATTGTACAAAATGTGGTCTTTAGGATATCTTCATTTGCTATCCTTATTTGATGATAGCCACTTCTAAGTCAATCCTATTGAAGTAGGTAGAGCCTCGTAGCTTATCAAACAGATCTTCTACCCGAGGCACAAGAAATATGTTTTTGATAGTGATATGGTTTAGTGCTCGATAGTCCACACACATACGGTATGTACCATCTTTCTTTTGCACCAAAAGTACCGGAGAACAAAAGGGAGAGGAGCTGGGCCTCACCGCCCCTTTGTCTACCAATTCTTGTACTTGCCTCATAATCTCTTTTTATTGAGCCTGGGAAACTCGATAAGGAGGCTTGTTAGGGAGTGAGCTTCTTGGTAGGAGCTCAATTCGATGGTCATCATCCCCTCATTTTGGAGGTAAGTCCATAGGTATATCATCGATAAACACATCTTGGAATCCTTTTAGAAACTTAGACAAATCTAACTCCTCTTGATTCCTACCATTTAAATTTGATGATTAGGACCTTTTAGAACTCTCTGACAAAAATCATGTACGTAGAAATTGAGCTCTTCATTGATTTATCAAGAGCAAGATGAATTACAAGTGGTATAGTACGACCATACTCACTAGCATCTATATACATATTCTTTCCCCTGTAGGTGAAGTAGATTCTCCTTTCAGGGAACTTCATGTTGGTAGCGATGCGGTTGAACCATGGTGCCCCTAGGATAGCATCCTCACGTTGGAGATGCGAGATAAAGAAGTCTTCTTTGTCAACATAGCTTTGGACATGAAGCCTCAACTTTCCAATTAAGGGAATAACGGAGGCTTGTTGTCCCTTGAAAGCTGTGTTGTCCATTACAGTATCTGCCATCTCAAAATTTTGAATGCCCAACTTGGTGGCTAACTCCATTGGTATGAAGTTGTGAGTAGAGCCACAGTCAAACAAAATGAAGGCATCATGCTCCCTCACCTTTCCCCGAGCATAGGAGAGAATTGATCCTTTGCAATGGTCGTCCTCTTTTGGAGCTTCGATGGTGGAAGCTCTAGGAGTCTCATTGCGGATTTCTCTTGGGGCAAGAACGATAGCCATGTCCTTGCCCCACACTTAAAACACTTATGGTCCTTGCGAAAAGCTTCAAGCTCTTCAGGAGAGAGAGTTTGTCTTTCCCTTAGTAAACTCCCTTCTCCTTGGACCGATTGTTGTTGTTGTCGGAATGGCCTTGGGAAGAATTTTGGGCATTGGTTTTTCCCCTTGATATCACTTTTGTCTTTATTTTCCATGGCTTGACATTCCGTCTAGCCCCTTGTTGGAAATTGATGCGCAAAGAAACCATGGTGTGGTGGATTACTTTGGTGATAGAACTAGGCCGTTGAGAGTTGATGTACTCAGCCATCTCTTTGCGTAATCCCGCACAAAATTGTTGCTTTTTCTCGGCAAAGTCTACCTTTTGGAAGAGAGTAGCCTTGAGATGTAAGTCCCAAAAATTGTCTACGCATTTGTGGATAGAATCTTGAGAGAGAAGCTTCAAACTGCGCCATTCGGTGAGCACTTTGTCCTTTGCATCGCTTGCAAGGAATTGCTTCATGATGGAAACTCGTAGAGCTTTCCATGTCTTTGGGGCTTCGTTGTTGGAAATTGATGCGCAAAGAAACCATGGTGTGGTGGATTACTTTGGTGATAGAACTAGGCTGTTGAGAGTTGATGTACTCAGCCATCTCTTTGGGTAATCCCGCACAAAATTGTTTCTTTTGCTCGGCAAAGTCTACCTTTTGGAAGAGAGTAGCCTTGAGATGTAAGTCCCAAAACTTGTCTACGCATTTGTGGATAGACTCTTGAGAGAGAAGCTTCAAACTGCGCCATTTGGTGAGCACTTTGTCCTTTGCATCGCTTGCAAGGAATTGCTTCATGATGGAAACTCGTAGAGCTTTCCATGTCTTTGGGGCTTGGTTGTTGCTATGAAGGCTAGCCCACCATTGATGAGCCAATTTTTTGGAAGTGCATAGCTACATGGCATAGCTTGGAGGACTCCATGAAGCCCTCATCTCCAAAGGCCGCATCAAATTGTTGGATGAAGGCCAATACTTTGTCGGTAGCACCAAAGGTGCCATCATAGGTGAGAAAAGAGTATCCCTCTTTGAACTTCTTGAGCTTTCAGGACCTTCACCATCATGCAGGGTAAGATTTGCAATGTCCTCCCCTCTTGTATTCTCTAGGAGAATAGTCATAGCTTTTGTCGAAAGAGGAGGAAGGTGAAGAAGAAGGAGAAGAGGGTGACCTATTTCTTGCCCTTTTCTTCCTTTGTTTCCTCTCTTCCCTTTTGGAGTCACATCTTTGGAGGAACTTAGGGATTCATTACTTTCGTGTTCTTTGGATTCCTCCTCTTGTATGGGACAAAATCTTCTTTTGGGCGTCTCATCAAGAGGCCTCCTAAGCTCTCTCTCCTCTTGGAGAGGAAAGGAAATCCCATAAGCACGAAGTTGTTGAGTAACTTCGGCTTGCAAAGCATGGTTGCACATAGCTTGTTGCAACCTAGTAATAGCAAGATAATTAACAAACATGGGGGCATCATCATTAGCACCTTCATGTGCAAAATCAAAGTTATCAATGTTTATTCTACTCTCTTGGTTATTGTCATCCATGTTAACAAAAATTTGTATTCTTACTTAGTGTACACTTTGGCAATTCAAAACCTTAGTTTCTACTCCTCTTAGCCTTTGAAAATCAGCACTTAAGTATCTACACGTACTGTTCGAATTGGTTAATTATAGAGAGTAGTGGAGTGGGTCTAACATAGCAGAGTTGCCGAGGGATAACTCCTTTTGGACTTCTTATGGCTCAATAATGGTAAAGTTGTAGGCAAGTCTAAAAAGACTCCATCATTAAGACCAAATCTCCCGAGGTGTGCACCATATCCCACATAATGGCCTCAACAAAACCGATAATAGATCCCAATATCACTTACCCTAATATAATTAACAAAATCAACCATTAATAGGCTACTTAAGGAACTCTCTTCTTAAGCAAGAAAAGAGAAACCAAATGCTCTGATACCAATGTAATGGAAATGGCCTATGAACTTTGAGAGTAGAGGAATTAGGAAATTAGATAAAGCACTTTTGTGAGATTACTTTGTGAGCATAGCGGGTGAACTTAATTGATGGGATCAACATAAACATGGTACTTAGTTAACTTGGCATGAACAATACTTTTGCAAGAGAGAGAGAGAGTTTAGAGAACCTGACAACAGTTGAGGACCGGATTCATGCAGAGCCGGTCCCCCCTCCAATAGGCATTTGTATTATAGTTTCTCCCATCAAGAGAGACTTGGTACAATACAATCTTTGTGTTCCTTGTGACCTAGGTGATGCAATGAAGATGGAAAGCTTCATGCATTACGATCATAACATAGAATTTGTAGAAAGAATTAACTATCACAAGCCTCAATCCCAAGGCCTCAAACACCTTCGAAGGTGGAGAGAGCTAGCGCAGAATGAGGGTAGGTAAGAGGAAGAAGAAACATTCCATAGGAGAAAGAAATAGTTCCTCATCTATCATCACTCTTCTTGCTAGTATACATGATAGCATAGTAATGAAGGTGGAGAAGATGGCAAGCTTAAGCATTGAAGCATGGATCTTGTTTGGATTTGCATTCCATAGCCAAGAGTTTTGGTGTAGGCACTCAACTTCTCAACAACCTTGGAGAAGGAGGTGGAGTTCCTCTACTTTCATCAAGTGAGAATACTAAAAAAGAAATGAGTGTGTGAGAGGTGTATACCCCTCAAACATACCCCTTGCTTGCTTTGGGTGAGCCCCCCTTTTTTCTCAAGCTTGAAGCTTATTGGACCCCTCTCCCCCTAGCCAATCACATGACCATGCATTTCAAGCACATGGGTAACCTTTGGACAAGTTTCCTCCTTGCTCCTTTGAGAGAGCGAGCTTGAAAATATCTAGATATTTGTTGAATTGAACTAGAATCTCATTGGACCCCTCTTTAGCCCAACCAATAGGATTAAAGCACACCATGTGGCTAAGCATAGGGAGAGTCTAACATGTGTCCATGTGCCCCTTGAGAAAGGGGGTGCCCTTTGGTGAGTGGGAGGTTAAGTCAGAGATTCCCCTAACTTTGGGGCTTTCCACCTCCTTTGTAGGGTCTCTTTTTTACTCAAGCACCTTACCCCCCATGCATGGGAAGGTTCTCAAGCACCTTCCTCATCAAGCATGACAAGCACCTCAAGCACCTTAGTCATCAAGCACGACAAGCACCTCAAGCACCTTAGTCAGCAAGCACAACAAGCACCTCAAGCTTAGGTCGGGTTCCCACCTCAAGCTCAACCCTAGCTTGCCTAAGGTCAAAGTAATTTTAACACTAACCATTGGAGGCCTTTAATGAAGCTAACCCTAAGGTCTATTAAGCTCCATTAGCTAGCCTTGCACTTTGACATACCATCTCTCATTTGGACCCCTTTACCATTGGCCCCGTGTTGACAAAGATCCGTAAGCACATGTCTATATTCTAACCCTTGTTCCTATTTATTATCCCACATTAAATGATCAGGTTTAATTTGAGAAAATCATTTGGGTTGGTTAGATATTAGATTTTATGACAAGGAATCGAGCATTTGGAGCTTCAACTACAAGCAGTAGGGCTTAGGCAGCAAGCATAGCCTGTGTGTTGAAGATACACACACACACACACACACTCTCAGAAGTCGAAAGCAACTTGAGAGAATTGAAAAAGGCTTGCAAGCAAAAGGAGAATTGAGCAGGATATTCAAAGGCTCAAGGGAATCGGGACAGGTAGAATTTGCAAAGCAGATCCAAGCAACGATATAAGCGAAGCAAATTGAATCCCACTTTGAGGGTGAATGCAAAGCGGGCAGCAGGAGTGCAATTAGAAGGGAACTCATCTACAATGCTTGCCTACATTGCAAAGGAATTTTTGTTACCATATACATGTGGTAGTGATGTGTATGAACACACTTAGGACCGCCGATGCATTTTTTCCCTCGCTAGGAGGTTTTTTCCCCCGTGCATTGTATATATGCAGATCACTCTAGGGGTATCTAATCTTTCCATTGCACACTAAGTGATATACTCTACGATGTGTGCCTTGAGATTCCTTTGTCTTCTCCAAGCTGTGTGTGTTTTCCTGCAACCCTAATTCCAACAATTGGTATCAGAGCAGGTTGCATCCTCCCTGGCTTAGTCGACAGCAGCTCCATCAAACACCTGCTCACTTTCGCCGATTTTTGTGAGCTTTGGTGAGCGTTTGCAGGTTGAAAAATATTTTGAATGTGCTCGTAGAGCTGAGTTTGCTCATAATTTTTATTCGGACTCATTGTAGCCTCTGTTTCCACTACAGGCAGTATTGCGCACATGCTATTTCGTCATTTTGTGCAAAAATTCTATCAGTGCCGTTTTTTGCATAACAAGTCTCTTACAATCTTCTATGGTTTGTGTTATATAGCACGTGTTGTTCCCACTCTATTTTTCCTCTTTTCGGGCAGTTTTCACATCTGGTGCAGCATTCGTCATGGCCTGACAACAACACATATGTGTTCAAGATGTTAGTTGATGAGGACAGATTGGATGGGGATAATTATCCTATGTGCACTTACATGATGCAACATGTCCTTGTGTCAAAGGGCGTTTCGAACATTGTGCAGGGCATTGATGTACGTCTTGGTTCTGAGGATACGGGCAATGTTGAGGCTGTTGCAATCCTTGCAGGTCTTGTTGCAAGGATTGCTATTGTTAGAGTTGTTTTGCCTACAGCTGAGCAAGCTCGTTGGATGTAAAAGATGCGTAGTCTCATGTATTGATTGTGTTGTTTGTGAAGCACACTATTACTCCCCACATTTGTCTATCGAAATTTGCAAAACATGCTTGGGATATTCTAGCTGGTCTTTATGCAAGTCGCAATGAGGCAAAAATTTCATTCTGCATAAAGAGCTGGAGTCAAATATTATGCATGAGGAAGATGACATGGACACTTTCCTTGCTGGTGTCAAGGATATCAATGAGCAACTTATTTCTGCAGGTGAAGTCAAGTTGTCAAGTTTGATGCATTATGCACATTGCTGTCGAAAGAGTCACTTTCCAAAAAAAATAGGACTAGACAACGTGCAGTTGAACATGCCTTTATTGCTGCTCAAAGAAAAGGTGGTAATAGCAATGTAGCCACTTCTCATGGTTCTTTTGCGAGTGGTAAATCACCTGTTTCTAATGCTTCTGATGGCAACAATTCTTCTGGGAATTCTTGTGATAAGGGTAAAAAGAAGATGCGTTGCCATTATTGTAAAGCTAAGGATCACTTGATCAAGCAGTGTCCTAAGTTGAAGGCCAAAGAGACTAAGAAGAAAGAGGTTGGTTTCACTGCAAATGCTGGTTCCACTACAAATGCAGCTATTGTTGAGTCTTGTATGAAAGGAGACTGTGATGCTAGTGTTGATGCAAAATGGGCTTTTAGTGTAGAGTGCACTTATGATCCTAATTTCCATGATGCATGTTTGTCAGTTGCTGCAGATGCTCAATTGTGGTACTTTGATAGGGTGCTACAAAGCACATTACCTCTCATCGTGACTTGTTTACCTCTCTCGAGGATGTACCTCTCATCGTGAATTGTTTACCTCTCTCAAGGATGTCCCTCATGGGATTTACTCACTTGTGCCAACAATGCCTCTTATCCGATCAAGGGATTTGGAAAGATTGTGCTTAATACTACAAATGGTAGTTCTTTCACACTTGTTAATGCATTGTATATATCGAGGATCAAGAAGAATCTTTTGTTTGTATTTGCACTTGCTAGACTTGGCCTTGTAGTCAAATTTGTGGATAACATATGTACAATACATGATCTCAGTTTCAATGATGAAATTGTTGCATCTTGCATTTTATGCCATGGGCTGTATAAGCTCACTTTATATGACAAGTGTGGACATAATTTTACAAATACAGATGTAGACTCTAAGGCTACAGATGCAAAAATTTGACATGCATGTTTTAGGCACTTGAATTTTTCCAGTTTGCCGCGTTTGCAGAAATTTGATGTGGTTGCTTCTTTGCCGCCTCTTGAAGCACCTATCAAACATGTTTGTGAAGGGTGTATTTTGGGTAAGATGTAGCATTCTAATTTTCCAAAGGATGGTTCAATTAGGGCCACATGTAAGTTGCAACTTGTGCATAGTGATGTTTGTGGGCCATGCAAACTCCCGTCATCATTGGGCAATTACCTTTACTTTGTGACTTTCATTGATGATTACTCCAGGCATGCATGGGTATATTCGCTTAAAGCAAAGTCCCAAGTATTTATGTGCTTCAAACAATTTTTGGCTATGGCTGAAAATGTCTCAAAATGTACTATGGGCACCCTTCGTTCCAATCGAGGGGGGGAGTATATGTCTCATGAGTTTAATGCATTTTTGGCTAGTATGTGGGATAAAACACCAATGTATTGTGCCTTATACGCCTCAACAAAATGGTGTTGCTAAGAGGAAAAATAGGTCATCACTTATGGTCAACAGTCAAGCTTTGTCGCATTCGTTTTGGCTTGAGGCCATCATGTGTGCCACTTATGTACTAAACAGGTGTCCTACGAAAGCTTTTCATTCTATGACTCCATATGAAGCATGGCATGATAGAAAGCCTTCTATTGAGCACATGCGTATTTCTCTGGTTGTTTGGCATATGCTTTGGTGCCACAAAAGCAGCGCAGGAAATTGGATGATAATGCTGTCAAATGTGTTTTGTTGGTTATAGTTTTGAAAGAAAAGGTTACAAGTTGTATCATCCACAAACAAAGCGTATCTTGGTCTCACGGGATGTTGTGTTTGTGGAAGGTTCTATTCAGCCCTTGATGTCATGTACTAGAGACAATAATGTAAGTTCACATGATATTTATGACACTTTGTTGCCGTGGTGGAAGTTTGAATGTAAATTCCAATGCGGCGAATGTTACCATATACATGTGGTAGTGATGTGTGTGAACACACTAGGACCGCCGGGGCATTTTTTCCCTCTTTAGGAGGTTTTTTCCCCCGTGCATTGTATATACGCCCATCACTCTAGGGCTATCTATTTTTCCATTGCACACTAAGTAACACACTCTCTATTGTGTGCCTTGAGCTTCCTTCGTCTTCTCCAAGCTGTGTGTGTTTCTCTGCAACCCTAATTCCAACAATTGGTATCAGAGCAGGTCACGTCCTCCCGGGCTTAGTCGCCAGCTGCTCCAGCACACGCCTGCTCACTTTCTCCGATTTCAGTGAGCTTTGGCGAGCGTTCGCAGGTCGACAAATATTTTGGGGGAGGTCGAAGAGCTCAGTCTGCTCAGAATTTTGATTTGGGCTCATTTCGGCCTCCGTTTCCACTACGGGCAGTACTGCACAGGCTATTTCGTCATTTTGTGCAGATTTTCTGTCAGTGCCGTTTTCTGCATAACAGGTGCCTTATAGTCTTCTATGGTTTGTGCTATATAGCACAAGTTGTTCCCGCTCCATTTCTCCTTTTTTCGGGCAGTTTTCACAACAGGTGCAGCATTTACCATGGCTAACAACAACAACACAGATGTGTTCAAGATGTTTGCTGCTGAGGACAGGTTGGATGGGGACAACTACCCTATGTGGGCTTATATGATGCAACATGTTCTTGTGTCAAAAGGTGTCTGGAACATTGTGCAGGGCATTGATGTACGTCCTGGTTCTGAAGATGTAGGCGATATTGAGGATGTTGCAGGTCTTGCTGCAAGGATTGCAGCTGTTAGAGTTGTTTTGCCTACGGCAGAACAAGCTCGTTGGGATGTTAAGGATGCACAGGCTCATGCATTGATTGCGTTGTCTGTGAAGCGCACCATTATTCCTCACATCCGTTCAGCAAAATCTGCAAAACGGGCTTGGGATATTCTAGCAGGTCTTTATGCAAGCCGCAATGAGGCAAAAATTGCTTTGCTGCGTAAAGAGCTAGAGTCGAAGATTATGCATGAGGAAGATGATATGGACACTTTCCTTGCTAGTATCAAGGATATCAATGAGCAACTCATTTCTGCAGGTGAAGTCATTTCTGACAGTTCCCTTGTGCAGACTGTTCTTGATGCCTTACCAGATTCCTACCAGACTTTTGCTAGTACTTGGAGACTGATGACCCAAGGAAATCCTGAAGTTGTCAAGTTTGATGCATTATGCACATTGCTGTTGCAAGAGTCACTTTCTAGAAAAAACAGGACTAGGCAGCGTGCAGTTGAACAGGCTTTTATTGCTTCTCAAAGAAAGGGTGGTAACAGTAATGCAGCCACTTCTTATGGTTCTGCTGCGAGTGGCAAAAATTCTGTTCCTAATGCTTCTGCTGGCAGCACTTCGTCTGGCAATTCTGGTGATAAGGGCAAAAAGAAGATGCGTTGCCATTATTGTAAAGCCAATGATCACTTGATCAAGTCGTGTCCTAAGTTGAAGGCCAAAGAGGCTAAGAAGAAAGAGGGTGGTTCCACTGCAAATGCTGGTTCCACTACAAATGCAACCATTGTTGAGTCTTCTGTGAAAGGAGATTGTGATGCTGATGTTGATGCAGAATGGGCTTTTAGCGCAGAGTGCACTTACAATCCTGCTGTCCATGATGCATGCTTGTCAGTTGCTGCAGATTCACATGTGTGGTATTTCGACAGTGGTGCTACAAAGCACATTACCTCACATCGTGAATTGTTTACCTCTCTCGAGTCTGTCCCTCATGGGAATTCAGTCACTTGTGCCAACAACGCCTCTTATCCAGTTCAGGGAGTTGGAAAGATTGTGCTCACTGCTGCTAATGGGAGTTCCTTCACACTTTTTGATGCACTTTATGTACCTGGGATCAAGAAGAATCTCTTGTCTGTATCCGCACTTGCTAGACTTGGACTTGTAGTCAAATTTGTGGATGACAGATGTACAGTTCATGATCTCAGTTTTGGTGATGAAATTGTTGCATCTGGGCTTTTGTGTCGTGGGCTGTATAAGCTCACTTTGTATGACAAGTGTGGACAAAATTTTGCAAATGCTGTTGCAGATTCAAGGGCTATTTCAGATGCAAAACTTTGGCATGCACGTTTTGGTCATCTGAATTTTGCCAGTTTGCTGCCTTTGCAGAAATCTGATATGGTTGCTTCTTTGCCGCCTCTTGAAGCACCTATCAAACATGTTTGTGAAGGCTGTATTCTGGGTAAAATGCAGCGTTCTAAGTTTCCAAAGGATGGTTCAGTTAGGGCCACATGCAGGTTGCAGCTTGTGCATAGTGATGTTTGTGGGCCCATGCAAACTCCGTCCTTGGGCAATTACCTGTACTTCGTGACTTTCATTGATGATTACTCCAGGCATGCGTGGGTATTTCCGCTTAAAGCGAAGTCCGAAGTTTTTATGTGCTTCAAACAATTTTTGGCTATGGCTGAAAATGTCTCAAAATGTACTATGGGCACCCTCCGTTCCGATCGAGGGGGGGAGTATATGTCTCATGAATTTAATGCATTTCTGGCTAGTCGTGGGATAAAACACCAATGTACAGTGCCTTATACACCTCAGCAAAATGGTGTTGCTGAGAGGAAAAACAGGTCACTAACGGAAATGGCACGATGTATGGTCAAAAGTGAAGCTTTGCCGCATTCTTTTTGGCTTGAGGCCATCATGTGTGCCACTTATGTACTTAACAGGTGTCCTACGAAAGCTTTGCAGTCTATTACTCCATATGAAGCATGGCATGATAGAAAACCTTCTATTGAGCACATGCGTGTTTTTGGCTGTTTGGCATATGCTTTGGTGCCGCAAGTGCAGCGCAGAAAATTGGATGATAAGGCTGTCAAATGTATTTTTGTTGGTTATAGTGCTGAAAGCAAAGGTTACAGGTTGTATCATCCGCAAACAAAACGTATTCTGGTTTCATGGGATGTAGTGTTTGTGGAAGATTCTGTTCAGCCCTTGCTGTCATGTACTAGAGACAGTAATGTAAGCTCACAGGACATTTATGACACTTTGTTGCCTCTTTTCAGTGGTGGAAATACGAATGTAAGTTCCAATGAGGCAAATGTACAGCCTATGGGGGTTTCTGAAAATGTTTTAGATCAGCCTATTACTGATGCAGATGTACTTGATGAGGAAAGGGCTGAAAATGAGCAGGCTAGAGGTATGCCAAAATGGCTGGTGCACACTTTGCGTGACAGTAAATTGGATGCACCTTTATCTAGTCGTACTCGTTCAGGCTCTCGCCATGCATCTTATGCATCAGATTGTTATGCTTTGGCTGTGTCTAGTTTACATGATGTTGAGGAGCCTCTGTCTTTTGATGAAGCACAGAATTCAGAAAATTGGATTGCTGCCATGAAATCAGAATATGATGCACTTATAGAGAATGACACATGGACTTTATGTGATTTGCCTCCTGGCAAAAAGGCCATTGGTACGAAGTGGGTTTACAAGTTGAAACGCAAGCCGGATGGTGAGATCGATCGCCATAAGGCTCGACTTGTTGCAAAGGGTTATGCACAACAAAAAGGCATAGATTATGAAGAGACTTTTGCTCCCACTTGTCGTATGACTACTGTGCGTTTTCTATGTGCATTGGCAGCTCATTTTGGTTGGGATGTACATCAATCAGACATTGTTACTGCTTTCTTGAATGGTGACATATTTGAGGAAGTTTATGTAACGCAGCCTCGCGGTTTTGTCATAAAAGGACAAGAGGACAAAGTGTGCAAATGTAAGAAGGCTTTGTATGGGTTGAAGCAATCTCCTCGTGCTTGGTATGAGAAAGCTGACACTCATTTGGTTAAACGAGGCTTTCGTAACAGTTCAACAGAAAGCACATTGTATGTAAAGCGTGAGGATGATGTATTTCTCATTGTGGTTCTTTATGTTGATGATTTGCTGATCACTGGACCAAATGAGAGACATATTGCTGAATTTAAGGCTGATTTGAATGCTACTTTCAAGATGAAAGATTTGGGGCTGTTGCATCATTACTTGGGTATACAATTTAAGCAGTGTGATGGTGGTATTGCCTTGTGTCAGAAAAGTTACATAGAAACAATGCTATGTAAGTTTGGACTTGAGGATTGCAAACCTATTGCCACTCCCATGGAAACAGGTTTGAAGTTGAGTCTACATGATGCTGGCGATCCTGCTGATGTCACTCTTTACCAAACTGCTGTTGGCTGCCTCATTTATGTATGCAACACGAGGCCAGATATTCAGTTTGCAGTCTCGCAGGTCAGCAGATTTATGCATAGCCCAGGGTCTAAGCATTGGCAGGCTGTCAAGATGATTTTCCGCTACCTTAGTGGCACTTTACATCTTGGCTTGTTTTATCCCAAGGGGGGATCATTGCCGCCAGACTTACATGCTTTTTCGGACTCAGATTGGGCTGGTTGTTTTGACACGCAAGTGTCCACAAGTGGTTTTTGTTTCATGCTTGGCAGTTCATGTATATCATGGTTGAGCAAGAAGCAACCTACTGTGGCCACTTCGAGTTGTGAGGCTGAGTACAGGGCAGTCTTCACAGCTACGGTTGAGTGTGTATGGCTCAGACGCCTTATGGCTGACTTGGGTGTTGGACAGGACACTGCCAACACTATCTACACTGACAGTCAGAGCGCATTGGCAGTTGCGAGGAACCCAGTTTTTCATGCTCGCACAAAGCACATTGAGGTGCATTACCACTATGTCAGGGAGAGGCTCTCAACAGGAGAGATCAGCTTGGCTTATGTGCCAACACAGGACAACCTTGCAGATCTTTTCACAAAGGCATTGTCTCGTGAGAAGCTTGAAGCTTTCCGCAAAGCTTTGGGCTTACTCCCCTTTGTGGACTGATTCTGTCCTCAGGGCATGGCACTTCCCTTTACTCATGTGCCAGCTCTCGTTCACCACATCACTCCAGGGGGGATTTGTTACCATATACATGTGGTAGTGATGTGTGTGAACACACTAGGACCGCCGGGGCATTTTTTCCCTCTTTAGGAGGTTTTTTCCCCCGTGCATTGTATATACGCCCATCACTCTAGGGCTATCTATTTTTCCATTGCACACTAAGTAACACACTCTCTATTGTGTGCCTTGAGCTTCCTTCGTCTTCTCCAAGCTGTGTGTGTTTCTCTGCAACCCTAATTCCAACAGCGAATGTACAGCCTATGGGGGTTTCTAAAAATGTTATAGATCAGCCTATTACTGATGCAAATGTACATGATGTACTTGATGAGGAAAGGGCTGAGAATGAGCAGGCTAGAGGTATGCCTAAATGGTTGGTTTATACTTTGCGTGACAGTAAATTAGATGCACCCTTGTCTAGTCGTACTCGTTCAAGTTCTCACCATGCATTGCATCATATTGTTATGCTTTGGCTGTGTCTAGCTTACATGACATAGAGGAAACTCTGTCTTTTGATGAAGCACATAATTCAAAAAATTGGATGGCTGACATGCAATCAAAGTATGATTCACTTAAAGGAAATGACACATGGACTTTATGTGATTTGCCTCCTGGGAAAAAGGCCATTGGTACAAAGTGGGTTTACAAGTTGAAATGCAAGCCGGATAGTGAGATTGATTGCTATAAGGCTCGACTTGTTGCAAAAGGTTATGCATAGCAGAAAGGCATAGATTATGAAGAAAATTTTACTCCCACTTGTCTTATGGATTTTGTGCATTTTTTATGTGCATTGAGAGCTCATTTTGGTTGGGATGTACATCAAGCAGGCATTGTTACTGCTTTCTTGAATGGTGATATATTTGAGGAAATTTATGTAACACAGCCTCACAGTTTTTTCAAGAAAGGACAAGAGGACATGGACTTTATGTGATTTTCCTCCTGGCAAAAAGGTCATCGGTACAAATTGGGTTTACAAGTTGAAATGCAAGCCGGTGAGATTGATCGCTATAAGGCTCGACTTGTTGCAAAAGGTTATGCATAGCAAAAAGGCATAGATCATGAAGAGACTTTTACTCCCACTTGTCTTATGACTAATGTGCATTTTTTATGTGCATTGGCAGCTCATTTTGGTTGTGGTGTACATCAATCAAACTTTGTTACTGCTTTCTTGAATGGTGACATATTTGAGGAAGTTTATGTAACACAGCCTCACAGTTTTGTCAAGAAAGGACAAGAGGATAAAGTGTGCAAATGTAAGAAAGCTTTGTATGGGTTGAAGCAAAATCCCCGTGCTTGGTATGAGAAGGCTGACACTCATTTGGTCAAATGAGGCTTCGTAACAATCCAACAGAAAGCACATTGTATGTAAAGCATGAGGGTGATGTACTTCTCAGTGTGGCTCTCTGTGTACATGATTTGCTGATCACTGGACCAAATGAGAGACATATTGCTGAATTTAAGGCTAATTTGAATGCTACTTTCAAGATGAAAGATTTGGGGCTATTGCGTCATTACCTGGGTATACAGTTTAAGCAGTGTGATGGTGGTATTGCCTTGTGCCAAAAAAGCTACATAGAGACATTGCTATGTAAGTTTGGACTTGAGGATTGCAAACCTATTGCCACTCCCATGGAAACAGGTTTGAAATTGAGTCTTCATGATGCTGGTGATCATGCCAATGTCACTCTTTACCAAACTGCTATTGGTTGCTTCATTTATGTATACAACACAAGGCCGGATATTCAGTTTGAAGTCTCATAGGTCGGCAGATTCATGTATAGCCCAAGGTCTAAGCATAGGTAGGTTGTCAAGAGGATTTTTTGCTACTTGAGTGGAACTTTACATCTTGGCTTGTTTTATTCCAAGGGGAAATTCTTAGCCATGGTGTTGGGTTTCAAACCCGTGGCCGGGTTGTGGTCGGGTGCCCGCCCACTTATTGCATTACTTGGTTATAATGAACAATAAGGAAAGTGAGACTCTTAGTTTCACAAGCTTCACCAAAACACCTATGTGCTCATCATCCCCTTCCTTTTCTCTTCATCCATTTCCTTGCACTCAAAGGATTGGATCCCACAAGTGGTATCAGAACTCAGGGCACCGGACTCCCGAGCCCTGGCTAACTGCGTGTGCACCGACTCCGAGCAAGGGAGTTTGACAAGGTATGCAGGACCGAGCAGAGAACAATGGGGAGCTTGGAACTGGGGAGAAAGGCTAGGAAAATCAAACCATAAGCAGGTCGACTTGCAGAGGCAAAAGGGGGCAAGATGCCTTCTAGAATCGAATCCAACCTTGGGATTCGGGAAGGCATTCGGTCAACAGCGAGCAGGAGAATGATCTTGGAGGAGAAAGGGAATCGAGGTTTTCAAAGGCAATGCTGTAGTGAATAATAACGAGTTTGATTTGTGGTGTAGTAGCACTAGTAGAGCTGGGGAGCTTGACTGTGCGGTGTTGTATGCGCACGCGCGTGCACGCACACACTTAAAAGACATTTTACCAATTTGAAGCAGCGTTGAGGCCTGAGCACAAGGAAATCGGATCAGGTAAAACACACCCACACACAGCTCGTCAGGCTCAACATCCTCTGAAATTTTATCAGAGCGATTAGTTTCTACAGGCTTTTGACAGCTCTGTTGGCAAAAATAAAATAAAAAATTCTTTTAAAATCGTAAGTGACTTACTTAAACCTTGTGTGTGGAAGGGGTTACTCCCACCAAAGGCTTTCAACACCAACCCCCGTTACCTAAACCCTCGCTCACACACATATCCCGAGCTTGAGAGACGACTGAGAGAGAGAGTGAGCAAGAGTGTGCTTGAGAGATTGAGAGCTTGAGAGATAGAGAGCTGTGAGAGAGAGAGAGAGAGAGAGCGAGTGGATGAGAGAGAGAGAGGGAGAGCAGGGTTTTGTGATATCTCCTAGGGCCACTCTCGAACATCAGAGTGCACCCTTCGTCTAGGTTTTGGAGGTTTCATCCAGTGGTCAGAAAGAAACATCGACTTCTCGGCATTGGCACTCGTTCAGCGGGCTCAATATTTGGAGCTCGGCATCAATTTTAGCAGATACGGCGAGTACTCCCATCAGGTGGCGGGAGGCGACCTCGATATCGGCACCAACATAAGTGACTTGCCACTATGCACCGGCACATCGATTTCGACATTGGTTCTTGCGATTCCACATCGGCTGGACATCACCTCTCATTATAACGGATTTTTGACATCCGACCCCAACACCGAGTGTTCCCATGGACGAATGCTTTCCCTTGGACGATCGTGCTTGCCACACGCACGGGTGAGGTGCCTCTACCATAGAGGAGTGACACTTGACATTGGCATCGAGCTCATCGATCAAACTTTACGGCACCGTTTGGCTCCGAGCACTTTTGACGGCTATTGGGCTAGCGTATTTTTGCACGGCAACGGAAATTGGAACATATTGACATCGACATGTAGGTTACATGGGGCTTTTGAGCCCATCTACATGCAGTTTCTCTAGGTTTCCAGACACTTGCAGACATAGCGCCTTCGAGCAATTTTGGCAATCATTTTGTCAACAGTTTCTTTGCAAACAAATGCGTTGACAGATGCATGTTTGCTTTAGCACACCTTAATGCTATTGAGCTTTTTTGTGAGCAGATATCTTTGCAAGGATCACTTTTATTGCATGCAGCAGTTTTTGGCCCCCTATTTGAGCGCAGTTACTCATGTACGTTGAGTTATGGACACTGCCCATTGTATTTTGTGTGGAGCCATTTTTTGGCTGTTTAGGCAGTTTTCTCGGCCATTTCTGAGACTTGGATTGGAAGAGCCCTTTCGGAGACTGTGGCTAATCCTTTTGTGTCTGAATTAGCCTTTGGAGGGTCGATAGAGTGAGTTTTTCTTTGAGCTAGGGTATTCTTGAATGTTGAGATACCTTTGGTGATACTTGTAGGCTGGAGTTCCCCTCTACGGTACCCTCGCCATAGGACATGTATTTGGATGGTTTTTTGTGGTTTTGACGCTGAGTTGGCGGTCACACAGCAATGGTTTTGAGCACTTGATGCCCAGTGGTTCTTTTTTTAGCAATTTATGCGTTTTTGAGTTCAGTTTTGACTCCTCATACAAAGGAGACTCTGCTGGAATTTTCTCACGAGTCCGTTTTATGCATTCTTGGAACTTCTAGATGTTCTTACACAGTGACTTTACTACTTTTGGTTGAGTTTTTGCTCCTATTCTAAGGGAAACCCTGTCAAAATCATCCCAGAAAGTTCTCCATAAAGTCTTTGGCTACATTCTCTTAATTATGGCTACAAGTAGGGCTTCCGAAAGAGAAGAGTACTACATCAAAAAGTTTGATGGTTCAAACTTTGTCATTTAGCGACAGCATATGCAAGATGTTTTGATCAACAAAGGCTTGAAAGCACCCTTGCATTCAAGAAGAGAGAATGCGTATACTAATGATGAGTTGGATGACTTGAATGGCGTGCTATGGCGACCATTCGCCTACACCTTGGTGAATCCATTTACCTTACCATAATGGATAAGACTAATGCTGTAATGTGAATGGCCTATGAACTTAGAGAATAGCGGAATTAAGAGAATTAGAGTGAGCAATTTTGAGAGCATAGAGGGTGAATTTAATTGGTAGTAGCAACTCTATCATAACACTTAATTAACTAGGAATGAACAATACTTTTACAAGAGAGAGAGTGTAGAGAATATGACAACAGTTGAGGACCGGATTTATGTGGAGCCGGTCCCCCCTCCAAAAGGCATTTGTATTATAGATTCTCTCATTAAGAGAGACTTGGTACAATACAATCTTTGTGTTTCTTGAGACCTCCTTGGCAATATGAAGATGGAAGGTTCACACACCAAGCTTTTGCATAATTTCAACAATCAATCTTAGCTTGGGAACAATCAAGAACTTGTGAACATCATTAATCTTTGTGTTCCCTAAATAATTTGAGTGCATGAAGATGTATACTTTTATGCATCAACTTGTGCTTAAAGCAATAATTAATCTACCTTGCAATACAATTAATCTACTTGCAATAAACCATTAGCCTTCTTGCAATAAGCATAACATGCACTTGTAGAAAGCATTAACTATCCCAAGCCTCAATCCCAAGACCTCAAACACCTTCGAAGGTGGAGAGAGCTAGCAGGGAATGAGGGTAGGGAAGAGGAAGAAGAAACATTTCATAGGAGAAAGAAGTAGTTCCTCACTTATCATACTCTTGTTGCTAGCATACATAATATCATAGTAATGAAGAAGGAGGAGATGGCAAGCTTAAGCATTGAAGCATAGCTCTTGGTTGGATTTGCATTCCATAGCCAAGAGAGTTGGTGTAGGCTCTGAACTTCTCAAGGAGCTTGGAAAGGAGATGGAGCTCTTGCACTTTGCATAGCACACCATGAGAGTGTTTGTGAGCGTGTGTGGGTGAGTATACCCCCTAAGCACCCCCCTAGCTTGCTTGGGTCGACCCCCCCTTGTAGCTCATGCTTGAAGCTCATTGGACCCCTCCAGGCCTAGCCAATCACAAGCAGGAGCCATTACAAGCAACATGGGTAGCCTTGGGACAAGTGTCCCCCTTTCCCCTTTGAGAGAGAGGACTTGATAAATGCAAAATCAATTAATTAAATATTCTAAATTATCATTGGACCCCTTGGGTGGCCAACCAATAGGCTTCAGGCACACCATGAGGGCAACATGAGGAGGAACTTGACAAGTGTCCTTGCTGCCTCTTCAAGCTGGGGCTTCCCTTGTGTGTGTGTGTGTGTGTGTGTGTGTGTGTGTGTGTGTGTGTGTGTGTGTGTGTGTGTGTGTGTGTGTGTGTGTGTGTGTGTGTGTTCTCTCTCATCCCCCCCCTTGTAGGCTCGCCCCCCTCCTTGTAGGGATCTTTTTGACTTTGGATGAGCAAGCCCCTTAGTCATCAAGCATGACAAAGCAATTGAACTAGGGGGTGTTCCCACAAGCATCTCACGCAAGCATCTCAAGGCACCTCAAGCACCTTAATCATGTAGCAAGTGAAGCACCTCAAGCATGGAGCCAGTCAAGCACCTCAAGCATCTTAATCAAGCACCTCAAGCATGTCAAGCACCTCAAGCACGACAAGCACTTCAAGCAGGACAAGCACCTCGAGCTTAGGCCGGGTTCCCACCTCAAGCTCAGCCCTAGCTTGCCTAAAGTCAAAGGACTTTTACACACATTATTGGAGGTCTTCAATGAAGCTAACCCTAAGGTCTTATGCTCCATTGGTTAGCCTTGCTCTTTGATAGACCATCTCTCATTTGGACCCCTTAACCATTGGCCCCGTGTTGAGATAGATCTATAAGCACATGTCTATATCTTAACCCTTGTTCCCGTGTATTCTCCCACATTAAGTGATCAGTTTAATATGAGAAAATCATTTGGGTTGGATAGATATTATTTTTTATGACAAATGCCAAAGATTTGTGAGGTGCTCTATGTCAGGCTTGGGATGGCAACAACGCTAAGGAATAAGGTTTATTGATGAAGAGATTGATGCGCATGAACATGAAGAAGGCAGTGATGTTATTTCTTGCTTGAACAAGTTCAACAACGTGTTTTCATAGCTTACTTCAAAAGGTCTCAATTTCGATGATGAAATGAAGGCCATTTTCTTGCTATGTTCACTACCATCGTCATGGGATACCTTCAACACAGCCATAAGAAATTCTACACCTAATGGAAAGCTAGATTTCAGTGGTGTTTCTTGTGCATTGCTCACTAAGGAGATTCGATGTCAATCTCTTGATGTCAGTGGGCATGGTGATGCATATGTGGCTATGTGACAAGCAAAGGCAGTGTGATCGTAGCCGCGGTCGTTCTCACCGGATCACGGGCAAGGTCGTAGCAAGAGTTATAGCAAAGACATGCAAAATGTTGAATGTTACTATTTCCATAAAAAGGGACACTTGAAGAAAGATCGCCGCACAATGCAACGTGATAAAGGCAAGGAAAAAGTGAAGTCTGACAAACCTAAAAGCAACATGAAAATTGAAGAGCTTAATGTGGTTGAGTATCCAGCCATTGAAAACAAACTTGACATGTCAAATGATGTGTTGATTTTCATATTGAAATTGAGTTCTGATGCATTGTTAGCTTATGATGAGTATTATGTGCAGAATTGGATTGTGGACTCGGGTGCTAGCTTTCATGTGTGACTCCTCACAAGGAGTGGTTTTCTACATACACTGCTACGCATGGCATGGTGAAGCTAGGAAATTTTTATGAGCTTGATATATGCCATGTGGATAGCGTCAAGTTTTCTATGTGTAATGTCATTGAGTTTATGTTGCACAATGTCAGAAAATGTACCCAAATTGACAAAGAGTTTGGACAGCTGGATGATTTGGGTTACACTACCATATTTGCTCACGGTTCTTGGATCATCAAGAAGGGAAATTTGGCCGTGCTTAAAGGCCATAATTCTGGCTCATTGTACTCACTTTATGTCTCTTTTGTGAAAGAGAATTCTATTTGTGTAGCCGAGCTGTCGTCTATAGAGTTGCTGGCATAGCCAACATATGAGTCAAAAGGGAATGAAAGTCTCGTAGTGTTCTAGTTATAATCATGTGTTTGATTACTCTAACTTCTTTTTATGTGAGCATTGTATCTATGGAAAACAGACTAAGTTGACATCAACACCTTTGGACAAGGAGTTAGCGAGTCCTCTAGATTTCGTTCATAGTGACTTGTATGGACCTATGCCAATCAAGTCTCTAAGGGAAGCGTTATACTTCCTAACATTCATAGATGAATCTACTACAAAGGTGTGGGTTTATCTCTTGAAGCAAAAGAGTGACGTCTTTAGTGTCTTTCAGAAGTTCTTAGCATTGGTAGAGAACCCATCGGGTAGAAAGCTTAAAGCTTTGTGCAGTGACAATGGAGGCGACTACATCTCTTCCGAGTTCAAGGACTTTTGCAGTAAAAGAGGCATTAGAAGACAGTTCACCACGTCTTACACACCCACCCAAAATGGTGTGATTGAGAGGATGAACGGAACCATTCAGGAACAGGTCACTTCTATGTTGTCGACGACCAACTTACCTCAAGAATTTTGGGGAGAAGTTGTTATGATGGTTGCTTACTTTATCAATGGGGGATAACCTAGTACATCACTAAAGTACAAGGTTCCACAGGAGATGTGGATGGGCAAAGAGTCCAATTATGATAGATTAAATGTATTTGGGTGTGAGGCATTCTCACATGTGCCCAAAGCAACTAGACCCCAAATCACTCAAGTGCATCTTCATTGGATATGGTGTAGACAGAGAGATGGGAAATAGTCTCTGGAATCTCAATCAAAGAAGGTTTTACACAGCTCATAGGTGATATTCAATGAGTCTAAGATGCATAAAAAGCCAGTGAAAGACATTGAGTATCACAGAGTACGGTTTAAGGATGTTTCCTCACTGCCAGTCACAGAGAATGTTGGACGTGCTAGCGATGCACCTTCCACTAGTACACACACACATGTTGCTCTAGAGAGAGAAGAATCTAGCAGTCATGCACTTCAAAGTTCTACTCATACATTTCGTGCACCTGAGCATTTTGAGCCAAGATTAGACTACTTGCTAGTCACTGATTGTGGTGAGCCCACTGCTACAACGAGGCCATTCAAATGGATGATAGCGTGAAGTGGGAAGAGGCTATGCAATTTGAGTATAACTCAGGTTTAGCAAATGACACTTGGGACTTGACAGAATTACCTACGGGTTA
This sequence comes from Adiantum capillus-veneris, assembly GCF_014529385.1. Taxonomy (NCBI): domain Eukaryota; kingdom Viridiplantae; phylum Streptophyta; class Polypodiopsida; order Polypodiales; family Pteridaceae; genus Adiantum; species Adiantum capillus-veneris. Next base: position 3,480,141 of record NC_140956.1, read on the forward strand.
ACAGGCATTGCCATGCAAATGGGTATACAAGAAGAAGTATATCACAGATAATCCTGAGCCTAAGTACAAGGCAAGATTGGTTGCAAAAGGGTTCAAGCAAACGAAAGGCGTGGATTTTTTATGAAATCTTTTCTCCAATGGTCAAGATGACTACATTGCATCTTGTGCTTGGTCTAGTAGCCATCGAGTACTTGGAATTGGTCCAAATGGATGTGAAGACAGAGTTTCTTCGTGGGGATCTTGAAGAGGATGTTTACATGAATTAGCCATAAGGTTTTGCAATAAAGCCTGAGAAGCCAACACGGGTAGAAATGGTGTGTAGACTCAAGAAAGATTCATATGGATTAAAGCAAAGCTCAAGGAAATGGTGCATCAAGCTTGATAAGTACATTTAGTCCCAGGGTTACATACGAAGCCAAGAGGATCACTGCTTGTACACAAAGAGGTAGCATAATGGTTCTTCATCATTCTGATTTTGTACGTTGATAATATGCTCATAGCCGAAAAGTCAAAAGATGAGATTGCACTTCTCAAGGATGCTTTAAGCAAGCAGTTTGCTATGAAAGATTTGGGCGATACACATCGCTTTCTTGGTATTCATATCAAGAGAGATTGCAAACATGGTATACTTGAACTTTTGTAGGAAGAGTATATTCACAAGGTCTTGCAACATTTTAATATGCAAGGGGGGAAAAGCATTGAGTACCCCTATGTCCGCATACAAAAAACTTAGCAAGCATGATTGTCCCAAATTGGATGCTGAAAACTCAAAGATGGCAAAGGTGTCATATTCTTTGACAGTTGGAAGTCTTATGTTCTCCATGGTGTGGTCGGTAGATCTATGGGGCAAATCTAGGCAGAAAGCATTGGGAAGCAGTGAAGCACATCTTGAGATATATCAGGGGCTCAGATAGCTTTGGGAACATTGATGCATCCATAGTTGGATACACTGATTTAGAAAATGTGGGTTGTGTGGACACTAGGCGATCCACATCTGGCTACGTTTTCTTGTATGTTGAAGGGGCAGTTTCTTGGAGATCATGTATCTAGATGCACTTTGTCTTCCACCACTGAGGCAGAGTATGTTGCAATTTCTAGTTCCAGTAAGGAAGCTGTGTGTTAATCTCTCTAGTGGGAGATTTTGGTATACACCAGACTTCAGTGCTACATTGTGATAGTCAGAGTGCAAGTGCGTTAGCAAAGAACCCCATGTCTCACTCCAAGTCAAAACACATAGAGGTCAGGTATCATGTGGTACGGGATATTTTGGCTAGCAAACGCATTGAGTTAGTCAAAGCTCACACGGATGAAAACCCAACAGATGCTCTAACAAAGAGCCTAGCCTCAAAGCGGTTCACACATTGCATAGAGATGATGGGTATAGGGTAAAGCTACAGTCATGCTTCACGGTTTTGTACATTTGTAATAGTAGCCCCTACATTCTTTAGCCACTTGGGCCACAAATGGCCTTCAAGTGGGAGATTGTTGGGTTTCAGGCCCGCGGTCGGGTTGTTGGGCGGCGCCTGCCCACCTACTCATTCTTTGTTAATAAGGAGAATAAGGAAAAGAGAGTAGTGTACTCTCTAAATCTCCACCAAACATAGTGTCTGCCTCCAGCATCCCCTTCCCCTTCTCTCCTTCCCTTGCACTCCATAGCCACGATCCATCACATGGTTGAGAACCAATCTGGTAAAAAGCTCAAAGCTTTTCGAACCGACAATGGTGGAGAGTATGTCTCCATAGAATTCAAGAATTTATGTAGTAAACAAGGGATTCGTCGACAATAGTTTAATATGTCATACGCACTTGCTTAGAATGGTATTGTTGAGTGTATGAATTGCACAATTCAAGAAAGAGTCATAACCATGTTATCTATGGTGAGTTTACCTCTTAAATTTTGGGGAGAAGTTGTTACGACAATTGTACACATCATAAATAGAACGCCTAGTACTCCATTGAATTTCAAGATTCTGTAGGATATGTGGACTATCAAGAAGCCAACTTATGATAGATTACGTGTATTTGGGTGTGAGGAATTCTCACATGTGCCAAGAGAGCTTAGGCAAAAGCTGGACCCAAAATCACACAAGTGCATCTTCATTGGTTATGGTGTAGATGGAGAGATGGGATATCGTCTCTGGCACCCCGAATCTAGAAGGGTTATTCGCAACTCACAAGTGATATTCAATGAGTCTAAGATGCATATACAGCATGTTAAAGAGGTCAAATATTCAAAAATCAGATTTGAGGATGTAGCCTCCACAAATTTAGAAAAACCAACTCAGTCTACCGGTAATGTTCCTACCACTAGTAGCGCTCCAAAAAGAGCAAAATCTAGCAGTCATAAAGTGAGGAGATCTACGCGTACATCTCGTGCCCTTGAGCGGTTTGGGCCACAATTGGCCTATATATTAGTCATCACTAATTGCGATGAGCCCTTGAGCGGTTTGAGCCACAATTGGCCTATATATTAGTCATCATTGACTGCGATGGAGCAGGCTATGCAATATGAGTCTGACTAAATTTTAGCAAATGAAACTTGAGAATTGATAGAGTTATAAGAGGGTAAACATGCATTGCCTTGGAAATGGGTGTACAAGAAGAAGTACAAGGTAGAAGACCCTGAGCCTAAATATAAAGCTAGATTGGTTGCTAAAGGCTTCAAGCAGAAAAAAGGCATAAACTTCAACAAGATTTTTTCTCCAATAGTCAAGATGACTACACTACATGTTGTGCTTGGTTTAGTAGCCATTGAGGACATGGAATTGGTCCAAATGGATGTGAAGATGCTGTTTCTTCACGGGGATCTTGAAGAAGATGTCTACATGAAGCAGTCACCAGAAGGTTTTGAGATAAAGCCTGAGAATCCAACAAGGGAAGAACTGGTGTGTAGACTAAAGAAAGCTTTGTATGGTCTAAAGCAAGATTCAAGGCAGTGGTACATAAGGTTTGACAAGTACACTCAATCGTAAGGTTATATAAGGAGCCAAGAGGATCACTGCTTGTACACAAATAGGTTGAACGATGGTTCCCTCATCATTTTGATCTTGTACGTGGATGATATGCTTATAGCCTGGAAGTCCAAAGATGAGATTGTACTTTTCAAGGTTGCCTTAAGCAAGCAGTTTTCCATGAAGGATTTGGGTGATGCACATCATTTTCTTGGTATGCGTATCAAGAGAGATTGTAAGCATTAAATACTTGAACTATCATAGGAAGAGTATTCACAAGGTCTTGCAATGTTTTAACATGCAAGGGGGGGGGGGGGGGAGACATTGAATACCCCAATGGCTACATGTGTAAAAATTAGCAAGAATGATTGCCCCAGATCGGATGATGAAAAGGTAGAGATGCAAAAGGTGCCATACTCTTAGGTAGTTGGCAGTCTCATGTTTGCCATGGTTAGCACATAACAAGATATTACATTTGCAATGAGAGTGGTCAGCAAGTATATAGAAAAACCAAGCAGAAAGCATTGGGAAGCAGTAAAGCACATCTTGAGATACATCAAGGGTGGGTTCAAACAGCAATTGCTTACGCTTTGGGAATAGTGTTGCATCCATAGTTGGATACACTGATTCAAATCATGCGGGTTATGTGGACACTAGGAGAACCACATCTCGCTATTTTTTCTTGTTTGTTCGAGCGGCAGTTTCTTGGAGATCATGTCTCCAAAATTGCACTTCGTCTTCCACCATTGAGGCTGAGTATGTTGCAGTTTTTAATGTTAGTAAGGAAGCTGTATGGTTATCTTGTCTAGTGGGAGACCTTGGTACACACAATTTTCTAGTGCTACATTGTGACAACCAAAGTGCAATTGCGTTAGCAAAGAACCCCGTGTTTCATTCCAAGTCAAAACACATCAAGGTCAGGTATCATGTGATATGGATATTTTGGCTAGCAAATGCACTGAGTTAGCCAAAGTTCACATGGATGACAACCCTGCGGATGCTCGTATCAATAGATTAGCTACATAGCGGTTCGCAACATTGCATTGAGATGATGGGAGTAGCGTGAAGCCTCATGACACTTCACACCTGTACAGGTTTGTACTAACATAGCCCACTATGGATTTCAAGTGTAACTCTGCTATTTACTTTTTGTAGATATCAATCTACTCAAAACTGCTTGTTGGGATAAGCAATGGATATTTTGTGAATTCTTCTAGCTATTGATTCTGATCAGCTATTTGTCCCTTCAATACATCGAGCGAGATCCTTTGCTTCTGAGCCAATGCTGCATTCCTTGGCACTTTGGTGGGCACGTTGGTATTGCTTTTCCTTTTGCTCCCAGGAAAGCTTGCTGCTTTGCACTATGCCCTCCTATACCTGCCTGGCCATCTTCTCTTTTTCATACATTTCTTTATGTTTTTCCAACTCTTCACTGACATGCTCTAGTAACTGAGAGTTCCTTTGGTGGAGGTCTTCTTCTAAGAGAGTGCTGGTTGCAACCAACTCCTTGTTTTTACTCTTGGTTTGCCCATCTCTTCCTGTACGGTGCCAGACACTAAGTTGAGATTCACGTTGTTTTCTTCTTCTCTCTCATACTTGAGAGTTATTTTTATGATCTCTTTGTTTAAATCCTTACCTAGCTTGGAGATCAGTGCTGCTTTGGCCATACTAGCGTTGATGATTGGCCCTTGATCAACAGCTTGTTTTGTCTCAGTGGTGTGTGAGGACAGACTCCTTGCTCTCTCTTTTCTTGATAAGCTTCATTTTTGGTGGAGAAAAAGTCTCGATCCCTTGCTCTTTCCTCTCTTCACATGGAGTCTTTTTAAGAAAATGTATGGGTAGGGACTTTAGTCCTGCCCTCTGGCATTTCCTCCACATTTTTTGTATCATTTGAGCTGTATGGTTGACCTATCATCGTTGGGCTTTTGATACAGTTGGTAAACCAGACACCCTAAGGTGTTCTTGCATTTTACGCAAGCCTTCAAGATGGTTTACTCCGTCTTGTACCTGTTCTTCATTTTTTAAGTTCTAATCTTGTCCAATTGTCACGGGGTTTTCTTGCATTTTTTGTAAGCCCTCTGATTGATCATCTTTGCATGTTGTTTGCTTTGATGGTTTTGGTTCTGAGTTGGGTTCTTTTAAGAAAGAGGGTGGTAGCTCTATAGCATCATGGGCCTCTTCCTTGGTGTAGTCTACTATTAGCAGATCTTGGATGGTCCTTCTGGCCTGTTCTTCTTCGGTGAGTGGCCCATATGGAATTTCCTTCTTCATGCTTTCCCGGGGGTCTTGGCCTGTCTATTCTGATTGAAAGCTTGTAATGGTGGGTGGGATTACATGTGGATTAAGTTTGTGGGCACATGGCTTGGTATTTTGGGTTCTTGTTGTTGTGGAGTCTCCTGCTGCTACCCTTGCCCTGCATGTTCCTCTTGTTGGTAGATATGATTCATCATATCTATGACATTGTCATGATCTACAACTCCTCCTTTGTTGTGGTCTCAACATGTGGTTGGCGGTCTATATTCCTTTTTGTCCTGAGCTCGTTTGTGGAGGTATCTTCCTCAAGCTGATCCTACTTTGTCTTCTGCTAGTCTTTTTGATGTTTGGCCGATTTGTTCTTTAATTTTGTCCCTCATCATATACAATAGGTTTTGGGCCTACTCTTCCTTTCTTGTTTTTTCTGTATCTCTTTTTCTTTGAGCAGCCTCTCTTTGTTTTTTTTTCTCTCTTCCTCTGCTTTTAGCTTCCTTTCCTTATCATCCCTTGCCTTTTGTTCTCTTTGCTTGACCCTCCTAGTAGTGAACGCCGACATTGGCTTCCTTTCCTAAGTAGTGGGATCCAACTGTTGGAGCTCAATCTTCTCTTCATCGGTCTCTGATCCAACTGATTCAGAGTTGTTGGCCCCTTTGCCTCTCACATATTCTGATTTAGTTGTCCTTGTAGCTCTACTGGGACATGCAGGTGTGGATGGTGTTGACCCCTTCTTGGTTTTTGGTTGACATACTCTTTTTGCCCATTCATTTGAGTTTGGGGCATCTTCTAATGATCTCGCTCTTCGATTATGCAAGCCGCCATTTTGGTTAAGAACTCGGCTCCCTCGAGGTGTGGGATGCCGGATGGTTTAGCCCACTTCTTTTTCTCTACTACTACTACTACTACTACTACTACGAGATGGTCGAAGCCCCATTTGGCTAAATCTACAGGTGCATGCTTATATTGTGGTACTAATTTGTGGAATGTCGAGGCTAAATTTTTGTCAAGCCTTGTATATATGGTTTTCCTGTCAAAGTGGAGGTGGTGGTGCAAAACCCTCATCAAATGTTATGTCCTCCTTACCTGAATGTTGCTAAATGTTGGCAGCTTCATAGTATAAAAAATTCTCGTCGGCATAGCCTTGAGGCTTAATTGGTTCTCCCCTTAGCAATTTTGTGATTTTTGCCATGGAATCCGGGGTGATTTCTACTATGACCTTCTCTCCGTCAGTCTTTGTAAGGGTTTCCATCATCCTATCTTGATCCACCTTCCATAGAGTGGTGATCGATTCATGAGCTCTTCTATAATCAGCTCATACGATTGGTTCGGAGAGGAAATCCTCAATTCCTAGCGTTGATATAGCTCTATCAGCATTTTGAGGTATGTATGCAATGGTATTTAAGTCCTTGGGCATTTGTGGTTCCTCCCACCTCTTTCCTTGCTCGCCCTTCCATGGAATTGAAAACCCTGAGGCCATGCTGAGTTTGAATGGCCTCGTTGACGTAACAAGCTATGGACCCTATGATGTGGTCCATGTCGATTTGGTAGATTTCCTTTTCTTTGAGCTTGTAGATGCGTCGATTTCACATTTTCTTGGGAGTATCTGAACCTGTGGTAAACAAATGACAAAACTCCAATTTTTAACTGGATAATCATCAAATGTCAGTTAGTGCTCTGAAAGTTAGTTGGTTAATATCTTGAACTTAGAGTGTCCAATTCTGACATGTGAGGTGTCTTTGGAATGGCCTTGAGTTGTTCTTCATCTTGGTCAACTCCCATCCCCAAAATCTGGCAAGTGGCAGCAACCACGATAGGTGTCATATTTGTGCCAAATCAGACATTCTCTCATAATTTGTATGTTCACCTCTCCCCCGATCCCATCCATGCTATGCATGATCAATTTGGACACCTGAAACTTCAAATTAGGTCCAAAAAGTTTATAAACTCCTTTTAACTTGGTCCTTCCGAGGTTAAGTTGGTCATTACGAATTTACAGTGATGGCTTTTGGACTTACGAATGCTCCTGCAACTTTCAATCGTCTGATGCACGATATCTTTAGAGAATTCTTGGATGATTTTGTCCTAGTATTCTTTGACGATATCTTAATTTATTCCAAATTAGAGGAAGAGCATGAAGGACATGTTAGGAAAGTGTTAGACCTTTTACGCCGAAATAAGTTGTATGCAAAGAAAAGCAAATGTACCTTCTTTACCCCTAAGGTCTGTTACTTAGGGTTTATCATTTCACCTGAAGGAGTCTCTGTTGACCCTGACAAAGTCAAAGATATTGTGGAATGGCCTCAACCCACTTCACAAACCGAAGTCAGAGGGTTCTTAGGTATCACAGGGTGGTACAGGATCTTTGTAAAGGACTATGCTCTTAAAGCTGCACCACTAACCGACTTGCTAAAGAAAGGAGCAACGATACTTTGGGAAGAAAAACATGAATCTTGCTTCAAACAGCTTAAGGAGTATCTTGCTTCAGAACCTCTCTTAAAACTTCCAAACTTCACCCAAGAATTCGAGGTGATCACAGATGCTAGTAAACTTGCATTAGGAGGAGTCCTTACTCAAGAAGGAAGGCCTGTAGCTTATACTTCTCGGAAGCTTAGGATTCATGAAGTGAATTATGCTACACATGATTTAGAATTGCTAGCAGTTATTCATGCTCTCAAGCTATGGAGACATTATCTATTGGGACGCAAATTCCAGTTGGTAACAGATCACAATAGTCTTAAGTGGATTTTTACCCAACCTAACCTTAACATGAGACAGACGAGATGGATAGAGCTCATGCACAAATATGATTTCGATATTAAATTTAGACCAGGTAAGGATAATGTTGTGGCAGATGCCCTAAGCCGTAAAGCTTTTCTGGGGGCAATTTCCATGGCTAACAACCCTATTTTAGACAAGGTCTCCTATGCTACTGTCAGAGATGCAGATTACCAGATGCTTGCTAGTATCCTACGTGAAGAGAGGGTATCATCAAATCAGTCTAAACCTCTACATTACTCCTTAGAAGATGGGAAAATTTACTATAGGAATCGACTATGCATACCTAAGGATTCTACCCTAAGGAATTCTATCCTATATGAAGCACATGATGGCCCAACTTCAGGACATCCAGGTTATGCCAAAACCATCAATGCAATTCGCAGAAGTTACTATTGGCAAGGTATGAAGGGTGATGTCCTTCGCTATGTCAAGCAGTGTTTGTCTTGTCAAAGGATTAAGGCAGAGAGACTAAAGATGCCAGGTAAATTACATCCTTTAGATATTCCACAAATGAAATGGGAATGTATTAGCATGGACTTTATCATCGGGTTTCCTTCTGTCCAAGCTGGCTATGATTCAATCATGGTCATAGTCGACTTGCTTACTAAAGTGGCTCACTTAATCCTAGTCAAGACAACCTTTACAGCTTCAGATATTGCTCGTCTGTTTGTGAAGGAGGTTTTCAGAATTCATGGTTTACCCAAGAGGATTGTCAGTGATCGTGATGCCAAGTTTACTTCAAAGTTTTGGGTATCATTGTTTCAAGCTATTGGAACCCAATTATGTTTTAGTACTTCTTATCATCCTCAAACTGATGGCCAAACTGAAAGAGTTAATCAAGTAATTGAAGACATCCTTAGAGCCTACTGCAATAGGGAACCTCGCAAGTGGATTCAATACCTACCCTTGGTAGAGTATGCATACAATTCCTCTACTCATAGAAGTATTGGAATGACACCTTTTAATGCTCTTTATGGTCAAGAATGTTTATCACCTCTTAACTTTTCTGACCCCACTATAAGGGTAAAAGCCTCAAAGAAAATGCTTGAAGAAATGGAAGCTCAAACCAAAGCTATTCGAAGGGATATTCAAGCGGCTCAAGATCGACAAAAGAAGTACGCCGACTTAAAAAGATCTGATCGGATTTTCAAAGAAGGTGACAAAGTTTTCTTACGAGTAAAGCCCAAAAAGATCAATCTATCTCTCGGAAGGTATAAGAAGCTTAGCTACCGATATTGTGGACCTTACGAAATAATCAAGGTTGTAAGTGATCAAGCTTATAGACTAAAACTCCCTTCTCATCTCAAAGTGCATGATGTATTTCATGTAAGTCTGTTAAAACCTTATGTATATAACCCTGACCATGTCCTTGATGATGAGCAAATCATTTTACCTGCTCAAGATGTTCTACAACTCCAGCCTGATACTATCCTAGAAACTCGAGAGAGAAAGCTTAGGAATAGATCCATCAAAGAACATCTTATCTTATGGAAGGATTTCCCTATAGAAGATGCTACTTGGGAAGATGAGACATCCCTTCTTAAGGATTACCCTTCACTGTTCTTGAGATGAGGACATCTCAAATTCTAAGTTGGGGAGATTGTAAGGTCTTTACTTTCAAATTTCACACAAGTTCTATTACGCAATTGAATCTTTTTAACCATCACTCATTATTTAAGATATTCAAGTTCAAATTATGAATCGTAGGTTGAAAAAACTTAGAATTTAAAATTTACGCTACAAAATTCTGACATGTTTAGCTATATGAATCACTAACTAACTTATTGCAAGACTTATTTACTGATTGTAAAATTTTCTTTTACTACTGTAAAGTTAATATAAGACTGTAAAGTTAAACTTGAAAATGTAAAGTAAATTATCATTAAAGAAATAAATAAAATAATTATAAAGACAAAAGAATACATAGGGATGACAAATGAAGGCACATGGATCACATAGGAGGGGACAAAGTGGAACACACTATCACATGGAAAGGAGTGGCCTTATCTTTTGATGATAATGACAAAGTGGTCAAGCTCATGGGTACAACAAGGGTACCAAAAACGCGGATATGATTTTTGAAAAAAAAAAATTTAAAAATTAAAAAATATTTTTAATTTTTTTTAAAAAAAAATATTTTTTATAAAAAAAAATAATTTTTTTTTAAAAGAAAAAAAGTTGGACGTTTTTCTTTCTGCTATAAATAGAGCATCCATGCTCACACTTTGGACATAGAGATTGCCTCTATAGCGCTCACGAAGTGCTGCCACTTCGCTTAGAGAGAAGGCGTCCACAAACCACTAAGAGAGCAAAAACTCTAGTGGACTAATAAGGTGTGTATTAATTGAGCATTCAATTAGTTTTAAGAAGGATATGCGTGTATGTGTGCTATCTCTTACTCTAATCTCTCTAATAGATTAATAAGATTCAATTAGTTATGTGTGTGTGTGTGCTATCTATTACTTTAATCTCTAATAGATTAGTAAGATTCAATTAGTTATGTGTATGTGTGCTATCTCTTACTCTAATCTCTAATAGATTAGTAAGATTCAATTAGATGTGTGTGTGTGTGTGTGTGTGTTATCTTTTACTCTAATCTCCCTAATAGATTAGTAAGATTCAATTAGTTATGTGTGTGTGTGTGCTATCTATTATTACTCTAATCTTCTAATAGATTAGTAAGATTCAATTAGCTTTAAGAAGGATATGTGTGTGTGTGTGTGTGAGTGTGTTATCTCTTACTCTAATCTCTCTAATAGATTAGTAAGATTCAATTAGCCATGTGTGTATGTGTGTGTGTGTGTGCTATCTCTTACTCTAATCTCTCTAATAGATTAGTAAGATTCAATTAGTTATGTGTGTGTGTGTGCTAGTGCAATTAGTAAGATTCAATTAGTTATGTGTGTGTGTGTGCTATCTATTATTACTCTAATCTTCTAATAGATTAGTAAGATTCAATTAGCTTTAAGAAGGATATGTGTGTGTGTGAGTGTGTTATCTTTTACTCTAATCTCCCTAATAGATTAGTAAGATTCAATTAGTTATGTGTGTGTGTGTGCTATCTATTATTACTCTAATCTTCTAATAGATTAGTAAGATTCAATTAGCTTTAAGAAGGATATGTTTGTGTGTGTGTGAGTGTGTTATCTTTTACTCTAATCTCCCTAATAGATTGGTGAGATTCAATTAGCTTTAGAAAAGTATGTGTGTGTGTTCTTCTTTACTCTAATCTTTCTAATGGATTAGTAAGATTCAATTAAATTTAGAAAAGATGTGTGTGTTTTCTTTTACTCCAATCTCTTTAAGTATATCTACTCTCTCTAGTTAGTAGATCTTCACTATTAACTTATGTATAGTTAATTGAAAGTTAATACATAAGAGAACTCATCATATTCTTATTATACATGATGAAATTCTCATTCACCAATGTTATTATCAATTAGGTTAAATAGAATTTTGAATAATACTAAAAATTGATTTAGTTGAAGTATAGAAATTAAAGTTAGAATTGGATTAGAAATGTCATGCATAAAAGTAATGCATTCCTAAACTTTCACTCGTAATTTACACACTTAATTTTTGATTAATTAAGATTAGCAAATATTTGATGTATAGAAATTAGATGTAGAACAACAACACTAAGTGTGAATCCGAGTTGGCGAGAGTTTAAATTACAGACTCTCTTTAAAAACAAGGAGATTACTAGGGAAATTGACCAATTTAAAGTTCTAAGTGTATAACATAAGTGTAGTACAAAAAAAATGGCTCCAAAGCGTGCTCGAACCCAAGGCGCTAATGATCATGAAGCTGGTACAAGTAACGGAGGAATCCCTGCGGAAAATGCTATGTCTCCACCAATCGGACCAATCGGAGCTATGGTACAGGTTAGTATTGCAGTTTCAAGTTATGCATCATTGCATATGCGAGACCATAGGAATATATTATTCACCTTATGAAAAGAAAACACGGACCGAAACCACGGGGCTTAACCCCAAGAAACGCGTCATATGTTTGACAAGTAGGAAAGATTGTCTGGTTAAACTGGTTGCTATAGGAAAGAATGTTTGTCCAAAACCTTCGGTATGGTTTCTCTCAAGTCTCTCTACTTATTAGCGCTGGTATTATGTGGCAGTTGCCGAGGCGTGAGATGACGCCCAGGATGGCACCACTGATGCTGTGGTGGGAGTACACCCAGATTAGCCCAGCTGGATACTGCAGTTTTGTTTTGCCGTGGCGTGAGGATGACGCCCAGATTGGCACCGTTGTTGTTGTGACGGGAGTATGTCCAGATTAGCACAACGAGTACTTGTCGAGCGGTATAGGACGCTCATGAGGACAAGGGTTTTTATAAATAATGTATATACCGATCGGACATAATAGCGCCAGTAGAGATTCTTGAGTGAATCTAATCCAAGGGTTGTTGGTTTAAAATTGGACGACTTCTTGTTTGACAATTGTTTGTAATACTGTTTAAAGGGTTGGTTTAACGAACAAGTATCATAAATAAAGTAAAGGAACATGTATGTTTAAACAGTGTGGTAGTAATTAGATAACAAAAGAAGGGTGAGTGTGGTGTGGAAAGTGGGAGAATGATACCCCGACGGTATCATTCTATGGACGGGTGGACCCGATGAGTCGGGTAACTTTCCAACGCTAGATTTTTTTTTTTTTTTGGTCATAAATCTTAAAAGAGATAAACCTTGGCGGCTGTGCTTCTGAAACATGGAGAAAAAAGCGCACAGGTTGGCCACTCTAAGATTTATACGTTTAGGTATAATTGATTATAGATAGTTTTTAGATAGGGTTATGGTGGTCAGGCTCCGCCATAGCGAGATAGGACCAATCCTTCACTAACGGTTCATGCCCGTGGCTACGTAGTAGCTAAGGCAATGTCCGTTGGTTTTTCCTTATTAGGATTGGAGACCTATCAAAGGTACTCCGCTCCTCTCGACAAGGGGCTGGGACCTCACATCACCCGAGAGAGAGAGAGAGAGAGAGAGAGAGAGAGAGAGAGAGAGAGAGAGAGAGAGATAGATTTTATTATCATCCTTGGAGGTCAAATATGATCTCTGGGACCAAAGTTACATGTGATGTAGTATGTGTATGGCTGATGAGTGACTCTCGATGCTCCAAAATTGTGGTGATGAGAGTCGCAATGGAGAGCCCACACCGTGGGTGGGAGAGGAAAGTGTGTAGATCTAAGTTATGGCTGAAAATGTGAGAGAAGCAAGTTTGAATGTGACCAAAAACTAAGCACTCTAGTAGTGTGTGGTACTCAGACTCTCAAACTTGCAGTGAGCATAATGTGCACAATCGATTTGACTCTTCTCCATTGCCCCAACGCCCTATCTCGCATAGAAGGAAATGAGAGCTAAGCCAAATGGTTGCGATAGTGCGTATTGCCGACAAGGGGATAGGCTAAAGCATGTAAGTGTGTTTACAATTTCCTCTTTCAGCAAAGAACATGGTTTTGTAGTTGGGGGCAATATGGGTGGTGTAATGTATGAAGCGTGACCCACAGGATTTCTCCCAAGCCGTAATACATTGGCATTGTAGAAAAGCTTCATTCACTTGGGAGTCAATTGAAGCATCATGTAGCAAGTGTAATGTAGACCATCTCCCAAACCACTTCTTTATGCCTTGCATCCATCCCGTGCTCAAGATCTTGCTCTTATGCATCTTTTGAACGTTTTTTCTTGCTTCCCATGCAATTGTAGGAAGTCGATCTGAGGGGTTTTGACGCATCTTTATCATGTAATCCATAACCCTTTCCATGCCCATTGTTAGGAATTGGATTGAGCTAGCTATGGTGGATGAAAGAGAAACATAGCGTCAATGTGTGAGTGTGTGTGTGTAAGCAAGATTATCACTCAAGTGAATTAGGTTCCAAGATAGAATTAGCTTGGACTCATAAACACAATCTTGAGTATTGACTTAGCTTAGCACAAGCTCACCATAGACAAGCATGTAGTGCAAAATAGAGTTGTGTTTATTCATTCATGAAATGAGCTTTAAGTAGCTCTACAGCCTTGCTCCACAGTGTGTGGGATAAATCCACTCTCCTCTCCTTGACTCACACTTTAGGACAAAGCTCACACTTTACAATCCTCCCCTTGAGGTTTGGACTATGACAAGGTACTGAAGATGCAGAATCCACACATGATGATAGGTTGCTATCCACACAGGATGGTAATATCCACACAGGCTAACAAAATCCACATAGGATGGTGATATCCACATAGGATGATAAAATCCACACAGGAAAAATCCACAAAGGATGGTGATATCCACATAGGATGATAAAATCCACACGGGAAAAAGTCCTCCCCTACAAGTAGAGAGGCTGCATCTTCAAAATGGGTCTTCATAAAAGACAATGTTGCTCTCTCCTTTGTCCTCTTCGTCTTCTAATATGTGAGCTGATCCTTTGTTAGGTATCTTCCCTTCGTGACTTCTGCCGTTGCTTCTATTTTTGCTGCTTTCTCCACTGCTACTACCTCCATTTGAGTAGCACCGAGAAGGAGAGTGTCCCTTCTTACCACATTTGTCACAAGGTTTGTTTGTGTAGCAGTCTTTTGCTACATGCCCCATTTTTCCACATTCATAACATTTTCTTCCGTCTGTCGATGTCGATGGCGAATATCTTCCCCTTGAAGATGTTGCGATAAAAACTCCTCCTGATGAGGTGAGTGAACCTCTTTGATTTCTTTCTTTTGCTTGGACTGAGTTGATGACATCTTGGAATGGTAGCACTAGTTCTTTTTCTTCAAGAAATGTGACTAAGTGGTCATAAGAAGGTGGAAGTGCACTTAATAGTATGGCCACTTTGTCATCTTCTGGTACTTCAACCTCGATGTAAGTGATTTGTGTGACAATGCTCTTAAGCCTATTCACTAGGCTACCAGCGTCCTCCCCTTCAATCATAGTAATTTTGTAAAGTTGTCTTTTAAGACTAACTTTGCTTCTTTTGGCCCTGGCTTCAAAATTACTTTCTAGGACATGCCAAGCATCATGTGCATGCTTACATTCATCTATGAAATGCACGTAGTTGTCATGCAAGGAGGTGATGATGATTCCCAATGCTTGTTCGTCTTTGGCCAAATTCTGTGCACTTGCTATGAGTGTAGATGCCCTAGTGTGCACTCCATCAGGTTCGGCTTATTGCTCTAAGGTAGTGTTGATGACAGACCACAAACATTTTTTTCGTAAGGTAACCTCTTAGCTTCATTTGCTAGGTGTGAAATCCTTCCCCGTTGAATTTTTCTATTCCCTTGTCCCCCATTTGTGCTAATAGAGGGGTCTTAGCTTAGGAGACTCTCCTAGCCAGTGTCTACCTCTTTACACGGTGCACCAGTAAAGAAAAACAATATTTACTTGCAAGCTATTGTGCTTGGTTGCAAGACTTCAATTTTAATGTCTTCTTAATAAAATTCGCTTAATGTGAAGTACCTCTTCACTCGAGGTGAAGTCACTCTTCACATACACTTTTGGTTGGTTTATAATATGCCAGTGCATGGATGCTAGTGCAATGAGTGCAATTGGGGGTCTTTCCAATTGAAGAGACTCTCTTCAAGGCAGTGTCTACCCAATGTTTATTATAATATGAAAGTCTTTGATGCAAGAAGTGTAAAATGGCAATTAAATGGGCTAAGTGTGCTTGTAGTCTTTGGGATGCTTGGCAGCCTCTGCGAGAATGACCTCTTGTAAAGAAGTATGGTGCTTTGAAGTCTTGAGGCAGTAACCTCATGAGACTGCCCCCTTGAGGGAGTTGGAAGTTGGCCGCGGGAATCGTTCCTTGTGAAGCCGAAAGGGCCTACAAAGTAACGTGGCAAGTTCCCAATTGGCCCGATAGTGACTCGCGGTAGCTGGCGTACCCGAAAGTGGGTTATGAGCCGTTTTTGAGTTCAGGCCTCACGTCCGGTAAGCTCCACAAAGCCGTAAAATCCGCTTGCATGTGAATGCTCTCCAGCGGACCCACCCCGCTCAAAAGCTTCTTTTCATGCAATTTTTGGGTCCGCCCGCTCTCCCCCACTTTAGGCAAGGGTATTTGACCCCGAGACCTCAAGATCCAATAATAGAATGCCTACGTTGGGCTAGCCAACAAGCCCACAAGCATTGCTTGTGAGGAAGCTCCAAAAAATGAATTGTTAAACTCAAGCTTAGCAGGTTTCCATACACACACACACACACACACACCTAAAATTAGAATTTTTTTGGGATTGGAGATGAGGGGACTCCTAGGATTGGAATGAAGCAATCAAGGGCTCTATAGAGAGCTTGCGAGGAGAGCTTCAAGATGAGATGGTTAATGCTTGATAAGTACAAAAGTCAGGAAGATTAATTGAGGATGCAAACGATTAGAAAATTGGCACAAAAAAGACTAGAAATGCAATAAAATGTGCTCATTATCTCCCCAATCAAGCTTACCTAGCCATGGAGGGTAGTGGCCTCTTGGGTGTGCCAAGGACATGCCCACACATAACTAGATTAGTGCTTAATTAGTGAGATGCAACTAGTTATGAAAATGTCAATGGATCGTAACAATGAAATGCTAATCGATCTAATGGAGATGCTAATGATTAATACACACTAATGCATAATGACAAATCTAGCTAGCATAACCTAAAGCTCTGATACCAAATGTTAGGAATTGGATCGAGCTAGCTATGGTGGATGAAAGAGAAACATAGCATCAATGTGTGAGTGTGTGTGTAAGCAAGGTTATCACTCAAGTGAATTAGGTTCCAAGATAGAATTAGCTTGGACTCATAAACACAATCTTAAGTATTGACTTAACTTAGCACAAGCTCACCATAGACAAGCATGTAGTACAAAATAGAGTTGTGTTTATTCATTCATGAAATGAGCTTTAAGTAGCTCTACAGACTTGCTCCACAGTATGTGGGATAAATCAACTCTCCTCTCCTTGACTCACACTTTAGGACAAAGCTCACACTTTACACCCATAACCTCAATTGGAAGAGATCCCGACTCAAGAAGTAGGAGCGTATATGGTGTTTGTGTCTTAACTTCGAGAAAGTTTGTAAGAAAACGCTTTTGGACATTCTCAAACTCTTTCCAAGTAGACTTTGAGATGCTCTCGTCCCACACTTCAACTCCATAAAGAAGAACCGGTGTCACCAATGCATCAAAAAGATACTTCTTGAGAACCCAACACTTGATGTTTCCCGCATTACACATGTTCTCAAATGCATAATATGCTCTCTTTCTCGTTTCTAAACGACGCATAGCACATTCATGCACTTGTGATTGGCCGGAACCTCAAGGCCAAGGTACTTAAATCTCTCAACAACTTCAAGTGTCTCATTGTTGTACACAATGCATGGCTTCTCCTTATGGTTGGTTTTCACAAGCACAACCTTTGTTTTGGATTCATTCACAATCAGCCCACTATGCAAGCAAAAGTTCTCAAGGACAACCATAAGCTTTTGTGCATCTTCTAAAGTGTGTGCTAAATGCACTACATCATCCACATACAACAAAAGCATGATTACTGCATTGAAAATAGTGACCTCTTCAATACCTTCTTGTTGCATAAACTCAAGTACCATTTGTTCCAATTGATCGATGCATAGGCCAAAGAGAGTTGGTGACAATGGAAATCTTTGTTTAACCCCAATAGTGCTTACAACTTTTTTGCCCATAGCAATTGACAAACCACCTTCTCATAGGCTCGAGAAACCGCAAGCATAAACTCACTTGGCACTTGGAGTTATGCCGTCCTTCTCCACAGATTGTTATGTGGAATCATATCAAAGGCTTTCTTAAACTCCACAAAACAATAATACAATCGCTTACCTTTCAACCAACTTTCCTCCATGAGAAGACGAAGAGTGACAAGATGATCAATGGTGCTATGGCATTGATGAAAACCCGCTGGTCCCTTTGCATGCTTGTCATTCTCTTCAGCCCAATCACTTAATTTCATCTCCATTATGCACCCAAACAACTTTGCCATAAGAGACCCAATCATTATAGCCGGGTAGTTGTTTACATCCCCTCCTTTATGTAAAGGCTTAACCCAATTAGTACTCCAATCATAAGGCATACCATGTTGAAGTGCAAGATTGAACATATCACACATCCACTCATGGGTAAAATCTCCCGTCCATTTGATCATCTCCGGCTTGATACTTGAAGATCGCCCGCTTTGCGAGTGGCCAACTTTTCAAGCCCACCACATACATCCTCAATAGTAAAAGAAGAGGGCATACATAGGAGTGAACCATAAAATGAAATTTTTCAGCATTTTCTTGCTCATATAATTGCCTACAATGCGTGTACATATCCACAAGACTCAAGTTACCAAAATTCTTAACCCGCTTGCCCCTCAAGTTTCTCCAAAATCTTCCACATGAGTGTACCGTTTCCTGGACTTGAAAAAGTTGTTGCTTTACTTCCCATCTTCTTCTCTTCTTTTGAATCAATGCCTTGTATGTATGCAAATGACTTTGATAGTTGTCTTTGTCCATAGTTGCATCAAGCTTTATCAAGGCCTTTTGAGCATCTTGACATTCTTTATCAAACCACCTTTTGCATGATCTATCTTTGTTGATACCATGGAGATGCTTTATGGTAAAGCATTCTTCAGCACAAGAACAAATAGATTTCTTGAAATCTTCCATTAGTTTCCAATGGTGCATCATATTGAATCTTTGTTATCCATAATTTTTGCTCAACCATTTTAATGTACATTAGTGCCCGGTTGAAATCCATACATAGTGATAATTTCTCATTCCTTTGGCTGAGATTATTATGCTTAGTTGCTTCTCCACATGAAAGGTCAATACATAAGGTGCGATGATCGGATTTCGGGATCCATTTGTCAAACATAAAACTCTTTATGCGATACATGATGGCTTCAGAGAGTAGTATATATTAAATCACACTGTCCACATTATGTCTCCTACATGTAAATCCATTGGTTCCACTCCACAAAGATACACCATTGGCAATGAGCATACCCGTGCTATTACACATGTGTAAAAGTAACTTTCCATAGTGATATGGCTCTTTCTCATCCATTGAAGCACGATTATACAAGTGAACTTCCTCCAACTCCCTTGAAATGTATGACATAACAAATTGTTGAGTATCATGTTGCAATGTTTTTGTGCAAGCATTCATATCCCCAAATACAATAACATTACCTTCACCTTTGAAATAAGCAATGTCCTCTCCTAAATCAAAAAATGGCGGATCTCTATCCATGCAAGCATAAAAGGGGAAATCATGATGAGGAATGTAGCAACCGGCTACAAAAATGGGTGCTCTTTTTGGTGTCATAATTTTCAGCCATACATAACGTTTGTACTTGTCATCTTTCACAATTGATACAAAATCTTCCAATACTTTCTTAACCATACATGCTATACCTCCTTGTCCTCTTCGTTGGTTGAGATTCTTTGACCACATCAATGAATGTACATTGTAATCCTCCAAGCCGTTAATCCTTTGTGTATCATGCTCCCAAGTTTCAACAAGAAGTACAACATCGGCTTTGCTTGTTAGTTTATCAATGCCAAACCCCACATTCCATGGGTATCCATTACAATTCCAAAAGCATATTTTCAATCGTAACTAGGTCTCATAGGTCACGCATCCCTATTTGCTCAAGGGACTTGCCTCCTCCTTGGGCACATTTTCTTCATGAGAGATCTCCTTGTTTTTATTATTCTTTTCCTCATATGCCTTGCGACACATATTTTGTTGCTTAATAGTGCAATTTTCACATACAAAAAAATTGTATCCCTCAAATAGATCCAACTATTATCAAGGATAATCTTTCGCTTGGTCTCATCCGGCATGGTGCATACAATTGGCCGTTCTTCCGAACGAGGAGCTCCTTGCTTCCCCACTCTATGTGCTTCCGGACATGCCAAAGTGGGTTTTGAAGGAATCTTTGATAACATGGCAAGAGAAGGAGGTGTTTCTAACTTGTATTTGGGAATTCCACGAATAACAATGTTCTTGGAACATCGCTCCCGTTCCATCAACTCCTCCACATCCACATTCTCAACATTGTTTATTTGAACCATAGCTTGCATGAGTGAGGAATTAGAAACCACATTGTTTCCACATACATAAGCCCTAGACTTGTTTGTGCATACATTTTTCATGTCGCATACATCACGGCTCATGGTATCAAATTTCTCCTCTTTCAATACATGGTCATGCTCTACTTTGCTCATCCGCTCCTTCAAAGCATTCAAGTTCACAAGAGAGCATTTACATTCTTTGACTTCCTCTTCAAGTTGCATCAAACGTGTTGTTTGCATCTCAAGTGTCCTCTTGAGATTCTCATTCTCAACCAAAAGTACCCTTAGTGTGCCATTTCCATTGCAAGTGCTCGTAAGTCTTCGCCTTGTTTGTTTATGATCTCTTGCAATGATACCAAGTATGCCACGATCATGGTTTCTGATGAGGTTGGTTGGGTGGTTGTGTTGCTATCTCCACACTTAAGATATTTTGGATATTTTTCACACTGGTTGTGGACCTTGTTGAAGAAGAACAATCCTTGCGAGTGCCGGAAGACATTGTATGTAAAATAAGAGATGAGAGTCAATTTTCTTGAACCTGTTCACTTCGGAAATTCTTCTACAAAAACTCCTTCCATAACTCAAAAAATTTGTATCTTTAGATCAATGTGTAGAGGGCTTTGTGCTCTTCAATTGAGGCTATAGATCACCCAAATCGGAGTTTGGATGAAGAAGTTATCATCAAAAGAGTGAATTGTTGTCTACTAGGTCAAAAAATGGCTACGTTTTTTGTTGGAGAGAGAGAGAGAGAGAGAGAGAGAGAGAGAGGGAGAGAGAGAGGGACTCATGTGTCACGTGGTGTGTAGGCAGAGGCACATATATGATTGACGTTATTTAGAGAGAGGAGGAGAATGAAATTATGTGACAAAGGCAAGTCGCACGAGCTAGTATTTTTTAAGTACATACGGTAGTAATTCAATATGCAATGACTCCATAACATGTCTTAAATTGGATGCCCAGATACTTATGCCAGAGTCCCAAGTTTGACATCTCAAAAGAAGCATTCGAGTAAGCCTTTAAGTGTTTGGTATAATAGAGGTGAGTCAAAGCTACCAACTAGATTGCGGTTCACCTTGAAAACCCAGTTACCACCAATGGCCTTGTTATAAAGAGGCCAATCTCACAAATACCGAGTGACATTCTTCATAATAGCATCATGTTCAATTTGCACATGCGCCAACCATTGAGATGGGCTCCTTCTCATTGCACAAACTTGAAACAACCATATCACAAAAATGTGGTGTACAAGCGCAATTTTGACCAACTTCGAGCGAGTTTTTTTCAGCAAATGAAAAATCAAGCAAATCTTACTAAAGGAGCATGGTCCACTTGTCAATTATAGTTGGAAAGTGCCTGTTGAAGGATTGGTTGAGAGAGAGAGAGAGAGAGAGAGAGAGAGAATCAATTAGGCATCAAATCTTAAAGTTTGTTGCATTCTCATGGCACAATTGGAGCTGCTCTATGCATACACAACAAAAAATAGCGGTGCCTTCTCACTGCAACTACCATATTGTTTTCATTGTCATCGTTAATTGTAGGTAGGGTCAGACGAAGGTTGGCTAAAACAAGAGCACGGTCATGAGTAGATGTTGCTCTATGATGTATATGGAGTTGTTTTTAGTCATGGGAGAGTTGAAGACTTGTTGTACAAAGAGCAATCAAAGAGGCAAGGAGCCATTGAGGAAGCTAGCTGCAAGCAGTCATTTCCATCTAGCACAATTCCTATTAATGGCATGGGGCCAATGTTGATCCCTTAGAAGTGCCTATAGCCATCCACGCTGGCAAGAATAGCTACATGTACTTATATATGTCTAACTTAATAATGAGGTGGTATATAGGTTACTTGTGGGGCTATCAGAAAGTATTGTGTTGCACACCGTACTACAGGGATCAGGACTTGACAACTAGACTCTTTGTACCATCTTTTCACTATGAAATATTGTAATTGTTTAGCCTCAAACACTACATCCCAACACTACCTATGGCCATCTGCACTAGTGCAATTACCTACATGTAGTTCGTTTAAAGGAAAGTTCAAATTTTATACTATGTTAATCCATGTTATGGGGTGCCTATAATTGTTTTGAGCGGCCCTCTAAAGGACCCTATAGAGAGCCTATCAAGAGCCCTCTCAGCCTTCAGGTTATAGCTCTGCTTAGTAGAAATTTCTTATAAGTAAGGGTAAAAGAAAAAAAATTATTTGCAATCCAAAAAAAATTTGCATGTCTCATAAAATTTTTTACTCTGAAAACATTGAAGGGACTCTACATTTATAGTAGCTAGCATAGTTATGATCTAAATTGGTGCAATAGGATACCACGCTCCCCATGTATTATTTACCTTACTGCCTTCCTATGTTAAGAGTGGCTAGAATTAGTTTTTTTTTCATTTTTGATGATTTTGATGGTTTTGTTGGGTGAATCACAACATTGTAAGGAATCTTAAAACATTTTTAGTTTCTTCCTAGCTAGAACTTTGATTTTGATATGGTTGCATGGACTTACATTTTCACTATGGTGCAGTGCTCACATATCCCAGTTCGTAGTCTAAATTTCCCAATTGGAAATGAAAAATCTCGATTGTAAACAAGGTCAAAAAATTGGGCATTTTAAGTAACCTAGGTTTTTGCATAGATCCTAGCTCTTTGACTAGTTTTCCCTTAAGAACATGCTTAAGAAAATGGTTTTTTTCAAGCTTTCATATGGTGTTGTGCAGCTATAATTATATAGGACTAGTACTATGTTGCAACAACTAAACTTTAGACTATACATATTGATGCTATTGTTACCATATACATGTGGTAGTGATGTGTGTGAACACACTAGGACCGCCGGGGCATTTTTTCCCTCTTTAGGAGGTTTTTTCCCCCGTGCATTGTATATACGCCCATCACTCTAGGGCTATCTATCTTTCCATTGCACATTAAGTAACACACTCTCTATTGTGTGCCTTGAGCTTCCTTCGTCTTCTCCAAGCTGTGTGTGTTTCTCTGCAACCCTAATTCCAACAATTGGTATCAGAGCAGGTCACGTCCTCCCGGGCTTAGTCGCCAGCTGCTCCAGCACACGCCTGCTCACTTTCTCCGATTTCAGTGAGCTTTGGCGAGCGTTCGCAGGTCGACAAATATTTTGGGCGAGCTCAAAGAGCTCGGTCTACTCAGAATTTTGATTTGGGCTCATTTCGGCCTCCGTTTCTACTACAGGCAGTACTGCACATGCTATTTCGTCATTTTGTGCAGAATTTTTGTCAGTGCCGTTTTTTGCATAACAGATGCCTTATAGTCTTCTACGGTTTGTGCTATATAGCACAGGTTGTTCCCGCTCCATTTCTCCTATTTTCGGGCAGTTTTCACATCAGGTGCAGCATTTACCATGGCTGACAACAACAACACAGATGTGTTCAAGATGTTTGCTGCTAAGGACAGGTTGGATGGGGACAACTACCCTATGTGGGCTTATATGATGCAACATGTTCTTGTGTCAAAAGGTGTCTGGAACATTGTGCAAGGCATTCATGTACGTCCTGGTTCTGAAGATGTAGGCGATGTTGAGGATGTTGCAGGTCTTGCTGCAAGGATTGCAGCTGTTAGAGTTGTTTTGCCTACGGCAGAACAAGCTCGTTGGGATGTTAAGGATGCGCAGGCTCATGCATTGATTGCGTTGTCTGTGAAGCGCACCATTGTTCCTCACATCCGTTCAGCAAAATCTGCAAAACAGGCTTGGGATATTTTAGCAGGTCTTTATGCAAGCCGCAATGAGGCTAAAATTGCTTTGCTGCGTAAAGAGCTGGAGTCGAAGATTATGCACGAGGAAGATGATATCGACACTTTCCTTCCTAGTGTCAAGGATATCAATGAGCAGCTTATTTCTGCAGGTGAAGTCATTTCGGACAGTTCCCTTGTGCAGACTGTTCTTGATGCCTTACCAGATTCCTACCAGACTTTTGCTAGTACTTGGAGACTGATGACCCAAGGAAATCCTGAAGTTGTCAAGTTTGATGCATTATGCACATTGCTGTTGCAAGAGTCACTTTCTAGAAAAAACAGGACTAGGCAGCGTGCAGTTGAACAGGCTTTTATTGCTTCTCAAAGAAAGGGTGGTAACAGTAATGCAGCCACTTCTTATGGTTCTGCTGCGAGTAGCAAACATTACGTTCCTAATGCTTCTACTGGCAGCAATTCGTCTGGAAATTCAGGCGATAAGGGCAAAAAGAAGATGCGTTGCCATTATTGTAAAGCCAATGATCACTTGATCAAGTCGTGTCCTAAGTTGAAGGCTAAAGAGGCTAAGAAGAAAGAGGGTGGTTCCACTCCAAATGCTGGTTCTACTACAAATGCAGCCATTGTTGAGTCTTTTGTGAAAGGCGACTGTGTTGCTGATGTTGATGCAGAATGGGCTTTTAGCGCAGAGTGCACTTAAAATCCTGCTGTCCATGATGCATGCTTGTCAGTTGCTGCAGATTCACATGTGTGGTATTTGGACAGTGGTGCTACAAAGCACATTACCTCACATCGTGAATTTTTTACCTCTCTCGAGTCTGTCCCTCATGGGAATTCAGTCACTTGTGCCAACAACGCCTCTTATCCAGTTCAGGGAGTTGGAAAGATTGTGCTCACTGCTGCTAATGGCAGTTCCTTCACACTTGTTCATGCACTTTATGTACCTGGGATCAAGAAGAATCTCTTGTCTGTATCCGCACTTGCTAGACTTGGACTTGTAGTCAAATTTGTGGATGACAGATGTACAATTCATGATCTCAGTTTTGGTGATGAAATTGTTGCATCTGGCCTTTTGTGCTGTGGGCTGTATAAGCTCACTTTGTATGACAAGTGTGGAAAAAATTTTGCAAATGTTGTTGCAGATTCAAGGGCTATTTCAGATGCAGAACTTTGGCATGCACGTTTTGGTCATCTGAATTT
Organism: Adiantum capillus-veneris; assembly: GCF_014529385.1. NCBI lineage: Eukaryota > Viridiplantae > Streptophyta > Polypodiopsida > Polypodiales > Pteridaceae > Adiantum > Adiantum capillus-veneris. The sequence continues at coordinate 3,505,097 of NC_140956.1, forward strand.
TGCCAGTTTGCTGCGTTTGCAGAAATCTGATATGGTTGCTTCTTTGCCGCCTCTTGAAGCACCTGTCAAACATGTTTGTGAAGGCTGTATTTTGGGTAAGATACAGCGTTCTAAGTTTCCAAAGGATGGTTCAGTTCGGGCCACATGCAGGTTGCAGCTTGTGCATAGTGATGTTTGTGGGTCCATGCAAACTCCGTCCTTGGGCAATTACCTGTACTTCGTGACTTTCATTGATGATTACTCCAGGCATGCATGGGTATTTCCGCTTAAAGCGAAGTCCGAAGTTTTTATGTGCTTCAAACAATTTTTGGCTATGGCTGAAAATGTCTCGAAATGTACTATGGGCACCCTCTGTTCCGATCGAGGGGGGGAGTATATGTCTCATGAATTTAATGCATTTCTGGCTAGTCGTGGGATAAAACACCAATGTACAGTGCCTTATACACCTCAGCAAAATGGTGTTGCTGAGAGAAAAAACAGGTCACTAACGGAAATGGCACGATGTATGGTCAAAAGTCAAGCTTTGCCGCATTCTTTTTGGCTTGAGGCCATCATGTGTGCCACTTACGTACTTAACAGGTGTCCTACAAAAGCTTTGCAGTCTATTACTCCATATGAAGCATGGCATGATAGAAAACCTTCTATTGAGCACATGCGTGTTTTTGGCTGTTTGGCATATGCTTTGGTGCCACAAGTGCAGCGCAGAAAATTGGATGATAAGGCTGTCAAATGTATTTTTGTTGGTTATAGTGCTGAAAGCAAAGGTTACAGGTTGTATCATCCGCAAACAAAACGTATTCTGGTTTCACGGGATGTAGTGTTTGTGGAAGATTCTGTTCAGCCCTTGCTGTCATTTACTAGAGACAGTAATGTAAGCTCACAGGACATTTATGACACTTTGTTGCCTCTTTTCAGTGGTGGAAATACGAATGTAAGTTCCAATGAGGCAAATGTACAGCCTATGGGGGTTTCTGAAAATGTTTTAGAACAGCCTATTACTGATGCAGATGTACATGATGTACTTGATGAGGAAAGGGTTGAAAATGAGCAGGCTAGAGGTATGCCAAAATGGCTGGTGCACACTTTGCGTGATAGTAAATTGGATGCACCTTTATCTAGTCGTACTCGTTCAGGCTCTCGCCATGCATCTTATGCATCAGATTGTTATGCTTTGTCTGTGTCTAGTTTACATGATGTTGAGGAGCCTCTGTCTTTTGATGAAGCACAGAATTCAGAAAATTGGATTGCTGCCATGAAATCAGAATATGATGCACTTATAGAGAATGACACATGGACTTTATGTGATTTGCCTCCTGGCAAAAAGGCCATTGGTACGAAGTGGGTTTACAAGTTGAAACGCAAGCCGGATGGTGAGATCGATCGCCATAAGGCTCGACTTGTTGCAAAGGGTTATGCACAACAAAAAGGCATAGATTATGAAGACACTTTTGCTCCCACTTGTCGTATGACTACTGTACATTTTCTATGTGCATTGGCAGCTCATTTTGGTTGGGATGTACATCAATCAGACATTGTTACTGCTTTCTTGAATGGTGACATATTTGAGGAAGTTTATGTAACGCAGCCTCGCGGTTTTGTCATAAAAGGACAAGAGGACAAAGTGTGCAAATTTAAGAAGGCTTTGTATGGGTTGAAGCAATCTCCTCGTGCTTGGTATGAGAAAGCTGACACTCATTTGGTTAAACGAGGCTTTCGTAACAGTCCAACAGAAAGCACATTGTATGTAAAGCGTGAGGATGATGTATTTCTCATTGTGGTTCTTTATGTTGATGATTTGCTGATCACTGGACCAAATGAGAGACATATTGCTGAATTTAAGGCTGATTTGAATGCTACTTTCAAGATGAAAGATTTGGGGCTGTTGCATCATTACTTGGGTATACAGTTTAAGCACTGTGATGGTGGTATTGCCTTGTGTCAGAAAAGTTACATAGAGACATTGCTATATAAGTTTGGACTTGAGGATTGCAAACCTATTGCCACTCCCATGGAAACAGGTTTGAAGTTGAGTCTACATGATGCTGGCGATCCTGCTGATGTCACTCTTTACCAAACTGCTGTTGGCTGCCTCATTTATGTATGCAACACGAGGCCAGATATTCAGTTTGCAGTCTCGCAGGTCAGCAGATTTATGCATAGCCCAAGGTCTAAGCATTGGCAGGCTGTCAAGAGGATTTTCCGCTACCTTAGTGGCACTTTACATCTTGGCTTGTTTTATCCCAAGGGGGGATCATTGCCGCCAGACTTACATGCTTTTTCGGACTCAGATTGGGCTGGTTGTTTTGACACGCGAGTGTCCACAAGTGGTTTTTGTTTCATGCTTGGCAGTTCATGTATATCATGGTTGAGCAAGAAGCAACCTACTTTTCAATGGTGGAAGTTTGAATGTAAATTCCAATGAGGCAAATGTATAGCCTTTGGGGGTTTCTCAGCCTATTACTGATGCAGATGTACATGATGTACTTGATGAGGAAAGGGCTGAAAATGAGGTGGCTAGAGCTATGCCAAAATGGTTGGTGCATACATTGCGTGACAGTAAATTGTATGCACCTTTGTCTAGTCGTACTTGTTCAGGCTCTCGCCATGCATCTTATGCATGGGATTGTTATGCTTTGGCTATGTCTAGCTTACATGATGTTGAGGAACCTCTCTCTTTTGATGAAGCACAGAATTCAGAAAATTGGATGAATGCCATGCAATCAGAATATGATGCACTTATAGAAAATGACACATGGACTTTATGTGATTTGCCTCCTGGCAAAAAGGCCATTGGTACGAAGTGGGTTTACAAGTTGAAATGCAAGCCGGATGGTGAGATCGATCTCCATAAGGCTCTACTTGTTGCAAAGGGTTATGCACAACAAAAAGGCATAGATTATGAAGAGACTTTTGCTCCCACTTGTTGTATGACTATTGTGCGTTTTCTATGTGCAATGGCAGCTCATTTTTGTTGGGATGTACATCGATCAGATATTGTTACTGCTTTCTTGAATGGTGACATATTTGAGTAAGTTTATGTTACGCAGCCTCGCGGTTTTGTCAAGAAAGGACAAAAGGACAAAGTGTGTAGATATAAGAAGGCTTTGTATAGGTTGAAGCAATCTCGTCGTGCTGGGTATGAGAAAGCTGACACTCATTTGGTCAAACAAGGCTTTCGTCACAGTCCAACAGAAAGCGCATTGTATGTAAAGCGTGAGGGTGATGTACTTCTCATTGTGGTTCTTTATGTAGATGATTTGCTAATCATTGGACCAAATGAGAGACATATTACTGAATTTAAGGCTGATTTCAATGCTACTTTCACGATGAAAGATTTGGGACTATTGCATCATTACTTGGGTATACAGTTTAAGCAATGTGATGGTGGTATTGCCTTGTGTCAAAAAAGTTACATAGAGACATTGCTATGTAAGTTTGGACTTGAGGATTGCAAACCTATTACCACTCCCATGGAAACACGTTTAAAGTTGAGTCTACATGATGCTGGTGATCCTGCTAATGTCACTCTTTACCAAACTGCTATTGGCTACCTCATTTATGTATCAACACGAGGCCGGTTATTCAGTTTGCAGTCTCATAGGTCAGCAGATCTATGCATAGCCCATGGTAAAAGCATTGGCAGGCTGTCAAGAGGATTTTATGCTACCTTAGTGGCACTTTACATTTTGGCTTGTCTTATCCCAAGGGGGGATCATTTCCGCCAGACTTACATTCTTTTTCAGACTCAGATTGGGCTGGTTGTTTTGACACGCAAGTGTCCACAAGTGGTTTTTATTTCATGCTTAGTAGTTCATGTATGTCATGGTTGAGCAAGAAGCAATTACTGTGGCCACTTCGAGTTGTGAGGCTGAGTACAGGGCAGTCTTCACAACTACGGTTGAGTTGTATGGCTCAAACACCTTATGGCCGATTTGGGTGTTGGACAGGACACTACCAACACTATCTACACTGACAGTCAGAGTGCATTGGCAGTTACGAGGAACCCAGTTTTTCATGCTCGCACAAAGCACATTGAGGTGCATTACCACTATGTCAAGGAGAGGCTCTCAGAAGGAGAGATCAGCTTGGCTTATGGGCCAACACAGGAGAACCTTGCAGATCTTTTCACAAAGGCATTGTCTCATGAGAAGCTCGAAGCTTTTTGCAAAGCATTGGGCTCACTCCCCTTTTGTGGACTGACCATGTCCTCAGGGCATGGCACTTCCCTTTACTCATGTGCCAGCTCTCGTTCAAAGCATCACTCTAGGGGGGATTTGTTACCATATACATGTGATAGTGATGTGTGTGAACACACTAGGAATCGGGGCATTTTTTCCCTCTATAGGAGGTTTTTTCCCCCGTGCATTGTATATACGTTGGAGAGGGGGAATAGGGAACACACCCAGCACACAATATGAATGCCTCTCTATAGCCCAGGGATTCCACAACACCCCTAACCTCTCAAATAACACCTTCAAATTGGCTAATTTGCACTAACAACTCCACTTTAGCATACAAAACAACTATCTCACACCCTACAAAAAACACTCCATAGCACAAATGCACCCACACTACTCAACTGACCCTTTCCGAATCACAAAACACTCCTAATCTGCCCTCTTGGTAGCACCTTTCGAGCTGTAGGCAAACCCTCTGCAATGGCCAATACACAAAAAGCGAGAGAAAAGGAGGGGAGTGGGGAGAAGCAACACAAGAGATTGGGGCAAATAAGTGGTATTATTGCATAGGGAGTAGTACAATCAAGTATGCAGTTTCAATGGCAAGCCTAGCACCACACAAGCTTCAAGCTTCCAATCACACACTCAGGCAAAAAAACCCTCAAATTTTTGCATTTACAACCTTTTATAGGAGTGCCTCTAGGAGGTCCAAAAAAAGAAAAAAGGACGAGTTTCTCCTCCCGTGGCCTTCACTTAGAGCTTCTCTTAGAATTTGATGCATTGCCAACACTTGGCACATTTGATTTTTTTGGAAACCTTTGCATGGTGTACACCTTGGGTCTTTGTCCCTTCCCTTTGACTGCCCGGAGCTCCCCTTGGGCCTTTGAGTGCCCTTGGCCTTGCCCTTTAACTACCCTTGTCGGCACCTCTTTGCAGCGAGACCCCTCCCTTGCCGAGGCAATAGCGATGTCGCTATTGGGGGGGGGGGTACACCCCCTTCCTCAAAATTTTTGGCCCTTTGCGGGCGTGGGCACCGGCCCTTAGTTGCCATGTCATCACTGTGAAACTCCATCCCACGCGGGCGCTCGCGGGCGCGCCACCACATCTGCACCGCCAAAACCGCCACCAAACCACCACGTAGCGCCCGGCAGGGCTGCCCACACGCACGCCATCGCCATGGGAGGAGAGCTCCCTTCTTGTGTACCTTAGAGGCCTCATGGCCTGGAGTATATACCCCATCCCCTGGACCATCCGTTGCGCATATGGGATATAAGCGCGGCCACGTTGTAGCTCCACATTCAATTGCACCCCCAAGGGTCACAGACACCTTCAACAAAATAAAAACCTCCTTTTTTTTGTCCTCTTCCCAACGCTCCTATTCTCTGCTCCAAGGTTGGATTGCCAAGCCCTAAGAACCTACTGAAACTCCACCTTTCCGGCTCCAACCGCACTTGCCATCCTTGCATTTCGACCCCTCGGCACCTTCGAACCAAGGCCTTCAAAAAATGAAAAATTCATCTACATCCAACTTTGGGCAAAGGCACCCTATTTTCCAATTGCTTTAACTTCTTGCCCCGGACTCCGTTTGACATGCAGTCACTTCCTGCTAGCTCCGTACGATGCACACCCTTGCTCCAGAACTTTGTTGGTGCACAAAAGATGCCAGATGGCACATTCTCCAATGCGGCCAAGTGGGCTCATCAGACCCGGCCCCCGAAAAAACTTTAATTGATCATATCTTGCAAACCATGGCTCCGATCCGCAATCCGAAAAGACGGGTAGGCTCCATGAATTGAGATCTACACATCTATACCTCAATTTCCACTTGGATCACCTGTCCCCTGCTGCCCTGTCCGGCAAGAATCTGCAAACCACTAAAGCTTCAACCTTCAATAACTTGGGCTCCGTAGCTCGGTTTGATGAGCCGTCTGGACCTGTTCCTTCAGCACTTCAAGCTCTTCATTCCTGGACCCAAAAGTTGCACTTTGCATCTCCTTCACCTGCTACCCAAATTAGCCCCTCATGGAGCCTTTCTTGGCCTATAAGCCGCATCATGCATACACTTCCACTACTACCTGCCATCCCATGATTTTCCTAGCTGCTCCAATCCTTTGCCATGCTTCTGCTTGCCCGCATACCTCTGCCCATGCCACCTTCTAGAGTCGACACACTTTGGTTGCACCAACGTCCATCACTCTAGGGCTATCAATCTTTTCATTGCACACTAAGTAATACACTCTTTGTTGTGTGCGTTGAGCTTCCTTCGTCTTCTCCAAGTTGTGTGTGTTTTCTTGCAACCCTAATTCCAACAGAAGAGTGTGTAAATCTAATGATGGAAATGTCTTGAGTTTTGAAAAATGAAGCGGATGCTCATTTATCAAGGAAAGGATTTTGGGCTGCCTTTGAAGGTAAGAAATTATAATCTACGTCGTGCATGAGATGATTGAGGGGTGAGGTGGTGGGGATTTCATTTTTTGGAAAGATGGGTGAGACGATTTGGTTCAAAAAATGAGCATTTGAAGAAAATTGCCTGTCAGGACAAGGGCAAGGCCAGGGAGTCATGGACTGGGCCAAGGGTCGGACTAGGCAGTGTGGACAAGGGAATCCGGCTAGTGCAAAGGGCTAGGAGTATGCCTATATAGTGGGAGGTTGGGAGGTGGATTCCAGGCTCTAGTCACCCCTAGGCTTTACACTGGTATCAAGAACAAGGTTTATTCTAGGCAAGAGGGGTGGGTCGTAGACCACTACTTTTTTTGGGCATGCACATGCAAGCTTTGAGGGAAAAGGAGTTGGAGGCGGGCATGGCCGCCTGCTAAGCAACAAAAAATCACACCTAACGAGCGTGTGCAGGCGGGCTTGGCCGATGGAGGGAGCAAAGCTCGACCTCCGCCATCCTTGGCACTGTGGATCTCTACGGATGCGCGGTGCCCCTGCGAGCACTTCGCGCTTCTTCGGCGACCCCGGTGGAGCACCACACGGGGTGCTACGACTTCTTTCGACGCGGCCTGTAGTGCCATAGCCTCTGTGAGAAGCTTTGCTTTCACATGGGCTTGCCCTAAGGTCCAAAAGTGGACTTTTTTTTTTTGGACTAAAGGGGCATGCCCACCCGACATGCAAGGGATACCCACCAAACATGCCGTCGACCTCACTTGAGGGTGCAAGCAAATTGACAAAGGCACTCCAGAAGGCAATCCGTTTGCTGCAGACAAGCTTAAAGTGAAGGAAATTTTGATTGCCCCCTTGGTGTCCGAAATCAATAGATACCTTGAAACCTTCAGCCAACTGCGACAACTCTACTCGGTACCCTTGAACGGGTGAATTTACGGTTCACTAAAGCTTGGACTACCAACAAAATTACCGATCGCTTCAAGCTTGGAGCACAAACATAATTAGCACGGCTAATTACCCGTTGGGGTGCATTATACGACGACGGGATTATTTTTCGACTCCAGGTATTTTTCCTTCTATTCCTTCCACTGCACAGTGTTGCCATGGATTCAGATATCAATATGACTTTTGATTTTGAGCATCATATGCCTGATCCTGCCCGTGATGGCTCGTGGCCCGATGCTCTCACAGAGAGTGCCCACGACGCTACGGTGGGTGATGACGCTTATGAATTGCTTGATATTCAAGAATTTCGTGCAATTCAGATACACATATTAGTCATGGAAGGAAATTTTGCATCTTTAAATGAAAACGTCACTAAATTATCTATAGTAGTGATACAACTTACGCAGCAATAGCAGGCCAAGGGCCCTGTTGACACACACATGCATGAGCAAACTGCTACTCAGGGGCAAGGCCCTTCTGATCATGGACAGGGTCCATCTCCCGATGGTTTGCACACTCTCACTGCAAGGGAGGTGGATGAGTTGTTGAAAAACACCAACCACCGACTTTTAAGGGAGAAGATCGAGATCGCAATAAGGATGCAGTGAATATCTTTCTCAGCAAGTGGGATGGATTCACGCCTTACGGCGTACTCCGGATCAGTCAGAGCACTGCAAACAAGCTTGACTCTGGAAGGCAAGGCCTGCAAGTGGTGGATGTCTCTCAAGGAGAAGAATATCATACCACAGAGTTGGGCAGCCTTTGAGGCTATGTTTCGCAAAGAATTCTTGCTTACAAATGAGGCAGATCGGAATTGGACGGCTTGGGACACGTGTTCCATGCGCCAACACCCATCATTACTTGAATATATCTCTCACTATCGGGATGTTATCCTCAAGTTGGAAGGACTAGACACCTTTCAACAAGTACGTGGGTTTATCTGCGGTCTGACGCCAAAACTTAAGAAGCACGTCAAGACTCAAGACCCCAAAACACTTGAGGAGGCCATAGTGAAAGCACACATTCATGATGATCCAGATGAAAAGAAATCACATAATAATCACGTGCCTACTAATACACATGGTAATACACACACACACACACACACAGTATGGGCACAATAAAATGAAATTTATAGTAGCCAATTCTGAAGCAGCTAAAAAACTCAAGGGGTCCAGAGGTCCTCTCTCTCCTGAGGATTTTGATAAGGCTAAAAAAGAGAAATTATGTTTTCAATGCTTGGGAAGCGGTCATGGCAAAAAGGATTGTCCCAAGGGGAAATTTGCTGCTCATGGCAAGGAGAAAGCAGTGCACATGGTGCAAGGAGAATCCAGTGCACACGGTGCAACTGCTGCCTCTTGAGTCTTCCTCAAGATTCTCTATAGTGGAAGTAACGCACACCGAGGTGGTGCATGAATGTTGTTTCAGAGCTTCCATGTGGCAACAGACCTTCGAACCACATGAGTTAGTACATATGCACGAATCTTTGCAAGGGCACAAGGTGCGCATCTTGGTAGATGACGGTGCTACTCACAATTTCATTAATTATGGATTGGTAAAAAAAACTCAAATTGCCTCAAAGTCCAAGTACCCACCGTTACAAGGTAGCAATGATGAATGGATATGATGCTGAAATCTGGTATACTCAAGTCCGAGTTGTACCATTGGAAGTACAAGGCTACTCCACATCCTTGGATTTTCAGGTTATGAACATAGAGAGACAGACGTGGTCCTTGGTAGGGAATGGTTGCATAGCCTAGGACCATCACTGAAGCGTAGCTATGAGCACAACAACTTGATGTTTGAATCCCATGGCGCACATGTGTTGTTGTTAGGAGAGAAGGATGTGCCTTCTTCACCACTAATATGTACAACTGAGCTTATGCATCTCGTTTCTGATAATGAAATAGATCAAGTTTTCTTTTGTTACTCATTGTCTTATTTTCTCTCTAACATCGAATCTGTTGAACATTCCTCAACGCCGCATGCTTCTCTCTCATCTCTTCCACCAATGGCTACTTCCCAACAAGCAAAGGTTGCTAGTGATTTAAAAAATTTATTAAAGGAATTCACGATGTTTTTCCTAATGATTGCCATCAGGATTACCGCCGACACGATTAGGGCAACATAGCATCGACGTGGTTGCAAGCAGTAAACCAATCAGTAAACCGCCCTATAGCATGAGTTACTCTGAAGCTGCTGAGGTGGAACGTCAGCTTGCTGACTATCTTAGCAGAGGGTTTATCAAACCCAGTTCTTCGCCATGGGCTTCTCCTATCCTATTAGTGAAGAAAAAAGACGGTAGTATGTGCATGTGTGTAGACTACCGTGGCTTAAATGCGGTTACTGTTAAGAACAAGTACCCATTGCCACGCGTGGATGAGTTGTTCGACAAGCCCACTCATGCTCGTATTTTTACAAAAATAAACTTGTGGTTAGGTTATCACCAAGTACGTATTCAACTTGCTGATATACCCAAAACTGCATTCCGAACAAAGTTTAGACACTACAAGTTTTTGGTTATGCCTTTTGGGTTAACCCCGCAACATTCATGACACTTATGGATAGTGTCTTGAGGCCGTACTTGGGCAAATTTGTCATCGTTTTTCTCGATGACATTCTAGTATACAGTGCTTCTGAAAAAGAACACTTACAACATCTGAGATAGGTGTTCGAATTGTTACGAAAAAATTAATTATATGCCAAGGAATCTAAGTGTGATTTTTTGAAGGAAGAAATTCACTATCTTGGGCATGTTATTTCAGCTACCGGGCTACATATGGATCAATCCAAAGTGGATACCATTCGGCAGTGGCCTTCTCCTAAAAATTTGGAAGAGTTGCAGATTTTTTAAGGATTTGCAGGTTTTTATTGAAGGTTCATTAAAAACTATGCTAATATTACTGTTCCCATGATGGACCAACTGAAAGGCAAAGGCAAAGCTTTTCAGTGGGGACCCGTTCAACATCATAATTTTGATACACTCAAGGATGCATTAGCTACAAGTCCAATACTAGCTATTGTAGATCCTTTGAAACCATTCATTTTGGAAATGGATGCCAGTGATCGTGCTATTGGAGCAGTCCTGCTACAAGACGGGCGGCCAATTGCATTTGAAAGCAAGAAGCTTGATGCATCACAACAGAACTACTCTGCTTATGAACGCGAACTCTATGCAATAGTGTCTGCCTTGAAAACATGGAGACATTATTTGTATGGTGCTCAGTTTGAGATTGTGTTTGACCATGAAAGCATTAAATGGTTTACACAACAAACCGATTTGAAGGTTCGGAAAGCCAGGTGGGCTGAGATTCTTCAGGAATATGACGCCAAGCTCGGGTATCGTAAAGGACAATACAATGTGGTGCCTGATGCTCTTAGTCGTATGCCAGAGATCAATTCTCTCTTGTTCACGGAACTTCGTAGTGAATTTTTGGATTCTCTAAAGGGAAAATATGAGCAGGATGACGCATATTCCAAAGTGTGGAGCCATGTACAAATGAGGGATCCTTCTCACTCCAATGATGGTAGTGTAGCTTTAACCTCCACACACAGTTCTCCTCTGTTGAGTGATGAACTACAGCGATGGAAGAATTTTACCATCGATAATGGGTACCTATTTCATAACGGGAGAGTTTGTGTACTGACGGACACAGACATTCGGCACCAAATTCTTTATGAATGTCATGATAGTCCAAGTGAAGGGCACCCAAGTATTAGAAAGACTTATGCTCTTGTACGATGACAGTTTTACTGGCCAGGTTTACATGGCTTTGTTCAAGATTATGTCTTGCATTGCCAAAAATGTTAGGTTAACAAAGCAGAGCGCCTGAAAGCAAGAGGACTCTTACATCCTTTGAAGATTCCCAATGGTAAATGAGAAAGTATCCCTATGGATTTTATTGTGGGTTTACCAACCACTATATGAGGTCATGACTCAGTATGGGTGGTCATAGACCGCCGGTTGACTAAACTATGTAAGTTTATTCCAAGTAAATCAACGATTAAGACTCCAGAATTAGCCAAGCTATTTGTGGACAACCTATACAAGTTGTATGGCTTGCCAAGTAACATTGTTAGTGATCGTGATCCCAAGTTTAACAGTCATTTTTGGAGGGTTGTGGTTAAACGATTGGGTACACAACTAAACCTTAGTACAACCGATCATCCCAAAACGGATGGTCAAACTGAACGAGTTAACCAAGTGCTAGAGAATATGCTACGTGCATACATTAGCAAGAAATGATTAGACTGGGAAGAATACCTACCTCTTCTTGAGTTTGCTTACAACAGTGCTAAGCATGTCACGACTGGATTTAGTCCTTTCATGCTCATGTATGGGTTTCAACCTAGGTCACCAGTTACGGTGGGGTTGGCAATCGAAAAACTCCAAAAGGTTAAGGATTTTCTCCAAGACCACGTGGATATGCTGAAACTTGCTCGTCAGAACGTCCGACAAGTGCAGGATCGGTATAAGAAGTATACTGATGTGAAACGTCGGCAAGTTACCTTTGAGGAAGGGGAGGAAGTATTTTTACGTGTGCTAGAGCATTCAGAAAGTCTGAAAACTGGGCCAGCACCTAAATTATCTCCACGATATTGTGGGCCTTTCAAAATACTCAAGCTAGTGGGTGATCGTGCCTACAAACTATCGCTACCTACACATTCTCGTATTCATCCGGTGTTTCATGTAAGCCGTTTACGTAAGTGGTTACATGGGGACGACAATGTCACTGGCCAATAGATACTGGTCTATTTTGTTGAACTTCCTACCTTACCGCACGAACCTGAACGAATTCTCGACTATCATGATTTACGTACGCGTCATCATGTACGCCGACAAGCTTTAATCAAGTGGAAAGATCGACCTGAGGAAGATGCCACTTGGGAAAACATTAGTGTTCTTAAGAAGAAGTTTCCCTCTTTTGTTTTCGAGGATGAAAACTCTTCCTTAAGGGGGGAGTAATGCCAAGACAAGGGCAAGGCCAGGGAGTCATGGATTGCGCCAGGGGCCGGACTAGGCAGTGTGGACAAGGGAATCTGGCTAGGAGCATTGCTTATATAGTGGGAGGTTGAGAGGTGGTTTCCAGGATCTAGTCACCCCTAGGCTTTACATTGCCGAGTTGGTTTTTTGGTGGTCAAGGGATGCCTTGAGTTGCGTGTTCGTAAGGTTGGCCATCAATTGCCGATTTGCCAGCGGTCACTCGCATGGGTACCCTGCTCCTTGAGCTACGAGCAAAAGTACCTTGAGTTGTGGGAGTTATTACTGATTGTGGGTTTACCACTTGAGTTGTTGTAGGGAGCTATTGTGCAGTAATGGAATTGGCCTATTTAACTTGAGAGTAGCGGAAATTAATGAGAGTACTTTTGAGAAATAACTTTGTGAGCATAACGGGTGAACATATTTGAAGATGGCAACATAATCATAGCAATTAGTTAACTTGGCATGAACAATACTTTTGCAAGAGAGAGAATTTAGAGAACATGACAACAGTTGAGGACCAGATTTATGTGGAGCCGGTCCTCCCCTCCAATAGGCATTTGTATTATGATTTCTCCCATTAAGAGAGACTTGTTATAATACACTCTTTGTGTTCCTTGTGACCTAGGTGATGCAATGAAGATGGAAAGCTTCATGCATCACAAACATAACATAAACTTAAAAAGAAAGCTTTAACTATCCCAAGCCTCAGTCCCAAGACCTCAAACACCTTCGAAGGTGGAGAGAGCTAGCAGGGAATGAGGGTAGGGAAGAGGAAGAAGAAACATTTTGTAGGAGAAAGAATTAGTTCCTCACTTATAATACTCTTGTTGCTAGCATACATAATAGCATAGTAATGAAGAAGAAGGAGATGGCAAGCTTAAGCATTGAAGCATGGCTCTTGGTTCGAAGGTGGAGAGAGCTAGCAGGGAATGAGGGTAGGGAAGAGGAAGAAGAAACATTTTGTAGGAGAAAGAATTAGTTCCTCACTTATAATACTCTTGTTGCTAGCATACATAATAGCATAGTAATGAAGAAGAAGGAGATGGCAAGCTTAAGCATTGAAGCATGGCTCTTGGTTGGATTTGCACTCCATAGCCAAGAGTGTTGGTGTAGGCTCTCAACCTCTACTTGCTTGGAGAGGGAGCTCTTGCACTTTGCATAGCACACAATGAGAGTGCTTGTGAGTGTGTGTGGGTGAGTATACCCCTCAAGCAAGCCCCCTCCTTGCTAGGTCGACCCCCCCTTCTAGATCATAATTGAAGCTCATTGGCTCTTGCCAAGCCTAGCCAATCACAAGCTTGGGCCATTTCTAGCATTAGGTGTAGGCTTGGGACAAGTGTCCCCCTTTCCCCTTTGAGAGAGAGGACTTGATAAATGCAAAAACAATTAGATAATTCAAGTAATTTATCATTGGAACCCTTTGAAGCTTAGCCAATAGGCTTCAAGCAATACATGAAGGTAACATGGGTAGGGACCTGACATGTGTCCTTGCTACCTCTTCAAGTTGGGGCTTCCCTTGTGTGTGTGAGTGTGTGTTCTCTATCTAATCCCTAGGAAAAGGGCTCGCCCCCCCTCTTGTAGGGATGCTTTTGACTTTAGGTGTTCAAGCACCTTACTCACCAAGCATGACAAAGCACTTGAACTAGGAGGTATTCCCAAAAGCATCTCAGGCAAGCATGTCAAGGCACCTCAAGCACCTTAATCCAGTGGCAAGTCAAGCACCTCAAGCATGGAGTAAGTCAAGCACCTCAAGCACCTTAATCAAGCACCTCAAGCAGGACAAGCACCTTAATCAAGCACCTCAAGCAGGACAAGCACATCAAGCACGACAAGCACCTCAAGCAGGACAAGCACCTCGAGCTTGGGCCGGGTTCCCACCTCAAGCTCAGCCCTAGCTTACCTAAGGTCAAAAAGGTCAAAGGACTTTTACACACATTATTGGAGGTCTTCAATGAAGCTAACCCTAAGGTCTTTATGCTTCATTGGTTAGCCTTGCTCTTTGATAGACCATCTCCTATTTGGGCCCCTTTACCATTGGCCCCGTGTTGAGATAGATCTATAAGCACATATCTATATCTTAACACTTGTTCCCGTTTACTCTCCCACATTAAGTGATCAATTTAATATGAGAAAATCATTTGGGTTGGTTAGATATTAGATTTTATGACATTACCTCTCTCTTGAAATCAGAGTCGTCCTCGACTATGAGGTAGAAGAGATAAAGCCTTAGTCATTAGTCAATCGTACTTAGCGGGTAGAGGATCCCTTTTTTACCCTACGACATCTTTCCAAGATGGATGACTAATTCATTTGGTGCTTGGGAGACATAGTTGTCGCAAGCATGTCTACTCTTTAGTCCATTTCATTCTCCCAAAGTAGAGTGACAAATTCTACTTGGTGTTTGAGAGACGTCGTCATCACAAACATGATTCTAAGCATGCATACTAGTTAAATTTGTGCACAAGTAAGAAGAGGACTAGTCTTATAAGACAAAAACATGAGTCATTTAAAAGAAATTTGTACATTTGCTTACTCTAATGTAGCATTGTAAGCATTGACAAGGTTCATACTATCCTTAAGCTGTACTCCTTGCATCCATCTAGCATCTTCAAAAGGATAATTTTTGAACTTAATAAGATACCGTCGGATAATCTTACCATGTCGTAGTACCTTGTCTTCATGCCAAAGGACAGCTTTGGGTTGTAGCACCTCTTCTTGGTCTTCAACTTTGGGAGGGTCTTCAATAATTGGTTCAGTTGGTGGCTCTCCTTTGTAGGGCTTAAGTAGGCTTACATGAAAGGCATTGTGTATAAGCCAATGGTTGGGCAACTTGAGTTGATAAGCCGTCTCATTGATGGGTTTCAAGATCTGGAAAGGACCATAGTATCTTTTTGCTAGTTTAGCATAATACTTTTGATGGCCCGTAGGATTTTTGCCCGTTGTTTGCCTTAATCGAGCCTTAAGAAACTTAAGTAAGACCCAATCATTTTCTTTGAACATTAAGGCTCTTCTGTGCTTATCAGCAACAGCTTTTTGCCTTTGTTGAGAGATGGATATTACCTCCCTAATCTTTTGAAAAGATTCTTGTAGGTCACGGCTATACTTATCGGCGGCGAAGATCTTCCCATGTACTTTGAGTAGCAAGGGACTTTTAGGTCTTCCCTCAATGATCTCAAAAGGTGCTTTTCCCGTAGAAGTATGTACAGTATTATTGTAAGCATACTCTACAAGAGGTAAGTACTTTTCCCATTGTGAGCGTTGATCTACTTCGGTAACATACGTCTTGAGTAGATCGAGTATCGTAAGATTGGCTATCTCACTTTGGCCATCCGTTTGTGGGTGATAGGCCGAAGAGAAATTCAATCTTGTTCCTAGATTTTCAAAGAGACCTTTCCAGAAATTACTGGTCATTCTAGGATCTCTATCTGACACGATGGATGTGGGTAATCCATGGTGCTTGAAAATCTGAGATATGAAGAGATTTGCCATTTGATGTGCCTTAATAGTCTTTTTGACAGGAATCAAATGTCCTTGCTTGCTAAACCTGTTGACTATTGTCCATATTCCTGTATTCCCATGGATAGACTTGGGTAATCCAAAGATGAAATCCATGGATATACTCTCCCATGGTGAATTTGGAATAGCAATGGCTGGAGTAATCCAGGTTGCTTCCCTCTATCATACTTGGTCTTTTGGCATACTACACATTTTGATACATACTCTTGTATGTCCACTTTCATGGTAGGCCAATAGAAGTACATCTCTACTCCTCGGAGAGTAGGTTGAATACCTCTATGCCCCGCATATGGAGGAGCATGGGATTCATACATAACTTTCTCACGAAGGGAATGGGTAACACATAGCCTATTGCCGTGGAGAAGATAACCATCCTGCAAGGTGAATGGTTCCTCTTTCTTCCCCAAAGCAAGGGCTGACATTATGTCTCTAAAGTCAGGGTCAGTAGCATACTCATCTATCATAGAGGATAGATCATTGTGAGTAGCTATAGACACCTCATTAACTTTTGGTCATCGTGAAAGTGCATCGGCTACTTGATTGTGCTTACCAGCTATGTGAGCAATATGGAAATTAAATTGCGAAAGAAAATTTGCCCACCTCATTTGTTTGTCGGAAAGCTTGGTTTGCGTCATGAAATACTTGAGACTTTGGTGGTCGGTTCGTAGGATAAATGGAGTCCCCAATAGGTAGTGCTTCCATGTGTCTAGGGCATGTAGAATAGCTAAAAGATCTTTCTCATAAATGCCCAAGACTCGTTCATCAATATTGAGCCTTCGGCTCTCATATGCTATGGCATGCCCTTCTTGAAGCAAAACTGCTCCAAGGCAATCACCACAAGCATCACATTGGACCTGAAATGGCTTTGAGAGATCCGGAAGCACGAGGACTGGTTGGGAAAGAAGCTTCTCTTTGAGATTTTCAAAAGCATTTTGCTCCTTAGCACTCCATACAAACTTAACGTTCTTCTTAGTTAAGTCGTGTAGTGGTCCTGCTACTTGAGAGAATTTTGCTATGAAGCGTCTATAGTATGCACACATACCAACAAAGCTTCTTAGCTCATGTAGATTTCTTGGGTTAGGCCATGCTTTTATTACCTCTAACTTTGATGGATCCATTTGGATACCATTTTTAGAGATAATATGACCTAGGTATTGAATCTCTTGAAGGAAGAATTCGCTTTTCTTTTGGTTGAGATAAAGCTTGTTCTCCCTCAATGCTTGAAAAATCACTTCGAGATGTTGCTTATGTTCCTCCAAAGACTTGGAGTAGATGATGATATCATCAAAGAACACTCCAGTGAATTTGCGATATGGTCTAAAAATTTTCTCCATCAAACGATTGAACGTAGCCGGTGCATTAGTCAAGCCAAAAGGCATGACTAGATATTCATAAAGACCAAACGTTGTGCGAAACACGGTCTTTGAGATATCTTCATCCACTATCCTTATTTGATGATAGCCACTCTTAAGGTCAATCCTACTGAAGTAGGTAGAGCCTTGTAGCTTATCAAACAGATCTTCTACCCGAGGTACGGGAAATCTATTTTTGATAGTGATATGGTTTAGTTTTTGATAGTCTACACACATACGGTATGTACCATCTTTCTTTTGCACTAAAAGGACTGGGGAACAAAAGGGAGAGGAACTAGGCCTCACTATCCCTTTGTCTACCAGCTCTTGTACTTGCCTCATGATCTCCTCTTGTTGAGCTTGTGAGAGTCGATAAGGAGGCTTGTTAGGTGGTGAGCTTCCAGGAAGGAGCTCAATACGATGGTCATCATCCCCTCGTTTTGGAGGTAAGTCCATAGGGATATCATCGATGAACACATCTTGGAATCCTTTTAGAAAATTAGACAAGTCTAACTCTTCTTGATTCCCATTATTTACATTTGATGAAACATTAGTATCTTTTAGAGACTCTTTGACAAAAATCATGTACGCAGAAATTGAGCTCTTCATTGACTTATCAAAAGCAAGAGGATTTACAAGTGGAATAGTGCGACCATGGTCACTAGCATCTATATACATGTTCTTTCCCCTATAGGTGAAGTAGATTTTTCTTTCAGGGAACTTCATGTTGGCAGCCATGCGATCAAACCATGGTGCCCCTAGGATAACATCCTCATGTTGGAGAGGAGAGATGAAGAAGTCTTCTTTGTCAACATAGCTTTGGACATGAAGCCTCAACTTCCCAATCAAGGGAGTAACGGAGGCTTGTTGTCCCTTGAAAGCTGCATCAGCCACTACTATATCTCCCATCTCAAAAGCTTGAATGCCCAACTTGGTGGCCAACTCCATTGATATGAAGTTGAGAGTAGAGCCAGGGTCAAACAAGATGAAGGCATCATGCTCTCTTACCTTTCCTCAAGCATAGGAGAGTGATGATCTTTTGCAATGAGCATCCTCTTTTGGAACTTCGATGGTGGAAGCCCTAGGAGTCTCATTGCGAGTATTCTTCTTGGGGCAGGAACGATAGCCATGTCCTTGCTCCCCACACTTGAAACACTTATGGTCCTTGCGAAAAGCTTCAAGCTCTTCAGGAGAGAGTTTGTTTTTACCTTTGTAAAATCCCTTCTCCTTGGACCGATTGTTGTTGTTGTTTTTGTTGTTGGAAGTGACTTGGGAATTATTTTGAGCATTGGTTTTCCCCTTTGCATCATTTTTGTCTTTGTTTTCCATGGGCTTGACATTACGTCTAGCCCCTTGATGGAAATTGATGCGTGAAGCAACCATGGTGTGATGGATTACTTCGGTAATAGTAGCAGGCCGTTGAGAGTTGATGTATTCGGCCATCTCTTCAGGTAATCCCGCACAAAATTGTTGCCTTTGCTCGGCAAAATCTATTTTTTGAAAGACAGTAGCCTTGAGATGTAAATCCCAAAACTTGTCTACATATTTGTGGATAGACTCATGGGAGAGGAGCTTCAAGCTGCGCCATTCGGTAAGCACTTTGTCCTTTGCATCGCTTGCAAGGAATTGCTTCATGATGGAAACTCATAGAGTTTTCCATGTCTTTGGGGCTTCACCATTTCCACGAAGGCTAGCCCACCATTGACGAGCTGATTTTTGGTAGTGCATAGCTACATGGCGTAGCTTGGAGGACTCTGTGAAGCCGTCATCTCCAAAGGCCGCATCAAATTGCTGGATGAAGGCCAACACTTTGTTGGTAGCACCGAAGGTGCCATCATAGGTGAGAAAAGAGATACTCTTTCCTCCCTCCTTGAACTTCTTTAGCTTTTGTGACCTTCGCCATGCAGGAAATGATTTGCGATGTCCTCCCCTCTTGTATTCTCTAGGAGAATAGCCATAACTTTTTTCAGAAGAGGAGGAATGTGAAGAAGAAGGAGAAGAGGGTGACCTCTTCCTAGCCCTTTTCTTCCTTTGTTTCCTCTCTTGCCTTTCAGAGTGATGAGGAGAAGGACTATGTGTTGATCTTTTCCTCTTGGGAGGAGTAGGCGATCGTCTAGACCGCCGTCTTCGTGGAGCCACATCTTCAGAGGAACTTAGACTTTCATTGCTTTCTTGCTCTTTGGATTCCTCCTCTCGAATGGGAGAGAGTCTTCTTTTGGGGGTCTCTTCAAGAGGCCTCCTAAGCTCTCTCTCCTCTTGGAGAGGAAGGGAAATTCCATAATCACGAAGTTGTTGAGTAACTTCGGCTTGCAAAGCAGGGTTGCCCATAGCTTGCTGCAACCTAGTGACGAGATAATTCACAAACATGGGAGCATCATCATTAGCACCTTCATGTGCAAAATCAAAGTTATCAATGTTCATTCTACTCTCTTGGTTATTGTCAGCCATGTTAACAAAATTTATGTATGTACTTAGTGTATGCTTTGGCAATTCAAAACCTTAGTTGCCACTCCTCTTAGCCTTTGAAAATTGGCTCTTAAGTATCTACACCCACGGCTCAAAGCGGTTAATTATAGAGAGTAGAGGAGTAGGTCTAACATAGCAGAGTTGCCAAGGGTTAGCTACTTTCGGACTTCTTATGGCTCAATAATGGTAAAGCCGTAGGCAAGTCTAGAAAGACTCCATTATTAAGTCCAAAGCTCCCGAGGTGTGCACCATCCCCCACATAGTGGGCTCAACAAAACCGATAATAGATCCCAGTTCCACTTACCCTATTATAATTAACAACATCAACCATTTATAGGCTACTTAAGGACCTCTCTTCTTAAGCAAGAAAAGAGAAACCAAATGCTCTGATACCAATGTAATGGAATTGGCCTATTTAACTTGAGAGTAACGGAAATTAATGAGAGTACTTTTGAGACATAACTTTGTGAGCATAACGGGTGAACATATTTGAAGATGGCAACATAATCATAGCAATTAGTTAACTTGGCATGAACAATACTTTTGCAAGAGAGAGAATTTAGAGAACATGACAACATTTGAGGACCGGATTTATGTGGAGCCGGTCCCCCCTCCAATAGGCATTTGTATTATGATTTCTCCCATTAAGAGAGACTTGTTACAATACACTCTTTGTGTTCCTTGTGACCTAGGTGATGCAGTGAAGATGGAAAGCTTCATGCATCACAAACATAACATAAACTTAAAGAAAGCTTTAACTATCCCAAGCCTCGGTCCCAAGACCTCAAACACCTTCGAAGGTGGAGAGAGCTAGCAGGGAATGAGGGTAGGGAAGAGGAAGAAGAAACATTTTGTAGGAGAAAGAATTAGTTCCTCACTTATCATACTCTTGTTGCTAGCATACATAATAGCATAGTAATGAAGAAGAAGGAGATGGCAAGCTTAAACATTGAAGCATGGCTCTTGGTTGGATTTGCACTCCATAGCCAAGAGTGTTGGTGTAGGCTCTCAACCTCTACTTGCTTGGAGAGGGAGCTCTTGCACTTTGCATAGCACACAATGAGAGGGCGTGTGAGTGTGTGTGGGTGAGTATACCCCTCAAGCAAGCCCCCTCCTTGCTAGGTCGACCCCCCCTTCTAGCTCATAATTGAAGCTCATTGGCTCTTGCCAGGCCTAGCCAATCACAAGCTTGGGCCATTTCTAGCATTAGGTGTAGGCTTGGGACAAGTGTCCCCCTTTCCCCTTTGAGAGAGAGGACTTGATAAATGCAAAAACAATTAGATAATTCAAGTAATTTATCATTGTACCCCTTTGAAGCTTAGCCAATAGGCTTCAAGCAACACATGAAGGTAACATGGGTAGGGACCTGACATGTGTCCTTGCTACCTCTTCAAGTTGGGGCTTCCCTTGTGTGTGTGTGAGTGTGTGTTCTCTATCTAATCCCTAGGAAAAGGGCTCGCCCCCCCTCTTGTAGGGATGCTTTTGACTTTAGGTGTTCAAGCACCTTACTCACCAAGCATGACAAAGCACTTGAACTAGGGGGTATTCCCACAAGCATCTTAGGCAAGCATGTCAAGGCACCTCAAGCACCTTAATCAAGCGGCAAGTCAAGCACCTCAAGCATGGAGTAAGTCAAGCACCTCAAGCACCTCAAGCAGGACAAGCACCTCAAGCACGACAAGCATCTCGAGCTTGGGCCGGGTTCCCACCTCAAGCTCAGCCCTAGCTTACCTAAGGTCAAAAAGGTCAAAGGACTTTTACACACATTATTGGAGGTCTTCAATGAAGCTAACCCTAAGGTCTTTATGCTCCATTGGTTAGCGTTGCTCTTTGATAGACCATCTCCCATTTGGGCCCCTTTACCATTGGCACCGTGTTGAGATAGATCTATAAGCACATATCTATATCTTAACACTTGTTCCCGTTTACTCTCCCACATTAAGTGAATATGAGAAAATCATTTGGGTTGGTTAGATATTAGATTTTATGACATGTGCAGTGGTGCAGAAGGAAGGTAGACATTGAGTAGGTGAGGCTGGTTAGGGGAGGCAAAGGCAGAGTGATGGGGCTGCAATGGTGGGATGCAATGGTGGTGAGGAGGAGCTCTAGATACAGTGGATATCGGGATGCAAAGGAGCTAAAGGGCAACGATGGGTAGGATCTAAAACCTAGAGCAGTTGCAGGGTAGTGGGTGGCCTAAGGGTGTGGGGCTATGAATCTTGTAGTGCGAGGTGGAGGCGGATGAGGAAGAGGGGCAAAGCAAGGGTGAGAAAGATGAACAAGATTGTGGAGGAGATGATGAATCAAAGCACGATGAGGGAGTTGAGGGGGGTGTTGTGGGTGGCGGAGTTGCAGGCTCTCCAAGGGTCACTCTTTGGCAATCCAACTATTTGCCTGGGATTGCAAAGGCCAGCTATGGGATAGCCGTCAACACCAGCCTCACTACCACCATAAACATTGAATCGAATGCGGCAAGGAAGAAGAAGTTGCTTTCGACGGCGCCCTCCTCGCTGCCCTTTGCTCCATAGCGCCAAGACATGTTGATGCAGCCCTCAACGTGGTGGCAATGATGACGATGTTCCAAATGCTAAGCGATGATAGTGCCAACATCCACATCCATATATGGCATCAAAATGGTCGCCGCTACACAGTTGAAAAACTTTATGAAAGTCTCCTTTGAGCCAAAAGCTCTATCTGTTGCGTTGCTCTGACGGGGACCCACTGTGCAGGGAGTCTAAAAAGGCCTACAAGGAACCTATGGTAGCTAGGAGGGCAAGCGATAAAGGACACAAGCTGGGTGTTGGGCGGTACAGCCATGTAGGTAAGGCCAAGAAGTTATAGTAGTGATGGAGGTTGGGGAGCGACCCGAGGATGGAAATCGAGGATCGGAAGGTTGTAAGCTTGGATTAATGGAGAAAAGGGGACAATATCTTTGCCCTTATCATCCATGTGGCTATTGCAAGCAAGGGGCTCATGGAAGCTTGAGGTTGACGGAGCCATGCAATCCTTCGCTGATGTGGGCGTTGTGCTTGTATGAGTGCTTTTGTACTCTCTGCATGAAGTTGAGCCCTCTTCTTCAGAGAGGTGACTCTCATTAACTGCTTCAATGCCTCATCATCAAGCTTATTAGTAGGGTTGGGATGCCTTCACTGCTATCAAATTTCTCGGGCTAGCATCATTACCTTCCTTCGTAGTTCTCTATAAATTTTTACAAAGGCTTCTCTCATTCTGACTATGTTGTTTCAGTCGCCCATTACCTACATGCTAGCCTCTTGTGACATGCAAACGAGCCTCATAATTATAATTTCTTTGTTGGCCTCGAGTGTGTCCAGCTGCTCTACAAGGTTCCTTTGTATTTGTTTTATTTGTGCTCTTGTTAGAGCATCTATAAATGTATCTCCTTCTGATTAGGACGGATGCGGGCTTATTTCCTTTCTTTTTTTACGTACCCTTGTTTGAAAGTGGTGGGTGCAATGTTCTCAAAAAGTGTGCCTTGTAGTTGGTTTAAAAATCAAAGCAGCCAGCCCGTTGAAGGGAGGGGGAGAAGGAGATAATACGCTTTGAAAATTTAAGAAAATAGTGTTAAATGCTCGTTACATCTTTGATATTTGTGGATGCCAAACATTGCTTTCTTTATGTCTCGTGCTATGTCGAAATCTCTAGAAGAAGTGCCATGTTAACCTTCACTTCAAGCGCCATTGCACTCATCTAGTGCACCCAACCATTGCAGCTATATTCTCATCATGATTGTTTGCTTCTGGATATCAATTGGTGTCAATATTCACACTTCATTTCCATGTATTATGTCCATATATTTTTGACTTGTAAACCATGTTTGTTCCTTGTGGTTGCCCATAATATTGGAATAGACAAAAAATTGTGAAGGATTTGTAATAACTGATTCTTTTTTTTGTGTCTAGGAAAAGTCAATTTTTCCCACACGATAGTGCATACTTCACTATCTCTGTGCTAGGTATCAATCCTCATTGAATTTATGGACTTGCGCCAAGCCCATCTAAGATAGCATACCATTCAAATGATAGCCAGAAGCCCACATGATCAAGAAACCAACAAGATAGATGCATTGCTCTCATGCCAAAGAGAAAGAGCATTAGTACTATCAGATGCATGGCATTGTTGGACAACCAAGGCCCCAAGGTTCAAATGTTGCTAGGATAAAAAAGAGGGGCTCTAGTTTTGCAGGTCACAAATGCAGTAAGCAACTTTTTGCTATTGCACATGTATACACAATCTTTAGAGTAACTACGATCGATACGATGCTTGTACAACTCGGATATAGAGTTAGCCAACATTATCTTGGTTAGCCTTATTTTTCTCCCTAGTCTGGTACATGATAAGCTATTTTTCTCCCTGGTGTAGTACATGACATTTCTAAATTTTGAGTATTATAAAGGTTGATGTTTATTGTCAGCAACTCTGATGCATGCTTTTGATTGATGCATGTAATTCAACCAAAGTTTCCTAAAGCAACAGAGAAAGTTAATCTACATCCAATATTTGATCAAATTCTCATGGTGTAAATGAATCCACCCTTCACGCGTCTTGCTCTTTAAGCTAGAAATCAAATTTAAAACAGTTTCCAACGTCTTTTGTTCGTATTCCAAGAACGGTTCATTATTTTATGATTGGCAATTCTTGTCAACAAAGATTGTGGAGCTTTTAGATTTGTATCTTCATTTTTTTTTTGCTAAAAGTGATATGCAAATGTTTTTACGCACATCATCGCAATGAAGACATCATGGTTTAATTTATTATCTCAGCTTATGCACTCACATTTGTTGAGTTATGAACTCACAATTATTGATCCGAGCAAAAATTATTTATAGCATGAAAATGTGCCACTAACTTTGGTATTTGATTCATTTCAAGTAGGTTCACCAATTGAACTACCTTTAATGTGTGGGCGTTATGCTCATCTTATCATGGCAGGCCTTGTGATTTTCTCACTTGTTTTGAATTGCTTAGTAGAGTAAAAAATGTGAAAAGATCCCTCCAAAAGCTCCCTTGAAACCTCTACTCGGGTTATTTTAAGCATGGTTGGCCCAAATTTCCAACGCTTAAACAACCTTAGAGCTCATTTGAATATGTGGCAATAACACAAAAATGAAGGGAAAAGTAAACGGGGAGGGGCCGGGGGGGGCGCAATATTTGTCGCTCTTAAGGCAAAGGGGCACGAGGGCATGGTGCATGTAGGAGGGGAAGGGTCTCTTGTGAGTTCCATTCGTAGTTGACATGCGATGGTGTCAAGAGCACCGAGTGCTAGGTAGAGGTGAGGGAGGGGAATGGACTGGAGGTCAACATGCAGAGGATTCTTTTTTTTAGTATTGCAGTGTCATGGGATGGGCATGGACAAGGCATGGATGTGATGGTTAATAGAGAATGTCCAAGTCCATTGCTTGGGATGTCTGCGATTCGAATCCATGTCTTGCAAGGAATCTTGAAGGTATCCACGAAGATTGAGGCTAATAGAATTAGAAACGAGCCAAATAGCTAGTTTTGGCTACGATTTAGATTTGCTTTCTTTAAGGGGACCTCAACGAGATGCTTTCTCAAAAAAGGAAGGGTAAGGGAAGATAATGCGCGCAGGTGGGCGGAACCAAGGGCAAAGGGGCAGATGAGGATGCGTGCAATTATGCAAGGCATATGGGCGGATTGGGCAAATGAGAATGTACGGCTTCGGAGAGCGCTACAGGGAGACGCAATAGCACCCACGACAGGCACTTTTTTTTTGAGAGAAAAGTATTGAATACGACAGGCGCTATTGCTCGGATTCCTTTGGTAGATCTTTGATGCCCGTAAGTGACAATTTTATATGGCCTTTGAAACGTAGGCACATACTTCCTCATTCTTAGGTTTATTCATTACCTCGAAAGATTCCTTGCACCTCAAGCTTCCTTTCCACTTGAGAGTCTACCCTTCCACTTTGAGATTGAGCTTCCAAAACAGAATGCCAGATTCAAACTCGACCCAATTGGCTCCATGGGTCTCAGTCAAACCCCATAACCAGTCCAACTCACGCCCGTGGGTGCTATAGGAGGGCAGTCCATTTAATAAATTAAAAAAAGGGAAAATTACCAAAATACCCCTCAAATTTAAAAAATTTCCAAAATACCCTTGTATCTATTTTGGTTGGATTGTTCAAGATTTTCTAATCTTCATTTGTTTTTGACAATTGAGATCCGTTTTTGAGTGCTTAGCATGTAATTTGTCACCAGTTAACCATCGCAAAAAAGGCAATTATGTCTAAAAATAATGAAGCAATTCATCTCCAAAGCCTACGTAATTAACTCAAATTGTAGTTTTAGCATCTTGTACGATAGACAATCACTCTTCCTGTGAAGACCTACAAAAAAAATTATTTTTCGAGAAATTTTCTCTCACAAGCAAGGGTATTTTGGGAATTTTGGAAAATTTGAAGGGCATTTTGGGAATTTACGACAAAATATCTGGGGTATTTTGGGAATTTTTGAAATTTGAGGAGTGATTTGGGAATTTCCTCAAATTAGAGGGGTATTTTGGTAATTTTCCCTAAAAAAAACCCCGTTTGACCCCCTCATGGCTTTCACGTTAGCTAAGAGGGCTCCCCCATACACCCTTTAAAAAAACAATTTAAAAAAGGGCCCTCTAAAGTTTGAAGGGCCCTTTCAAAATTTCATTGGGTGCCCATATGCCCTTTGAAAATAGGTTTTCAAGTGGACTGTGCAAGGAATTTCAGAGCACACCCTCACTTTTGACTTGTTAACCTTCTATAGCAAGTTGTAATGGCGTTTTTGAAATGTAGGGGGTGGTAGAAGGACCCCCTAAAACTTTTGTGCTACATTTTAGGTGAAGTACCCTTTACTTTTCAGTAACCCTATGAGGCTCAAATTATTTTTTTGCAGGGCCCTCTAATAGCACCATTAGAGGGTCTATGGGGGAGCCCTCTAATAGCCTTCACCTCACTGCTGCCTTCTCTCGTTGCCGCTTTCTTGCGTCATCTTGGCGCCCGTCGGTTGTCAGCTGCCTACGAGCATGCGTTGTCTGCAGCACCCCTTCCCTTTCCTTTGCGTTCGCCAGAGGATCTCCCCGATTCTCTTTAATAAACCATGAAAACAGATTGGGTCCTCCCTTAATTAAATCAATCAGTGTGAAGGGCCTTCCGGGGTGGAATCTAAGAAGATTCCAGCATGTGTAAAAGGCATAAAAAAAAGCACAGGCTTTTCTGTTCTCTTCTAGTCGACGTCGCAGACTCAGACGCAGGCTGCAGCGCTCAAGGCTCCCTCGACAGTCGCGTCGCTGCTCTGTCCTGCGCTGCTGAAAATGCCGTGAGCTGTGACCCGTGGTCTGCAGGCTGTGGGTGCGCGCTGGCCCTCAACCTCGGGAGAAGAAGGCTCAAGTCATTGCAAGCCTAAACCTCTTGGGAGAAGAAGCGTCAACGTTGCGTACATTGTAGTGGGCTGAAGCCTGACGGCTCGTTTTGGAGAACTTTTAGGAGTCAGACCTTGGCATCATTGCAGGCACAAGGGGGATTGAAGTAGTGCAATTTCTTTGTAAGGTAAGCAAAGAAGAGAGAGGGGGGGAATATCAATTACTTGTAAGGTTTAAACTTACATTTGAAGCTTCAAGAATAGCAGTGCAATTTGTATGTTTGTAACACTGAGGTTCTTTTGGTGTATATAATGTATTACAGATTGAATCCGAACAAAAGCGGATTTAAAGTTTGAGGGGTTTCAAACAAGATTTTGATTTTCAGCGACCAAAATAAACACATTTGAGGTACTAAAAAACGATAGGTACATGATTTGAGAACTTTATGTAATGCTCATGTTTTAACCGATTTTGTTGATGTATGACTTTGGTTAATGTTTACTGTTTTTAAATTTACTGTCAAAATTAGGCGTGGTTGAAAGTAGTTTTCAAAGTATTACGCGCAAACTTGGGAGATCCAAATGTGATCCAACTGAAAATGGCTTCCCCGGTTGAATAAATAATCATGGGTAGACTTAAATGAGGATGCAAATGGAAATGGGGATGCTAGTGAAGAGGCAAATGTAGTACAAAATGAGGCTATTAAAAAGGACATTTCACTGTCCTTCTTACCACATTGGACTTAAAACATGCATGGGCTTATTCTATTTATGCGCCGGATGGTAGTGAAAGGGCAAAATGCTTAATGTGTACGGAATATGGCTTTAAGAGCCCCTTTGCTCAAGAGGGTTCGAGGATCCTTCAACTCCTGAGTCTTGATAGACATAATGAAGCAAAACCCACATAAGCTTGCCGCTCACGGTGGAAGCTTAGAGCGCATACAGATGTTTTACCTATCCAAAAGCATGCTGAGCTTATGGTCGATGTGGAAAAGCATCGCATTATCACGATCATGCATGTCCTTGAATTCTTATTATAAACAATGCGAGTTGATGCGGTACATGCCTACTCTCACTATGCCAATAAATGATGAGTGCTTGGTATACACAAATAGGAGTTCATCAAAGCAGCAAAAGAATGCTATTGGGAGGAAATGAAAAATCCATCTCCAAAAGTTGTTTCTTTTCTGTTTTGGTTGATGTTAGTATAGATTTGAAATTAGAGAAGCACATGATTGTCTATATCACCTATTGGTAAAGGCTCATACGTATGAAAATTTGTGACACTACTTCGGATGTCCTTGTGATACATAATGGTCCAACACCATCACCATTTGAGTCACTATCAGTCATGTTGACTAGAAGAGTATGGTTGTATGAAGAGGATAGGATAAGGTACTTGGAAGAAACCACTTCAAATAAGCACGTACAACTTCAACTCAGCACCCAATCTGAGACACAAATGGACAGCCGGCAAACTATCCTCCTCCAATCCACTTCTTTACCTCCAAATATGGATCTATACTCTATAAAAGTGACCACTTTGTATCTGAAACTTATTGCAACCAATAGACAACCTTTGTGTACTTGCAAAACTCGTACCAGTTCCTTGAAAACTTGCATCGGATGCGACAATACCAGATCTGAATCTAAATAACAACCACCTCCGAACTCCACTGAAAAAACACCGGAATAGTAGCGAACACGTTGCAGAATTCTCCAAGATTGGATCTCAAAACGGGAGTCCTAATGCCATGTAAGAAGTGGCAACAGATGATGGATGGATATTGTTGAAAACAACGGTAACCAATGCACAATCCCTTAGATCAAACTACCTCACATAGGATGGGCTCAGCCACAAAACAACCCTCTCCTAATGATCAGCCCCTGGGAGGTATGGGGCACTAGTGCTCCGCCAGGACCAACCGGAGAGGTGACAATAACACAAGCATAGGTGATTGCATTCGAAGAGAGGCCCTCATGCTACATTGCTGAAAACAACCTAGCGCTTCTTTGCCTTCCCCTGTTAGACATATCCTGTCCACAATGCATTCTAAGAGACGACATTTTAAACAGGGTGCTCGTCAAGCACTTATGCACTTTTTTGTGCTTTTGTGAGTACACCACATTTGGCATACATGTGAATGGAAGCACTACCAAGCACGTCGTCTTATTGACACTCCCTAACTCAACATCTCACTGCGCATATGTTCCCTTATGTTAGCTTCTTATGTAATGCCACATAGCTTCAAGACGCAAGCATAGGTGCTCAAATTTGCAGAGAGGCCCCTGCTTTGCATCCAACAAAAACTACCTAAATCTTCTTTACCAGTCCATGCTTAACATACCCATTCTCAAAAGGACATCGCACTTGGCATACATCTGGTGTAACGGGACGGGCACCATGTGCCAGTTGAAAGAGCAGACTGAGACAAATGTTTTGCACTTCTAACAACTCATCAGAAAGAAAGAGAGAATTCCACACGAGACATGGAGTGGCGGAGTTCCACTCCCAGAGTGCAATGGCCCCAAACAATGGCGCCCCTTTCTTATATTGCTTCAACAAGGTACAACTTCTGTGGCTCTGCTCTGCATCCCCGGTAGGTAGAATGCCAGATAGAGAGCCCACATTACATATTTAAAGGCGCTAGGCCCATCCAAAGAAGTTACATGAAAAAATCTGAGTTCTAAAAGCATCTGGTCCCAAAAGCAAGCGCCCACAGGGTTGTCCGTAAACTATTGCCACGTCATCAGCTCTCAACGCAAATCACGGATTTTTGCACAGTAGACTGCCACGTTATCAGCTCCATGCAATGAGTTTGTGAGAGAGTGTCCTACTTCATTGTATTATTTAGGCCCCTCGCCAAGGATCTATAAGTTGACTGGGGGTTAGGATTAAAAAACCTAATTATTATTTGGGCCACTGGGCCAAACTTCATAAGTTGGAATTCGTTTTGTTTTTGTTTCTTCTGCTTCTTCTCTTAGGGTTCAAGCCCCTCGGCCGGAATTTGCTGGTTGGCTAGGGTTAGGCTCAAGGAGTCCTAACCCTTTGGGTCTTCAATGGCTTGACACGTAAGTAGTATGTGATGTCCCCCCTTCTTGAAAGAAGAGTAATTGTCTGCGATTATATCTACAAAACAACTCAAGTGAGAGCAAATAAATATCCGAGGGTCATTCTGAGAGTCAATCGAGGGGTATGTCAATGCACTAAAGTTACCCAGGAAATCTCACCCAATTAGGAATATTTAGTGGTTGGCAGATCAGGATGCAACAGAGATGATTATAGATGAACATAGAAACATATAGTTGCTGATAAACACTCCTCTCGCAAATAACCAAGAAGGTTCGGGCCATGAGATATTCAACGACTCCCTCATCGCTCCTCGCGCAAATAACCTAAAAAGGTCCAGACCATGAGATATAGATGCCTTTTACAACCAAACGCTCCCCAGACTGCAGCTTGTATCGCTTGGAGGTTCCGGTTCCAAGAGTGCAAGTAAACGTCCCCCAGACCACAAATAATTTCTCTTCAATACTCCTCTGGAAAAGCCCGAGCCATGAATAAAGCACATCTTTTCAATCACAATTTCCTCTTCAATACTTCTCCCAGGAAAGCCCGAGCCATGAGTATCCAAAGGTTTTTTAAAAGGTATTGAAACCAGCATCAAAACTAGAATCAAGCAATCTCAAATCGGCACCAAAACAAGTTCAAAACAGATTAATTCTATTTCAAACAGATTCTCAAGCAAAGTTCAGAAAGTGTCTAAGTACAAAGGAATGGGAAAATTTATTCAGGGTTCGTCTCTCTACCGGCTTGTCTTGCTACATCAAAGTGATGGTACGGTTTTGGACTTGGATGGTCGTATCATTCTTGTCGTACCAAGGCATGCCCATAAGAGCATTGCAGCTGCCTAACTTCATAATGTGGAAGTCTACCTTTCCATGGTACCCTTGGATAGTGACCGTAAGAGAACGAATGAGGGGTGCATTTTTTTGTGTTTGTCTTGTGGTTAACTCGGCTTCAAGTTCTCCAACAAACTAGTCACACTCCAAGTCCATTTGCCTAAGAAAGTCTGGATGAATGAAACTTCTATAGGCTCTGCACAATTCATTGTAACTTGGAAGATTTATGCCATAAACATCTAGAACAAGTCCAACCGTAGTTTTAGCTCTTTGAGCCGGAGGTTTTCTTGAGGTTCTATTTGTTGTCTGAGGAGGAGTTTGCTCTGAGGGTCTATCTGCTCTTTGAGGACATGTATAAAAATTATGTCGTGTTTGAAAATTTCCAAAAAATCGGCCGTCATGCAATAGAGTTTCTCGTTGTTGTGGCGTTAAATAAGGCCTTTGTGTTGGACTTTCATGAGAATCTCGAGAATTTGTTTGATGTGGTCGAGGATTCTGATTATCTGTCGGTTGGTCTTCCATAATAAACTCTAGTCTTTCTTTCATAAGCTTGTATCCGATTGTAGCATGGTCCATAAGTTCTTGCATTATAGCAACTTGTTTGGGTAAACAATACTCCTGTAAGGATGATGGAACACAGTCCCAAGAAGCTTCTAACTTCATGGACATTCGTCAAATCGGGCCAATCACGGATAGTCTCTATCTTGGCCGGATCCATTTGCACTCCTGCTGCTGAGACAATGTGTCCCAAAAAGTGTATCTCTGGTAGGAAAAATTCGCTTTTCTTTGCATTAATCACTAACTTGTGATCTCGTAATGCATGAAAGACCTGAAGCAGATGATCTCTGTGTTCTGCCTCATTCTTGGAGAAAACAATGATATCATCAAAGAAAGTGCCAACAAATAGCCTGTACTCTCGAAAAATCCTATCCATCATCCGGTTAAATGTCGCAGGAGCATTGGTTAAGCCAAAAGGCATCACCAAAAACTCAAATAACCCAAAAGTCGTTCAAAAAGCTGTCTTGTAGACGTGTCCCGACGTGATTCTGATCTGATGATATCCACTCTTCAAATCAATCCTGCTAAAGCACGAGGATCCCTGTAATCTGTCGAGTATATCATCGATCCTAGGAATCGGAAATCTGTTCTTGATGGTGTTTTTGTTGAGAGCTCTATAATCGATGCACATTCTCCAAGATCCGTCTTTCTTCAAAACCAACAACACTGGAGAGCAATACGGTGAAGTACTAGGCTGGACAAGACCCTTTTCCAAGAGGTCTTTCACTTGGTTCATAATCTCTTCATTCTGCGCTCGGCTCACACGGTAAGGTGGCCGGTTCAGTGGTGTGCTTCCAGGTATCAGATCAATGGTATGATCTTCAAGATGAGCAGGTGATAACTCGCCTGGTAGGCCCTCTGAGAAGCAATCGGCGTGAGAGTGGAGAAAATCTTGGCGTTCTTTATCAAGTTTAGACATATTTGTCCTATCCTTATCGCTCAGTTCTTTCATAAAGATTGAGTAAACAAACAGACTGGATTTCATTAATTTAGAAATGGCCGAAGTCGATACAATAGGGACAGACTCCCCCTTCAGTTTAATATCAAGTACAATGGTTCTGCCCTTCTCTATAGTCAATGTCGCTTTCCTCGCCCGATAATCGACCATGGCGTTGTTCTTGTGGTACCAGGGAATCCCTAAGAGAACATCACAACCTTCCAAAGGCATTGATGAAAAAGTCCTCATGCCCCAAATACCCCTGACAATGCAACCGAAGTTTGCCAATGACAGGTGTAATGGCTACGTCCCTGCCGGGTGCCGCTAGAACTACCTCCGCAAGTGGTCCCATCCGATCGGGAGTGATCTCGAGCCGCGCCGCCAATTCCGGTGAAATGAAGTTGGTGTCACAAAGTGATGACGTGGCGAACAGCAGAAACCCTAATTTCTGCCAGAAACCCTAAAATTCTTGCAAACCCTAATTTCTGCCAAAAACCCTAATTTCCGGAAATCGCGGAGGCTATTAAATTTTTTTTATTTTTTATTTTTTATTTTCAATAGAAAGATGAGCGACGCAAATTTTGCTTTTTTCTCTACAATATGAGAAAGAGAGAGAGAATGCTTTTGCTTTCAAGTTTTGACTCTCTGTGAGAGAGAGAGAGAGCAATTGCTTTTGATTTGAAGCTTTTGGGGCTCTGCTTTTGGACATCTCTTGTAACCTTTAAATTAGTGGTGAGGGCCTCACTTCTCAGAGCATCTGGACGCAGAGTCTGAGAGTGAAACCCTAGCCACTCTCTTGTACTTCGATCTGATTAATATAAAAAGAAATACCGAAAGGGGCGCCAGTCTTTGGGGCCAATATCTCTAGGCACGGAACTCCGCCGGGCCAGTGCAAATCTACTTTGATCTGTGAATTGTTTTGAAGTGGTTATTTGGTGTTGTCGTGGTTGATTCTTGACTTGGAGTGTCCAAGTCTGTTACAGTGGTATCAGAGCACGGCCAATTTCTCTTCTACGGGAAATCCGATCCCCGAATTTTTTCCGCGGCACCTATGGCTTCAGGCAATGATTAGTTGACTCTCTCTGCATGTGGAGATGCGGGCAGGGATCACAACGAAGATTCCGGCACGGAGTATGGCCCGCCTCGGCCTACTCAGGCGGAGCGGCGAGAGATGGAGCGTCGCCAGTTGATCGGCGATGCAATAAAGATGATGCTCAATTTTGCCAAGGACCCGAAGATGGCCAAATATATGAACCAGACCTCTTTGGAAGAGGTACAGATGGAGTGGCAAAGGACCACAACACCAGTCCCGAAACCCGCTCTCAAGAAACCTTCTGCCTCCAAGAAATATACGGTGAAGGAACTGGAGAACGTGGTTGATGCACGGATTGCTCAGCTTTTCGACGTGCAAAAAGCACGGCAAAAAGCAGAAGAAAGGCACTAACTTCCCGGGATATTTGGGCCGTCGGTCGACATTTGACAAGGCAAAGAAGTTGAAGAAGCGCGTCAAGTTTGAAGACCTACCTAGTTCTTCTTCTTCTTCTTCTGACAGTTCTTCTAGCTCTTCAGACTCGAGCGAACAAGACAGGAAAAGCAAAAAGCGAAGCAAGAAACAACGCTTCGGAAAGGGCAAGAAAAAGGCAAGGAAGTCTAAGTCTTGCCCAGTGAGCGACACTTCTACAGAGGACTCGTCTACGGACAGTTCAGACTCTGACAACGGAAGCTTTTATGCGAAAAAGAAGAATTTTTACAAAGCCAACCAGTATGACTTTCTCGAAGATAAAAGCAAGAAAGTCCGAGAGTTTAAGGAAGGTGGCCACTCGATCAAGTTTGATACTTTTTCAGGATCCTCAGATGCTTCGAAGGCTTTGTCTTTTATACAGCAGTTTGACATCGCTTTCGCGGGAGGACGCTATTCAGAGCACTCCAAGATTCGGAGAGTTGCCTCTTATTTTAAGGGGAATGCTCGTACTTGGTGGTCCACGCTTCTCTTAAGCAAGACTGTGCCGGTTACATGGCTGAAATTCAAGAGGCTTTTTATTTCTTCTTGGTTGACTCAAGAGTTTGAGCGAGATATACGAGCTGCTTGGAACCATCTCCGGATGACCAAGAGCGATACAGTGAATTCTTACTGTGAGATTCTGGAGCTCTTTTCTACCCGCCTCTTCATTCAAGAAGATCTCATTCAGAGAACAGATTGAGCGGTTTACCTTGGGTCTATCTACAGAGATCCGAGATCACTGCTTGGAACAGAAGTCAGCTTCTATTTAGGAGTTGATGAGTCATGCGAAGCGGGGCTTTGCCATTCAC